>NC_081413.1:99273904-99935571 GCF_030272615.1 Cryptomeria japonica | reverse complement strand
TGTCAAGTTGGGGTCAGGAAGAAGTTGAGGTGAAAAAATGGGTTATGTTGCGAGGGTTATTTATAATTATCAATTATGCATTATTTTAATAACAATAAATACTTTTTTTTTTAATACTCATAAAATATTTAGGAAGGGGGTCTATTATTTATTTATTTTATCTTTAAAATATCTCTGTGACTAAGTGCAAAACCCACCTATGTTATCTTGGTTTTACTTACTGCCAAGTTAAAGTCAAAAGGAGTTGGGGCAAAGGAGGGAACTTATGTTTTGAGGCAAAGGAATGGGACTAAAATTTATTTTGAGAATTGTAATTTTTATAATTTAGTGTTGAAATTAAAATTAATAATTTCTTGAATAAGACGCAAACTAAAAAAAATGCAAAAAAAGGAGACAAACATTAAAAATGACTTTGACCTATAAAAAAGAGGGAATTATGTTTTTTTTATAAATTCGATGCATTCCCCACTATCCAGCCGAACGCGTGTCTGTCTTACCTTGGTCTTACTGCCAAGTTGGGGTCTGAAAAAAATTGAGGCGAAAGAAAGGGGTTTATATTGCAATGGTTATTTATAATTATCGATTGTGCTTTATTTAAGTAAATTTCATACTTTTTTTTTAAATATTCAAAAAACATTTAGAAAGGGGGCTTGTATTTATTTTACCTCTAAAGTATCTCTGTGATTCAACCCCAAGCTCATCTGCCTTACCTTGGTCTTACATACTGCCAAGTTGGAGTCAATAAGAAACTGAGGCGAACGAAGGGAGCTAAAAGTTATTTTCAGAATTGTGATTTTTGAATTAAGTGTTAAGATCAAAATTAATAAATTCTAAAATAAAATATAAATTAAAAAAATGCAAAAAACAAGAGACACAAACTTTAAAAAATGAATTTGTCGTATTAAGAAAAGGGGACTTATGTTTTTTTTAAAATTAATGTATGTCCGTCTTACCTTAGCCTTAGGTTTTGTCAAGTTGGGGTTAGGAAGGAGTTGAGGTGAAATAAAAGGGCTTATGTTGTGAGGGTTATTTATAAATATTTATTGTGCATTATTTTAATAGCAATTCATACTTTTGTTTTAAATATTCATAAAACATTTAGATATGGGGGTTGTTGTTTTTTTTACCTTCAAAATATCTCTGTGTCTCAGCCCAAGTTCCATCTGCCTTACCTTGGTCTTATTTACTGCCAAGTTGGGGTCAAGAAGAAGCTGAAGCGAAAGAAGGGGGGCTAAAATTTATTTTTCAGATATGTTTGTCCAAGTTTTTTACTAAATTACAGAAACGTTGGCCAGATATCCATTATTTTTAGCTCCTCTCTTCAAGTTCATTTATTATTGTCTTCAATTCTCATATAATTCGAGATAGGGTTTTGGATTCTCCTCACCATTGGCTTGGGAAGCATTTTCTTTCTGTTACTGCTTGGTCAAAATGTAATTTTTCTCCCTTTTGGTTTGGTCTTCCTAAGTTTCTCTTTGAATTTATGGACCCTGATGTTCTGCAACAAATTGGTAATTCATTTGGTACTTTTGTCACTTCCAAGTTGGATTTTGTGAAGGGGGAGGTTCTGGTAAAAATCTGTGTTTTACTTATTCCTGAAAAGGTTCATCCCCGTACTTGTAATATCAAGTCTCATGATGGGATTTGGCATCAAAATATTAAGAAATTGGAGTCTGAGCTTTTAAAATCCCCCCTTATTATAGATGTTCCATTGTTTATGGATTTTAAGAAGAAGCATCAGGTGATGGATTCAATAGATGTGAATCCTAGCACTACAATACAATCTCAGCAAATTGTTGCTTCCGATGGGAAAAATTTGCATAAAGAGGCTCACTTGAATCCTATTCACGTTAATATCTCTCCTTCTATGAACAAAACATTACAAAGTTCAGAGCCCATTTCTAACCTTATTAGGAAGGACTTTGGGATTATTTCAAATCCTCTGGATATTGTGGAAAATTCAAAATTTAAATCTATGGCTCCTCCTTTTGACCCAATAGCCTTAGATTTCTCCAAATTGGACAATCTTGGAATGGTTTCTAAAGGAGAGAAGCTATCTAACTCGGCCTTAATTACTCAGATTAAACTTTTCACCTCTAATTCTTCTCATCTTGGTCCACAAGCATTAGATAAGGAATCAAATTTAGGTTTTAATGAGTTATCTGAAGTAGTTGTGCCTGATTTTGAGCTAGTACAACAGGTGAATGAGCTGTTGAATAATCATGCTCGCCTTGGTGGGATGGAAGTGACAGATAGAGTTATTTGCTCTATTGATAGTGATTTAGGACAAATTAAGTCTCTTCCTATTGTTACAACTTCAAATCCTTTGGATATTTTGGGTTCTAAAGATGAGGGATTGACTGATAAACTGGTTTCCCCTTCACATAATGGTAAGGAATTGCCAATTGATCAATCCTCTTTGGTTTTATCCCCTCCTTTTGGTTCTCCAAGAAGAGGTAGGCCTCCTAAGGTGTCTCGAACTAAGCTAGAAGTTGCTGCTGGGATCCAGAAGACCCTGTCCCTTTCTCCTGGGATTGATAAGAGGAAGATTTCGCTCTCCTTAGGTAATCGAAAGAAGGATAAGCTTCAATTGCTTAGTCCTCCTGTGACTAGGTCGGGGGTTGTTAAAAAAAACCCACAGAAGTGCTTTGGGGACTTTACTAAGTCTCTTGATATTGAAAAGAGGGGAGTTTCGACCTCCCCTCAAGAACAATGAAACTAATATCCTGAAATGTTAGGGGCTTAAATGCCCCTAACAAGAGACGCTTGATTAAATCACAATTGGATTTAATCAAGTGTGATTTGGTTATGCTTCAGGAAACAAAATTGTTTGAGGAATCTGCTAGTGTGCTTTTTTCATCTTGGAAAAAATGGAACTCTCTCTCTTGTTCTTCTATTGACGCTTCTGGGGGACTAGCTTTATTATGGAATGCTTATAATGTAGAAGTACAATTGGTCTCCTCAGCAGTTCATTGGATGTTGTTCTTGGTTACTATCAAGGTCTCTAAGGTTAAACTCTGGTTGTTCAAAATATATATGCTCCCTCTGGGATTCAGGATAAAAAGAAGCTATGGAGGGACTTGAGTAGGGTGGCTTCTCCTTTGAGACAGGGGTCTCTTGTTGTCTTTGGAGGGGATTTTAATGTGATTTTGGATCCTAGTGAGAAAAGTGGAGGGATTTTCCCAAACAAAAGAATCATGGAAGATTTTGGGAATTTCATCCTACATTTGGGTCTTTTTGATTGCAAGTCTCAAAATGGGATTTTTACTTGGACAAATATGAGAAGGGATTTCTCATAAATAGCAGAAAGATTAGATCGGTTCCTACTCTCTGAAAATTGGTTTCAGTCGGACCTTGAATTTTCTTCCTCCATTTTGCCTATGTCGGGTTCTGATCATTTTTTGATTTCTCTCTGTATTTTGGAGGATAAGGCTCCCTTTCGGTCTCCTTTTAAGTTTGAACCTATGTGGTTTAGAGATGCCTCCTTTTTACCTCTCCTAAGAAATTGGTGGGAGTCTGCTCCCTTCTGTGCAGGTTCTCGAATGTTCCAATTTGTTAATAAGATGAAGTTCTTAAAATTGAACATTAAAGAATGGAATATTTTACATTTTAAAAACATTTTTCATGAAAAACAGAGAATTCAGGATATGATAGAAACTCTTAATAAGCATGTGCTTGATCATGGTATGGTTCCCCTGGTTTTTGATGAACTAAAATCTTTAAGGATAGAACTTGAAGAAATTATGGCTAGAGAAGAGATTTTTTGGAGACAAAAGTCTAGAGAGGTATGGTTGTCTGATGGGGATAGAAATACTAAGTTTTTTCACTCTTCTACTAAATTAAAAAGGAGTAGGAATAGGATCTCTTGTATAGAGGATTCTTCAGGAAAGCTACTTACAGAGCCCGAGGAGATTGTTGTGGAGGCAGTAAGTTTCTTCAAGACACTGCTATCTTCTGAAGGCGGTAATTTTCAAAATGATTTCATTTCTGACATTCCATCTCTAGTGTCACCCGAGGATAACAAGATGTTGATGTCTCCTTTTTCCCTTGAAGAAGTTAGACTAGCAGTTTTTGCTATGAATCCTGATAAGGCCCCAGGTTCGGATGGGTTCACTCCTTTATTTTTTCAAAAGTGTTGGGATTTTGTGGGCAGGGATCTGCTCCTCGCTCTTGAAGAAAGTAGGAGAAATAGATCAATTTTGAAGGAACTTAATACCACGATGGTTTCTCTTATTCCTAAAAAGGAATTGTTAAATCTTTTGCTAATTTTTGTCCTATTGCTCTGTGTAATACCTTATATAATATTTTCACTAAAGCAATATCCATTCGGCTATCCAAAATCCTCCCTAAACTAATTTCAATAGAACAAGGTGGTTTTGTACCAAACAGGGAGACACCTGAGGGAGCTATTGTAGCTCTTGAAGTTTTACATTCTATCTCCCTTCAGAGATCCCCGACCATGATCTTAAAGCTTGATATGGTTAAGGCTTATGATAGAGTAGAATGGAGGGCTTTAGGTCTTGTTTTGGAAAGGTTAGGCTTTTCCAGGGCTTGGATAAAATGGATTGTGGCTTTTATTTCATCTGCAAAGTTTTCGATTATAATTAATGGTTCCCCTTGTGGTTTTTTTTCCTCCTCTAGAGGTTTAAGACAAGGAGATCCTCTTTCCCCGTTTCTGTTTATACTTTTAGCAGAGTCTTTTAGTTGGGCTATTAAGGCTGGGAAATTGAAAGACCTTTGGCTTGGGGTGAAAATATTGGGAGTTCCAGGATCTATATCACACTGCCTATTTGCAGACAATACCTTGTTATTTGGTCATGAATGAAGTTATTCAGAATTATGCCTCTTTTGCAGGTCAGAAAATAAATTCTGAGAAGTCAAAAATCTTCTTTCTTCACACCCCGCAATTAATCCAAACCAGATTGTTGTCTTTTTGGGGTTTTGAGTCTAGCTCACTTCCATGTACTTATCTAGGTATACCCTTCTTTATCAAAAAGGATAATTCAAGCTTTTGGGATAAAATCATTTCAACCATCTCAAAGAGAATTCTTTCTTGGAACCATAGGTGGTTGAATCTAGCTGGAAAAATTGTTCTCATTAAGTCTATGCTGAATGTAGTTCCTATTTATCTTATGTCAGTATTAAGATCTCCAAAGGATGTGTTGGTAAGCTTACAGGATACTCTAAGGTCTTTTCTCTGGAGTAGCAATAAAAATGGGAGGAAAAAACTTTCTCTTGTGGCATGGGATAAAGTTTGCTTACCGAAGGACCTAGGGGGTACTGGTATCAGAAATATGGAAAAACAAAATTTAGCCTTGGGGGCTAAATTGGTTTGGAATTTGTATGAGAAGTCCAATTCCTTATGGACTCAGATTATGTTTGCTAAATATCTTAATAATGGTCCTAGGGAGTATATTTTCCAGATTTCTAATTTACCTTTAGGTTATGTTATGTGGAACTTCATATATAAATGTAGATCTGTTATTTTGCCTAATCTCTCCTGGGTTGTCCATAAAGGCACTAAGATCAGATTTTGGGATGAAAGGTGGAATGGTCACCCTCCATTACGAAGTCTAAGGAATTGGTCCCCCCTGATATCCATTCTTTCTTCCCTTTGGGGCACCTCGGTGGCAAATTACTTTGACATTATTTATAGTGGAAATGTGAGATTGGCTAAATGGAAGCCAATTGACTTTTTGGTTATTGATCATGATTTGAAATTGCAGTATACCAAGGTCATGAGTGAGAGGGTGGTTATCCTTTTTGATGATAAGGAGGAATTGGTTTGGACTAAGAATATTTCTGGCAAATATACGGTGAGGGATGGTTATAATTCCTTCATGAAAGATAATGATCACCTTTTTTGGCCTTATAAACTTTTTTGGCATCCAGCCCGTTTGCCAAAAGCTGGTGCTTTTGCTTGGCTGGCAGTTCAAGATAGGGTTCTCACAGGCATGAGATTGGATAGGATGGGTATCATTGTTGCCTTCACATGTGTGTTGTGTAATAAACACTTGGAATCCTCTTCCCATCTCTTTTTACATTGTGACTTTACATATCAATGTTGGCAGTGGTTGTTTGATAAATTGAATTTGACATTTGTTATGGGAAATGACTTGATTACCTTCTTTAGTTCTTGGCCACTTTTGTTTACTTCATCCTTTTATGTGTGTTTGTGGATTATTTCTCCATCTATTTTAATATGGAATATTTGGTTAGAGAATAATAACAGGATCTTTAGAAACACTAGCTCTTCTCTCCCTAAGGTTTTACTGAAGATTGAATCGTCCATTTATGAGGTTGCTTTGTCGCATATATGTAGGAACTTGGATAATCTCACTTCTTTTTCTCATTGGGATAGTAGAGTGACTAGAGTTTGCAGCATGTTATCTGCTCTTCCTTCCCATGGTTCAATTTTGATAAAAGGTGATTCTTTAAATAAAAGAAAGTTGGCATCTTTGAAATCACCTCCTCTTGGTAAGTTTAAGTTGAACTTTGATGGTGCTTCTCGTGGAAATCCGGGTTTAGCTGGAGTAGGTATGGTGATTTTTTATCATCACACTCATATTATTCATGCTAGGTGTAATGCAATTGGTATTCAATCTAATAATTTTGCTGAATTTAAAGCTTTGTCTTTGGGTCTGGAATTGGCTATTTCCCTTGGAATTAAAGACCTCATTATTGAAGGGGACTCATTGGTGATCATTTAGAGTGTGTTAAAAAAGAAATCTCATTGTTGGCAATTGCAATATCTTCTTGATCTTATCCTTCAGCAATTTGAATTCTCTGATTCTTTCTTTATTACTCATTGTTATAGAGAAATTAATCGAGTAGCAGAGTTTTTAGCTAATCTTGCTATTGATAGTAATGCTATTCTTCGTGATATAAGCTTTGTTGAAATTCCTGTTTCAGTTTTGGAATTCTTGCAATAATCTTGTGGTCTTTTTTGTCTCTGACTTTTGATAAATTGACCCTCTATTGCTAGTCCGGATAGGCATGTTTATTGTTTATGCTCAGTTGGTAATCTGATTCTGTATGTGGTAATTGCCAGATATATAGTTTGGTTGTGAGCTGTCATAAGCATTAAGGGTGACTATGTTTATTGGCTCTGGTTCATTATTTTTATCTCCAAAAAGCTTTTGAGAGTGTCGGCATACTTTGCTATTGTTTTTTTCTCATAGCTTTTTTTTCGAGGTTGCTCTCATACGAGGGATATTGATTACATGTTTTTGATTAATTGTGATGGGCCATGGCTTTCTATATAATGATTATTGTCGTTCTGTTTATCGGCTTTAGGGGAGATCGTATAGTACCTCTCACAGAGGCAATTATGAGGTTTAATCATTATTGGCTTTTTGTGGTTCACCCACGATACATCTCTTTAAATGATTTTTTGGAAACTTGTTTTTACACGAGCGGACCATTGATTATTATGAAAGGTGTTTATGCCCAGCTAATAATCTGACTCTGTATGTGGTAATTTGTTGCCATATACATAGTTTGGTTGCGAGCTGTCATAAGCATTAAGGGAGACTATGTTTATTGGCTCTACTTCGTTCTTTTTATCTCCAAAATGCTTTGAGAGTGGCGGCATGCTTTGTCATTGTTTTTCTCTCATAGCTTTTTTCGAGGTTGCTCTCATATGAGGGATATTGATTACATGTTTTGATTAATTGTGACGTGTCATGGCCTTCTATATAATGATTATTGTTGTACTATTTATCGGCTTAAGTGGAGATAGTATGGTACTTCTCACAGAGGCGATTATGAGGTTTAATGATTATTGGTTTTTGTGGTTCACCCGAGATGCATCTCTTAAAATGATTTTTTGAAGATTTGCTTTTTTCATATGACCGGATCATTCATTATTATGAAAGGTGGATAAATTATTATAGGCCTTTGATTTAATTTAATCGATCAGGATGCATTTCTCGGCATGTTTTTTCTTGGCTTTTCACACGGATGAAACATTCATTACGTTGTATGGTGGCCAATTAATTTATGTTTCTTTCGGCTATATATTAATTCTGGTGCAGAATGTCTTTGTTTATCTACGTCGAGGGTGTCTTAAGGAATTCTTCTCTCTGTAGGAAAGGTAACTATTCCTCATGTCTATTATTCTTCTGACTTATCGTGTTTTAGTATCTACTCCTGAGGAAGACATTGTCGACAATTATGGTTATGTTTCTGAAAAGCTTGGGAGAGTTTTTGTTTTGCATAATCTGGAGTTGGAGTCTGAAATTCGCAGGGTGGTGGGCAATCGTTGGTTGCTCTCTCCTTCTTTTATCTCTTTTTTAGAAGTTTTGTCTCATTTTTTTACTATATGTTATGATCTTCTGTGGGATAAGACTTTGGTCCAGCTTATTGCATCAAAATTTGTGGCATCTCCAATGCTTGATATGCATCATCTTGGGTCAGCTTTGGATAGTTATATTTTTTATATGGGTACTCTTCCTTATGGGGGCTTTCTTTCTGTTCAAAATCTTTTGGAAGATGTCCACTATGGAGATTTGCTCTTTGAAATTAGAATGGGCCTGATCTGTGACACTATTGATGAAGCTCTAAAATCTGTGGAGAGTTTGTTTGGTTTTATATCTCCCCAGGCTTTGGTCAGAGCACGGGAAGTGTTAAGTGGTCTTCATGCTCTAATTAATTTCTGTTTTGTTTCATCTACTACTCATCTCCCTGCGGTTCCTATACAGTCACTGGTTCCTCATGATGCTCTACCTTCTCCTTCGGAGGAAAGCTCGAGTAATTGGTTTTTGGACTAACTGTTCTCACCTCTTGCAGATATCTCACATTTTTTGTAGGTTGTTTATAGGATGGATTTTGGGCAGTTCTCATTATCTCAAATCTATGGAGTTGGACATTTTTGGTCTATTTCAGTTTTGGTCCTCCTTGGTTTCACTTTTTTGGTCTCCTTGGTATCTCGGCATGTTTCTCTACATTTTATATCTTGCTGTTGTTATCAATTGATGGGTCCCTAGATCTTCTTGTTGTAAACTTTTTGGTAATTTAGCCCCGCTTTTTGTAACCAACTGAGTGTTTAATCAGTTGAGATATATGTCCTATGGGATCTCTATACATAGGGCATCTATATAGGTATGGGTGAGATTTTGGGTCATCAAGATCCTCCTATTTTGTAAGGGTAGTGTAGTTTCTTTTCTCAAGGCGACAACCAGAGGTTTTCTTGCGGGTTCTTTCCTGTCAATATGCCTTTTTTGAACCCGTTGTAAAAACAATTTAAAAATAATATAATAAAGTTTAGTGGCTATGACACTTTTATTGAAAAAAAAAAATTATCGATTGTGCATTATTTTAGTAAAATTCATTTTTATTTTTAAATATTCATAAAAAATTTAAGAAAGGGGCTTTTTTTTTTTTTACCTCTAGAGTATCTCTGTGACTCAACCCAAGACTCATTTGATTTACCTTGGTCTTAGTAGGGGGCTTTTATTTATTTTTGACCTCTAGAGTATCTGCGTGACTCAGCCCAAGACTCATTTGATTTACCTTGGTCTTACTTATTGCTAAGTTGGGGTCAATAAGAAACTAAGGCGAACGAAGGGAGCTAAAAGTTATTTTCAGAATTGTGATTTTTGAATTAAGTGTTGAGATGAAAATTAATAAAATATAAAATAAAATATAAATTAAAAAAATGCAAAAAAAATGAGACACAAACCTTAAAAAATAACTTTGTCGTATTAAAAAAGGGGGCTTATATATTTTTTAAATTAATGTCTGTGCATCTTAACTTGGTTTTAGGTATTGTCAAGTTGGGGTTAGGAACGAGTTGAGGCGAAATAAAGAGGCTTATGTTGCGAAGGTTATTTATAATTATTGATTGTGCATTATTTTAATAACAATTCATACTATTTTTTTTAATATTCATAAAACATTTAGGAAGGGAGCTTATATTTTGAGGCGAAGGAAGGGGGCTAAAATTTATTTCAGAATTGTGATTTTTATAATTAAGTGTTGAAATCAAAATTAATAATTTCTTAAATAAGATGTAAATTAAAAAAAAATGAGAAACCCTAAAATTGACTTTGGCCTATAAAAAATGGGGCATTTCTTTTTTTTTAAATTAAAAGCATTCCCCACGACTCAGTCCAATGTCTGTCCGCCTTACCTTGGTCTTACTTACTACCAAGTTAAAGTTAGGAAAGAGTTGAGACGAAAGGAGCCTTATGATGCAAAAGTTATTTATAATTATCGATTGTGCATTATTTTAGTAAAATTCATTCTTTTTATTTAAATATTCATAAAACATTTAAGAAAGGGGCTTGTATTTTTTTTACCTCTAATGTATCCTCGTGACTCAGCCCAAAACTCATTTGCCTTACCTTGGTCTTACTTATTGCTAAGTTGGGGTCAATAAAAAACTGAGGCGAACGAAGGGAGCTAAAAGTTATTTTCAGAATTGTGATATTTGAATTAAATGTTGAGATCAAAATTAATAAATTCTAAAATAAAATATAAATTAAAAAAATGCAAAAAAATGAGACAAACCTTAAAAAATGACTTCGTCGTATAAAAAAATGGGGTTTATGTTTTTAAAAAATTAATGTTTGTATGTCTTACCTTGATATTAGGTACTGTCAAGTTGGGGTTAGGAAGGAGTTGAAACAAAATAAATGGGCTTATGTTGCGAGGGTTATTTATAATTATTCATTGTGCATTATTTTAATAACAATTCAAAATTTTTTAAAAAATATTAATAAAATATTTAGATATGGGGGTTGTGTTTTTTCTTTTTTTACTTTCACAGTATCCCTCTGACTAAGACCAAGGTCCTTCTGCCTTACTTTGGTCTTACTTAATGCCAAGTTGGGATCAAGAAGAAGCTGAAGCGAAAAAATAGGTGCTAAAATTTATTTTTGAGAATTGTGATTTTTAAACTTTAACCTATTAAGAAATAAGTTTATCTTGTTTTGAAAATTAGAAGCATTGCCCATGACACAACCCAACTCCTGTTCACCTTACCTTGGTCTGCCTTACTGTCAAGTTGGGGTCAAGAAGGAGTTGAGGTGAAAGAAAAAAGGTTATCTTTCGAGAGTTATTTATAATTATCGATTGTGCATTATTTTAATAACAATAAATACTCTTTTTTTATATTCATAAAATATTTAGGAAGGGGGCTTATATTTTTTTTTTACCTTTAAATTATCCCGTGACTCAGCGCAAAACCCACCTACCTTACCTTGGTCTTACTGTTAAGTTGTGGTCAAAAAGTAGTTGGGGCAAATGAGGACACTTATGTTTTGAGGCGAAGGAAGGGGACTAAAATATATTTTCAGAATTGTGATTTTTATAATTTAGTGTTCAAATCAAAATTAATTATTTGTTAAATAAAACATAAATTAAAAAGAAATGCAAAAAAAATGAGACTAACATTAAATAATGGTTTTGGTCTATTAAAAAAGGGAAATTATATATATTTTAAATTGGATGCATTCCCCATGATCTAGTCGAACGCTTGTTCGTCTTACCTGAGTCTTACTGTCAAATCGGACTCTGCAAAAAATTGAGATGAAAGAAGGGGGCTTATGTTGCAATGGTTATTTATAAGCATCGATTGTGCATTATTTTAATAAAATTTATATATATTTTTTAAAATATTCATAAAACATTTAGGAAAGGGGGCTTGTATTTTTTTTACCTCTAAAGTATCTCCGTGAATCAGCCTCAAACTCATATGCCTTACCTTGGTCTTACTTACCTGCCAAGTTGAGGTCAAGAAGAAACTGAGGCGAATGAAGGGAGCTAAAAGTTATTTTGAGAATTGTGATTTTTGAATTAAGTGTTGAAATCAAAATTAATAAATTTTAAAATAAATATAAATTTAAAAAATGCAAAAAAAATGAGACACAAACCTTAAAAAATGACTTTGTCGTATTAAAAAAGGGGGCTTATGTTTTTTTAAATTAATATCTGTCCGCTTTACCTTGATCTTAGGTACTGTCAAGTTGGAGTTACGAACGAGTTGATGCAAAATAAAGGGGCTTATGTTGCGAAAGTTATTTATAATTATTGATTATGCATTATTTTAATAACAATTCATACTTTTTTTTTATATTCATAAAACATTTAGATATGGGGGTTGTGTTTTTTTTTTACCTTCAAAGTATCCTGGTGACTTAGCTGAAGGTCCGTCTGCCTTACCTTGGTCTTACTTACTCCCAAGTTAGGGTCAGGAAAAAACTTAAGCCAAAGAAAAAAGGCTAAAATTTATTTTTCAGAATTGTGACTTTTAAATTTTGACCTATTAAGAAGTAAGCTTATCTTTTTTTTAAAATTAAAAGCATTGCCCATGACACAACCCAACTCATGTTCGCATTACCTTAGTCTAACTTACTGCCAAGTTGGGGTCAAAGAAGAGTTGAGGCGAAAAAATAGGTTATGTTGCGATGGTTAGTTATAATTATCGATTGTGCATTATTTTAGTAACAATAAATATAATTTTTTTTTAATACTCATAAAATATTTATGAAGGGGGTCTATTATTTATTTCTTTACCTTTAAAATATTTCTATAACTAAGCGCAAAACCCACCTACCTTACCTTGGTCTTACTTACTGCCAAGTTAAGGTCAAAAGGAGTTGGGGCAAAGAAGGGGACTTATGTTTTGTGGCGAAGGAAGGGGACTAAAATTTATTTTGAGAATTGTAATTTTTATAATTTATTGTTGAAATCAAAACTAATAATTTCTTAAATAAAATGTAAACTAAAAAAATGCAAAAAAATGAGACAAATGTTAAAAATGACTTTTGCCTATTAAAAAGAGGGAATTATGTTGCGAGAGTTATTTATAATTATTAATTGTGCATTATTTTAATTACAATTCATACTTTTTTATTAAATATTCATAAAACATTTAAATATGGAGGTTTTTTTTTTTTTTAACCTTCAAAATATCCCTGTGACTTAGCCCAAGGTCCGTCTGCCTTACCTTGGTCTTACTTACTGCCAAGTTAGGGTCAAGAAAAAACTTAAGCGAAAGAAAGGGGCTAAAATTTATTTTTCAGAATTGTGACTATTAAATTTTAACCTATTAAGAAGTAAGCTTATCTTTTTTTGAAAATTAAAAACATTACCCATGACACAGCCCAACTCTTGTCCACCTTACCTTGGTCTGACTTACTGCCAAGTTGGGGTCCGGAAGGAGTGGAGGTGAAAAAAAGGGTTATGTTGCGAGGGTTATTTATAATTATCAATTATGCATTATTTTAGTAACAATAAATACTTTTTTTTTTAATATTTGCAAATCATTTAAGAAGGGGGTTTATATTGTTTTTTTTAACTTTAAAGTATCGCTGTGACAACGCAAAACCCACCTATCTTACCTTGGTTTTACTTACTGCCAAGTAGGGATCAAAAAGGAGTTGGGCAAATGAGAGGACTTATGTTTTAAGGCGAAGGAAAAAGCTAAAATTTATTTTCAGAATTGTGATTTTTGAATTATAAGTTGAGATCAAAATTAATAAATTAAAAAATAAAATATAAATTAAAAAAATGCAAAAAAAACTATACAAACCTTAAAAAATGACTTTGTCGTATTAAGAAAGGGGGCTAATGTTTTTTTTAAAATTAATGTTTGTCTGTCTTATGTTGGTATTAGGTACTATCAAGTTGGGGTTAGGAAGGAGTTGAAACGAAATAAATAGGCTTATGTTGCAAGGGTTATTTATAATTATTCATTGTGCATTATTTTAATAACAATTCATATTTTTAAAAAAAATATTAATAAAATATTTAGATATGGGGGTTGTGTTTTTTCTTTTTTTACTTTCATAGTATCCCCGTGACTTAGACCAAGGTCTCTCTGCCTTACTTTGGTCTTAAATGCCAAGTTGGGGTCAAGAAGAAGTTGAAGCGAAAAAAGAGGTGCTAAAATTTATTTATGAGAATTGTGATTTTTAAACTTTGACCTATTAAGAAAAAAGTTTATCTTGTTTTAAAAATTAGAAGCATTGCCCACGACACAGCCCAATTCCTTTTCGTCTTACCTTGGTCTGACTTACTGCCAAGTTGGGGTCATGAAGGAGTTGAGGTGAAAGAAAAAGGGTTATGTTTCGAGGGTTATTTATAATTATCGATTCTGCATTATTTTAATAACAATAAATACTCTTTTTTTATATTCATAAAACATTTAGAAAGGGGGCTTATATATTTTTTTTACCTTTAAATTATCTTGTGACCTAACGTAAAACCCACCTACCTTACCTTTGTCTTACTGTTAAGTTGGGGCAAATGAGGAGACTTATGTTTTGAGGCGAAGGAAGAGGGCTAAAATATATTTTCAAAATTGTGATTTTTATAATTTAGTGTTGAAATCAAAATTAATAATTTGTTAAATAAGACGTAACTTAAAAAGAAATGCAAAAAAAAGAGACTAACATTAAATAATGGTTTTGGTCTATTAAAAAGGGGGAATTATATATTTTTTAAATTGGATGCATTTCCCACGTTCCAGCCGAAAGCCCGTCCGTCTTACCTGAGTCTTTCTTACTGTCAAATCGGACTCTAAAAAAAATTGAGGCGAAAGAAGGGGGCATATGTTGCAATGGTTATTTATAATTATCGATTGTGCATTATTTTAATAAAATTCATATATTTTTTAAAAAATATTCATAAAACATTTACGAAAGGGGGCTTGTATTTTTTTTACCTCTAAAGTATCTCGACGAATCAGCCTCAGACTCATCTGCCTTACCTTGGTCTTACTTACCTGCCAAGTTGGGGTCAAGAAGAAATTGAGGCGAAAGAAGTGAACTAAAAGTTATTTTCAGAATTGTGATTTTTGAATTAAGTGTTGAAATCAAAATTAATAAATTTTAATATAAAATATAAATTAAAAAAATGCAAAAAAAACGAGACACAAACCTTAAAAAATGGCATTGTCGTATTAAAAAAGGGGGCTTATGTTTTTTTAAATTAATGTCTGACCGCTTTACCTTGATCTTAGGTACTGTCAAGTTGGAGTTACGAACGAGTTGATGCAAAATAAAGGGGCTTATGTTGCGAGAGTTATTTATAATTATTGATTGTGCATTATTTTAATAACAATTTATACTTTTTTTTTTAAATATTCATAAATTATTTAGATATGGGGGTTGTGTTTTTTTTTTACCTTCAAAGTATTCTGGTGACTCAGCCCAAGGTCCGTCTGCCTTACCTTGGTTTTACTTACTGTCAAGTTGGGGTCAAGAAAAAACTTAAGTGAAAGAAAGGGGCTAAAATTTATATTTCAGAATTGTGACTTTTAAATTTTGACCTATTAAGAAGTAAGCTTATATTTTTTTGAAAATTAAAAGCATTGCCCATGACACAACCCAACTCCTGTCTGCCTTACCTTGGTCTAGCTTACTGCCAAGTTGGGGTCAGGAAGGAGTTGAGGCGAAAAAATGGGTTATGTTGTGATGGTTATTTATAATTATCGATTGTGCATTATTTCAGTAACAATAAATAATTTTTTTTTAAATACTCATAAAATATTTATGAAGAGGGTCTATTATTTAGTTTTTTACCTTTAAAATATCTCTGTGACTAAGCGCAAAACCCAGCTACCTTACCTTGGTCTTACTGTCAAGTTAAGGTCAAAAGGAGTTGGGGCAAAGAAGGGGACTTATGTTTTTTGGCGAATGAAGGGGACTAAAATTTATTTTGAGAATTGTAATTTCTATAGTTTGTTGTTGAAATCATAATTAATAATTTCTTAAATAAAACGTAAACTAAAAAAAATGCAAAAAAATGAGACAAACATTAAAAACGTCTTTGGCCTATTAAAAAGAGGGAATTATGTTGCGAGAGTTATTTATAATTATTGATTGTGCATTATTTTAATTACAATTCATACTTTTTTATTAAATATTCATAAAACATTTAGATATGGGGGTTGTGTTTTTTTGTTAACTTCAAAGTATCCCTGTGACTCAGCCCAAGGTCCGTCTGCCTTACCTTGGTCTTACTTACTGCCAAGTTGGGGTCAAGAAAAAACTTAAGCGAAAGAAAGAGGCTAAAATTTATTTTTCAGAATTGTGACTTTTAAATTTTGACCTATTAAGAAGTAAGCTTATCTTTTTTTGAAAATTAAAAGCATTACCCATGACATAGCCCAACTCCTGTCCACCTTACCTTGGTCTGACTTACTGCCAACTTGGGATCTGAAAGGAGTGGAAGCGAAAAAAAAGGGTTATGTTGCGAGGGTTATTTATAATTATCCATTGTGCATTATTTTAGTAACAATAAATACTATTTTTTTTAATATTCACAAAACATTTAAGAAGGGGGCTTATATTGTTTTTTTTTACCTTTAAAGTATCTCTATGACAACGCAAAACCCACCTATCTTACCTTGGTTTTACTTACTACCAAGTAGGGGTCAAAAAGGATTTGAAAAATAAGAGGACTTATGTTTTAAGGCGAAGGAAAAAGTTAAAATTTATTTTCAGAATTGTGATTTTTGAATTATGAGTTGAGATCAAAAATAATAAATTAAAAAATAAAATATAAATAAAAAAAATAAAAAAAAATGACTTTGTCGTATTAAGAAAGGGGGCTTATGTTTTTTTTAAATTAATGTTTGTCTGTCTTACCTTGGTATTAGGTACTGTCAAGTTGAGGTTAGGAAGGAGTTGAAGTGAAATAAATGGGCTTATGTTGCGAGAGTTACTTATAATTATTCATTGTGCATTATTTTAATAACAATTCATATTTTAAAAAAAAATATTAATAAAATATTTAGATACGAGGGTTGTGTTTTTTTTTTTTAATTTCACAGTATCTCCGTGACTTAGACCAAGGTCCTTCTGTCTTACTTTGGTCTTACTTAAATGTCAAGTTGGAGTCAAGAAGAAGCTGAAGCGAAAGAAGAGGTGCTAAAGTTTATTTTTTAGAATTGTGATTTTTAAACTTTGACCTATTAAGAAATAAGTTTATCTTGTTTTGAAAATTAGAAGCATTGCCCATGACACAACCCAACTCCTGTTTGTCTTACCTTGGTCTAACTTACTACCAGGTTTGGATCATGAAGGAGTTGAGCTGAAAGAAAAAGGGTATTGTTTCGAGGATTATTTATAATTATCGATTGTGATTTATTTTAATAACAATAAATACTCTTTTTTTATATTCATAAAACATTTAAGAAGGGGGCTTATATTTTTTTTTTACCTTTAAATTATCTTATGACTCAGCGCAAAACCCACCTACCTTACCTTGGTCTTACTATCAAGTTGGGGCAAATTAGAGGACTTATGTTTTGAGGCGAAGGAAGAGGACTAAAATATATTTTCAGAAATTGTGATTTTTATAATTTAGTGTTGAAATCAAAATTAATAATTTGTTAAACAAGACGTAATTTAAAAAGAAATGCAAAAAAAATGAGACTAACATTAAATAATGGTTTTGGTCTATTAAAAAGGGGGAATTATATATTTTTTAAATTGCATGCATTTCCCACGATCCAGTCGAAAGCCTGTCCGTCTTATCTGAGTCTTACTTACTTTCAAATCGGACTCTGGAAAAAATTGAGACGAAAGAAGAGGGCATATGTTGCAATGGTTATTTATAATTATTGATTGTGCATTATCTTAATAAAATTTATATATTTTTTTAAAATATTCATAAAACATTTAGGAAAGGGGGCTTGTATTTTTTTACCTCTAAAGTATCTCCGTGAATCAGCTTCAGACTCATTTACCTTACCTTGGTCTTACTTGCCTGCCAAGTTGGGGTCAAGAAGAAACTGAGGCGAAAGAAGCGAGCTAAAATTTATTTTCAGAATTGTGATTTTTGAATTAAGTGTTGAAATCAAAATTAATAAATTTTAAAATAAATATAAATTAAAAAAATGCAAAAAAAATGAGACACAAACCTTAAAAAATGACTTTGTCGTATTAAAAAAGGGGGCTTATGTTTTTTTAAATTAATGTCTGACCGCTTTACCTTGATCTTAAGTACTGTCAAGTTGGAGTTACGAACGAGTCGATGCAAAATAAAGGGACTTATGTTGCGAGAGTTATTTATAATTATTGATTGTGCATTATTTTAATAACAATTTATATATATATTTTTAAATATTCTTAAAACATTTGGATATGGGGGTTGTGTTTTTTTTTAACCTTCAAAGTATCCCGGTGACTCAGCCCAAGGTCCATCTGCCTTACCTTGGTCTTCCTTACTGTCAAGTTGAGGTCAACAAAAAACTTAAGCCAAAGAAAGGGGCTAAAATTTATTTTTCAGAATTGTGACTTTTAAATTTTGACCTATTAAAAAGTATGCTTATCTTCTTTTGAAATTTAAAAGCATTGTCCATGACACAACCCAACTCGTGTCTGTCTTACCTTGGTCTAACTTACTGCCAAGTTGGGGTTAGGAAGAAATTGAGGTGTAAAAATGGGTTATGTTGCGAGGGTTATTTATAATTATCGATTGTGCATTATTTTAGTAACAATAAATACCTTTTTTTTTAATACTCATAAAATATTTGGTTTATCATTTTTTTTTTACCTTTAAAATATCTCTGTGACTAAGCGCAAAACCCAGCTACCTTACTTTGGTCTTACTGCCAAGTTAAAGTCAAAAGGAGTTGGGGAAAAGAAGGGGACTTATGTTTCGTGGCGAAGGAAGAGGACTAAAATTTATTTTGAGAATTGTAATTTTTATAATTTATTGTTGAAATCAAAATTAATAATTTCTTAAATAAAACGTAAACTAAAAAAAATGCGAAAAAATGAGACAAATGTTAAAAATGACTTTGGCCTATTAAAAAGAGGAAATTATGTTGCGAAAGTTATTTATAATTATTGACCGTGCATTATTTTAATTACAATTCATACTTTTTTATTAAATATTCATAAAACATTTAGATATGGGGGTTGTCTTTTTTTTTTAACTTCAAAGTATCTCTGTGACTCAGCCCAAGGTCCATCTATCTTACTTTGGTCTTACTTACTATCAAGTTGGGGTCAAGAAAGGGGCTAAAATTTATTTTTCAAAATTGTGACTTATCGTTTTGACCTATTAAGAAGTAAGCTTTTTTTTTTTTGAAAATTAAAAGCATTGCCCATGACACAACCCAACTCCTATCCACCTTACCTTGATCTGACTTACTGCCAACTTGGGGTCTGGAAGGAGTGGAAGCGAAAAAAAAGGGTTATGTTGCGAGGGTTATTTATAATTATCGATTGTGCATTATTTTAGTAACAATAAATACTCTTTTTTTAATATTCACAAAACATTTAAGAAGGGGGCTTATATTGTTTTTTTTAACCTTTAAAGTATCTCTATGACAATGCAAAACCCACCTATCTTACCTTGGTTTTACTTACTGCCAAGTAAGGGTCAAAAAAGAGTTGGAAAAACGAGAGGACTTATGTTTTAAGGCGAAGGAAATAACTTAAATTTATTTTCAGAATTGTGATTTTTGAATTATGAGTTGAGATCAAAAATAATAAATTAAAAAATAAAATATAAATCAAAAAAATGATACAAACCCTAAAAAATAACTTTGTCATATTGAAAAAGGGGGCTTATGTTTTTTTAAAATTAATGTTTGTCTGTCTTACCTTGGTATTAGGTACTGTCAAGTTGGGGTTAGGAAGGAGTTGAAGCGAAATAAATGGGCTTATGTTGCGAGGGTTATTTATAATTATTCATTGTGTATTATTTTAATAATAATTCATATTTTTTTTAAAAATATTAATAAAATATTTAGATACGGGGGTGTTTAAGACCAAGGTCCTTCTGCCTTACTCTGGTCTTACTTAAATGCCAAGTTGGGGTCAAGAAGAAGCTGAAGCGAAAAAAGAGGTGCTAAAATTTATTTTTGAGAATTGTGATTTTTAAACTTTGACCTATTAAGAAATAAAATTATCTTGTTTTGAAAATTAAAAGCATTGCCCACGACACAACCCAACTCCTGTTTGTCTTACCTTGATCTGACTTACTGCCAAGTTGGGGTCATGAAGGAGTTGAAGTGAAAGAAAAAGGGTAATGTTTCGAGGGTTATTTATAATTATTGACTGCACATTATTTTAATAACAATAAATACTATTTTTTTATATTCATAAAACATTTAGGAAGGGGGCTTATATTTTTTTTTACCTTTAAATTATCCCGTGACTCAACGCAAAACCCACCTACGTTACCTTGGTCTTACTGTCAAGTTGGGGCAAATGTGAGGACTTATGTTTTGAGGCAAAGGAAGAGGGCCAAAATATATTTTTAGAAATTGTGATTTTTATAATTTAGTGTTGAAATCAAAATTAATAATTTGTTAAATAAGACGTAACTTAAAAAGAAATGCAAAAAAACATAGACTAACATTAAATAATGGTTTTGGTCTATTAAAAAGCGGGAATTATATATCTTTTAAATTGGATGCATTTCCCACGATCCAGCCGAAAGCCTGTCCATTTTACCTGAGTCTTACTTACTATCAAATCGGACTCTGAAAAAAATTGAGATGAAAGAAGGGGGCATATGTTGCAATGGTTATTTATAATTATCGATTGTGCATTATTTTAATAAAATTCATATATTTTTTTAAAAATATTCATAAAACATTTACGAAAGGGGGCTTATATTTTTTCTACCTCTAAAATATCTCCGTGAATCAGCCTCATACTCATCTACCTTACCTTGGTCTTACTTACCTGCCAAGTTGGGGTCAAGAAGAAACTCAGACGAACGATGCGAGTTAAAAGTTATTTTGAGAATTGTGATTTTTGAATTAAGTGTTGAAATCAAAATTAATAAATTTTAAAATAAAATATAAATTTTAAAAATGCAAAAAAAACGAGACACAAACCTTAAAAAATGACTTTGTCGTATTAAAAAAGGGGGCTTATATTTTTTTAAATTAATGTCTAAGTGCTTTACCTTGATCTTAGGCACTGTCAAGTTGGAGTTACGAACGAGTTGATGCAAAATAAAGGGGCTTATGTTGCGAGAGTTATTTATAATTATTGATTGTGCATTATTTTAATAACAATTTGTACTTTTTTTTAAAATATTCATAAAACATTTAGATATGGGGGTTGTGTTTTGTTTTTTTTACCTTCAAAGTATCCCGGTGACTTAGCCCAAGGTCCGTCTGCCTTACCTTGGTCTTACTTATTGCGAAGTTGGAGTCAAGAAAAAACTTAAGTCAAAGAAAGGGGCGAAAATTTATTTTTCAGAATTGTGACCTTTAAATTTTGACCTATTAAGAAGTAAGCTTATATTTTTTTGAAAATTAAAAGCATTGCCCATGATACAACCCAACTCCTGTCTGCCTTACCTTGGTCTAACTTGCTGCCAAGTTGGGGTCAGGAAGGAGTTGAGGCGTAAAAATGGGTTATGTTGCGATGGTTATTTATAATCATGGATTGTGCATTATTTCAGTAACAATAAATACCTTTCTTTTTAATACTCATAAAATATTTGGTTTATTATTATTATTTTTTTACCTTTAAAATATCTCCGTGATTAAGCGCAAAACCCAGCTACCTTACCTTTGTCTTACTGCCAAGTTAAGGTCAAAAGGAGTTGGGGCAAAGAAGGGGACTTATGTTTTGTCGCAAAGGAAGGGGACTAAAATTTATTTTGAGAATTGTTATTTTTATAATTTATTGTTGAAATCAAAATTAATAATTTCTTAAATAAAACGTAAACTAAAAAAAATGCAAAAAAATGAGGCAAACGTTAAAAATGACTTTGGCCTATTAAAAAGAGGGAATTATGTTGCGAGAGTTATTTATAATTATTGATTGTGCATTATTTTAATTACAATTCATACTTTTTTATTAAATATTCATAAAACATTTAGATATGGGGGTTGTGTTTTTTTTTTAACCTCAAAGTATCCCTGTGACTCAGCCCAAGGTCCGTCTACCTTACCTTGGTCTTACTTACTGGCAAGTTGGGGTCAAGAAAAAACTTAAGCGAAAGAAAGGGGCTAAAATTTATTTTTCAGAATTGTGACTTTTAAATTTTGATCTATTAAGAAGTAAGCTTATCTTTTTTTGAAAATTAAAAGCATTAGCCATGACACAGCTCAACTCCTGTCCACCTTACTTTGGTCTGACTTACTTCCAAGTTGGCGTCTGGAAGGAGTGGAAGCGAAAAAAAGGGTTATGTTGCGAAGATTATTTATAATTATCGATTGTGCATTATTTTAGTAATAATAAATAATCTTTTTTTAAATATTAACAAAACATTTACGAAGGGGGCTTATATTGTTTTTTTTTTACCTTTAAAGTATCTCTATGACAACATAAAACCCACCTATCTTACCTTGGTTTTTACTTACTGCCAAGAAGGGGTCAAAAAAGAGTTGGAAAAACGAGAGGACTTCTGTTTTAAGGCGAAGGAAAAAGCTAAAATTTATTTTCAGAATTGTGATTTTTGAATTATGAGTTGAGATCAAAAATAATAAATTAAAAAATAAAATATAAATTAAAAAAATGTAAAAAAAATGATACAAATCCTAAAAAATGGCTTTGTCATATTAAGAAAGGGGGCCTATGTTTTTTTAAAATTAATGTTTGTCTGTCTTACCTTGGTATTAGGTACTGTCAAGTTGGGGTTAGGAAGGAGTTGAAACGAAATAAATGGGCTTATGTTGCGAGGGTTATTTATAATTATTCATTGTGCATTATTTTAATAACAATTCATATTTTTTTTTAAAATATTAATAAAATATTTAGATACGGGGGTTGTGTTTTTTCTTTTTTTACTTTCACAGTATCCCCATGACTAAGACCAAGGTCCCTCTGCCTTACTTTGGTCTTACATAAATGCCAAGTTGGGGTCAAGAAGAAGGTGAAGTGAAAAAAGAGGTGCTAAATTTTATTTTTGAGAATTGTGATTTTTAAACTTTGACCTATTAAGAAATAAGTTTTATCTTGTTTTGAAAATTAAAAGCATTGCCCACGACACAACCCAACTCCTATTCGTCTTACCTTGGTCTGACTTACTTCCAAGTTGGGGTCACGAAGGAGTTGAAGTGAAAGAAAAAGGGTAATGTTTCGAGGGTTATTTATAATTATCGATTGTGGATTATTTTAATAACAATAAATACTATTTTTTCATATTCATAAAACATTTAGGAAGGGGGCTTATATTTTTTTTTTACCTTTAAATTATCCCGTGACTCAACGCAAAACCCACCTACCTCACCTTGGTCTTACTGTCAAATGAGAGGACTTATGTTTTAAGGCGAAGGAAGAGGGCTAAAATATATTTTCAGAATTGTGATTTTTATAATTTAGTGTTGAAATCAAAATTAATAATTTGTTAAATAAGACGTTACTTAAAAAGAAATGCAAAAAAAATGAGACTAACATGAAATAATGGTTTTGGTCTATTAAAAAGGGGGAATCATATATTTTTTAAATTGGATGCATTTCCCACGATCCAGCCGAAAGCCTGTCCGTTTTACCTGAGTCTTACTTACTGTCAAATCGGACTCTGAAAAAAATTGAGACGAAAGAAGGGGGCATATGTTGCAATGGTTATTTATAATTATCGATTGTGCATTATTTTAATAAAATTCATATATTTTTTTTAAAATATTCATAAAACATTTACGAAAGGAGGCTTGTATTTTTTTTACCTCTAAAATATCTCCGTAAATCAGCCTCATACTCATCTGCCTTACCTTGGTCTTACTTACCAGCCAAGTTGGGGTCAAGAAGAAACTGAGGCAAATAATTCGAACTAAAAGTTATTTTGAGAATTGTGATTTTTGAATTAAGTGTTGAAATCAAAATTAATAAATTTTAAAATAAAATATAAATTTTAAAAATGCAAAAAAAATGAGACACAAACCTTAAAAAATGATTTTGTCGTATTAAAAAAGGGGGCTTATATTTTTTTAAATTAATGTCTAACCGCTTTACCTTGATGTTAGGCACTGTCAAGTTGGAGTTACGAATGAGTTGATGCAAAATAAAGGGGCTTATGTTGCGAGAGTTATTTATGATTATTGATTGTGCATTATTTTAATAACAATTTGTACTTTTTAAAAAAATATTCATAAAACATTTAGATATGGGGGTTGTGTTTTTTTTTTTTTCCTTCAAAGTATCCCGATGACTCAGCCCAAGGTTCATCTGCCTTACCTTGGTCTTACTTACTACCAAGTTGGAGTCAAGAAAAAACTTAAGTCAAAGAAAGGGGCGAAAATTTATTTTTCAGAATTGTGACTTTTAAATTTTGACCTATTAAGAAGTAAGCTTATATTTTTTTGAAAATTAAAAGCATTGCCCATGATACGACCCAACTCCTGTCTGCCTTACCTTGGTCTAACTTGCTACCAAGTTGGGGTCAGGGAGTTGAAGCATAAAAATGGGTTATGTTGCGATGGTTATTTATAATCATCGATTGTGCATTATTTCAGTAACAATAAATACCTTTCTTTTTCATACTCATAAAATATTTGGTTTATTTTTTTATTTTTTTTACCTTTAAAATATCTCCGTGATTAAGCGCAAAACCCAGCTACCTTACCTTTGTCTTACTGCCAAGTTAAGGTCAAAAGGAGTTGGGGCAAAGAAGGGGACTAAAATTTATTTTGAGAATTGTAATTTTTATAATTTACTGTTGAAATCAAAATTAATAATTTCTTAAATAAAACGTAAACTAAAAAAAATGCAAAAAAATGACACAAACGTCAAAAATGACTTTGGCCTATTAAAAAGAGGGAATTATGTTGCGAGAGTTATTTATAATTATTGATTGTGCATTATTTTAATTACAATTCATACTTTTTTATTAAATATTCATAAAACATTTAGATATGGGGGTTGTGTTTTTTTTTTAACTTCAAACTATCCCTGTGACTCAGCCCAAGGTCCGTCTGCCTTACCTTGGTCTTATTTAAGGCCAAGTTGGGGTCAAGAAAAAACTTAAGCGAAAGAAAGGGGCTAAAATTTATTTTTCAGAATTGTGACTTTTAAATTTTGATCTATTAAGAAGTAAGCTTATCTTTTTTTGAAAATTAAAAGCATTACCCATGACACAGCTCAACTCCTGTCCACCTTACCTTGGTCTAACTTACTGCCAAGTTGGGGTCTGGAAGGAGTGGAAGCAAAAAAAAGGGTTATGTTGCGAGGGTTATTTATAATTATCGATTGTGCATTATTTTATTAATAATAAATACTCTTTTTTTTAATATTCACAAAACATTTAAGAAGGGTGCTTATATTGTTTTTTTTTTTACCTTTAAAGTATCTCTATGACAACGTAAAACCCACCTATCTTACCTTGGTTTTTACTTACTGCCATGTAAGGGTCAAAAAAGAGTTGGAAAAAAGAGAGGACTTATGTTTTAAGGCAAAGGAAAAAGTTAAAATTTATTTTAAGAATTGTGATTTTTGAATTATGAGTTGAGATCAAAAATAATAAATTAAAAAATAAAATATAAATTAAAAAAATGTAAAAAAAATGATACAAACCCTAAAAAATGACTTTGTCATATTAAGAAAAAAGGGGTCTATGTTTTTTTAAAATTAATGTTTGTCTGTCTTACCTTGGTATTAGGTACTGTCAAGTTGGGTTTATGAAGGAGTTGAAACGAAATAAATGGACTTATGTTGCGACGGTTATTTATAATTATTCATTGTGCATTATTTTAATAACAATTCATATTTTTTATTAAACTATTAATAAAATAGTTAGATACGGGGGTTGTGTTTTTTCTTTTTTTACTTTCACAGTATCCCTGTGACTAAGACCAAGGTCCCTCTGCCTTACTTTGGTCTTATTTAAATGCCAAGTTGGGGTCAAGAAGAAGCTGAAGCGAAAAAAGAGGTGCTAAATTTTATTTTTGAGAATTGTGATTTTTAAACTTTGACCTATTAAGAAATAAGTTTATCTTGTTTTGAAAATTTAAAGCATTGCCCACGACACAACCCAATTCCTGTTCGTCTTACCTTGGCCTGACTTACTGCCAAGTTGGGGTCACGAAGGAGTTGAGGTGAAAGAAAAAGGGTAATGTTTCGAGGGTTATTTATAATTATCGATTGTGCATTATTTTAATAACAATAAATACTATTTTTTTATATTCATAAAACATTTAGGAAGGGCCAATTGTCCCGTGACTCAACGCAAAACCCCCCTACCTCACCTTGGTCTTACTGTCAAATGAGAGGACTTATGTTTTAAGGCGAAGGAAGAGGGCTAAAATATATTTTCAGAATTGTGATTTTTATAATTTAGTGTTGAAATCAAAATTAATAATTTGTTAAATAAGACGTTACTTATAAAAAAATGCAAAAAAAATGAGACTAACATTAAATAATGGTTTTGGTCTATTAAAAAGGGGGAATCATATATTTTTTAAATTGAATGCATTTCCCACGATCCAGCCGAAAGCCTGTCCGTTTTACCTGAGTCTTTCTTACTGTCAAATCGGACTCTAGAAAAAATTGAGACGAAAGAAGGGGGCATATGTTGCAATGGTTATTTATAATTATCGATTGTGCATTATTTTAATAAAATTCATATATTTTTTTAAAAATATTTATAAAACATTTACAAAAGGGGGCTTGTATTTTTTTTACCTCTAAAATATCTCCGTGAATCAGCCTCATACTCATCTGCCTTACCTTCGTCTTACTTACCTGCCAAGTTGGGGTCAAGAAGAAACTGAGGCGAACGATTCGAGCTAAAAGTTATTTTCAAAATTGTGATTTTTGAATTAAGTGTTGAAATCAAAATTAAAAAATTTTAAAATAAAATATAAATTTTAAAAATGCAAAAAAAACGAGACACAAACCTTAAAAAATGACTTTGTCGTATTAAAAAAGGGGGCTTATATTATTTTAAATTAATGTCTAACTGCTTTACCTTCATCTTAGGCACTGTCAAGTTGGAGTTACGAATGAGTTGATGCAAAATAAAGGGGCTTATGTTGCGAGAGTTATTTATAATTATTGATTGTGCATTATTTTAATAACAATTTGTACTTTTTTTTAAAATATTCATAAAACATTTAGATATGGGGGTTGTGTTTTTTATTTTTTACCTTCAAAGTATCCCGGTGACTCAGCCCAAGGTCCATCTGCCTTACCTTGGTCTTACTTACTGCCAAGTTGGAGTCAAGAAAAAACTTAAGTCAAAGAAAGGGGCGAAAATTTATTTTTCAGAATTGTGACTTTTAAATTTTGACCTATTAAGAAATAAGCTTATATTTTTTTGAAAATTAAAAGCATTGCCCATGATACAACCCAACTTCTGTCCGCCTTACCTTGGTCTAACTTGCTGCCAAGTTGGGTTATGTTGCGATGGTTATTTATAATCATCGATTGTGCATTATTTCAGTAACAATAAATACCTTTCTTTTTAATACTCATAAAATATTTGGTTTATTATTTTATTTTTTTTACTTTTAAAATATCTCTGTGATTAAGCGCAAAACCCAGCTACCTTACCTTTGTCTTACTGCCAAGTTAAGGTCAAAAGGAGTTGGGGCAAAGAAGGGGACTAAAATTTATTTTGAGAATTGTAATTTTTATAATTTACTGTTGAAATCAAAATTAATAATTTCTTAAATAAAACGTAAACTAAAAAAAATGCAAAAAAATGACACAAACGTTAAAAATGACTTTGGCCTATTAAAAAGAGGGAATTATGTTGCGAGAGTTATTTATAATTATTGATTGTGCATTATTTTAATTACAATTCATACTTTTTTATTAAATATTCATAAAACATTTAGATATGGGGGTTGTGTTTTTTTTTTAACTTCAAAGTATCTCTGTGACTCAGCCCAAGGTCCGTCTGCCTTACCTTGGTCTTATTTAAGGCCAAGTTGGGGTCAAGAAAAAACTTAAGCGAAAGAAAGGGGCTAAAATTTATTTTTCAGAATTGTGACTTTTAAATTTTGATCTATTAAGAAGTAAGCTTATCTTTTTTTGAAAATTAAAAGCATTACCCATGACACAGCTCAACTCCTGTCCACCTTACCTTGGTCTGACTTACTGCCAAGTTGGGGTCTGGAAGGAGTGGAAGCAAAAAAAAAGGGTTATGTTGCGAGGGTTATTTATAATTATCGATTGTGCATTATTTTATTAATAATAAATACTCTTTTTTTTAATATTCACAAAACATTTAAGAAGGGTGCTTATATTGTTTTTTTTTTTACCTTCAAAGTATCTCTATGACTCAGCCCAAGGTCCGTCTGCCTTACCTTGGTCTTACTTACTGCCAAGTTGGAGTCAAGAAAAAACTTAAGTTAAAGAAAGGGGCGAAAATTTATTTTTCAGAATTGTGACTTTTAAATTTTGACCTATTAAGAAGTAAGCTTATATTTTTTTGATACAACTCAACTCCTGTCCGCCTTACCTTGATCTAACTTGCTGCCAAGTTGGGGTCAGAAAGGAGTTGAGGCGTAAAAATGGGTTATGTTGCGATGGTTATTTATAATCATCGATTGTGCATTATTTCAGTAACAATAAATACCTTTCTTTTTAATACTCATAAAATATTTGGTTTATTATTATTATTTTTTTACCTTTAAAATATCTCCGTGATTAAGCGCAAAACCCAGCTACCTTACCTTGGTCTTACTGCCAAGTTAAGGTCAAAAGGAGTTGGGGCAAAGAAGGGGACTTATGTTTTGTGGCGAAGGAAGGGAACTAAAATTTATTTTGAGAATTGTAATTTTTATAATTTATTGTTGAAATCAAAATTAATAATTTCTTAAATAAAACGTAAACTAAAAAAAATGCAAAAAAATGAGACAAACGTTAAAAATGACTTTGGCCTATTTGCGAGAGTTATTTATAATTATTGATTGTGCATTATTTTAATTACAATTCATATTTTTTTATTAAATATTCATAAAACATTTAGATATGGGGGTTGTGTTATTTTTTTAACTTCAAAGTATCCCTGTGACTTAGCCCAAGGTCCGTCTGCCTTACCTTGGTCTTACTTACTGCCAAGTTGGGGTCAAGAAAAAACTTAAGCAAAAGAAAGGGGCTAAAATTTATTTTTCAGCATTGTGACTTTTAAATTTTGATCTATTAAGAAGTAAGCTTATCTTTTTTTTAAAATTAAAAGCATTACCCATGACACAGCTCAACTGCTGTCCACCTTACCTTGGTCTGACTTACTGCCAAGTTGGGGTCTGGAAAGAGTGGAAGCGAAAAAAAGGGTTATGTTGCGAGGGTTATTTATAATTATCGATTGTGCATTATTTTAGTAATAATAAATACTTTTTTTTTTAATATTCACAAAACATTTAAGAAGGGGGCTTATATTGTTTTTTTTTTACCTTTAAAGTATCTCTATGACAACGTAAAACCCACCTATCTTACCTTGGTTTTTACTTACTGCCAAGTAGGGGTCAAAAAAGAGTTGGAAAAAACGAGAGGACTTCTGTTTTAAGGTGAAGGAAAAAGCTAAAATTTATTTTCAGAATTGTGATTTTTGAATTATGAGTTGAGATCAAAAATAATAAATTAAAAAATAAAAAAATGTAAAAAAAAATGATACAAACCCTAAAAAATGACTTTGTCGTATTAAGAAAGGGGGCCTATGTTTTTTTAAAATTAATATTTGTCTGTCTTACCTTCGTATTAGGTACTATCAAGTTGGGGTTAGGAAGGAGTTGAAACAAAATAAATGGGCTTATGTTGCGAGGGTTATTTATAATTATTCATTGTGCATTATTTTATTAACAATTCATTTTTTTTTTTTAAATATTAATAAAATATTTAGATACGGGGGTTGTGTTTTTTCTTTTTTTACTTTCACAGTATCCCCGTGACTAAGACCAAGGTTCCTCTCCCTTACTTTGGTCTTACTTAAATGCCAAGTTGGGGTCAAGAAGAAGCTGAAGAGAAAAAAGAAGTGCTAAATTTTATTTTTGAGAATTGTGATTTTTAAACTTTGACCTATTAAGAAATAAGTTTATCTTGTTTTGAAAATTAAAAGCATTGCCCACGACACAACCCAACTCCTGTTCGTCTTACCTTGGTCTGACTTACTGCCAAGTTGGGGTCACGAAGGAGTTGAGGTGAAAGAAAAAGGGTAATGTTTCGAGGGTTATTTATAATTATCGATTGTGCATTATTTTAATAACAATAAATACTATTTTTTTATATTCATAAAACATTTAGGAAGGGGGCTTATATTTTTTTTTTACATTTAAATTATCCCGTGACTCAACGCAAAACCCACCTACCTCACCTTGGTCTTACTGTCAAATGAGAGGACTTATGTTTTAAGGCGAAGAAAGAGTTCTAAAAAATATTTTCAGAATTGTGATTTTTATAATTTAGTGTTGAAATCAAAATTAATAATTTGTTAAATAAGACGTTACTTAAAAAGAAATGCAAAAAAAATGAGACTAACATTAAATAATGGTTTTGGACTATTAAAAAGGGGGAATTATATATTTTTTAAATTGGATGCATTTCCCACGATCCAGCCGAAATCCTGTCCATTTTACTTGAGTCTTACTTACTATCAAATCGGACTCTGGAAAGAATTGAGACGAAAGAAGAGGGCATATGTTGCAATGGTTATTTATAATTATCGATTGTGCATTATTTTAATAAAATTCATATATTTTTTTAAAAATATTCATAAAACATTTACGAAAGGGGGCTTGAAATTTTTTTACCTCTAAAATATCTCCGTAAATCAGCCTCATACTCATCTGTCTTACCTTGGTCTTACTTACCTGCCAAGTCGGGGTCAAGAAGAAACTGAGGCGAACGATTCGAGCTAAAAGTTATTTTCAGAATTGTGATTTTTGAATTCAGTGTTGAAATCAAAATTAATAAATTTTAAAATAAAAAATAAATTTTAAAAATGCAAAAAAAATGAGACACAAACCTTAAAAAATGACTTTGTCGTGTTAAAAAAGGGGGCTTATATTTTTTAAAATTAATGTCTAACTGCTTTACCTTGATCTTAGGCACTGTCATGTTGGAGTTACGAACTAGTTGAGGCAAAATAAAGGGGCTTATGTTGCGAGAGTTATTTATAATTATTGATTGTGTATTATTTTAATAACAATTTGTACTTTTTAAAAAAATATTCATAAATCATTTAGATATGGGGGTTGTGTTTTTTTTTTTTTACCTTCAAAGTATCCCAGTGACTTAGCCCAAGGTCCGTCTACCTTACCTTGGTCTTACTTACTGCCAAGTTGGAATCAAGAAAAAACTTAAGTCAAAGAAAGGGGCGAAAATTTATTTTTCAGATTTGTGACTTTTAAATTTTGACCTATTAAGAAGTAAGCTTATATTTTTTTGAAAATTAAAAGCATTGCCCATGATACAACAAAACTCCTGTCCGCCTTACCTTGGTCTAACTTGCTGCCAAGTTGGGGCCAGGAAGAAGTTGAGGCGTAAAAATGGGTTATGTTGCTATGATTATTTATAATCATCGATTGTGCATTATTTCAGTAACAATAAATACCTTTCTTTTTAATACTCATAAAATATTTGGTTTATTATTTATTTATTTTTACCTTTAAAATATGTACGTGATTAAGCGCAAAACCCAACTACCTTACCTTGGTCTTACTACCATGTTAAGGTCAAAAGGAGTTGGGGCAAAGAAGGGGACTTATGTTTTGTGGCGAAGGAAGGGGACTAAAATTTATTTTGAGAATTGTAATTTTTATAATTTATTGTTGAAATCAAAATTAATAATTTCTTAAATAAAACGTAAACTAAAAAAAATGCCAAAAAATGAGACAAACGTTAAAAATGACTTTGACCTATTTGCGAGAGTTATTTATAATTATTGAGTGTGCATTATTTTAATTACAATTCATACTTTTTTATTAAATATTCATAAAACATTTAGATATGGGGGTTGTGTTTTTTTATTAACTTCAAAGTATCCCTGTGATTCAGCCCAAGGTCCGTCTGCCTTACCTTGGTTTTACTTACTGTCAAGTTGGGGTCAAGAAAAAACTTAAGCGAAAGAAAGGGGCTAAAATTTATTTTTCAGAATTGTGACTTTTAAATTTTGATCTATTAAGAAGTAAGCTTATCTTTTTTTGAAAATTAAAAGCATTACCCATGACACAGCTCAACTGCTGTCCACCTTACCTTGGTCTGACTTACTGCCAAGTTGGGGTCTGGAAGAAGTGGAAGCGAAAAAAAGGTTTATGTTGCGAGGGATATTTATAATTATCAATTGTGCATTATTTTAGTAATAACAAATACTCTTTTTTTAATATTAACAAAATTTTTAAGAAGGGGGCTTATATTTTTTTTTTTACCTTTAAAGTATCTCTATGACAACGTAAAACCCACCTATCTTACCTTGGTTTTTAATTACTACCAAGTAGGGGTCAAAAAAGAGTTGGAAAAATGAGAGGACTTTTGTTTAAGGCAAAGGAAAAAGCTAAAATTTATTTTCAGAATTGTGATTTTTGAATTATGAGTTGAGATAAAAAATTAAAAATTAAAAAATAAAATATAAATTAAAAAAATGTAAAAAAAATGATACAAACCCTAAAAAATGACATTGTCGTATTAAGAAAGGGGGCTTATGTTTTTTTAAAATTAATGTTTGTCTGTCTTACCTTGGTATTAGGTACTGTCAAGTTGGGGTTAGGAAGGAGTTGAAACGAAATAAATGGACTTATGTTGCGAGAGTTATTTATAATTATTCATTGTGCATTATTTTAATAACAATTCATATTTTTTTTTTAAATATTAATAAAATATTTAGATACGGGGGTTGTGTTTTTTCTTTTTTTACTTTCACATTATCCCCGTGACTAAGACCAAGATCTCTCTGCCTTACTTTGGTCTTACTTAAATGCCAAGTTGGGGTCAAGAAGAAGTTGAAGCGAAAAAAGAGGTGCTAAATTTTATTTTTGAGAATTGTGATTTTTAAACTTTGACCTATTAAGAAATAAGTTTATCTTGTTTTGAAAATTAAAAGCATTGCCCATGACACAACCCAACTCCTGTTCGTCTTACCTTGGTCTGACATACTGCCAAGTTGGAGTCATGAAGGAGTTGAGGTGAAAGAAAAAGGGTAATGTTTCGAGGGTTATTTATAATTATCGATTGTGCATTATTTTAATAACAATAAATACTCTTTTTTATATTCATAAAACATTTAGGAAGGGGGCTTATATTTTTTTTTTACCTTTAAATTATCCCGTGACTCAACGCAAAACCCACCTACCTTACCTTGATCTTACTGTCAAGTTGGGGCAAATGAGAGGACTTATGTTTTGAGGCGAAGGAAGAGGGCTAAAATATATTTTCAGAATTGTGATTTTTATAATTTAGTGTTGAAATCAAAATTAATAATTTGTTAAATAAGACGTAACCTAAAAAGAAATGCAAAAAAAATGAGACTAACATTAAATAATGGTTTTGGTCTATTAAAAAGGGGGAATTATATATATTTTTAAATTGGATGTATTTCCCACGATCCAGCCGAAAGCCTGTCTGTTTTACCTAAGTCTTACTTACTGTCAAATCGGACTTTGGAAAAAATTGAGACGAAAGAAGGGGGCATATGTTGCAATGGATATTTATAATTATCGATTGTGCATTATTTTAATAAAATTCATATATATTTTTTAAAATATTCATAAAACATTTAAAAAAGGGGGCTTGTATTTTTTTTACCTCTAAAACATCTTCGTGAATCAGCCTGCCTTACCTTGGTCTTACTTACCTGCCAAGTTGGGGTCAAGAAGAAACTGAGGCGAACGATTCGAGCTAAAAGTTATTTTTAGAATTGTGATTTTTGAATTAAGTGTTGAAATCAAAATTAATAAATTTTAAAATAAAATATAAATTTTAAAAATGCAAAAAAAACGAGACACAAACCTTAAAAAATGACTGTCGTATTAAAAAAGGGGGCTTATATTTTTTTTAATTAATGTCTAACCGCTTTACCTTGATCTTAGGTACTGTCAAGTTGGAGTTACGAACGAGTTGATGCAAAATAAAGGGGCTTATGTTGCGAGAGTTATTTATAATTATTGATTGTGCATTATTTTAATAACAATTTGTATTTTTTTTTAAAATATTCATAAAACATTTAGATATGGGGGTTGTGTTTTTTTTTTTTACCTTTAAAGTATCCCGGTGACTCAGCCCAAGGTCCGTCTGCCTTACCTTGGTCTTACTTACTGCCAAGTTGGAGTCAAGAAAAAACTTAAGTCAAAGAAAGGGGCGAAAATTTATTTTTCAGAATTGTGACTTTTAAATTTTGACCTATGAAGAAGTAAGCTTATATTTTTTTGAAAATTAAAAGCATTGCCCATGATACAACCCAACTCCTGTCCGCCTTACTTTGGTCTAACTTGCTACCAAGTTGGGGTCAGGAAGGAGTTGAGACGTAAAAATGGGTTATGTTGCGATAGTTATTTATAATCATCGATTGTGCATTATTTCAGTGACAATAGATACCTTTCTTTTTAATACTCATAAAATATTTGGTTTATTATTTATTTTTTTACCTTTAAAATATTTCTGTAAGCGCAAAACCCAGCTACCTTACCTTGGTCTTACTGTCAAGTTAAGGTCAAAAGGAGTTGGGGCAAAGAAGCGGACTTATGTTTTGTGGCGAAGGAAGGGGACTAAAATTTATTTTGAGAATTGTAATTTTTATAATTTATTGTTGAAATCAAAATTAATAATTTCTTGAATAAAACGTAAATTAAAAAAAATGAGACAAACGTTAAAAATGACTTTGGCTTATTAAAAATAGGGAATTATGTTGCGAGAGTTATTTATAATTATTGACTGTGCATTATTTTAATTACAATTCATACTTTTTTATTAAATATTCATAAAACAATTAGATATGGGGGTTGTGTTTTTTTTTTAACTTCAAAGTATCCGTGTGACTCAGCCCAAGGTTCGTCTGCCTTATCTTGATCTTACTTACTGCCAAGTTGGCGTCAAGAAAAAACTTAAGCGAAAGAAAGGGGCTAAAATTTATTTTTCAAAATTGTAACTTTTCAATTTTGACTTATTAAGTAGTAAGCTTATCTTTTTTTGAAAATTAAAAGCATTGCCCATGACACAGCCCAACTCCTGTCCACCTTACCTTGGTCTGACTTACTACCAAGTTGGGGTCTGGAAGGAGTGGAAGCGAAAAAAAGGGTTATGTTGCGAGGGTTATTTATAATTATCAATTGTGCATTATTTTAGTAACAATAAATACTCTTTTTTTTAATATTCACAAAACATTTAAGAGGGGGGCTTATATTGTTTTTTTTAACTTTTAAAGTATCTCTATGACAACGCAAAACCCACCTATCTTACCTTGGTTTTACTTACTGCCTAGTAGGAGTCAAAAAAGAGTTGGAAAAATGACAGGAATCATGTTTTAAGGCAAAGGAAAAAGCTAAAATTTATTTTCAGAATTGTGATTTTTGAATTATGAGTTGAGATCAAAAATAATAAATTAAAAAATAAAATATAAATTAAAAAAAAACAAAAAAAATGATACAAACCCTAAAAAATGACTTTGTCGTATTAAAAAAGGGGGCTTATGTTTTTTTAAAATTAATGTTTGTTTATCTTACCTTAGTATTAGGTACTGTTAAGTTGGAGTTAGGAAGAAGTTGAAACAAAATAAATGGGCTTATGTTTCGAGGGTTATTTATAATTATTCATTGTACATTATTTTAATAACAATTCACATTTTTTTTAAAAATATTAATAAAATATTTAGATACGGGGGTTGTGTTTTTTTTCTTTTTTTACTTTCACAGTATCCCCGTGACTAAGACCAAGGTCCTTTTGCCTTACTTTGGTCTTACTTAAATGTCAAGTTGGAGTCAAGAAGAAGCTGAAGCGAGAAAAGAGGTGCTAAAATTTATTTTTGAGAATTGTGATTTTTAAACTTTGACCTATTAAGAAATAAGTTTATCTTGTTTTGAAAATTAAAAGCATTGCCCACGACACAACCCAACTCCTGTTCATCTTACCTTGGTCTGACTTACTGTCAAGTTGGGGTCATGAAGGAGTTGAGGTGAAAGAAAAAAGGTAATGTTTCGAGGGTTATTTATAATTATCGATTGTGCATTATTTTAATAACAATAAATACTCTTTTTTTATATTCATAAAACATTTAGGAAGGGGGCTTTTTTTTTTTTTTTACCTTTAAATTATCTCGTGACTCAGCGCAAAACCCACCTACCTTACCTTGGTCTTACTGTCAAGTTGGGGCAAATGAGAGGACTTATGTTTTGAGGTGAAGGAAGAGGGCTAAAATATGTTTTCAGAATTTTGTGATTTTTATAATTTAGTTTTGAAATCAAAATTAATAATTTGTTAAATAAGACGTTACTTAAAAAGAAATGCAAAAAAAATGAGACTAACATTAAATAATGGTTTTGGTCTATTAAAAAGGGGGAATTATATATTTTTTAAATAGGATGCATTTCCCACGATCTAGCCGAAAGCCTGTCCGTTTTACCTAAGTCTTACTTACTGTCAAATCGGACTTTAGAAAAAATTGAGACGAAAGAAGGGGGCATATGTTGCAATGGTTATTTATAATTATCGATTGTGCATTATTTTAATAAAATTCAAATATTTTTTTTAAAATATTCATAAAACATTTAGGAAATGGAGCTTGTATTTTTTTTACCTCTAAAGTATCTCCGTGAATCAGCCTCATACTCATCTGCCTTACCTTGGTTTTACTTACCTGCCAAGTTGAAGTCAAGAAGAAACTGAGGCGAAAGAAGGGAGCTAAAATTTATTTTCAGAAGTGTGATTTTTGATTTAAGTGTTGAAATCAAAATTAATAAATTTTAAAATAAAATATAAATTAAAAAAATGCAAAAACAAATAAGTCACAAACCTTAAAAACTGAATTTGTCATATTAAAAAATGGGGTTTATATTTTTTTAAATTAATGTCTGTCCGCTTTACCTTGATCTTAGGTAATGTCAAGTTGGAGTTACGAACGAGTTGAGGCAAAATAAAAGGGCTTATGTTGCGAGAGTTATTTATAATTATTGATTGTGCATTATTTTAATAACAATTTGTATTTTTTTTTTAAATATTCATAAAACATTTAGATATCGGGGTTGTGTTTTTTTTTTACCTTCAAAGTATCCCTGTGACTCAGCCCAAGGGACGTCTGCCTTATCTTGGTGTTACTTACTGCCAAGTTGGGGTCAAAAAAAAATTTAAGCCAAATTTTTTTTTCAGAATTGTGACTTTTAAATTTTGACCTATTAAGAAATAAGCTTATCTTTTTTTGAAAATTAAAAGCATTGCCCATGACACAACGCAACTCCTGTCCGTCTTACCTTGGTCTAACTTACTGCCAAGTTGGGGTCAGGAAGGAGTTGAGGGGAAAAAATGGGTTATGTTGCGATGGTTATTTATAATTATCGATTGTGCATTATTTTAGTAATAATAAATATACTTTTTTTTTTAATACTCATAAAATATTAATGAAGTGGGTCTATTATTTATTTTTTTACCTTTGAAATATCTCTGTGACTAAGCGCAAAACCCACCTACCCTACCTTGGTCTTATTTACTGTCAAGCTAAGGTCAAAAGAAGTTGGAGCAAAGAAGGGGACTAAAATTTATTTTGAGAATTGTAATTTTTATAATTTATTTTTGAAATCAAAATTAATAATTTCTTAAATAAGATGTAAACTAAAAAAAATGCAAAAAAATGAGACAAACGTTAAAAATGACTTTGGCCTATTAAAAAGAGGGAATTATTTTGCGAGAGTTATTTATAATTATTGATTGTGCATAATTTTAATTACAATTCATACTTTTTTATTAAATATTCATAAAACATTTAGATATGGGGGTTGTATTTTTCTTACTTTCAAAGTATTCTTGTGACTCAGCTCAAGGTCCGTCTGCCTTACCTTGGTCTTACTTACTGCCAAATTGGGGTAAAAAAAAAACTTAAGCGAAAGAAAAGAGCTAAAATTTATTTTTCAAAATTGTGACTTTTAAATTTTGCCCTATAAGAAGTAAGCTTATCATTTTTTGAAAATTAAAAGCATTACCCATGACACAACCCAACTCATGTCCACCTTACCTTAGTCTGACTTACTACCAAATTGAGGTCTGGAAAGAGTGGAGACGAAAAAATGGGTTATATTGCGAGGGTTATTTATAATTATCAATTGTGCATTATTTTAGTAACAATAAATACTCTTTTTTTTAATATTCACAAAACATTTAAGAAGGGGGCTTATATTTTTTTTTACCTTTAAATTATCATTGTGACAATGCAAAACCCACCTATCTTACCTTGGTTTTTACTTATTGCCAAGTAGGGATCAAAAAGGAGTTGGGCAAATGAGAGGACTTATGTTTTAAGGCGAAATAAAAAACTAAAATTTATTTTCAGAATTGTGATTTTTGAATTATGAGTTGAGATCAAAATTAATAAATTAAAAACTAAAATATAAATTAAAAAAATGAAAAAAAAAACGAGACAAACCTTAAAAAATGACTTTGTCGTATTTAGAAAGGGGGCTTATGTTTTTTTTTAAATTAATGTTTGTCTATCTTACCTTGGTATTAGGTACTGTCAAGTTGGGGTTAGGAAGGAGTTGAAGCGAAATAAATAGACTTATGTTGCGAGGGTTATTTATAATTATTCATTGTGCATTATTTTAATAACAATTCATATTTTTTTTTTAAATATTAATAAAATATTTAGATAAGGGGGTTGTGTTTTTTCTTTTTTTACTTTCACATTATCCCTATGACTAAGACCAAAATCCCTCTACTTTACTTTGGTCTTACTTAAATGCCAAGTTGGGGTCAAGAAGAAGCTGACGCGAAAGAAGAGGTGCTAAAATTTATTTTTGAGAATTGTAATTTTTAAATTGTGACCTATTAATAAATAAGTTTATCTTGTTTTAAAAATTAGAAGCATTGCCCACGACACAATCCAACTCCTATTCGTCTTACCTTGGACTGACTTACTGCCAAGTTGTGGTCATGAAGAAGTTGAAGTGAAAGAAAAAGGGTTATGTTTCGAGGGTTATTTATAATTATCAATTGTGCATTATTTTAATAAAAATAAATACTCTTTTTTTATATTCATAAAACATTTAGGAAGGGGGCTTATATTTTTTTTTTAACCTTTAAATTACCCCGTGACTCAGCGCAAAACCCACTTACCTTACCTTGGTCTTACTATCAAGTTGGGGCAAATGAGGTGACTTATGTTTTAAGGCGAAGAAAGAGGGCTAAAATATATCTTTAGAATTGTGATTTTTATAATTTAGTGTTGAAATCAAAATTAATAATTTGTTAAATAAGATGTAACTTAAAAAGAAATGCAAAAAAAATAAGACTAACATTAAATAATGGTTTTGGTCTATTAAAAAACGGGGAATTATATATTTTTTAAATTGGATGTATTGCCCACGATCCAGTCGAACACCTGTCCGTCTTACCTGAGTCTACTTACTGTCAAATCGAACTCTGGAAAATTGAGACGAAAGAAGGGGGCTTATGTTGCAATGGTTATTTATAATTATCGATTGTACATTATTTTAAAAAAAATGTATATATTTTTTTAAAAATATTCATAAAACATTTAGGAAATGGGCCTTGTATTTTTTTTACCTCTAAAGTATCTCCGTGAATCAGCTTCAAACTCATATGCCTTACCTTGGTCTTACTTACCTGCCAAGTTGGGGTCAAGAAGAAACTAAGGCGAACGAAATGAGATAAAAGTTATTTTCAGAATTATGATTTTTGAATTAAGTGTTGAAATCAAAATTAATAAATTTTAAAATAAAATATAAATTAAAAAAATGTAAAAAAAATGAGACATAAACCTTAAAAAATGACTTTGTCGTATTAAAAAAGGGGGCTTATTTTTTTTTAAATTAATGTCTGTCCGCTTTACCTTGATTTTAAGTACTGTCAAGTTGGAGTTAGGAACGAGTTGAGGCGAAATAAAGGGGATTATGTTGCGAGAATTATTTATAATTATTGATTGTGCATTATTTAAATAACAATTCATACTTTTTTTTAAATATTCATAAAACATTTAGATATGGGGGTTGTGTTTTTTTTTTACCTTCAAAGTATCCCTGTAACTCAGCCCAAGGTCCGTCTGCCTTACCTTGGTCTTACTTACTGCCAAGTTGGGGTCAAGAAAAAACTTAAGCCAAAGAAAGGGGCTAAAATTTATTTTTCAGAATTGTGACTTTTAAATTTTGACCTATTAAGAAGTAAGCTTATCTTTTTTTGAAAATTAAAAGCATTGCCCATGACACAGGCCAACTATTGTCCGCCTTACTTTGGTCTAACTTATTGCCAAGTTGGGGTCAGGAAGGAGTTGAGGCGAAAAAATGGGTTATGTTGCGATGGTTATTTATAATTATCGATTGTGCATTGTTTCAGTAACAATAAATTTATTTTTTTTAAATACTCATAAAATATTTATGAAGGGGGTCTATTATTTATTTTTTACCTTTAAAATATCTCTGTGACTAAGCGCAAAACCCACCTACGTTACCTTGGTCTTACTTATTGTCAAGTTAAGGTCAAAAGGAGTTGGGGCAAAGAAGGGGACTTATGTTTTGAGGCGAAGGAAGAGGACTAAAATTTATTTTGAGAATTGTAATTTTTATAATTTATTGTTGAAATCAAAATTAATAATTTCTTAAATAAAACGTAAACTAAAAAAAATGCAAAAAAATGAGACAAACGTTAAAAATGACTTTGGCCTATTAAAAAGAGGGAATTATGTTGCGAGAGTTATTTATAATTATTGATTGTTCATTATTTTAATTACAATTCATACTTTTTTATTAAATATTCATAAAACATTTAGATATGGGGGTTGTGTTTTTTTTTTACCTTCAAAGTATCCCTGTGATTCAGCCCAATGTCTATCTGCCTTACCTTGGTCTTACTTACTGCCAAGTTGGAGTCAAAAAAAACTTAAGCGAAAGAAAGGGGCTAAAATTTATTTTTCAGAATTGTGACTTTTAAATTTTGACCTATTAAGAAGTAAGCTTTTTTTTTTTTGAAAATTAAAAGCACCACCCATGACACAACCCAACTCCTGTCCACCTTACCTTGGTCTGACATACTGTCAAGTTGGGGTCTGGAAAGAGTGGAGGCGAAAAAATGAGTTATGTTGCGAGGGTTATTTATAATTATCGATTGTGCATTATTTTAGTAACAATAAATACTCTTTTTTTTAATATTCACAAAACATTTAAGAAGGGGGCTTATATTGTTTTTTTTACCTTTAAAGTATCATTGTGACAACGCAAAACCCACCTATCTTACCTTGGTTTTTAACTTATTGCCAAGTAGGGGTCAAAAAGGAGTTGGACAAATGAGAGGACTTATGTTTTAAGGTAAAGGAAAAAGCTAAAATTTATTTTCAAAATTGTGATTTTTGAATTATGTGTTGAGATCAAAATTAATAAATTAAAAAATAAAATATAAATTAAAAAAATGCAAAAAAAATGATACAAACCTTAAAAAATGACTTTGTCGTATTAAAAAAGGGGGCTTATGTTTTTGTAAATTAATGTCTGTCCGCTTTACCTTGATCTTAGGTACTGTCAAGTTGGAGTTACGAACGAGTTGAGGCAAAATAAAGGGGCTTATGTTGCGAGAGTTATTTATAATTATTGATTGTGCATTATTTTAATAACAATTCATACTTTTTTTTAAAATATTCATAAAACATTTAGATATGAAGGTTGTATTTTTTTTTTACCTTCAAAGTATCTCTGTGACTCAGCCCAAGGTCCGTCTGCCTTACCTTAGTCTTAATTACTGCCAAGTTGAGGTCAAGAAAAAACTTAAGCGAAAGAAATGGGCTAAATTTTTTTTTTCAAAATTGTGACTTTTAAATTTTGACCTATTAAGAAGTAAGCTTATCTTTTTTTGAAAATTAAAAGCATTGCCCACGACACAGCCCAACTCCTGTCCTCCTTACCTTGATTTGACTTACTGTCAAGTTGGGGTCAGGAAGAAGGTGAGACAAAAAAATGGGTTATGTTGCGAGGGTTATTTATAATTATCAATTGTGCATTATTTTAATAACAATAAATACTTTTTTTTTTAATACTCATAAAATATTTAGGAAAGGGGTCTATTATTTATTTATTTTACCTTTAAAATATCTCTGTGACTAAGCACAAAACCCACCTACCTTACCTTGGTTTTACTTACTGCCAAGTTAAGTTCAAAAGGAGTTGGGGCAAAGGAGGGGACTTATGTTTTGAGGCGAAGGAATGGGACTAAAATTTATTTTGAGAATTGTATTTTTTATAATTTAGTGTTGAAATTAAAATTAATAATTTCTTAAATAAGACGCAAACTAAAAAAAATGCAAAAAAATGAGACAAACGTTAAAAATGACTTTGACCTATAAAAAAGAGGGAATTATGTTTTTTTATAAATTCGATGCATTCCCCACTATCCAGTCGAACGCCTATCCATCTTACCTTGGTCTTACTGCCAAGTTGGGGTCTGAAAAAAATTGAGGTGAAGGAAAGGAGTTTATATTGCAATGGTTATTTATAATTATCGATTGTGCTTTATTTAAGTAAAATTCATACCTTTTTTTTAAATATTCAAAAAACATTTAGAAAGGGGGCTTGTATTTATTTTACCTCTAGATTATCTCTGTGATTCAACCCCAGGCTCATCTGCCTTACCTTGGTCTTACATACTGCCAAGTTGGGGTCGATAAGAAACTGAGGCGAACGAAGGGAGCTAAAAGTTATTTTCAGAAGTGTGATTTTTGAATTAAATGTTGAGATCAAAATTAATAAATTCTAAAATAAAATATAAATTAAAAAAATGCAAAAAAAAAGAGAGACAAACCTTAAAAAATAAATTTGTCGTATTAACAAAGGGGGTTTATGTTTTTTTTAAATTAATGTTTGTTCGCCTTACCTTGGTCATTGGTACTGTCAAGTTGGGGTTAGGAAGGAGGAGTTGAAGCGAAATAAAGAGGCTTATGTTGCGAGGGCTATTTATAAATATTGATTATGTATTATTTTAATAACAATTCATACTTTTAAAAAAAATATTCATTAAAAATTTAGATATGGGGGTTGTATTTTTTTTTTTTTACCTTCAGAGTATCCCCGTGATTCAGCCAAAAGCTCATCTATCTTACCTTGGTCTTACTTACTGCCAAATTGGGGTAAAAAAGGAGTTGGGGGCAAAGGAGGGGACTTATGTTTTGATGTGAAGGAGGGGGCTAAAATTTATTTTTAAAATTATGATTTTTTATAATTTAGTCTTGAAATAAAAATTAATAATTTCTTAAATAAGATGTAAACTAAAAAAAATGCATAAAAATGAGACAAACCTTAAATAATGGTTTTGGCCTAATAAAAAGGGAGAATTATGGTTTCTTTTAAATTGGATGTATTCCTCACGATCCAACCAAACGCATGTCCGTCTTACTGTCAAGTTGGAGTCTGGAAAGAATTGAGACGAATGAAGGGGGTTTATGTTGCAATGGTTATTTATAATTATCGATTGTGCATTATTTTAGTAAAATTCATTTTTTTTTAACTATTCATAAAACATTTAGGAAGGGGGTTTATATTTTTTTACCTTTACAACGAAGGGAACTAAAAATTATTTTCAAAATTGTGATTTCTGAATTAAGTGTTGAAATCAAAATTAATAGGTTATGTTGGGGTCAGGAAAGAGTTGAGGCGAAAAATATGGGTTATGTTGCGAAGGTTATTTATAATTATCGATTGTGCATTATTTTAATAACAATAAATGCTCTTTTTTTAATATTCATAAAACATTTAAGAAGGGGGCTTATATTATTTTTTTTACCTTTAAAGTATCATCGTGACTCAGCGCAAAACTCACCTACCTTACCTTGGTTTTACTTACTGCCAAGTAGGGGTCAAAAAGGAGTTGGGGCAAAGGAGGGGACTTATGTTTTGAGACGAAGGAAGGGGGCAAAACTTTATTTTTAGAATTGTGATTTTTAAAATTTAGTGTTGAAATCAAAATTAATAATTTCTTAAATAAGACGTAAACTAAAAAAAATGCAAAAATAATGAGATAAACCTTAAATAATGGTTTTGGCCTATTAAAATGGGGAAATTATGTTTTTTTTTAAAAATTGGATGCATTCCCCACGATCCAGCCGAACGTCTGTCCGTTTTACCTTGGTCTTACTTACTGCATTATGAGTCTGAAAAATATTGAGCCGAAGAAAGGGGTTTATGTTACAATGGTTATTTATAATTATCGATTGTGCATTATTTTAGTAAATTCATATTTTTTTTTAAATATTCATAAAACATTTAAGAAGTGAACTTATATTTTTTTTAACTTTAGAATATCTCCGTGACTCAGCCCAAGGCTCATCTGACTTACCTCGGTCTTACTTACTGCCAAGTTGGAATCAAGAAGAAACTGAGGCAAACGAAGGGAGCTTAAAGATATTTTCAGAATTGTGATTTTTGAATTAAGTGTTGAGATGAACATTGATAAAATCTAAAATAAAATATTAATTAAAAAAATGCAAAAAAAACGAGACACAAACCTTAAAAAATGACTTTGTCGTATTAAGAAAGGGGGCATGTTTTTTTTTAAAATTAATGTATGTCTGCCTTACCTTGGTCTTAGGTACTCTCAAGTTAGGGTTAGGAAGGAGTTGAGGCGAAATAAAGGGGCTTATGTTGCGAGGGTTATTTATAATTATTGATTGTACATTATTTTAATAACAATTCATACTTTTTTTTAAAATATTCATAAAACATTTAGATATGGGGTTTTTTTTTGGTTTTTTTTACCTTCAGAGTATCCCCGTGACTTAGCCCAAGGTCTGTCTACCTTACCTTGGTCTTACTTACTGCCAAGTTGGGGTCAAGAAGAAGTTGAAGCGAAAGACGGGCTAAAATTTATTTTTCAGAATTGTGATTATTGAACTTTGACCTATTAAGAAGTAACCTTATCTTTTTTTGAAAATTAGAAGCATTGTTCACGACACAGCTCAACTCATGTCCACCTTACCTTGGTTTGTCTTACTGTCAAGTTGGGGTCAGGAAGGAGTTGAGGCGAAAGAAAGGGGTTATGTTGCGAGGGTTTTTTATAATTATCGATTGTTCATTATTTTAGTAACAATAAATATTATTTTTTTAATATTCATAAAACATTTAGGAAGTGGTTTTTTTTTTTTTAACCTTTATAATATCTCTGTGACTCAACGCAAAACCCACCTACCTTACCTTGGTCTTACTTACTACCAAGTTGAAGCAAAGGAAGGGGGTTAAAATTTATTTTCAGAATTATGATTTTTACAATTTAGTGTTGAAATCAAAATTAATAATTTCTTAAATAAGACGTAAACTAAAAAAAATGCAAAAAAAAATGAAACAAACCTTAAATAATGGTTTTGACCTATTAAAAAGGGGGAATTATGTTTTTTTTTAAATTGGATGCATTCTCCACGATCCAGCTGAACGCTTGTTCGTCTTACCTTGGTCTTACTTACTGCCAAGTTGGGGTTTGGAAAGAATTGAGGCGAAGGAAGGGGGTTTATGTTGCAATGGTTATTTATAATTATCGATTGTGCATTATTTTGGTAAAATTCATACTTTTTTTTTAAAATATTCATAAAACATTTAGAAAGGGGGCTTATGTTTTTTTTTTTACATCAATATCCATGTGACTCAACTCAATGCTCGTTTGCCTTACCTTGGTCTTACTGTCAAGTTGGCGTCAAGAAGAAGCTAAGGTGAAGGAAGGGGGCTAAAATTTATGAAGGAGTTGAGGTGAAATAAAAGGGCTTATGTTGCGAGGGTTATTTATAATTATTGATTATGCATTATTTTAGTATTAATTCATACGTTTTTTTTAAATATTCATAAAATATTTAAAAATGAGTTTTTTTTGTTTTTGTTTTTTTTTATTCCAGAGTATCCCTGTGACTCAGTCCAAAGCTCATCTGCCTTACCTTTGTCTTACAGACTGCCAAGTTGGGGTCAAGAAGAAGCTAGAGTGAAGGAAGGGGGCTAAAATTTATTGTTCAGAATTGTGATTTTTAAATTTAGTGTCAAGATCAAAATTGATAAATTTCTTAAATAAAACAAAAACTAAAAAAAAATGCAAAAACTTCGAGACACAAACCTTAAAAAATGACTCTATTTTTTTTTAAAATTAGAAGCATTGCCCACGACACAGCCCAACACCTATATGTCTTACCTTGGTCTGACTTACTGCCAAGTTGGGCTTAGGAAGGAGTTGAGGCGAATTATAGGAGCTTATGTTGCGAGGGTTATTTATAATTATCAATTGTGCATTATTTTAGTAAAAATAAATACTTTTAAAAATGGGGCTTATATCTTTTGTTTACCTTTAGAGTATCCCTGTGACTCAATTCAAGGCTCGTCTATATTACATTGGTTTTGCTTACTGTCAAGTTGGGGTCAAAAAGGAGATGGGGCAAAGGAAGGGGGCTTATGTTTTGAGGCAAAGGAAGGAGGCTAAAATTTATTTTCAGAATTGTGATTTTTATAATTTAGTGTTGAAATCAAAATTAATAATTTCTTAAATAAGATGTAAACTAAAAAAAATGCAAAGAAAATGAGACAAACCTTAAAAAATGGCTTTGGCCTATTGATCATTATTTAGGTTGTTAGAAAACATGACCTGAACAAATAACCTTCCTATCAAGACAATCTATTTTTGGCCCATAACAAATTTTATGCAAAGAATAAGTTATCCTAACCAATCACTTCACCCATGCCCTTTATAATATTCAAATCATATTGGTGAACCACTAAACTGTAATCTTCTAGCTCATAGAAATTTAGTTGCTAAAAGGAAAAAAAAAAAACTAGAAATCATCACAGGCGATAGCGTCACATTGGGATGTTTAATTCGCGTAGTGAGGGTGGTAATGGTTTGGGAAAATATAATCATCATTTGAAATCCAAGAATCAGTGGGCTAATTACAGAGGTGATAAGAGATCGTTCGCTCAAGTGGTGGGTCCTGGAAGCATGGAAACAACTAGGGAATCTGTTTCTTTGAAATCGGAGGGCACATTGGAGATTCTAAACTTGAAGGCTTATAGCTTTGGCAAGGACAAGATGAATGATGGTAATTTGACTATCTTTGTTTCAGGTTTGGCAAAATGTAAGGGGGTTGGTGGAGCCCTAGAGAAAGAGGTATGGGTTCATGTTCCGTGTTTTGATTTTAGTGGATCTTTTGTGGCAGAGAAAGCTTCTAGGTTATATTCTGTTGCACTCCTGGGTGAAATCTAGGGTCCTCAAACTAATTTGTCTAAGTTGCATTCTAAAATGAGGAAATGTTGGTCTGCATTAGTTTATTTTCAGTTATTATTTGCAAATACCTTTGTAATTGTTTTCGACTCCCCACATTTTAGGGATGAAGTTCTTACAAATCCTTTTCATTAGTTTGACAATAATTTACTTATAATATCTGCTTGGAAGCCTTTTGTTGTCCCAGAATGGTCCAAATCTAAAAATATTCCGGTTTGGTTTGGGTTGCCTAAATTTCCATTTGAATTCATGGATCTAGAAGTTTTGAAATCGATAGGAGATAATTTTGGGACGTTTTTGACATCTAAATCTGATTTTGTGGAAGGGAAGGTTCTGGTAAAAATTAGTGTGTTGGTTAACCCTACTTCTGTGTGCCCGAATTCATGTACTATTAAGTCAAATGAGGGTATTTGGAGACAACCTATTGACAAGTTAGACAATGACCTTCTTCATAATCCGATTGTTGTGGATGCCCCTTTGTTTTTGGATTTTCATATTGATTCCAAGACTGTTACACAAGATAAGGGTGGTATTTATGTTCCTTTGAATCCTGTTTCTGCTAAACCTTCTTCTCTCCATGTCTATTTTGACTCTGATTATCAGCCAAGGGGGGTCCTGATGGGAACAATGTGGTTCAGTTTATCCATAACGCTTCCTCTGATAAGGTGGATGTTGTTTTGAACAATTTAAATCAGGCAGGTTCAGAGGGGGCTAATATTTCTAACCTTGTTAGTCAGGGTCAGGGTGTTAATCCTTTGCATTTTGGTCATGAAAGACCTTCCTCCCCCCAAGTTCCCATTACTTTTAATTTTATACAAGGGGGTGGGCTAGATGCTAAGGTCGTTGAAAAGGATTGTGTTACTTTAGAAAGGCTGGATGTTCAGGTGAACATTAGAGAGCAAAATGGGGTTGAAGGGGAAAATTTACCTGTTAAGCCTATTTCTTTAAGTCAAGATGATGCTCTCTTAATTCAGAAGGTTAAAGATTTAGCAAATAGTAAGCCTAATCTGGGTAATGGCACGTCTCAGGAGTTTCCAGTTATTTCTCCAGATGAACATATTGTTCGGCAAGTTGAGAATCTGCTCAATAGTAATAAGGATCAATAAGACGAGGAGGTTACGACTAGGGTTGTGTGTTCTATTGAGAATAATTTGAATTCAATTAATAAGAGCTTTCCTATTTCTCCTTCCTTTAACCCTTTTGAGGTTCTCAATAATGATGTTTCTTAGGATGTTTTAAATAAGGTGGAACCTTAGGGAATGGTGTCTTCTCCTCTGTTAACTTCAGGAAAAATGTCATCCTCTCCTATAGGTCCCACTATTGTAGTACCCCTACCCTAGTCTATTTTTAACCTTGGTTTAATCTTGATTAGTTTATCGTATTATTATGTTATAATCAGATGTCGATTTAACGCATAGCTATTGATGTGGTTTTCTCACTAGTGTATGCAAGTTGTTTTGTGTACCTATTTCGTGGTATTAATATTGAGCTGACGCTTTCATTAAATTTTGTACATGTATGCATGTATGACCTTTGGTTGCAGGAAATTTCAGGTACAATGCCGCTTGAATGCGAGGTTCGTCTTCACCTAGAATTGCAGGTTTGAGTGTACCTTTTTAATCCTTAGAGTTGGATTAGGTGGTCGTAAGACCCTAGTCGACCTTAGTCGTGCTCAAGTGAGCATCGCCAGTCGTCGTCGGTAATCCCCTTCTTGTTTGGGTTTGCGAGTCGTCTGTTGGTTGGCCTTCTCGGTTTACGTGCTTGGTGTGTTTGGTTAATTTGATTAATTAGTCCTTAGTAATTATGTTGTCTAATTATGTGTTTGTGCATTAAGGATTTATGGATTAAATTAATCGGGTTTTCGTTATGCGAGTTTTCGTTGATATGGAATTGCTTATTTTAATTGGGAGTAAATTCGATTATATGACTGATTTTGAATATTTAATGCATTTTGTATATGCTGTTGAAAAGAAAGTTTTATATTTAATCGCAATAGACGTAATTGCAGTCTGTTGGATTCTGAAATTAGAAAGGTTAAATTTGATTAGATGAGAAATCGAATTTTGAATTGATAAAGCAAGTTAATTCGTTGATAGCTAGAAAGGATTAATTTTGTGAATTATTTGTAAATAAGAATTTTAATTCCCAAAAATGGGATTCTGGGGTCAACTCTTCCATATAACCCAAATTTGGGGAAAAATGGAAAGGATGGACAAATTTGGAAAATTTTTGGTTGGAGAGAAATTTTGGAAGGAATTTGGGGATTTTGGATGGAGAAAGAGGGTTTTGGACAGCTGGAGATTGGGACTCCTCAGCAGATCTTGCCAGGAACGCGAGATCAGGTAGGATTCAATTCTCAATTTTAGTTATTGGTTAATATGGAAATGGGAGTTGGATGTCTTCATGTTATTTGGTTTCAGATTCTTTTGGCTGGAAATGTTTTTGAGGTGGTGTTATTCCTTATTTCCTTTTGGGTGTTTGAAACCCCCTTTTTGTTTTGGAATGGATGAATTCCATCAAGAATCTTGATGCCAATCTAATTTCGTTGAAATCGGATTTTATATTAAACCGAGATTTATAAGCAAATTTTGTTGTTGTTTCAAAAAAATGAATGGGGGAGATTTCGAACTATGTTTTATATGTTTTTTTAGCGCTGTGTTTTAATTATATAGCGCTGTGTAAAATACCCATTTTATCCTCTGTGCGTTAAGTCTTGGAAAATATTATATTTTATACCCTGTGCATTTATGGTTCGAATCGGGCTGGGCGTGTGTTTTTTGTCAAACCCGTGGGTTGGGGTTGGAGGGCGGGGAGCGGAGCTCCACCCGCTCCTCCTCCCCTATCCCCCCCCCGCTCGTTCCCCCTGGTTTTTAACCCCCTCGCTGGTGCTTTAGTCTCGGGCCGCGGCACACTGCGGTGGCCGCAGGGCGCCGCGGACCTGCGGGCACTGCAGTGGCGCCGCCCACACTTTGCCCTGCGGCTAGGGTTAGGGCACGGCCCGCCCTAGCCGCGTTTTCAAACGCGTTTTGTTTTGTTTTAAACGTAGTTATTAACATTGTTTTTTTTATGTATTTTTTTTTTAATATTCAAAAAATGCATGTGATTATAATATTATTTTAATGATTAAGTTTATTTAGTTCTTAATTTTTGATTAAGGTGGTATAATAGTTGCAAATGCTAGTTGATTTTGATCAATGTTATAATGGAGGTTATAGGCTAATTGTCATTCAACTTCATTTCGTGACTTTGCCCCTTTCTAATTAAGTTCTACAACCGTGAATTTTCGCAAGTGAATTGGGTAGATTATATTCTAATTGATGTGGTTAAATATCATCTTAGAACATATCATTTGAGTAATTGAGAAGTAGTGAAATATTTATCGTTGGGTGTTTGAATTGAAACGATGTGCTTTGGAAATGATTATCTCCATTTAGATTTTCTTTCTACATTTTTATTTCCGTAATCCGTATAATGTATCTGGAATTGAAATTATGAATCTGTAGAGATTGATTTTAGACCAGTATGTTAATGACGTTTTGATTGGAGATTTAATATCTTATTTTAGTTGATTAATGGTTGTCTGAGATTTATTAATATGAATTGGTTAAAAACTCATTATGGTTTAATTTGCCTGTTCGATGCTTTGAACCTTCAAGAGTTAGAAAACCAAGAACAACTTACCCCTAGTTGAGGTAGATAACTATAATCTGTTTTAGATCTTGTAGAAAACTTGATCGACTTGTAGTGATTAAATCAATTTGAGGAATATTGTCTTTTCTGATTATTGCCTTGCGAGTTTAATTTCTGTATTCGCCTTTAATTATGAAATGGCAAGTTTTGCTTTGTTTGATAGGACCCTGTTGTATGGATTGACTTAGGGTACCCGTTCCAGTCCTCTGTTTTCTGAGTTGGCTTTTGTATTGTGGTAGTGTCATCTTGATCATATCCTCCTTGTGTGTGAGTCGAATGATGATTGTGGTTGACCGTTGTTGGTCGGGTCTCTAGATTAGAGTACCGTCAGTAAGTGATTATCTTGAGTCGTGTTTGACCAGATGATTGTTTCTCTCTTCTTGAACTCCGTTCGTCTGACCATGTGTATCCCTTGGTTTTGAGTTCGTCTGAGTATAGTCTAGTGTCGTATGGGAAAGTGGCTTTCGATTGGGGGCCGCACCCAAAGTGGCTGCTGAGTAACCCGTCGAAAGTGAGTCTAATAAGTGATAACCTAAGTAGATTAGAATGTAATCTCTAAATAAGATAAATGTGCCTCACACATGGGATGAGTGCTATCACAGACTCGACATGCTGTGAGAAGGCCTGAAATGGCAAACCATCTTCCTTGTCTTCACGAGAGGATGTGTGGGTCCACATGAGGCTTGGATGGGCCGGAAGCTTGGATTAGGTTGCCAGGGTAACCCAGTGTATGAGGCCAGGACCTATGAAGACTTGCCATGGTATCCATACCAGGTTGTGTGATGACACTTGTCCCTACGTTCGCTAGTGTGTTGTCGTTTTGTCCTGTTAGGAGTACCTTTGTGAGTTGTCTTTTGTCTCTGCCCTCGTGAGTATCGGTTTCATGTTAGACCTTGGGTGGTGATGGCTCAGTTTTATGGATGCTCTTCTGGACCTCTTGTGTTAGCTTGATTATGTTCAGCTGGATCCTGTTCTTTTCAAGGATCGTTTATGTATTTATGGACCGGTGCGGTCGTTTGTATATTGTTTATGTATCGCCTTGATGGCTGGATTGTATTTGGTGTAACCTCTTGTATCCTTAACTTTATTAATTATCAGAAGGGTCTTGCAGTTGAGCAGACCCGGAGATGTAGCCCTTTAGGGGTGAACTCCGAGATCATTATGGTGTTATGTGATGTATTCTCTTGTGTTTCCTTTATTCAGCTTTATCATGTATGATTAACTTATGTTAGAATGGTTAAGTGATAATTGGAATTAACTATAAATGCTTATATCCAGTTCTTTCTTGAATGCCATGTTGATTGAATGCGTAAGTGGTTTAGATGAAATGTATCGTAGATGCATGTATGCAATCATCTTTTAAATGCAATAAGTTGGAATATGGAAGAATGTATCTTAGAGTAATGTATTATACTCAGTTGTTGTTAAGGGATTTAAATATGCTTGGAAAGATCTCTTATGTTATGATGAAATCCTAGTGTATTAGAATGTTAGATGTATGGTTTGTAATTTTAAATGAAAAGCTTGAATGAAGATTATGAATGGATCTTAATGATGAATCTTCGCTTGTGATTTATATTTCCCTCTTTTGAAAGGAATTATCCTTATTATGAATTATCTCGTTATTAAGATATTCAGCTTTTGGATTAATTGTGTGAGTTAAGTGAATTGTGAAATTTAAGTAATCTCGTTGGGAAACTCTTTAGGTGTTAGTTGATGTCTTCCGCTATGTAATCTAAATCTTTGATATCTTGTTGCATCTTATGTGTTGTAACTTTAAAAAAAAAATTATTGCACTCTATTCATGTGTTGTGGCTTAATCCCTTCGGGGTTTCCTGTCGGGGCATTACATTTGGTATCAGAGCGCATGTTGCAAACATTGGGATCTCTGGTGTCGCGTGTGCCCTCTATTTGTGTGAGGTGTATCGACCTTATGTGTATGCTTGTCCTCCTTTTGCATGTGAGTGATTGAGCAGACCTTAGCTTGTGTGGAGCGTGTGTGTTCACACCTTGTTTTCGCCTTCTTGATGTTGGTGGTTGAGTGCTTATATGTGCATTGTGTGCTTATTGATGTCTTGGTCTACGATTACTCTTATTTGAAAGAGAGTCGTATGTACCCTCCATTATTGAGTGTTGTACTCTTTAGACTAATCCATTTGGATTGGTCCGTGCTTGTCTTGAATCTGAAAGTGCGAATTGTGTTTGTTTAAAGATTATGATCTAGCTTAGTGTTGTCCACTTGAAGGACTAGTATGGCAATTATTGTATGCTTATTTTGCAGAAAATTAAATGATTATCACCATTCCTCTCTCTCTTCTGGAAATTAAAATGATTAGGATATGAGTAATTATCTTTGATTTAAGTTTCTCGTTTGCTAGAGGAAAAAGGGTGTGACTTCTTGAACCCTTGTGTGAGCCTTATGACGTTTATGTTTTTAGATTATTAAAGGGCTATGGGTTTTAAAAATTTATTTTGGTGATTGGGAGAAAACTGTATGTGTATGTTTAAAGAATTCTCCATGTGTATGTTGTAGGAGTAGCATGACTAAATTCTATCTTAGTAAGGTGCATTGCTATGCGTATAGTGGAATTATGTGAAACTGCTTGGTTTGTAGAAGTGTTAAAAAGAGCATGTTATTGTAGCTTCGAGAGAGTATTAATGTGTTTTCCGAAAGATTGTCTTATGTGTTTCATTAAACCAGTTTGATTGAAGATTTATTTTAGCAAATGCTCCATTGAACTCGCTTTTGGGTATGTGGAATTACCCTAATGTGTTTAGAAAGTGCGAATGAAAAGCTTGTTTGATGTGCATGCATTAATATGTTTTATTTGGGTGATAGCTTCTTGCTTATCTTTGATCGTAATGTGATCTTCTCTAATAGGTTGCAATTATGACATGTGTCTATATTGTATTATTATAAGTGAGTGTTCTTATGAGGTCTTGCATTATCGAAAGGATTGCATGTCTTGATCTCTGTTCTGTTTGGAATCTAGAACCTCTTGTTGCGACCATAATTATTGGAAATGTTTTGTTAGGCTGATTGTCATCCTTCTAACGGTAGCGTAATGAAAACCATGTATTGAAATGATGGGCTTATAGTGAGAAATTTAATATTATAGCGTGATCTTGATTGATCTTGTGTCTTTGTAGGAAATAGTTTGGTTATCAAACTCTCTTTCCCTTCTCCTTGCCTAATCATAAGATTTTTTTTTAGAAATGGTATTGAAGAGTGCATTGATTTAAATAGAATGTTTATAAAACATGTGAGATTGTATGTTGCCTTTTGGCTTCATAGTGATAGATGAAAGCCTTAAGCTTTAGAAATGAATTTGCTTAGCTAGTAATTTAATTATGAATGCTTAGTGAGATTCGAGAAAGCTATAGGAATGATGTTATTTCCTTATAATTGTGAATTGTTAATAATTTCAGTACTTGAATCTAGCGTAAACTTTATTCAGTTATTTATATAGAAAGCATAATTGGAATCTTCCTTGTATAGATGTTAGCGTACTGAAAAGTACTCCCCGTAAATGTGACTAAACCAGTATTAGTGTATTTGTGTGTATTGTGAGAAACCAGTGCTTATTATTTGTGCCCATGGATTGGTGAAGTAATCAACCATGGAGGATATGTTGCTTATGAGTATGGGAAACCATACTGTTTATGTGATGTTGCTTATTTGTTTCCCTGCTGAGTACCAAACCTCGGGTTGTGGGTAACTCAGTATGTTAAGGGGTAGTATTCGAAGCGACCGTTCCTTGAATAGTATGGATTGGCGTACGAGTAATGTCGGCGCGAAGCGACTTTAGCTTCTCTACTTCGAGGAATGATATAGTTGTACTACTAAACTGTATGAAGGTGTACTCAATACTTTCCCTTTGATGAATCTATTTATAGGTTTATGTGTGCCAACCTATTCCTCTTCCTTATTTGAGCAGTTTGGATGGTGATTCTTGTGTGTAGTGATGGTGCGATTTGGAGGATCCTTTGCCTTGTCTTCATGAAAGGTAGGTTTATTCACTTGTGCTGCCAGTTAGTTTGTGTTGGTGGGCATGTGGGTGGACCATAGTCATGTATACCTCTGACTTACGGCGAGTATCCTTCTAGATACGTCGCTATGCGGGATGTGGCTTGCGCGTGCTTTTTCCGCGAGGTGCACTACCATGCGGGATACGTCCATTGTGTGTTTTCTCCACTTGGGGCATTGCCATGCCACGTGACGACGTGATGCGGGGTGATGTCGAGGTGCACACCGCCATGCCATGTGGATAGTGTGACTATGTCGCACCACATGATGAGCTACTGCAATAGCTAGTCAGTTGTTCCTTCCTTCCTCGTTGGTGGCTAGATGTTAGTCACATAGTGATGTTATGTGCAGTTGTGATATTCTTTATATTTCTTTGGGGATCAGCAATTTATTTTACGTTGATTGTGAAGGTTTAGCCACGATCTTGTGATCTTTTGCACTTTTGATTTGGTGTTGAAATTCCGGATTATTTTCTTGCCTTACTGTTGGAATTGAGGATTTATTATCTTTATTCATCTGTACTTTGGTGGCTAAACTGATTTTTCATTATTGTTTTCGGATGCTGGTCTTGTGTCGAAATGTGAAATTCCTCTCCAAGGACGTATGATACGGAATTGGTAGAGTGTGTGCGAGGAAGTTGATATAGGGAACCGTGAGGATAGGGGGTATGTGAGGCTGTGACGCAGCTAGTACCCACTACCTACCTATGTGTGGTGACTATCTCTTGGAGGCTAACCACCTTGTTCAACAAGGGATATTCACAAAGGTCTTGTATGGAAGGTAGCACCGCTATGGTGTGCCTAGCACCATCAAGCCTTTGAGTGAGATATTGGATTCTTTTGATCATATTGTTGTTCTGAGATCAGGCATAGAGATGCTGATCGTGCATGTTACCTCTGACCGAGCATTAGACATGCTCACATGTGGCCTTTTCTGTTATGCATTCCAGTTATGTGGATGGTTATTATTTGTATCATGGAGTAAATTGTGTTAGCTTGTCACTATGTTATGGGACATAGTCTTTGGAAAGGTTTTCTTATGCCTGGCAAGTGTAAACAATTGAGTTATTTTTGTTGCTCTCATTTATTGAAAGTAAATTTGGCTGTAGAAATTGATATTTTGAGCTAGTTCTATGTTATTAAATTTTGTGAGAAAGATGGATTGGTAAAGGAAATTGATCTTGATGGCATGTTTTCCTGTCATTTTTGGTCGATGATTATGGTAATTGTTGTTTACCTCCTTGTAATGCTTTAATTTGGTGTAATGAAAAGGAAGAAATCCCTTGTTTCTTTGCTATGACTGTGGATAATTCCTAGAATATTTTAAGGAATGTATGGTTTTAGATGTATCTTGCCAATGGATAATGGCGTTTGTAAAAGATTTTGTAATAACATGTCATTTACTTATGAAAAGATTTCTATGTGCAATTTGATCTTTGTTGAATGAGTTTCAGGGCTGATGCGTACGACATGTTCTCCATCTAGCCTTACGACTTCCAGGAGTAAGTCGGAACCTAGGGGGGGAGAATGTAGTACCCCTACCCTAGTCTATTTTTAACCTTGGTTTAATCTTGATTAGTTTATCGTATTATTATGTTATAATCAGATGTCGATTTAACGCATAGCTATTGATGTGGTTTTCTCACTAGTGTATGCAAGTTGTTTTGTGTACCTATTTCGTGGTATTAATATTGAGCTGACGCTTTCATTAAATTTTGTGCATGTATGCATGTATGACCTTTGGTTGCAGGAAATTTCAGGTACAATGTCGCTTGAATGCGAGGTTCGTCTTCACCTAGAATTGCAGGTTTGAGTGTACCTTTTTAATCCTTAGAGTTGGATTAGGTGGTCGTAAGACCCTAGTCGGCCTTAGTCGTGCTCAAGTGAGCATCGCCAGTCGTCGTCGGTAATCCCCTTCTTGTTTGGGTTTGCGAGTCGTCTGTTGGTTGGCCTTCTCGGTTTGCATGCTTGGTGTGTTTGGTTAATTTGATTAATTAGTCCTTAGTAATTATGTTGTCTAATTATGTGTTTGTGCATTAAGGATTTATGGATTAAATTAATCGGGTTTTCGTTATGCGAGTTTTCGTTGATATGGAATTGCTTATTTTAATTGGGAGTAAATTCGATTATATGACTGATTTTGAATATTTAATGCATTTTGTATATGCTGTTGAAAAGAAAGTTTTATATTTAATCGCAATAGACGTAATTGCAGTCTGTTGGATTCTGAAATTAGAAAGGTTAAATTTGATTAGATGAGAAATCGAATTTTGAATTGATAAAGCAAGTTAATTCGTTGATAGCTAGAAAGGATTAATTTTGTGAATTATTTGTAAATAAGAATTTTAATTCCCAAAAATGGGATTCTAGGGTCAACTCTTCCATATAACCCAAATTTGGGGAAAAATGGAAAGGATGGACAAATTTGGAAAATTTTTGGTTGGAGAGAAATTTTGGAAGGAATTTGGGGATTTTGGATGGAGAAAGAGGGTTTTGGACAGCTGGAGATTGGGACTCCTCAGCAGATCTTGCCAGGAACGCGAGATCAGGTAGGATTCAATTCTCAATTTTAGTTATTGGTTAATATGGAAATGGGAGTTGGATGTCTTCATGTTATTTGGTTTCAGATTCTTTTGGCTGGAAATGTTTTTGAGGTGGTGTTATTCCTTATTTCCTTTTGGGTGTTTGAAACCCCCTTTTTGTTTTGGAATGGATGAATTCCATCAAGAATCTTGATGCCAATCTAATTTCGTTGAAATCGGATTTTATATTAAACCGAGATTTATAAGCAAATTTTGTTGTTGTTTCAAAAAAATGAATGGGGGAGATTTCGAACTATGTTTTATATGTTTTTTTAGCGCTGTGTTTTAATTATATAGCGCTGTGTAAAATACCCATTTTATCCTCTGTGCGTTAAGTCTTGGAAAATATTATATTTTATACCCTGTGCGTTTATGGTTCGAATCGGGCTGGGCGTGTGTTTTTTGTCAAACCCGTGGGTTGGGGTTGGAGGGCGGGGAGCGGAGCTCCACCCGTTCCTCCTCCCCTATCCCCCCCCCCGCTCATTCCCCCTGGTTTTTAACCCCCTCGCTGGTGCTTTAGTCTCGGGCCGCGGCACACTGCAGTGGCCGCAGGGCCGCGGTGGCCACAGGGCGCCGCGGACCTGCGGGCACAGCAGTGGCGCCGCCCACACTTTGCCCTGTGGCTAGGGTTAGGGCACAGCCCGCCCTAGCCGCGTTTTCAAACGCGTTTTGTTTTGTTTTAAATGTAGTTATTAACATTGTTTTTTTTTATGTATTTTTTTTTTAATATTCAAAAAGTGCATGTGATTATAATATTATTTTAATGATTAAGTTTATTTAGTTCTTAATTTTTGATTAAGGTGGTATAATAGTTGCAAATGCTAGTTGATTTTGATCAATGTTATAATGGAGGTTATAGGCTAATTGTCATTCAACTTCATTTCGTGACTTTGCCCCTTTCTAATTAAGTTCTACAACTGTGAATTTTCGCAAGTGAATTGGGTAGATTATATTCTAATTGATGTGGTTAAATATCATCTTAGAACATATCATTTGAGTAATTGAGAAGTAGTGAAATATTTATCGTTGGGTGTTTGAATTGAAACGATGTGCTTTGGAAATGATTATCTCCATTTAGATTTTCTTTCTACATTTTTATTTCCGTAATCCGTATAATGTATCTGGAATTGAAATTATGAATCTGTAGAGATTGATTTTAGACCAGTATGTTAATGACGTTTTGATTGGAGATTTAATATCTTATTTTAGTTGATTAATGGTTGTCTGAGATTTATTAATATGAATTGGTTAAAAACTCATTATGGTTTAATTTGCCTGTTCAATGCTTTGAACCTTCAAGAGTTAGAAAACCAAGAACAACTTACCCCTAGTTGAGGTAGATAACTATAATCTGTTTTAGATCTTGTAGAAAACTTGATCGACTTGTAGTGATTAAATCAATTTGAGGAATATTGTCTTTTCTGATTATTGCCTTGCGAGTTTAATTTCTGTATTCGCCTTTAATTATGAAATGGCAAGTTTTGCTTTGTTTGATAGGACCCTGTCGTATGGATTGACTTAGGGTACCCGTTCCAGTCCTCTGTTTTCTGAGTTGGCTGTTGTATTGTGTTAGTGTCATCTTGATCATATCCTCCTTGTGTGTGAGTCGAATGATGATTGTGGTTGACCGTTGTTGGTCGGGTCTCTAGATTAGAGTACCGTCAGTAAGTGATTATCTTGAGTCGTGTTTGACCAGATGATTGTTTCTCTCTTCTTGAACTCCGTTCGTCTGACCATGTGTATCCCTTGGTTTTGAGTTCGTCTGAGTATAGTCTAGTGTCGTATGGGAAAGTGGCTTTCGATTGGGGGCCGCGCCCAAAGTGGCTGCTGGGTAACCCGTCGAAAGTGAGTCTAATAAGTGATAACCTAAGTAGATTAGAATGTAATCTCTAAATAAGATAAATGTGCCTCACACATGGGATGAGTGCTATCACAAACTCGACATGCTGTGAGAAGGCCTGAAATGGCAAACCATCTTCCTTGTCTTCACGAGAGGATGTGTGGGTCCACATGAGGCTTGGATGGGTCGGAAGCTCGGATTAGGTTGCCAGGGTAACCCAGTGTATGGGGTCGGGACCTATGAAGACTTGCCATGGTATCCATACCAGGTTGTGTGATGACACTTGTCCCTACGTTCGCTAGTGTGTTGTCGTTTTGTCCTGTTAGGAGTACCTTTGTGAGTTGTCTTTTGTCTCTGCCCTCGTGAGTATCGGTTTCATGTTAGACCTTGGGTGGTGATGGCTCAGTTTTATGGATGCTCTTCTGGACCTCTTGTGTTAGCTTGATTATGTTCAGCTGAATCCTGTTCTTTTCAAGGATCGTTTATGTATTTATTGACCGGTGCGGTCATTTGTATATTGTTTATGTATCGCCTTGATGGCTGGATTGTATTTGGTGTAACCTCTTGTATCCTTAACTTTATTAATTATAAGAGGGGTCTTGCAGTTGAGCAGACCCGGAGATGTAGCCCTTTAGGGGTGAACTCCGAGATCATTATGGTGTTATGTGATGTATTCTCTTGTGTTTCCTTTATTCAGCTTTATCATGTATGATTAACTTATGTTAGAATGGTTAAGTGGATAATTGGAATTAACTATAAATGCTTATATTCAGTTCTTTCTTGAATGCCATGTTGATTGAATGCGTAAGTGGTTTAGATGAAATGTATCGTAGATGCATGTATGCAATCGTCTTTTAAATGCAATAAGTTGGAATATGGAAGAATGTATCTTAGAGTAATGTATTATAATCAGTTGTTGTTAAGGGATTTAAATATGCTTGGAAAGATCTCTTATGTTATGATGAAATCCTAGTGTATTAGAATGTTAGATGTATGGTTTGTAATTTTAAATGAAAAGCTTGAATGAAGATTATGAATGGATCTTAATGATGAATCTTCGCTTGTGATTTATATTTCCCTCTTTTGAAAGGAATTATCCTTATTATGAATTATCTCGTTATTAAGATATTCAGCTTTTGGATTAATTGTGTGAGTTAAGTAAATTGTGAAATTTAAGTAATCTCGTTGGGAAACTCTTTAGGTGTTAGTTGATGTCTTCCGCTATGTAATCTGAATCTTTGATATCTTGTTGCATCTTATGTGTTGTAACTTTAAAAAAAAAAATTATTGCACTCTATTCATGTGTTGTGGCTTAATCCCTTCGGGGTTTCCTATCGGGGAATTACACCTATTGCTCAAGAAGAGATGAAATTCCCTATCCCAATTGTTTCACCGGGTAGGGGTAGACCTCCAAAAAACCGTAAAACTGAATTAGAAATTTATGCAGGTATTCAACAAGTGTTGTTTGATTCTCCTGGGGTTAAGAAGGGTAAAACCTTGTCTTTGGATAAGGGGAAAAACATTGGGCATCTTTCGAATTCCATTAAGAAGAAAAAGAAATGATTAAATAGTCCTTTGGTTACTAGATCTGTGGTTGTGGCTGTTAAGAGGAGTTTATATAAAAGTTTTGGGGAGAATACTTCTTCCCCTAAGGATGTAAAGAGGGGAGTGTTGACCTCTCCTCGAGAGCAATGAGGATTATGCCCCTAACAAGAGACGCTTGATCAGGTCTCAATTGGACTTGGTTAAGTGGGATATAGGTATGCTTCAAGAGATTAAGCTCTCTTTGGAGAATTCTGATTTTGTTTTTTGCTCTTGGAATAAGTGGAAATATTTTTCCTGTCCGGCTTTTGGGGCTTCGGGGGGTTTGGCCTTGTTATGGAATGATTTTGTGGTAGATGTAGAACTGATTGCTTTTACTCCTAATTGGATGCTATCATTAGTGTCTAATAAAACTTCTATGTTCAAATTCTGGCTCTTCAATATTTATGCCCCCTCGGGTGTTTTGGCTAAATGCAGTTTATGGAAAGAACTTATAAGAGTGTCATCCCCCCTAAAAGATCATTATTTTATTATTCTTGGGGGGGACTTTAATGCAATTTTGGATTCGGGAGAAAAGACAGGGGGTGTTTTCCCTAATAAGAAATCTATGGATGACTTTAATGTTTTTATCTCTGATATGACTCTTTTTTACTGTAAGCCAAATCATGGTCTTTTTACGTGGACAAATTTGAGGGAGGATTTCTCTCAAATTGCAGAGAGATTGGACAGGTTTTTACTTTCTAACAATTGGTTTGATTCAGATATTGAGTTTTTTTCTTCTATCCTTCCAATCTCGGGGTCGGATCACTTTCATGTTTCCCTCTCTATTATAGAAGATAGATCTTCTCATAAGTTACCTTTTAAGATTGAACCCATGTGGTTGAGGGACCCTTCTTTCCTACCTCTGCTTCGGAAGTGGTGGGGTGAGGCACCATTCTTAAGGGGTTCTAGAATGTTTCAGATTGTTAAGAAGCTCAGATTTTTAAAGAAAAAAATTAGGGAGTAGAATTCTGTACATTTTAAGAATATCTTTGAAGAAAAGCAAAGGATTTTGGATATGATTGAAGTCTTGAACAGTCATGTGATCCAGCATGGAATGGATCCTAGGGTGTTTGATGAAATTAAGTCTCTTAAGGGTGAGTTAGAAGAAATTTTGGCGAGAGAGGGGGTATATTGGAGACAAAAATCTAGGGAGTTATGGTTATCTGATGGGGATAAAAATACAAAGGTTTTCCATTCTTCCACTAAATTGAAAAGGGCTAGCAGTAGGATTACTTGTATTCAAGACTATCATGGGAATATTCTTTCTGATTCGGATGATATTGCTAGTGAAGTAGTTAAGTTCTTTAAGAATTTACTTTCCTCGGAAAATAATGATGTTACTAATAATATTACATCTCACATTCTCTCTTTAATCTCTTTAGATGACAACAAAATGTTAATGTCTCATTTTTCATTAGAGGAGGTTAAGGGGGTTGTTTTTGCTATGAATCCGGATAAGGCACCTGGGCCTGATGGGTTCACTCCATTATTCTTCTAGAAATGTTGGGAATTTGTGGGACCAGATGTTCTTTTGGCTCTTGAAGAAGCAAGACAAAATAGGTCGGTTCTTAAGGAAATGAATACCACCTTGATAGTCATTATACCTAAGGAGGACCCTAAAACTTTTGCAGATTTTCATCCTATAATTTATGTAATATCCTTTACAAGATCTTCACGAAAGTGATTTCTATGAGATTGGCTAAACTTTTACCGAAAGTTATTTCTTTAGAGCAAGGGGGTTTTGTCCCAAAAAGGGAAACAACGAAGGGGGCAATAGTTGCACATGAGGTTCTTCATTCAATATCAGTTCAAAAATGTCCTGCCATGATTCTGAAGTTAGATATGATGAAGGCATATTATAGGGTCGAATGGAAAGCATTAAAAATTGTGTTGTCTAGGCTGGATTTCTCGATGGCTTGGATAAAATGGATCATGACATGCATCTCCTCGGCTAGATTCTCGATTCTTGTTAATGGGTCTCCTTGTGGGTTTTTTCATTCTTCTAGGGGTTTGAGGCAAGGGGATCCCCTATCCCCTTTTTTATTTATATTACTAGTTGAAACCTTGAGTTGGGCAATTAGAGCAGTTAAATTGAGTGGTTTATGGAGAGGGATTAAAATTCATAATTTTGATCAGAGGATTTCTCATTGTCTTTTTGTTGATGACACCCTATTGTTTGGTAATGCATCTTTGAATGAGGCTAGAATTATTAATAAAGTGATCAAGAATTATGCTTCATTTTCTAGTCAGAAGGTCAATAAGGATAAGTCAAAGATTTTCTTCTTAAATACTCATCCTTTGATTCGGGGTAGGCTTCAGAATTTTTGGGGTTTCCAACTTGGGGACCTCCCTTGCAGCTACCTTGGGGTCCCCTTTTTTATTTAAAAGGATAAGGTGGGTTTTTGGGATAAAGTAATTTCAAGGATATCAAAGATAATTTTGTCCTGGAACCACAAATGGCTTACTATGGCAGGGAAAATTGTTTTGATTAAGTCTATGTTGAATGTGGTGCCAATTTACTTAATGTCAATTCTCAAAGCTCCGAAGTTTGTTCTTGTTAGTTTGAAGGATGCTCTGAGATCCTTTCTTTGGAATAATAATAAGGATGGAAAAAGTAGGATTCCCTTACTAGCCTGGGATAAAATTTGCCTTCCAAAAGAGCTTGGTGGGTCAGGGATTAGGAGCTTGGAGAATTAAAATCTGGCCTTGGGGGCTAAGTTAGTTTGGAAATTGTATGATGAGCTAGATTCCTCTGGGCTAAGATTATGTTTGCTAAGTATTTTAACAATGAGGCAAGAGAGTGTTTTTCGTGCTTCGAGTTTGCCCCATGGGTCGGCTATTTGGAACTTTTTGGTTAGATGTAGAAGTGTCTTGTTACCTCACCTTTCTTGGGTTGTCCATAATGGTAGCAAAGTTAGATTTTGGGATGATGCTTGGAATGGCCATTTTCCTTTGGATTCCATTAGAGATTGGTCCCCATTGAAGTCAATCCTTTCTCACAGGCGGGGAGTATTTTTGGCTGACTATTTTGATATTACACAATCTGGTCATGTGAAGTTGGCTAAATGGAAATCAATTGATTATCTAAATGTTGACTTAAGTTTGAAAGAAGAATTTTGTAATATCCTTAAGAACAGAGTTGTCATCTTTTCTGAGAGTGAAGATGAGCTTATTTGGACTAAGAGTGTTTCAGGCAAATACTCTGTGAAAGATGTGTATAATTCCCTTATGCCTGCTAAGGATTTGTCTTCCTGGCCCTATAAATTGTTCTGACATTCAGCTTGCCTTCCTAAGGCAGGTGCATTTGCTTGGCTTGTTGTACAAGACAGGGTTCTTACAGGAATGAGATTGGACAGGATGGGGTTGATTGTTGTTTTCCCTTGTGTTTTGTCCAATAAGAATTTGGAATCTTCCTCCCACCTGTTCCTTCATTGTGATTTTGTTTTTGGGTGTTGGCAAAGGTTGTATGAGAAACTAGGCCTGTACTTTGTTATTGGATATGATCTTCTCTCTCATTTTAGAGCTTAGCCTATCTTGTTTTCTTCATCCTTTTATGCTTGTCTTTGGCTCATCTCTCCTTCGATTATCATTTGGAACACATGGTTAGAGAGAAATAATAGGATTTTTAGAAAGGAATCATCTTCGTTCTCTGACATTTTATCCAAGATTGAGGCTTCTATCTCAGAGGTGGCTTTGTCATACATACATAAAAACTTGGAGAATTTGACATCCTTCTCTCATTGGGATGTTAGGATTACAAGGACCTTGAAATCTCTCTCTGTCATTCCTTCTCATGGGTCTATGGCAAAAGGTCTTATCACTGTTAATAAAAAGACTTGCTGCTAGATGGGATCCTCCTCCTCTGGGACATTTCAAGCTTCATTTTTATGGAGCTTCAAGGGACAATCTGGGGTTGGCTGGGGTTGGTATGGATATTTTTTATCATAAGGCAGTTTTGATAGCAGCTCAGTGTCATGCCCTTGGTTCCCAGTCAAACAATTTTGCTGAGTCGCAAGCTTTGTCTCTAGGGATTGATTTGGATATCTCTTTAGGGATTAAAAACCTATTAATTCAGGGGGATTCAATGGTCATTATTCAGAGTGTTTTGATCAATAAGAGCAATTGTTGGCATTTGAAGTACATATTGGATCATATTTTGGAGAAGTTGTCATTCTTTGATACATTCTCAATATCACACTGTTATAGAGAACTTAATAAGCTTGCAGATTTTTTGGTTAATGTTGCAATTGACTCCAGTGCTCAATTTAAGAATGTGGAGGTAAGTGACATTCCTCAAGATATTCTTCAAGGGTATTTGATCCAATCTAAGGGTATTAAGGTATTTGATTTTGTCTTTGTTGTATGCTTCCATTATCTCTTGAGGTATTCATGCTATCCTTTACTCTGATCAGATTTTATTTGCACAACATGTGTAGATGGGAGGATGATAGGCTCTATTATGTTTTTGTTTACATATGGTGTGTTCTTAGCATTTGCTTTTGGATTAGATGATGGTGTACATATCCCATGAGGTGAGGTTAGCAAGTAATTGCAGATTTTTGCCGAATGTTGCAAATTTTTCTGGTGCTCAATTTAAAATTGTTGAGGTAAGGGTTATTCCTCAATGTTTCTGGGATGTCTTGTCTCTAATTAAATTGAAGGTTTTTAAGGTGTTTATTATTCTTTATTCCTGCTTGCATTATCTCCTGAGGAGGTAAGGTTGGCAGGGCATGTGTGTATGATTGAGGTGTATTTATGTCTTATGTCTTGTTACGACTGTATTCATTGGGGAGCATGATGTTTTTATGAGTTTGGTTTTGGGAGTAAGGACTGAAATGTTGATTTTTTGGCAAATCTTGCCATTGAAAATAAAGCTCATTTCCGGTTGGTTGATTCATCTGAAATTCCTTCGACAGCTTGGGAAGGTGTTCAAAGTTCTTCGTTTTTTGACTAATTGGTTGTCCGTCTTCCTTGATTGGTCAGGTTCATCTTCTTTTTCACTTTATGGATGACTTTGTATGTGCCTTATATCTGATGTAGAAACCATACTTCTATTTATCAGTCATATATAATGCCATTTATAGGGTGAGGAGGTGGTTGTTCATGATATATTCAAGGGTGGCGACATGTGTGTTTGAATGTCTTTTGTTTTCAGTCCTTCATAGGTTTGTGGCATGTGTGTAACTTTTTAAATGTGCGGTACGATCTTGGGTTATTATTATTTGTTAAAGATTGGTACTACATCGTTGTTCGCCTTGTGTGAGTTTTTGGATGGCAGATTTGGGATTATACGATGATCATTACTTGGTGGTGGCGTCCTCTCCTTCTTGGTTTTCATTTATGTTTGTTAGTTTTCAGGGTTGTTAACCCGTGTGAAATGTTTAAATCATGGAAGTTTGCAATGGATTTTTTGCATATCTGTTCTCATCATTATGGTAAGTTGATGGCGGTTTTTTCATTAATATTTTCATGTGTTATCTTGTTTTATTATGAGATAAGCAACATTTTACATTGTATGCTTCTGTGGTTTTTTCTAGAGTTTCTTCTTCCTACAAATGTTGTCTTCTCTGGCCTCTGGGATATACAAAGTGGTTCTAGAAGCTGGGATATCAGAGGATGAGAATGTGGATAATTGTGACAAGTTTGGTAAGGTCTTCAATTTGTTTTCTCCTACAGTGGCTTTTGAATTCCGCAAACTTTTGGGGTGTCGATGGCTGGAAATTTGCCCTCATATTTCTTATGCTGAGCTTTTGTCTCGGTTTGTTACAATCTGTTATGATATTTTACTTGATGATGATTTGGTTTGCCTTTTGGTTTCCACGTTCATTTTTCTGACAGTATGTAATTGGGACTTGGTTTCTTCTACATTGGTTGATTATCGTTTTGATGTGGGGTCCTTTTATTATGTTGGGTTTCTTCCTCGCCATGAGCTCATGGTTAATGGTTGGTTTGGTCAATTATTGCATGAATTAAGAATGGGGTTGATATGTGACACCATGGAAGATACACGGGATTATGTGGATTTTCTGTTGTATTTGGTTCCTGATCAGTATGTGGATAAAGCTTGGGTCGTTTTTGAGGCCTTGCACTCGTTGATCACTTTGGGTTTTTTGTTCTCTGCTCCTGCTCGTTTGGCACTTCCACTGAGGGTTATTCCTCCTCCAGATTCAACCCATGACCCTTCGAAGGAGAGAACTAGTTCTTGGTTTTTGTATATCTGATTGTTTTTTGGAGTTGGTGGTATAGTTTTTTGGATGCAGATTTGGAGGTTTTTGGTTGTTGTTATGCTGGAGTGTTTCTGGCAGTATTATTTCTTTGAGGAGGCTCTTTTTGGTTTCAATGTGGAATTGGCAGGGGTTGAGGTTTTTGGTTGTTGTTATGCTGGAGTGTTTCTGGCAGTATTATTTCTTCGAGGAGGCTCTTTTTGGTTTCAATGTGGAATTGGCAGGGGTTACTACATCACTATTATCTCCTTGGTGGTCCTTCATTGTATTTTGATGGAATTTTGTTTAGCCCTTTATTTGGTAGCAGACTGGTTTTTTTGTAAAAGTCCTATGGGACCATTGTATAATTTCAGAGGTAGGGGGTTGGGTGATCATACTGGATAGTAACAAATGATGTAAGGGTAGTGTTTAGTTTTTATTTTTTAAGGCTACAACTGGAGGTTTTCTTGCGGGTTCTTTCCTGCTGGTATGCCTTTTTTTTAACCCGGTATAAACATATTCATGAATAATATATAAGTTTTAGTGGCTTGTCCACTTTTATCAAAAAAAACAAAAAACAATGTAATTAGAAACAAATATAATGATAATAACTTTAGAAAACAAATATTCAATAAAATAAAAAATATATAATAGAATAGCACTCATTTTGATCAATAAATAAAGTTTTTTATATCAAATATTAAGCAAACTATTGGTATCAGAGGTTGTCCCCTCAACAATAGATAGTGATATTCAACGAGAGTGGATTCATAAGGCAGCGTATCATGAAAGGAAGAATACATATGTTTTAGAAGGAATGTTATATATTAGCAAACATGAGGTGGTAGAGGACAATAAACACTGGAATATTGACAAGGCAACAATGTAATCAAAACTAGTTAGATTTGACTTAGTCAATGAGGCAAACGATGATTGATACCCAACTGATAAATTATTAAAATGCGCGATGGATATTGGAAGAGATGTGATCCCTCTCAAGCAACCATTCCATCGAGGGGCAGAGATATATTAGGATCCAACTCTCATTTGTCAATGGGGGGGAATGCTAGGAAAAACACAAATCAAGATATATGGATAATAAACATCGATTACCTCGAAGAGGTACGATTTCTTCATGAAAAGGTCAAGTATTAATCAGGTAACACACGCAAACACACCAAGATGGACTAAGGGAAATGAAGGTTAATATCATCACTGAGAACGATCTGATTAATAAACCAATATATTCCCTAAGACGACATCTATAAGATGAAAATAATTATCAACTTGGTAAAGTATAGATTAACATTGTAGTTGGTAGCAGCAAACCAATCGATATGCCTTATCAAACCCAAAGACCAATCGTATGATTAATTATGAACATCAGATTATAATTAATAAGTAAATATACTAATCAATAACAAGCGATACATGCAGAAGCATTCCCTCATTCATGGCCAAGGAAAGATAATAGATGCTTACATTAATTAACTAATCATTGGCGTCAGTTAGCTTTTCATATGGGATGTGATCTCATGTCGGGTGGGCAACTATTCACATTCACATCTTTCGCTTCTTATTTAAGAGACATCAATATCATTCTAATGGAGGAAGATAGAAGAGTTTATATATTTATTTTACTGAAATATGAATGCACCAGTATGACGATAGAAATACCAAATACTATATTGATGCTCCACATTGAAGGGTGAAACAAGTTGTGCAATGAGAGATTTATAAGCATATGGAAATCAATATATAATATAGGAGTAGATAGTGAGGAATTTTATGAAAGATTAATGAGGAGATTGTAAGAGTTCTAGAGCAGTTTGTAAGAAGATAATCATTTTATGGGGGAGGTTTATGATCAACATAATCAGGGAAAGTTATCAAGATAAGTTCCATCTTCTAAAATTATTCTTAGCATTATGATAGTAAAAATATCTTTGGAATCCACTAAATTATATTTATGAATGTATTACAAATCTCATTTTAAGTTAGAATAGTTGATTCAGGACCAAATTAAGATAAATTCCAAAAGGGTACATTACAATTTTGCATGCATTTAGGGATTCATTTTATGTCTACTCTGAGTTCTTTCATGAGAATGAAGTCTTGTTGTGAGTAGGTTCTCATGCAAAGTTTCACATGTCTACTACAACATCAAATATAAAAATCTCAATATTTACAAAAGGGCAGTCATCTGATCTATGTAATGGGTCATGCGTAAAGGAGAGCAGTCATAAAATGAAGGAGCAGTCAAAGGGTTACTTCAAAGAGTTTGAACGTGAAGTTAGCCTCTTCAATAAAGGATTTTGCATGAAAAGGTTAAGAGAAGCCACGTGCCAACTACAAAGGACCATATCATGCAAAGGCTTAGCAAGCTCCAGGCATGTTCTTCTTTTACATTCACACCCTCTTTGTGTTTCATGACAAAGATTAATTTTTGCATGTATATAGAGGATTTTACCCCTTTGTTTCTATGTTTTTAAAGCAAATCAGTCCAAAATCTATGATAAAGAATGAATGAAATTTCTTGAAGAGAGAATGAATGAAATTTCTTGAAGAGTAGTTCATATGTTTTAGATTATGGACTCACACCTTTGACAATCTAAACCCTTGAAGGAAAGAATGCTTGATAACTTGTATTAGATTGTCATAGGGATAGGGCAGGTTTGTTGATAACTTTTTTAAATAATGAGCAAATAACATTCCATCTTTTTTATTTCCAAGTCTCCACGTACAAACACATCAAGATCAAGGTGAAGGCAGTCATATGAAGCTTCTACAAGATAAAGAGAGTCCAATCAGATATATACACAGATAAATGACAGTCAAAGGCAACCATTAAAGATGGAAGGACAACCCATGGCAAGCAATGAGTCAACTTATTCAAAGACAATAATAGCACAACCCATTCTAGTCCACAAAGCACATATATCACCATAAAAAAGGCATCCTTTGAGCACACAATGGCACAACCCTACTCAAAACAAAGAGAGCAACACCTATATCAAAAGAATGAAGAGTTGAACAATGTTCATTGTTGTTGCATTTTTAAACAGAGCATTAATAAGTAGTCAATATTGTGACAAAACGAGATGTGATCAAGGATGGATCATCTTCACAGTGAAATGATAAGGATATAGAGCAATATTTTGTCCCAAACATAACGAAGGATAATCATAGCAGTAATGTGATTTGTTATATACTTGAAGGCAACATGTATTATGAAAAATTGCAGTTGTTGAAGCAGAGCTGTTGCAACAATCTCTTCAAGATTTCACGAAGCAGTAGCAACACAAAGAACATAACATCCAAAAGAATCAAGTCAATAAATAAAGAGAAAGTTGCAACCCTCAGAGTCTGAAAAATCTCAAGCAAAGGATAAAATGATCAAATTCAAGGCATATATGGCTATCAAGTCAATCCAAGGATATTAAACGAGCATGAATACTCATTCGTAATGGTTATATGACACAGAGAGTTTTGTTGTAGACCTCGCACAATCACTATTAAAGAGAAAATATAGTGATAAAGTCATAAAGATAGTATGATAAGGTAAAAAGTGAATGACAAGGGTTGTGTGAGAAGCCTACATAGAGTGCATATGATACAACCCAATACAAAAGTTTATCATAGTGGTATACAATGAGAAGCCCTAGATCATAATGAAAGATGAAGAGCAAAATTGATTTATTTTGTTTGAGTAGATTGGAGATTAAAATACCAAAGGTGACAGTGAATAAAGGTTGCAGCAGCATCAAGAATCACAAGGTCAATGCTAATCTTAATCAACATACACAAAGCAGAGATGATTCACAAAATAGAGATAGGTGTCAAATGACATGTATGCATTTATTTTTTACAAGAAAAGACAATAAAACTATCAAGTTGCAATCCATTTTAGTCTCTTTGAAATAAATAATAGATTCAAGAGAAAAATAGGGAAGGTCTTAACAGTAAATAGAGCAGTATATAAAAGTTGTGACAATGAATTTCTTCATGATTAAAGAGCAGACTTGAAAGTGAATAAGCAATAAAAGTAAATACAGGAGTGAATTTTTCTCTGAAATATTAATGCTTAAGAACCCAAGTATCAAGAGTTCACCATCAAAAGAGGTAAAGAGTAGTTTCATTCTCAAGGCATAAAGAGGCAGGCTTAGTCATAAAAATCCCCAAAAAGACAATTCTAAGAAGCAAAAGGTACAGTTCATGACAGTGATGATTGACAGACAACATAAAGGATTGAGTACAAGGTAATCATTGTGATATCAAGATTGAAGTCATAGTTTAGTGTATATGATGTATATTGAAGAGGATGCATTATAAAGATACTATTGTAGCATTTGTGGTAGAACACAGTCAATCCTACTAGATATCATGGAGGCATGACATAAAATGTTCACCAAGGATCATAATTGCATACACATTCATAAAGATACATCATTGTCAAATAAACTAAGCATAGTATCAAAGCCTCAAAGTAACACCAAATCATTGAACAAAGGCAACTTCAGGGCCATGAAATCCTTCTACAAAGGAATTACCAGACTTGTGAAAGTGTTTTAAGCATTTCAATGGACAAAGAACACAAATAGATGAGAAAAAAAATTTAGTCACAGATCATTGCAATCAATGCCTTGACAAGCCCTTTTAGTAGCAAGCAGGATTACTTTCAATAATCATAACAGTCCCTAGTGGTAGCCTATCCATCAAAAAGGCTCAAGTAAAGAATGTACAAAACACAATACTCCAAAAACTCAGTCACAAGCTTTAAGGGGGTTATCAATTTTTAGCAAAAACATCTCTATCAAATCACAGTGTTTCTTCTACAAGACAAAAGAGCTGAATTCAAAAATGTGAGCAGACCTAACCTTAGATCTAAGGAATGCAGTAAAGATGATAGTCATTTCAAAGACAAAGCAGTGACATCAAGTCTAAATGATAATAGAGATAGCCAAATTTAGTCTAAAAGAACAAAGCAAACAATCATTGTCCTAGGATCTTTTCCAGAGCTATTGAAGGTCACAGAGCATTCAGAGGTTAGGGATGCTTTCTTTACAAAACTTTGGAGAAGTTCAATATTATGATGCAAATATAGAAGTGTTGTGACATTTTCACACATCTCCCCATTGCAAATGGAGACCCCCCACTTTTTAGGCCCTTTCGGTCCTTTGGCTTTGTTTTTGGGGTCTTTTCGCAATAGTCTTGTTAGTCTCTCTACTTTGCAAGTGTTTGAGGGTCATATTGGTCAAGTCTGCTTTTCGTTTGGGCGATTTTGGTGAAGTCTAGGATATGTTTTGTCTTTTTTTTGTGTTTCTTCCTTTTGTCCTAGATTTTAGGGGTTTCTGTTAGGGTTTTGGAAAAACTGAACATACGACTGGAATCAGGACCTTTCAAGGAACCTCCCAGTAAAATTTGAGCCAAAACGGAGCAACTTTCTATTTTTAGAAAGTTCCTATTTTTTAGGGATTTTACTGAGTCCCGAAATGTCATCATTTTGCCAAAAAAACAAAATTACTATTTTTAGTAGTTTTCTATTTATAGCAAGCCATTCTTGTGTCCTGTCCAGGGGTCTAACGCTAACACTTTAAAGGTTTCTATTTTTGGAAAGTTTGTTCTGATAGGACCATCTGGGCAAGGCGACAAAGATCAGGCATTTGCAATTATTTCTAATTCCGGAAAGTCAGAAAGCAGACAGAGAAAGCCAGAAGAGGATCGAGTGCTGGAAGCCCACTCTTGAAGTGGAAAGCTCGGGAAATTTCTCTAAGTCTGGGAAAATCATTCCAAATCCTTATGTGGTGGCCTGATCCGAAAGGGGCTCAAAATTCATCAAAATCAAGGAGGCATGGAGGATTCACAAATTCATTGAATCCTCCACCACTGCGAAATTCTACCCAAGATGAAGGACAGGCGCCAAAATCAAGGGGGCATGGAGGATTCACAAATTCACTGAATCCTCCACCAGTGGAAAATTTTGCCCTACTCTTCAATTGGGTGCCAAAATCAAGGAGGCATGGAGGATTCACAAATTCACTGAATCCTCCACAAGTCAAAATTTCACCTCAAGCCACAACTGGGTGCCAAAATGAAGAAGGCATGGAGGATTCACAAATTCATTGAATCCTCCATCAATGCAAAATTCTGCCCCAGGCCAAGGACAGGTGCCAAAATCAAGGAGGCATGGAGGATTCACAAATTCATTGAATCCTCCACCAATGGAAAATTCCACCCAAGATGAAGGACATGCGCCAAAATGAAGAAGGCATGGAGGATTCACAAATTCACTGAATCCTTCACCAATGTGAAATTTTGCCCTACTCTCCAGCTCGGCGCCAAAATCAAGAAGTCATGGAGAATTCACAAAATTGATGAAATTCCCTCTCCAATGAAAAATCCACGCCTAGGATTGAAAATTTAGAAAATCTTCCAAGGTATAGAAAATCCAAGGGTCAAGGAGGAATGGAAAAGCGAAAAAATCCCCTCGAGAATTTTTTTTGAAATTCCCATTTTTTAGACACCAATTCTTATCAGAATCCGAAAATTTTTGTAGATTTGGACTCGTGGAAGAATTCTCTCTCCTAGACTCGGGTCCTAAATTTTAGGAGATTTCCTAAAAAATTGGAGATGTGAAAATTGGTCGAAAAGCTCCCTGCAAACATGATGAATTCAAAGAGCACAAAAATTCCTTCCTCTGGGAAGAATTGTGCCCAAGAAGAAGAAATTCCAAGAAAGTGAAAAAATTGACTAAGTGATGGAAATTCCTTCCTTTACAACAAAATTCTTGGAAAAGGTGAGAATTTCGCTAAGTGTTGGAAATTCCTTCCTTCACAACAAAATTCTTGGAAAATGTGAAAATTTGGCTAAGGCATGAAGAATTTCCTTCCTCAGGGGTAACGAACAAATTTCTTTCCAAAGGAGAATTCCTTCACAACATGAAATCACACCCAAGGATGAATTGAAGATAAAATTTCTAAGGCAAGGAAGGAATCATGGATGCCGATGAGCTGAACAAGAAATTTTCCCCAAGGGAAAAATTGGAAAAAATCATTCTTAGGCATCAAATCACACCCAAATTTCAAAAAATTTATAGATTTGGATTCGTAGGAGAATTCTCTTCCTCCTAGACTTGAAACCCTAATTTGTGCAAAATTCCTAAAAAATAGGAGATGGTGAAAATTGATGGAAACCCTTCTCCAAGCAAAGAAAGTTGAAGAGACTTCAAGAAAATTCTTCCTGAATCAAATTTTCTCTCTCCAACAATTCTAGATGTGCAAGAGCGGATATACGACAGCGGGGTCCACTTGCATGGTGAGGATCTATTAAACATGTGGCAGTAGAGTGACGCATTCATTATCGGAATATTTGACCAAATGGCGACCCAGTCATTGCATGTTGAATTTATGGTAGATTCCTTCTACATGGAGTCGTCACGTTCAGGAGATGATGGTGCATTTATGGCATCATGGGCGATTTTTGCACGAGGGTACATTCATTGCATAGTGGGTACTTTTTAATCGAAATAGTTAATTAATGTTTTATGGGTGTCATTTTCAACAGGATTGTAATCAATTGTATATGGGCTTTATGGGGTATTTATTGTTGATTCCCACCTTGTTGCATCTTGAGTGGAGAATCTTTTGGGAAAACCCTAATTAGGGTTTTGCATGTAGCCAGGGCTTGAAGCCTATATAAAGGGGTGACCCCCCTCATTTGTAAAAAGAAGGAGCCTTGTATGAAATTGTTGCGATAAGTTTTGAGATAATAACAGTGAAACATTGTTCTCTGATGGTGTCCACTTAAGTTATTTTTTCAAAGCTTGCATAGTTTCACCTTCCTCACTTAGAGTAGAAGTAGTATAGTGCTTTGATTTCAATGGAGAATGTAATGGTGTTTGATGAATTTCCATGGTTCATACTTTTTGCATCTTGCTGATTGTAAGTTGCAGTGTAAAGTTAGCCTGAACACCCTAAATTTGTGCTAACTTCAATTGTGGACGGTCGTTTGGATTGCGTCGTTTTTGGTATTCAAATGTACTTTCTTGATTTGAAAATCCTCTAGCATCCCCAGAAGATTGCATCGGTTCTTGCGGAGTTGTAGTTGATCTTGGCGAAGAAGAGCTTGGTTTATTTGGAATTTGTCCACCAAAACACTATTCATTGTTATCACTGCCCTTAGGAGTAGATTTAGATCATTCTAAACCCTTTCCCCTTTACTTTCAGTTCATTTTAGTGCATTCAAAGCAAAAGCATCACAGATTCGCTATATTCGATGATGGAGTTCCAGCAACAACAAAGAAGTGAAAGAATGATGCAAACGTAAAGCCCCTTGGATTACCAGCAAACACATCAGCCAACTGAGTCACGTTCGTAGCATTAAGGAACCTTGGAGTCGATTGTATGAACTTCTTGCAATCTTAGCATGCAATCGTACTTTGATCAAGAGAGAGTGAAGTGACAATTAGGCAACTTTATTCTGTGTTCGACTCTGTCATAAAAAACACGTCAACAAGAAGCAAGGACCTCATGACTATGACTGCAAGAAAGAGCCAGCGACAGAGGATAGAAGCTGATTTCATAGGGCACATGATAAAGACACCAATGAAGAGTTAATACAGTGACCATTCTTTATGAAGACAATGAAGGAATGGAGAAAGATGCAGTCCATTCAAGGAATACCTAGCAAGGGGAGTACTGTCAAGGGTAGACAACGACTTTGATAGACAGAAAGATGAGAGAGCAAAGTCAAAACTACTGAAAAGATTTAAGACAAGGCTTCTAGGGTATAGAGTAGCAATATTGTTATAACAGTCCCAAAAAAAGCCATTTCTCAGAGCAATCTTTTAGGGACAGTCATATCATCCTAGTTTATCTTTTTGCCAACAATTAAAAGAAGGTCTAAAAGACAATCCATAGCCTTATAATGAGTATAAAGACAATGATTTAAGAGTGTTGAGAGAAAAGAAGACTAAAGCAAACTCTAGGTTAAGTCAACAAGCTCCTAGATCATTTATTAAATCAAGGATAATGCAACCACTTGATAGCATCGAACAATTAGTTCATGATTAGTTTTGGAGGCAAAGGTGGAGCTTTCAGTTTGAGGCCTAAAAATGGGGATTTTGGAAGATAATGCAGTAGTTTGTCATCAGTTTAGAAGCCCATATGGATAATGCATGGGGTCAAGGAGACATTTGAACCCACAAACTCTCAGTTTGCAACTATTATAGGCCTTTCTCTATGTCATTCTTCACCAACTTCGACCCAAGATGAATCAATCATGCAAGATAAAGATAGAAGCAAGAAAGGACAATCAATTAGAGCTCACTACCGAGATGCACAAATATTTCTTCATCAGCTTCTCTTCAGTTACTCTCAAGCCTTTTATATTCTTTCCTAGTTCTTTCTTTCTCTCAACTAGTATTGTAGCTTTTCCAGGCTCTTTCAAGATGAAGAACATTGTAACGCAGATTTTAGAAGCATTTTCATATTTGTATCAACAATTCCTTCCAAATTCAATAAAAGAACAACAATTTTCCTTCTTAATACTTCATGACATAGAGAGTTTTGTTGTAGACAAATATTATGGGCTAATTTCAGAGATTTCTTTGTTGCAATTTCAAATATATTGAAAATTATTTTGAACGAGTGTTTAGAGAGTTTGAATGTAAATGATGTTTCCAGCATCGCAAACTGTAAGATAAGTTTTGTTTTGCAAAATAAAAATAAACATGTTTGAATTTGTTATTGCTTGCATAGATTATGATCAAGGCAATACTTGTTGCAGATTAGTCTCTCTCTCTCAATTTGATTTGTATCATAGTCAATATGAGAAATGTTTTTTTGAAGGGTTTTCAATTTGTTAGACAAAATAGATGTGTGTTGGACATCTTTTATAGATATAAGGGAAAGAATATTATAATGAAATAAATTATAACATAAATGATTTAATCTATCAATCTCAATTGTTATTGTAGTTCATTTATATTCAAAGCAACAAAATAAAGTAATGAAATGCATACCAATATTAAAGACCCCAAATCTATAAAATTACTCTTAAAAGTTCATCATAGAGGGGTATAAACAAAAAACACATGGAACAAAGCATGGTGGTCACACAATGTGATCATGGAAACAATCTAAACATCAAGCACATGTACATACCAGGTTTCATGTTTAATCATTCGCATCAACCTCACCAAACACATCAACTTTAATGATAGCAACTTCCTTGTAATTATTACCATCCATGGAAAAATCCTAGTAGCTGATTGTCAATCATAACAGTTTGACAAAAAAGTACTTAAAATAAAATAAATACAAAAAATACATGCAAAAGACAAAATTCCACACCCTAAGTTTTTAAATAAGGAAAAAGAAAAGGGCAAAAGGAAAAACCTAAGTTGATGATGCAACTCAGTAATCCTCTATTGTCAATGGCCTGTAAGAAGTGCTAATACCAGCATGAGAAATGGGCCCACCCATGAATCCAATGTCAGTGCCATGAATGGCTGAAACATAAATATGAGTCAATCTATAAGAAATTAAAACAAATCAAAATATTTGAGAAGAAAAATAAAACACAGTGTGAAAGCTTAAAGAATAAAAGAAAAATATCCTTTGAAATGGTCAAATCTAAAACTTATTATCTACAAATTTATACTAATTTTATCAAAACATTGAATTACATCCTAGATCTAACATGTGATGCTCATTATTATCATCGTAATGGCATAGAGAGTAATCCATGTCAAAAGCAACAAAGGTAATAATAGTAAGGATGAATAAACCAGGGCTGACAACTTCAAAGGTAGATGGCTATTTTATATTATTATTATCATAATATAATCAATTGTCTATATATAAACAATCTATGATTCCTATTTGTTCAGATGTTCAAACAGGGAAACCAATCCATTAGTTATTTGAGTAAAGATAACATATAATAAGATCTGTGATTCCTATTCATTCTAGCAGGGTAAATTGTCTCTTAGTTTTTATAGTAAAGATAATCTATAAGAAGATCTGTGATTCCTATTCATTCTGGTTGGACAAACAATCCAATTTATTTTTATATAACAGAATATTTTCTTAGTGTTTCTTCTCAAAGTTACGGGCCTTTCTCCCCAAGTACCATTTGCAAGCCACTTCGAACTCCCCAACGTCTATCAATTCCTCAATACATTTTTTGGCCCTTAACCTCGATACCATGTTTAAGTTATGCTTAACAACTTTTCCTCGAGTGTCCTTCCTTTGTCAAACTTTCCTCATTCAATAGTTGTTTCTTGGTGTGCCATCATCCTTATTAATCTAAAGCCTTGCATACCTTAAGAGGGAAGAGTTAATCCTCAACCTTGATCCTCAATTCCCTAATTTCAAATATTGACTACATAACAGCTCACCGTAATGGCCCAGAATGCCACATGCATGCCAAATAATTTACTAACACCTTGGAAGGTACGATCAACTATCAAATATCTTTCACCACTTGTGGATTATTGGTTCCAGCCATGCATGGAATTATAGCGGAGGGGCAAAGTCCTTAAACAATGATAAACTAAGCATGAATAGCCAATCAGGATTTAGTATTTCGCAAGGTTTATTTTTTGATGCCAGTTGCCTTAGTAAAGTTGCATATTTGTTAAGGCCAGTATTAGTTTAAAAAAATTTGGCACTCTATTATTGTCCTCTGTTTCGGTTGCAAAATGATAGGAAAGTGTTTTAGACTTTCAATTGGAGAGAACACGTATTTCTTTAGGTTGCAAAATGGCAAGAAAGCTTTTTAGACTTCAATTGTAGAGTTTTTAAGATTAAAGCTATTTGCCAATTTTTTGGCTTCTGCAGGAATGCAACAGTTTCAAGGCTTCAAAATAAGAGAGGACACAGACACATAGAGGACAGTTGGCTGGTAAAACAATAGTGTCTGGCAATTGGCGATTAGCATATTATGTGTTGCATGCAAGTAAGGCTTAAAAAAAAATATTAGTTACATGTGCAAACACATTCCTTTTATAGGAATTCAAAACCCAAAGGTTTATCTCTGCCTCCTGGACCTCAAGGATTGGATTTTAAGTTGTTTGTTTGCAATCACCATTCCTTGCGCTGCCTTCATCCTTACAATCTGTCGGACGAAGCAACGAGAGATCCAATATTCAACATGGTAAGGGGTCATTAGAGGTAAGGCTTGCACCTCACAATACAAGCACTAAAATATACCAAATCTCAAGACAAAGTGTCCCATAAAAATGTCAAATAGATCTCCTTTTACAAAGATACATTTGTGGTACAACATGTGAGTGGCAAAACTAACGTGGTGGCTTATGCTTCAAGTATGAGTTGTCACCTACTTGTCTCAATAAGCAATTAGATTGTTGGGTTTGAGATGGTTTTGATGTAGATGTAGCTCGTTATCCCTACCCATTAAAGCTAATTATGTATAGGCAACACTAGAGTCTTCTCTAATCTATGTTTGATCTTTTCTTGTACCCAAATCCTACATAGTTAGGCCTTTCCTCAAGAAAAATGGGATTAAGCTTTCCTTTCCCATCCTTGACAAGATTTTTCCTAATATTTGCAACAATTACCAAAGATCCCACTCAATAAATTCTTGGAAGAAATTAGGTGATAAAATGACTAGCTAGCATGCCACTATCATGATTTGTGAATCCTTGGTAGAAGCTAGTCTCCTTTTCTTGGTAGGCTCTTCATGAGTGTCATTATCACTTCTTCTTTGTTACTTTCAGCCCTTTTTCCAAACCCTTGATTTGGGCAATTCTTCCTGCCTTTTTCATTTTCCTAGAATTCCAACAAGTAAACTGCACACTCAAACACAATTTTTATTTGTTGTGCTTCGTACACAACTGTTAGTAGAGCTTTAAAAATCTCTCTCTACAAACTTACCGACATGTTTGCGATTGATGGTTTTTCCTCTACTAAATGATTTCCACGAGCTCTATGACTGTGAAAAGTTATTGACATTCTCCTGTTAGACAATATGATGTGGTGAGCAATTAAATAAACCATGAGAATAACAATAATGATCACAACCACTAACAATTTATTGAGTAAAGCTACAAATTGAGCTTACACCGGAATTGGCAATGGATTCAACTCTTTGATCAACTTTTTCTATATTAAAGATGAAGTTTTTTATTTTTTAGTGTTTTATGTTTAATTACAAATTAAATGCTAGTTACTTGTACTTTTCATTAGTTAACAAAGTTTTATGTCATTGGTTCATAGTTGTACTCTATAAATAATTCTAGATTTAGATGTATGTCCTAGTTCATATTTACAATTCTGAGCAATTTCAGAAAAAACTTAGTTCATTTCTTAATTTAAATTTAGGTGATCCAGACATAAAAGCCTTTTTCCAGATCCAAATTTCTTCTTCCCCGACATAGTAGGGTTTACAAACTTCCTTACTCTATTTTGTAGACTAAAAAAAACTTATGTTCAATAGTATATGTAGTGGTATAAAATGTGATTTGGTTATAATACAAAAAGATCTCACATCATGTGCCTCAAATCTTTATACGACATATATGTCTTTGATTCTAGTTTATGTTTCTCTTCTAGATTAACTCTGAGTTGGAGATGATATTGAAGCATGACAACCTAAATAAGGTTCTCTACCTTAAGCTTTTCCTCATGCACTAGTATCTTGTAGCTGTTATTTGGGAAAGTTCTCCTTCCTCTATATGTTAAAGAAATGAGACTTCAAATTGATTTTATTACAATTTACTTCATGTTGTCTTAGAGTTCTCTACTATTTTTTCTCAATCTTTTCTATTTGAACCTTTTTTTCTCTTGAATACATATGCACAAGTGATTTGAAATTTGAATATGCTACATTTGATCTATCCTATCTTACCTATTTCCATCAAATAAGCACCCTGCTATGTAGTTAAGCGGATCAAGCATTGTGTGAGAAAAAAATAAAATGAATATCACAAACATAAACAGTAAGCTTCAAGCTTAAAACCAAAATTAAATATAGGATAGGGATGGATATCTACTTTAAAGTTAACCACCATGACTACTCTTTATTTGGCCTTATAAGTCCACTATTTGTGGGTTTTTATCAAAACCAAAGAACTCCTAAATTTTCAAGCTTGTGGATATTGTAGTTCAGTTATGGGTACCAATACTAGAACAGTACAGTTATGGGATCCTTCTTGACAGTACCCAGTAATGTAGCTTTTGATTATTTCTTATTTGTCCTTGTCAATAAAATGAAATAGCTTTATTAAAGTAAATGTAATACTTGCATGTAATGGGCTTCCTAACATGAAGTTAAATCTTCTATCATTTACCTCGAAGGGGAAGGAAGATGTTATTAAAATTTTGCAAAGAATAAAATGTACAATAATAAGTTCATAAGCACCTTAACAAATGATGATTAAGAATATATATAGCAAGAGAATGTGCTGAAATGAAATAGACTTCCAATTGCAAGAGTCTCGAGAGTCATAAATCAAATATAATTTCAATGTTTGTTTTACGATGGCAAACAAGGTAATAAAATGTGGTTGTACCAGAATATCCAAGGTAATGCGAGGGTTATCAAGGTTCTAATTAGTTTGGGTGAAGATGCAATACTCTTTGTTTCTAGTATTTTCAATAAGCCTTACATTAAAATCACTTTTCGCAATAGTATGATATAATCTAGTTTGTGAACATTTTGAAGCAATTCTATGATCTTATGAATCAAATGAATTGTCCAATGTTTATCTTTACCTTATGGGGATATTTCGTTTTAATCTAGTCTGTTACATCACTGTTCAATGCTTTTGCTTTGAAGAAACTAAAAAGGAAGATGCTTGACATGGTATAATGATTCATAACTATTAATTTTTGGACAATGTAGTCCCTGGTTGAAGTGTTATGTCATGTTTAATGTTTTGATATGCATCTGCTCATAATGTAATAAAATTCTCGCAGTTTGATCTACATTGGTGGCTATTATTGCATTCTTGCCAAGAAAACGTAAGGGAGCTATTGGGTGACTTGATTACAGTAAGGAAGAAAGGAGTGCTCTTTCCATTAAGTCTCGGATTCATCCATCAAAGTTTGGGAACTCAGACCGACAGAAGCTAATGAGGTTTGTTTTAATGCAGTTTTTGAATTTTACATTTGGACTTAGTAACATTTTTTGGGAATTCATGTTTAAGATTTTGCATATATTGTAACACACCTTCCAGTTCTTTAGTTTAATGGCTTAAACTATTTTCATTCATTATAGATTCATGAATATATATGTTGAAGAAGGTGACTCTTGCACCTGAACTTAGTCCTATGACTAACAACCAAGATGCCTCACAACCTGTAATAGCTGAGGTTGAAGACCAGGAAAATGCAATTACCGCGACATCTATAAATGCTCTCTCCTCCAAAGTCTTTCCCAACACACAAGTTCCCTCTCCTGCAAATTTTTCAGCATAGTACCTTATGATAGCCCTTGAGTCTGCACATACCCAGTTCATAGAAACTCAGATCCACACCACCCAAAATCAGATCAGATCTATATGCATACAATGATTATATCAATGCTAGAAATACTAACCATTAAATTTTGAACACATACAATAAATGTATCATAGGAAAGTAACTATGTAAGATACCCGCATAAGTTTTGAATACAAACTTTAAACATATCACATGGAAGATGATAATCTACGTAAGCCAAATCATGTCTATGATTAAAAATGAATATATCAAATTGAAAGCAATAGTCTAGAATTTAGACTACCCATATAGTGCTTAAACATATCTAAAATTGACATCATTACCAAACAACATGAGACTTCCATCTTGGACAACCTAGACTTTTCCAAAAGGCTGCATAATACATCATACATATAAAAGTTACTAACAAAATAACTCAATAAATCGGCTATTTTAAAACCATGAACCCAAAAACAATTATAAGGATGGTACCCTACTTGTAAGGCCAGGAACTCTGGTTTTTTCTGCTCCCTTTTATTTATATCAACAGACAAAGTTTCGAACTCAATATCTTTCTCTATCAAGCATGCGAGAACCCTTCTGCTGCAGGAGGCATAGCTACATCCAAACAGATTTACAACCATCTTTAATCCAATGAGAATTATCCTTTTTTTTGTGACTGGGAAGAAGAAAATGCTTCTTTAAAGGAGAGAGATACAGAGAATGGATGAATTGGTCTTCATCAATGTCTACACTAAATTGGCTGAACCACTTCGAGAGGTAGAGAGAATCGATGAATCGATCTTCATAAATACCTCTATCCCCCGCAATCTTTCATTTTTACAATAATAATACAATCATTTTTCTTTATTTTGTATTAACTTTCCATTTGATGTTATGACATTCTCGAAAGCTCTAATTTGTGCAGAGTTGTATTACAATTTGCCAATATTTAAAATTCGATAATAATAAAATACAATAATACTACCAATCCCATGAGACTATGATAAAAAAAAATGTCCCTAGGACGAAGAGCTTACAAACATGTTTGCAAATGTGTATTAAGAGATATAACAGAAATTAGTCAGATTGATTTTTATTCTTACAAATGTATTCTTATATTTCTATCAATGGATGGGATGAACAGATTAGATAAACTTATTGAGATATAAAAGAAATCAGTTAAATTGATTTGTATTCTTACATATGTATTCTTATATTTTTATCAATTAATTAATTTTTACAAGTTTATTATAATTTAATAATCTAAAAATTATGTAGGTACTTCACTTTAGTAAAAGATTTCATGAAAAGCCACAACTTAAATAACATGAAGTTGATATGATTGGAGAGTTGAGTTACTATATTTGGTTTTCACCAAGCTTACCATGGCAAACAAATTTTAAATTATCAACTCTAAGTTATTCATATATATAAGAAAGTATCAATTTTTATTTAACTATAGATCTCTTTTCTTCTTTTGTTCACACAAGGAATAAAAATTTATTAATCACAGAAGAAAAATACGAAACAAAAATAGTCAACAGCTCAACAAAGAACAACCAATTGATCAGCCTAATGTTCCACAACTAATTGATCGAAAAAGGGAGATAAATCCAAAGGAAAATCTCCTCTATCCGCAACATCCCAACCCTGAAATCATTTAGATGCCCATTTGGCCAAACAAGTTGCAACTGAATTCCATTCTCAAGGAATGTGAGAAAATGCAACAAAGTGAAACGAGCTACTTAGGCTAAGAATCTTCCAAATAACTACAACTAAATGCCACTTACTAGCATCCAATTGTTGCTCATTCAAAATATTCACCAACATTTCTGCGTTAGATTCACAAATAGTTTGTGTCCATCCAAGAGAACATCCTCTCTCCATAGCATACGAAATGGCAAGAGCCTCCATGAAGTTATTTATGTGAAACCCTTTATATATGTAAAAGGAAAAACTGAGCTTCAATAATGCTATCTCTACCAATACCTCCAACACCAGCATGCACAGGATTCCCCCTAGAATATTTTCAATATTTATTTTCATAACTCCTTGAGGAGGACAAATCCATCATCCCACATGATTAATCTTTCGATTTGGTTGTCTACATTCACACTAGTAGACATAACAATCCGTTGAGTAGAGAAACTCAACCTTGTAGAAATACCCACATCACTAGGATCCACTGCACTAGAAAGATCATACTTAGCCAAAATAGTCTCTTGAAGTGTTCAAACAATTTTCCACCATAATTGTTGGACAACCAACATCACGTCATGAAAGATCCTGCAATTCTTTCCTACCAAAGATGCCACAAAATGAAAGTGGGCCTGATAGTGCAGGCTATCTAAAGAAAAAAGTTTTGAATTCAAGTAGTTGCAAGAAGTAGAAACAGAAGCTTACGTATAGCTAGTCCTATTACTAAGTGGGATTATGACTCAGGCAGTCATGATGTTGATTGGATGGCTTGCTTGATCAAGTTACTTATGCATTTAAGATTGATGCAAAATTTACATAGATAGAATTTCCCATAATCTTTGAAATGTTTGAGAATTGAGTGTGACATTCTAACAAGCAGACCATTTGGAGGAAGACAAATTCCAGTAAAAGCCTACATTGTCCTCTTTGTTTTAAGTCTAAAAGTGATAAGAGGCAAATACTTATATATTTATATCTGTAATCAATTCTGATTCATAACTCTACAATAGAAACCAATGCCAGAACATAATAGGGGAAATTGAGTGCATCTATTCAGAAAGGAAAATATACACACTAAATTTAACCAAACACAATGCCAAAAAAGAGGGTTGATATAATTTTCTATCACAGTTTTTTGAGACTATCAAACATTCATGCTTGAGGTCTAGGAAAGTTTAAACATTTAATTGCAATGCTCTGCTTTAAATTTTACAGAATAAGCCAAACCAATGAAAAGCTGTAAAAAGATATTGGTTCGAATCATAGTTCTCAGAAATAGCCCATCCGTTTTTGCTTAGTAAGCATGAATATTTCAAGCTACGAAGACAATTGAACAAAGAACAACAATCAATACTGAAAGATGTACTAATGACAAAAAGACTTGCACCTCAAAATCCATTATACTTGTTCTTGACAGGTGGAGCTGGCACAAGCAAAACTTTTACAGCTAAAGTGTTTTTTGAAGCAATGAATTGATCCTATGATAAGCAACTAGATAGTGACCCACTCAAGATGAAAGGCATAATTGTAGCTTCCACGGGAAAAGATGCATTTAATGTAGGTGGCATTACTACACATTCCATCTTCCATCTACCATGCGACTCTTCAAAATTGCTACCTTTGGACTCAAACACACTCGATAGCCTATGTAAAAAACTTGAGCAACTACAAATTCTACTTATTGACGAGGCTTCACTAGTTGGCTCTAGAATGTTGTGCAACATTGACAAAAGACTCCGCCAAATCAAACACACACCAACAAAACCCTTTCGCAATATTGATATCATATTTTCTGGTGACTTGTACCAAGCACAACCTGTATGTGATACTTGGATATTTGAAGAACCAACAATAAATAATGAGAAAATGCCATACACTTTCTGGCTTAATAATGTCACATGCTTTGAATTACACATTGTAGTCAGACAAACAAGTGAACATTTCATTTCCATATTGAACTGTGTCAGGACTTGTTATCGGACTGATCAAGACATCTCCCACTTGAATACAACATGTTACGAGACTCCTCCCAATGATCCAAGATTTGCATACTTGTTTCAAAGAAACTCAATAGTTGATGAGCACAACAAGAAAATGTTAAACTACTTGCCCACTAAGCTTTACATATTGGAGGTCGTGGATAAAAAACACACTCCCATTGACAATACCCACTTCCAAAATGATAAATCATCACTACCTAGCACAATCTTCATAAAGCCAGGAATTTTGGTTGAACCAATTGCTGGCAACCTTGATACACAAGATGGACTAGTCAATCGTGTTGATGGCATTTTCTAATTGCACACAACTGAGCAACAAGATATTGTTTGGATTCAGTTAAATGACCCTACAATTGGGAAATTGCGTCGCCAAAGAATGCAAAGTCTATACAAAAATTGTATTTTTCCAATAATGAGAATTGCTAGAAGAGTCAAAACAGGTACAAAAATAGTCACTCAAACACAATTCCCTTTCCAATTAGCATGTGAACGAACAATCCACAGAGGACAGGACAGGACTTGACAATGGACGCACTTGCTTTTGACCCTTCTAAAGTCTATCAACATGGTCTTGTCTACTATGCTTTGTCACGTGTAAGAAACATCGAATCATTGTACCTAATGCACCAATTGCAACACTCAAATTTCAAAGTATGTCAAAAAGTGGACAACGAAATGCAACCTCTTCGAACTTCGGCGCAATGGAAACTCCAATACAACCTTTCTTCAATACCATCAAACCAAATCATTATATGCTCTTTGAATACACGTAGCTTTGAATTGCACACACAAGAAATAGCCCATGCCTATGATCTTCTTGCAGCAACTGTGCTTTGCTTCCAAGAAAAAAAAGATAGGACTCTTGAACATCTTAAATTGCTCAATGCAAAATTCAGATGCTATCCTTCACTAGCTTTTCATGGCTCTAATATTGTTGTTCTTCTCATGGGGGGCATGGGGAAACTAAATCAGCAGCTAGAGGTTTTGTACTTTTCACAAGTTTTTTTATGATGATGTGTTTGCATTTTGACAAGATTTATATCAAGCGATGAGGAATCACATGAAATATTCTTGTCAACAAAGTTTTCTATTTCAGTATCATTGCAATTTCCATATATAGGTGCATTTTTCATCCATAGCATAAAATGCACCTGTTCATTTCCTCGGTTTTGGAACGTTGTGACCAAAAAGTAGTGCAATACTTTGCCAAATAACTGATCGTTTTTTGACATCATTTTCCGAAATGCATTGACCCTTTGGTTGAAGTAGCGGCTGCAAAGTACTAGATCTTTCCTGATTTCAAAGTGTAAGTCCTTATCTTCTATAGTTTCATTGTGCTTAGTCTCTTGTTTGGTAGATATATGTCGCAATGCTTTGCACAATGGATCCTAAAAGTGCTCAGCACTTGTTAATGTTACATAAAAATTTGGCGGTCCTAATTGTCTTATCATTGCAAATATATTTTTCCATGTGTTTTCTAAATAGTCAGGAGATGTCTGGATAGTCCTTAATGATCTAAAGCCCAATGGGGATCGCAATATTTTTTCCAAATTAGCAGGACTACAAACGTCCTTTGCAAGCATCTTTTTACCTTTCAATTCAACTTTCCTAATGCAAACCCATGCTAGGGAAGATATTTGTTAGATAATAATTTTAATAGCTTTGAAAAAAATATTTGTTATGTGTGTGGCAAAGTCATTGTCTTTATGCATGAGCTCCTATTTTGCTATTTTTTGATAGGATAAATTTTTGGTATTGTCAATTGGTCGAGCAGCCCCATAAAACAGAGTTGGGAAGTTCATTTCTTCTGAGTGCGTATCCTGGAAAATACCAAGAGGTTTGCAACCTTCAGATGGTGCAATTTCAATTATAGTTGTGTCCAGGTCTTTGATTGCATGTGTCTCATTAAACCAATGTATTAATGATTCAGTTATGGGTTCTTCATCATGTTCAAACATGTCATCATGCATATCTATTTCTGTTTCAGTGTCTATGTGCATGTGTCCTTTCTGGCTTACAAGTAGAGCTTCTCAGTCTTTATTTATTGAGATATTCTCTTTTGTATATAGTGGTGTTTTGGATAAAACTGTTAAAGCATTCATTACGTATGCAGGCCTAACATTGCCTTGTGCATATGCATTTTCATATTGCAGCTTTCATTTCAATTTGACTGCAATTGTTCTACCTTTATCTATTTGTCTAGGCAATGCTTGTTGAACCTTATCAAAATCCACAAGAACTTTTATTATTGTGCCATTTAAGTCATATTGTGCTCTTTTATATCCTAATTGTTTGATTTGTGCACAAGCAATATGCAAAGAAACAAGTCTTTCTTCTAGAGATGTCAAAGAATGGACAACATTTATTCATGTATTGCGCCTTATGTTCCATGGGACAGCAAAATGAGGGATTTTGCCATTTGAGGTAGCTTTTATACATTGTTTGCAAATGGGTTCTCCTATTGTAATTCTTTTCTTGTTGGTTGCAATAGGGAGCAAAGAAAAAGCATTAACAAATGCATTGTCTGCTTTGCATATGTTTTTATGAGAATGCAACATCTCACAAAGAGCACATGATTGAGTAGGTGTGTCGTTGATGCTTTGCAAGTATATGTTAACAAACTTTTGGGTTGCATTATTCTGTGTGTGTGCATGTCTATGCTTCGTTGCTTGATGGCTAGGTCTTGTCTTTCGGAATAGAAAATGTTTACCTAGGGTAGATTTGACATTTGAAACAGTTGGAGATTTTGGTTTTATTGTGGCTGGAAATGCATTAGCTTGGAAACATGTGGTTGCATAATTTGCAGTGTTTGTTGTTTCAGCTGCTTGTTCATTGGTTGTCTTTTTGTTGCCTACCTTTTTCACATATTACTGCTTTTAGACATCGCAATGAGCGAAGTATTTCCAAATTTGTGCTCTGAAAAGTTGTGATTCTTTTAGCTTGTGTGCTTGTTGCAAAGGAAGTAATTGTATTCTTGTTGATGTGTATTTTGTACACGACCAAACACATAATAAAATACCCAGAGGCATCTTATCCTCTCTTGAGCAAAGTTCCCGACTGCAGAAGATATCGCTGAAGGATCAGTCAGAGTAACTCCAAGGTTCTTGTATGTAGGTTCTCTACTCACGGATAAGCTCTTTGTGATACGATGTGATTTTTGCTGGAATCGCAAGGGGACTTACACTTGATGACTGAATGTCTGATTCGCTTTGAATTTTACTGGAACATAAGATTTCACTAGTCTAGATTTTTGAAAAAAGGAAAAAAGGATGAGGGCGAGGGAAGGATCTAATTCTGACACTAAGAATGTAGGAGCAATGACTAACCTTTGATGAAATTCTAACTAAGTCTTGTTTTGACATCCCATGACCATCTCCACAAGGTTAGTGCAATCTTCGGAGGAAAAATTTATGATATTCAGATCATCGCTACAGACATAGACACCATCAGGCTGATGCATATCAGTGAGGAAGCGACAATTGAAGTTAAGCTTAAACTGAATGATTCCAGTTGACTGCACAAGGCAAGTCTGCAATCAACAAACTGCTAGTAGTATGGATATACGAATTTCACCATCAATCAAACACATTTCTTCCACTCATCTAATAACATGAAATCAAATTTGAGAAGTATAGAGACCATGCAAATTGTTGAATCGACCCATAGATTTCACCATTTCTTCAATGAAGTTTTACAAAGTCTTTTACAACAACATCTTGGCAACAATCTTTGCCTTCTCTTTCTATTCTACTTTAATTGCTATTCTATCAACTGACTACTCACTATTTCTAGCTATTCACCTTCTAACTACTGACTATTGACTAACTATTAGCCTTTACAAATGAGGAGCCAGGGCTTATATAGCGCTCTCAATACAATTCAATGGCTCAGATCAATTTTAGATAAATGGTCGACATTTTGCAATGAAAACCCTAATTAGGGTTTGTTACAACCAACTCAATTCTGACCAATGAAATAATTGCATTATTTGGACACATGTCTTCTCTGGAATATTCGACCAATGGATAATCGGGGTAGGTACATCGAAGTTTGTGCCATCTTTGATGAGTCAAGTACATTGAATCTGGACACGCTGACGTGGACCAATTCGACTGGAGGAGTGATGACTGGGATACCACCTTGTCTAACACTTGTAACTTGGTAGATATTCAATTTGATGATGCTGAGAAGCTAACTTTAGTTAACTCTTCTGGAACTATCTGCTTCTTCAATGAACCCTTGCTTTAACCTCCTTTGTCTTTAACCTCCTTTGTCTTTGATGTGCAGGATGGATGGTGTACCTTTCCTTCAAATGTCGGACTGGAAGAGGTCGTCCCTGATGATGCTAGACCGGAGAAGGTCGTCCTTGTTGATGTTGGACTAGAGAAGGCCGTCCTTGTTGATGCTGCACTGGAGAAGGTCGTCCTTGTCTTGGCTTGATCTTCTTTCATCTACAAAAAAAAATCAAAAGATGATTAAGGACATAATAAATTCACTTCAACATAGTATTTCACACCTTAAATCATCAACAAAAGATATTAAAATGAAGTTAGTTCAAGACTCTTTCCAGGGACAGGCCCTATAAGAATTTCGTCCTGGACTCTCTGGAAGGGTCAGGAGTGAAATTTGCAGTCCTGGCCAATTTAGACCTTTTTTCAACATTACCTCACAACCAGCACTTTGCTTGGCCCAAACAAGGTGAAGAATAGGCCTCCCTAAGGATTTCGCCCTAGACCCTTTGGAAGGTTCAGGAGCGATTTTCTTGATTAGGCCTCAATTACCCCATTTTTTCACTCCAAAATCCTCCGGAAGGTGAGCATATGCGTGTTTTAGTCCAACAAAGTCTAGGGATCCATCCTTTTAGCTTCTCACATGGGCAAATTAGGTGATAGTGAGAATTTCACTCTGGACCCTTTGGAAGGGTCAGGAGCGAAATTCCTTCTTTAGGCTTTATTTTACACTTCCTTTACTTCAATTCACCCTGCAAGGCAAGAATATCTCACTCCAGCCTCAACCATGCCATAGGTATCAAAATTTTAGCTTCACTCAAGGGAAAAATGGTTGATTTCGAGAATTTCGCCCTGAACCCTTTGGAAGGGTCAGGAGCGAATTTCTCTCTTTGCTTGTTTTCCTTCACTTCAACTCATCTTGCAAGGCTTAAACAACCTCTCTCCAGTCTTTTCATGCCTTAGGAATCAAAATCTTGTCTTGACACAAAGAGGAAATAGTGACTTTGATGAATTTCGCTTTGGACCCTTTGGAAGGGTTAGGAGCGAAATTCACTTTTTGCTTGCCTATTCACACTAAATTTCACTTTCTTCACTTCACTTCATCTGAAATCCCCCATATTGAACCCACTTCTCAACTTGGCAACATTAGTTCAATCTTCACAAGGCCCAAAAAGGAGAATTCGCTCAAAAAACTAGCCAGGGACAAGACCTATCTAGAATTTCGCTCTGGACCCTTTGGAAGGGTCAGGAGCGAAATTCAAATTTTAGCTCAAAATTTGCGTCTTTGGTGGATAAACATCTTTTCAAGGCATTCCAAATAGCTTCTCTCATCCTAGTCTAGGCCTGACTTAGCACAAAATTTGGAGAAAATGATGGTTTTAGTGTTTTTCGCTTTGGACCCTTTGGAAGGGTCAGAAGCGATTTTCAAGTTTTGAGCATGTTCCTCCATCCTTTCAACTTCAATTCACCTCCAAGACTAAGGACACATTGCCTCACTCGTATCTAGGCCATAAAAATCAAATTTTTAACTTGTCTTGCAAAGAAAGTAGGTGATCCTAGGATTTTCGCTCTGGACCCTTTGGAAGGGTCAAGAGCGAAATCCTTGGTTTGGGCTGATTTCCATCATTTTTCAACACCAATTAACTTCAAAAGGAAAGAACATGTCTCCTCGCACCCATCCAAGCCATGAAAACCTAACGTTTGACTAGACTTGCAAGGAAAATAGGTGGTTTTAAGATTTTCGCTCTAGACCCTTTGGAAGGGTCAGGAGCAAAAATCACTTTTTGGCTCAATTCCTTCAAGTTTGATAATCATTGCTAAGTCAAAGTCATTCTTGAGGACCTCTCCCATAAAAACTCGCCTTAGTCAGCACTTGGCTTGGCACAAAATTGGGAAAAAAGGTGATTTAGAGAAAATTCGCTCTGGACCCTTTGGAAGGGTCAGGAGCGAATTTCTTAATTTAGGCTTATTCCTCCATCATTTCAAGTTGCATTCACCTAAAAAGGCTAGAAAACACTTCTCCTCTCACGTCCAACCCAAGTTTGACTTGATTTTGCAAGGGAAAATAGGTGTTTGAAGAATTTTCGCCCTGGACCCTTTGGAAGGGTCAAGAGCAATTTTCATCATTTGGCTCAATTCCTTCAAACTTGATAATTATTGACCATTCAAGGACATGCCTAAAGACACCTCTAATCGTGACCCACACTAGACTTGGCATAAATTTGAGGGAAAAGATAGGTTTTGAGAAAATTCGCTCTGGACCCTTTGGAAGGGTCAGGAGCGAAAATCTCATTCTTGACTAAAAATCATCATTCTTTCAACTTGAAACTTCATTGCAAGGTAAAATCTCATCTCTCTTCGCCCTAGGAACAAGGTTTTAAGCTCAAGCAAGGTAAAAAATATAGGCTTGTAAGGAATTTCACCCTGGACCCTTTGGAAGGGTCAGGAGCGAAATTCACCTTCTTGGCTAAAATCCTTCATTTTTTCAAAGCTTTCAAACATTTCCAACGTCCAAACATGTCCACTCTTCCCTTCAAGATGCCTTACAAATCAAAATTTGGTCAAATAAGGCAAGAAATGAGTCTTAGGTTGATTTTTGCTCTGGACCCTTTGGAAGGGTCAGGAGCGAAAATCACCATTTGGGCTTGATTGTTCATTTTTCAAACTTCAATTTTCTCCTGGAGGCAAATATAGATCTTTTTCCATCTAAGGAGCAAGGTTTCAAGCTAAAACAAGGGAGCAAATGAAGTTTATAGGGAATTTTGCTCTAGACCCTTTGGAAGGGTCAAAAGTGAAATTCTCCTTTTGAGCTAAAATCTTGATTCTTCAAAGCTTCTAACTCCATCTCAAGGCAAGAACATACCAATTCATTCCCCAACATGCCCTAGAAACCAACACCTAGTCAAAATTTGAAAGGAAATGAGAGCTACCAAGATTTTCGCTCTAGACCCTTTGGAAGGGTCAAGAGCGAAAATCATGTTTTGGGTTGGATCCTTGACTTTTCCTATTTTCATCCTCTTTGGGAAGCAAACATAGATCCTTCCTCATGCATCTCCACCTTGGTCTTGACTCTTGCTAAAGGAAAAATGAGTGTTTTCAAGAATTTCACTCTGGACCCTTTGGAAGGGTCAGGAGCGAAATTCATCTTCTTGACTAAAATCCTTCATCTTTCAATCTTGACAAGGCTAGAACATTCAAAAATACCTTCAAACACGCCTTAGGAACTAGAAATTTGGCCTTGATAAGTGAGAATTTGAGGTCTTCAAGGATTTTCACTCTGGACCCTTTGGAAGGGTCAGGAGCGAAATCCCTATTCTTGGCCAAGATCCTGACTTCATTTTCACATTTCTTCATTCAAACAAGCGCTTTTACCTTCATGCAAGCCTGGGAATGCATTAGTTCTAGGTTTTGGTCAAAGTAGAATGTCTTATGGAGAATTTCGCTCTGGGCCCTTTGGAAGGGTCAGGAGCGAAATTCGCTTTGGACCCTTTGGAAGGGTCAGGAGCAAAATTTGACATTTTGGACTCTCCGTCAGGATCATTTTATGGAATATAATCTTATACTTTAAGTTATATTCCATATATACTGTCAGATGTTTGAGAGTGGTTTCAGACCTCCAAGAGTTATATTGCAAAATCTAGTTTTTCGAGGATTCTTCAGTTTTCCAGACTTAGTCAAATTTCAGGATCAGGACATTCTAGACAGCCAAATTTCAGGATCAGGACATTCCAGACTTAGCCAAATTTCAGGGCATTTGAAGATCAGGATGACATTCTAGACTTCACCACTCACCAACTTGACCTAGCTTGGACCTTCAAGAATGATATTCACTCACCAAGCAAGACACAATTAGCAACAAGATCAAAACCAGGCCCTAAGGAAGACTCGCCAACTTGACCTAGCTTGGATACAATTGTTTGTGCTTATCCTCGAAAAGATAGGCTCGTAGTGCCCAATAGTTGAATTTGTATAATGGAAAAGTATTGATATTGTAGGACGACATCCATCTTTATTGAAATGTAAATACAATTTCTTGCGTGTCAGAGACCAAATGCATATGGGCATGTTTAGCTAGTGTGCTAACCATTGCACGCAAAATATATCACCCCAAAGTCCAACTTCACCGTTGGCATTGATCATTGTTGCTAAAAGCCTTATTCTTCGCAAATGTGTCTATGTCATGTATGTTATGCAAATCGTACAACATTGTTGGGTGTAATTCATGCTCGAGAGAGCTCAAAGCTGTTGTACAACCATTGTGAAGGCAATGCAAGAAATGGTCCACAAGGCCATTGCTAAGTTCAGTAGGTGTATATTGACAATGAAGCAAAATATGTACCCTATCAAATAAGAAATTACCTACTTTGTACTTGAATGATTTTAATTCGAAAGCATTGTGCATTGTTTAGAGCTTCATCAATAGATATGTTCTGTGGTTGATGTTCATGTGTTTTGTATGTTTCTACTACAATTGGGTTATGTGACACATTTTGTGTCTTTGGAAGCATATTGCAAAATTAGTTGACTAGTCTAGAAATATTGTAGTGGAAGTCATTTAAGTATGTACTAACTTACAAAATGAGAAATGGAAATAGAGAAGAAAGCAAATTGGAACTGAATCTAATTAGCACTAAAATGCCACACACAATGGAAACCCTACAAGCAAAAAGCAGCACTATATTGTCAATAGCTAAGCTCGTCATACCGTACATTGCAAAAATCATGGGATTGGTATGTTTCTACTATATGTGAGTTTTGTGACACATTGTGTCTTTGGAAGAGTGCAAGTAAGCCTATGCTGAATTAATTAATAACTAGTTTAAAAATCTTGTATTCAACGTCATTTAACTATGTATTGACTTATAAATGGGAAATTTAAATGGAAAAGATAGCGAATATGAACTTTATATAATTAGCACTAACATAGAAATGACAAGGGTGTATTGTAAATGCATGTGACTCTTTTCAGATGTCTTAAATGGAGAAATCTCGTAAATTTAACTATTCATTACTCACCTTAAGTATCAAGAACGCAAAAGCTAGGAAAATGCCACACGCAATGGGCACCCTCAAAAGCAAAAGCAAAATTGCATTGTCAATGCCTAAGCTCATCATACTCTACAACACAAAAGTTTTTCTACTAGTAATAATTACAAGTTGTACATTAGTAAATGTTTAGCTAAAAACCAAGTGATCTGAAAGCCATAGCTTAGCCACTACACAACCCATACAAGATTCAAGAATGGTGCTCAATTAAGTCTGTTCCAAAAACTGTTATGTCAAGTGCAATTTCTTGGGCAGCTCAAGTGCATGGCATATTGGACTGAATCTCACAACTACTTACATCAGGTTGGTCTATATATAAGCAATTGCCAAATTGAAGAAAGCAATTGACAACCTTCAACAACTTTACAAACATGCTTCCAAAGACACAAAATGTGTCACATAACCCAATTGTAGTAGAAAGTTAGAAACATACAAAACACATGATCAACCACAGAACATATCTATTGATGAAGCTCTAAACAATGCACAATGTTTTCGAATTAAAATCATTCAAGTACAAAGTAGGTAATTTCTTATTTGATAGGGTACATATTTTGCTTCATTGTCAATATACACCTACTGAACTTAGCAATGGCCTTGTGGACCATTTCTTGCATTGCCTTCACAATGGTTGCACAACAGCTTTGAGCTCTCTCGAGCATGAATTACACCCAACAATGTTGTACGATTTGCATAACATACATGACATAGACACATATTTGCGAAGAATGAGGCTTTCAGCAACAGAGATCAATGCCAACGGTGAAGGTGGACTTTGGGGTGATATATTTTGCGTACAATGGTTAGCACACTGGCTAAACATATCCATATGCATTTGGTCTTTGACACGCAAGAAATTGTATTTGCATTACAATAAAGATGGATGTCATCCTACAATATCAATACTTTTCCATGATACAAATCCAACTATTGGGCACTATGAGCCTATCTTTTCAAGGAAAAGCACAAACAATTGTATCCAAAACATGCAACCGAAATTGCCAATTACAAATTCCAATTTGGACTATGTTTGGAGCACAACTACTCATGTGTTTGACACACTTGGACTTTGTCGATTTCCTACATTTGCTACTGCATGTGGGGAAAGCATGTTCGTTGATGTGGCTTTCCTAGTTGATGAACTATTTCATGCAACTGCGCTACGATTATTTATGGCTCAATCTTTAGTGAATTGTAATGTCCCCAATTTTAGCCACTAGGCTAATAGATGATATAAGGAGGAATTAATTAAATTAATTTCTTATAAAGTTATGAAAATGAATTAATTATTAAAAGTGACTTTATATTTAATTAATTTAATTAAAAAGTGACTTAAGTATAAAATTAAAAGATAATTAAAAGTCACTTAAATAATATAAAATAAATAAGTGTACCTACCCTCTTCTAGAAGCCTCTCATGATGTGTGGCATTGGTGAAATCTTTGAGGATGCAAACCTTCAGCAGATTGTAGAAGGGCTGGACGAAACCCTAGTTCTTCATTTGGAGTAGGTTCGTGACGGAATCTACATTGGTGCTTAACTTGTGAAGTCTTCTCTTGAAGACGAATTTGCAGCTGAGAGTGGAGGATAAGTCAGTCCTTCATATTGTGCTTATCAAGTTTTGTTTCATATCTATGGTAGATGGGGTTCATGGAATTATCAGATTTTCAGATTAAGGGCACATAGTATATCAATTTTGATTGGAGCCGTGAGGCGATTTTTTTGGAGAACATTTTGAAGAGGATTTGTGAATTTTCTGTTGTAAGTTGCAGGTCTGAAGACAAATTCATATTTTACATCCTTACCCACGATTTGGTTCATAGTCCATTTTTGGTGCATCGATTCTTACCTTGGAGGACAGCAATTACATCTTGAAGATAAGGCGATTATTTTGGACATTTTGGGTATGAGTTTGGCAAAGGTTGACACTTTTTGGTGATCAGACCAGTCCGAATCTGAGTACTTGGAGACCTTCGATGTTTCGCATAACCTCAAAGTTTGGTGTAGATTTCAATTACTGAGTATAGCGCCTACCTTTAGCAATTAGTTCGATCGGTTTGGGGTGGCAGTTGGACACTTGTATGCAGATCATATAAGATACTTAGACCATCTACTACAACAGCAGGGACGACACCTATCTTGGTCCGATTTAGCTCATTTGGGCCTCAACATCATGGACATTGCTTAATACTTCAATACCTCAAGGAGGCGATTCATATCAGGTTCATAAATTCTACAATTTCTTATAATCTTTCAGTAGATGGGTATTAAGTTGGTAAGCGTCATATGTCCTCAGAAAATCTGAGACATAATTTTGTAACCAGTCCATAAGATGATGTTTTAAAGGCACATTGAATTTCCATATAATTGAGTTTGAAGTAGTTTGGTGACAGAATATTGTGTAACCCATTTCCTGAGGTAGTATGACATTTGTTTGACAAAATGTCAGTCCACAGTTAATTATGATTGTGATGCTTAGTTGTTATTGGTTACTGTCTATATACTACTTAGTCATCTCACTTCAAAGACAATGTCCCTGAATTAAGAACAGCAAGCTTAGCACTTATAAGAAAAGTGTTTGATGAAATTCCAAAGGGGTCAAAGACTGAAATTTCATACCAGAATAGGCGAGGGATATCACACAAATGCATTGAAAGTACAAAACAAATTTGCCTTGGCATGTTTCCATATGTTTGGCCAACCTACTATAGTAGACAATAATCGTCTTCTACAACTGCAATCACTAATTTCTAAGATTGGAGTACCATATATGGAAAGCAGTCTTGAAGGTTCTGAATTTAGCTTATTATGGCTTTCACACACATTCCATGCAACTATATACGTATGGCAAGCAGTTCCACAGCCCAAAGCCAAGGTATATTGCAATTGTATTGAACCCCAAAAAAGCATTAACTTGATTTGCTTTGAACATAGATCAAGTCATTGTCATTATGAACCACTTCAAGCAAAACATCAGTTAACGAGTGATATGCATAGAAAACAACCTATTTTGGTACAAGTTATGACAAGTGCATCTGCATTTGCATCACTTCCTACACTTAAAGGAAATACAAAATTGTCACCAAATGTATGCACACTTCAACCAATATTTTGTAATGAATCTTACTGGACTTGTTCACAGAATGTTGGAACAAAGAATACAATTACTTCCTTCGCAACAAGCACACAAGCTGAAAGAATCACAGCTTTTCATAGCTCAAATTTGGAAATACCTCTCTCATTGCGATGTCTAAAAGCAGTAATACGTGAAAAAGTGGCAAAAGAAAGGCACAGCCAACAAACAAGTAGCTGAAACAACAAACACTGCAAATTATGCAACAACATGTTTCCAGGCTGATGCATTTCCAGCCATAACAAAACCAAAACCTCCCATTGTTTCAAATGACAAATCTACCCTAGGTAAACATTTTCTTCTCCGAAAGACAAGACCTAACCATCAAGCAACGAAGCATAGACACGCACGCACACAGAATAATGCAATCCAAAAAGTTGTTAACATATACTGGCAAAGCATCAACGACACACCTACTCAATCATGTGCTCTTTGTGAGATGTTGCATTTTCATAAAAACATATACAAAGCAGACAATGCATTTGTTAATGCCTTTTCTTTGCTCCCTGCTGCAACCAACAAGAAAATAATTACAATAGGAGAACCCATTTGCAAACAATGTATAAAAGCTACCTCAAATGGCAAAATCCCTCATTTTGCTGTCTCGTGGAACATAAGGCGCAATACACGAATAAATGTTGTCCATTCTTTGACATCTCTAGAAGAAAGACTTGTTTCTTTGCGTATTGCTTTTGCACAAATCAAACAATTAGGATATAAAAGAGCACAATATGGCTTGAATGGCACAATAATCAATGTTCTTGTGGATTTTGATAAGGTTCAACACGCATTGCCTAGACAAATAGATGAAGGTAGAACAATTGCAGTCAAATTGAAACGAAAGCTGCAATATGAAAATGCATATGCACAAGGCAATGTTAGGCCTGCATACGTAACGAATGCTTTAAAAGGTTTTATCCAAAACACCACTATATTCAAAAGAGAATATCTCAATAAATAAGACTGGAAAACTCTACTTATAAGCGAAAAAGGACACATGCACATAGACACTAAAACAGAAACAGATATGCATGATGACATGTTTGAACATGACGAAGAACCCATAACTAAATCACTAATACATTGGTTTAATGAGGCACATACAATCAAAGACCTAGACACAACTATAATTGAAATTGCACCATCTGAAGGTTTCAAGCCTCTTGGTATTTTCTAGGATACAAACTCAGAAGAATTGAACTTCCGAACTCTGTTTTATGGACCTGCTCGACCAATTGACATTACCAAAAATTTATCCTATCAAAAAATAGCAAAATGGGAGCTCATGCATAAAGACAATGACTTTGCCACACACAACAAATTTTTTTTCAAAGCCATTAAAATTATTATCCAACAAATATCTTCCCTAGCATGGGTTTGCATTAGGAAAGTTGAATTGAAAGGTAAAAAGTTGCTTGCAAAGGACGTTCGTAGTTATGCTAATTTGGAAAAAATATTGCAATCCCCATTGGGCTTTAGATCATTAAGGACTATCCGGACATCTCCTGACTATTTAGAAAACACAAGGAAAAATATATTTGCAATGATAAGACAATTAGGACCGTCAACTTTTTTCGTAACATTAACAAGTGCTGAGCACTTTTGGGAGCCATTGTGCAAAGCATTGCAGCATATATCTATCACACAAGAGACTAAGCACAATGAAACTATAGAAGATAAGAACTTAGACTTTGAAATCAGGAAAAATCCAGTACTTTGCAGTCGCTACTTCAACCATAGGGTCAATGCATTTCGGAAAATGATGTCAAAAAACTATCAACTATTTGGGAAAGTATTGGACTACTTTTTGTCACTGAGTTCCAAAACCGAGGAAATGAACATGTGCATTTTATGCTATGGATAAAAAATGCACCTATATGTGGAAATTGCAATGATACTAAAATAGAAAACTTTGTTGGCAAGTATATTTCATGTGATTCCTCATTGCTTGATACAAATCTTGTCAAAATACAAACACATCATCATACAAAAACTTGTAAAAAGTACAAAACCTCCAGCTGCCGATTTAGTTTCCCTTTGCCCCCCATGAGAAGAACAACAATATTAGAGCCCTTGCCAAATGCTAATACTGCAATGAAAGATGGAGCAAGAAATTTCTTTAAGCAATTAGCAAATAAACACTATACAAAGGAAACTACATTTGACAGTTTCTTGGAAGAATTTGAGATAGACGAAGTAAAATACATCGGAATGTTACAATCAACATTGTCACGGAAAATTGTGATGCTAGAAAGACACCCAACTGATATTTGGATAAATTCATTTGCAAGGCATGTGTCAACTCTATGGTATGAAAATATAGACACACAATTTATATTAGATGCATATGTTGCCGCATCTTACTGTTGTTCATATATGACAAAACAAGATAGATCATTATCTCTTGCATTTCGCTAATTGCGACAACAATGCACTTATGCTTACGATGAGAAGATACAGTTCATACGAAAACTAGGTAATGCATTGCTTAACTATCAACAAATGTCCAGTCGACAAGATATTCACATTGCCCTCTCATTGCCATTGCGTAAATGTTCGAGGAAAATTGATTTCATAAATACTACACCACTAGACAACAGAGTTTTCATATTGAAAAGCCCTAAGCTATTGGCAAGAGAACAAGATGATTCTGAGAATATTATGTACACATCTACAATAGAAAAATACACACAAAGACCAATTGTTTTTGACAAACTATCACTAGCTGAATATACAGCTTTTCAACAATTCAACAAAGATACAAAAAAGGAGAAAGCCACAGATCATACGCTATGTAAGATACAATGCACATATTGATCATGAGAACTACTATAGAGAAAAACTTATGTTATATGTACCTTTCAGAACTAATTAACAAACATTGTTACATGGTCATAAAACATGGTCTGCAGCATTCAATGCAAACAAAGAACAAATTACAAATATTGAAAAAATGTTTACTGCACAAGTTGATTATATATGGGGTGGCATCGACCAGGTTGCCACACAACATAACAATGATACCTATCCAGCAATAGACCTTGAAAACGAAATTGAACAAGACAAGGAGAAAAATGAAATAGAGAAATATGATATCATAACTGATCTAAAGCATGCGAAGAAGGCAAAATCCATACATGCTTATCTGTCAAATTTGATATTTGACAAAGCTTGTTTGTACATGGATTACTCTATAATACATACTGAAGACTGCCTTGCAACAAATATGAAAATTTAAATATTAATCAATTTTAAGAAAAGTTACAAGTTCTAAGAAATGTTTCAGATGTTTAGAGAAATAAAGATGTGTGTTCAAATGGAATCCATGATTTCCATTCTGAAAAATTATATGCTACCCAAAGAAAAAAAATATATTTATATAAGAAAATGTACTCTATGGAAAACATTTAATCTCTTTGATGTTGGTATGAAAAGACAGATAGCTATATAAGCAGAGGATAAAACTATATGTACATAATCCACCATTGGCCATCATAGAGTGCTTTAAATTGATGCTCTAAAAAATTGCGTATGACACTTGAATGCTTAAGAATGGGTGATACTATAAGATGTTTTTTATAAGTGCCCTAGGGCTTGTCATTGATTGTGCTATGTCACTCGATCTATATCCCCTTTGTTGTTGTGGTTTATGTTTTTTCAATAGAAACTTTTACTCTCATCTTATTTGTTATTAATAGCATCGGCTTATTTAACATTCTTTGTTTTAAGCTAAATATTGTTAATTTCTGATTTCTTTTGTAATTTGAATGCTTAGTGATCTTCATGATTTGGTTTCCACGCATATTAAAAAGACACAAATTCTTTCTGTTGATTGTTATTATATTTAGCATCATCCTTGCATTTAGTAAACAATTGGGAATAATCGGAGTTTGTGTTGTTCAGGATGAATTCTTTAGTTGCTAGCTTTGTGTAGTTTATGCAATTTGAAAAAAAAATCATCTCTAATTTAGGCTACTGTAAGAGTAGCACAGTTTTTTTTGGTATAGGGTATCCTGAGACAATCCATACAAGACTAAATCGACCTTCACATTTGAAAGGAAGTTGGTGCCCAGAAAATCAACTTTGAGTTGGTGTCAAAATGAACTACCATTATAATTTATTAAATTAAGTTGGCTTCAAAATATATTATGTTTTATCATTATTTAAATAATATTATTATAAACTTGTGTTTAAAAACATTTTATTATTAGATTTAAGTGACTCTATGGTATTCGCATGTAGAGGACATGACATAATTTTTGATTGCCAATAAATCAATATTCCCAAATGATGTAGAAGTTCTAGGTTCAACATTTAAAAGGTTTGTAGCAACAAATGGATTACAAATCATAATACCAACAAAACAAAAAAAATTAATAAGTAATAAACGAAATATATTGGAATCAGATCGATATCTTGGCTAAGCATAAGTTTCAATCAGCTTCTACATACAAAGTCAGTATGTGTTCATTCACCAAATGTCAAATTCGATGGCAGTCTTGACATGCATAACATGTGATTAAACAAGGTGCATAATCTTTATTTGATTTATGTTACTATGTTCTTGTAGTCCCTTTTGATCTTTAATTGACATGCTTGAATCAACAACCCTTCATTGGATTCTTTATTCAAGCCTGCATCATTGCGCGTTGTCCATGTATGGTAAAATTGAAGGGGTGGCTCCAATGTTTTTAGGGGATACAATAAATCAACCCAATGAGCTCAAATGGAAAAGTTGATATTTCATAATCAAGACTAAGAGGGGGAAAACAGACTTACCCTTGAAAAATATCAAGCTAACAAAGTCCAGAGTAGACAGAATTACAAAAGTATGGAGGGCTATAAAACATGTTAGTGCAAATTCCTCTCAAGGTTTTATGGGAATAAATAACAAGAAGAGTTCCTCAAACTCAATTAAAATGAAATTAACATTTCAAGACACGGAAGATCCTACAGTCATAGGCAGGTTGACTAAAATCAGACAAAGTAACTATAAATGCAGCAGGTGGGCATCACAAAGAGGCTCAAGGATGTAATGAATGATGATTAGCAAAGAATTGGAGATTGTGAGGCAGGAACACTTACAAAAGATCTGCATGACAAGTTTTACATGAAAAGTAATGCGAACTCCAAATAGTCATGGTATAGTTTTATTGTTCCAATGGTGGTCTCTAAGCTATAGAAAATTCCAGGTATTGCAGAATGGTTCATCTATTATTGTAATCCTAATAGCAATAGAGCTTCATCTATTATTGTAATCCTAATAGCAATAGAGCTACTACTAGGACTATGGGCAATGAAGCTATGTTGATGTTGAAAAAACTAGGGACTATATTGTATTTATCCTGGAATGATCTATCGATTGGTGTACAACTCACCCATATCAAAACCACAATAGGCAGAAATATCATAAGAAGAAATTATATAGTTGGAATAATAAATCTTCAGATGAAGATGTCCTGCCACATATAATAGTAGAATATATTGGATATTATAAATATAATCTCACAAGTCGTGTTAACAAATGGAGCTCATGTAAATCAATTTATGATCCCTATTTTGATTGTGAATCTTTGATGCATCTAGTGCTCAAGCATGCACAATTGGGCATCTGTTATTTGCTAAAATCCTACATTTGCAAATGAGGACTTACAGAACAGGTGCTGAAGTTCAGGTATTATTAGGTGCTCAGATACTTATGTCATTTTTCAAATTTGAATAGATTTGTTAGACTGTGAATCCAATATAAGGATCAAAACAGTATACATATTCTAGTAGCGAGGATTATATGATGTTTGTTGATCAGCATGAAAGGTATGTGCAAAGGGTATATATCTTAATTTTTAATAAGTAAGCAATAAATCAAATATATCCTCCTTTAAGGCCAAAACATTACATAGTGGTATATAGATAGGTCTCACTACATTACTGTTTGAATTGGTAGTTGACCCATATGCTTTGCCAATAGACACAGATAACTGGATTTTTGCACTAAAATTCTATGCCAGTTGTTTACTTTCAATGCACACTTGACTAGGTTGGCCTTTAAAAATAGAAAGTTTTGTACAGGTCCCTTATGAATTCCTAAGCTTTACAAACAAGTAACCAGTAACCCTGTTTTGTAATCATATCATGAGAAACTTTGCTTTTGAGGATTCAAAATGATAGCGCCCTTTGAAGATGAAAAACCTCTAATTGATTTAGAGTGCATTTGACCATAGAGGTTTGTTAAGAAGGATGACTCGGGAAGGAAGATGTTGATGCATTACTCAATGTAAAGGATCGCAAAGAAAGTGTAACTGTTGCTGAAAATAACAATCAATTCTTCATGAGAGGTGATGAAGAAGGTTCCTTGGGACCTACTTGACCATCCGCAGAGGTTGGAAGCTAGGGAGTGCAGAGGAAGGCTTGAAGAAGGGTGTCAGAAAGGTCTTCTTTGTTGATGGAAAATTCACCTGAAAAACAAGTATTCATGTCGCTTATCTTTAAAGATTCACATGCAAATGTCATTCAACCTTCTTTCGCACAATTATCAACTTATCTAGAAGCTCTTTGGGTTCTATTCATATTAAGACTGCGGACAAGGACTTACGATATTAAACTAGTAGTTAGCATTGGGTAGCAGAACAATGACAGTGTGTTTGTCTAGGATATGGCAAAGGAAGTTGACCTCATTGAGGATGTTGTAAATGAAGTATTAATAAATAGATGCTCCAAACAAGATTGATGCAGACTCAATGAAGCCCAAACCCAAAAAAAAAATCAATTGGGGAGATAGGAATAAATGCTCATTGTGTGTTAGAAATATTTGTGAGTAACACTATCTCATAATTTGGGTTGTCTTCAAGAGCTAGACTCAACGTTTACAGCTTGATGCATGCCTTATGATTTACTTGTTGTAGCTTGGTCAATAATGAAAATTAGAAAATTTTGTTTTAATATTTGTCTACATTTTACTTCTATCAAATTGGATGTTGTAGATGACACTATTATGCTATACACACTTACCATTGGCATCCAAACCTCTATACACAAGATGGACTAGTCAATGGTGCTGATGGCATTTTCCAATTGCACACAACTGAGCAACAAAATATTGTTTGGATTCAATTCAATGAGCTTCCAATTGGGAAATTGCATCGCCAAAGAATGCAAAGTCTATACAAAAATTGTATTTTGCCTTCCTGGACACCAATAATGAGAATTGCTAGAAGAGTCAAAACAGGTACAAAAATAGTCACTCAAACACAATTCCCTTTCCAATTAGCATGTGCACGAACAATCCACAGAGAATGGGGCTTGACAATGGACGCACTTGCTTTTGACCCTTCTAAAGTCTATCAACATGGTCTTGTCTACACTGCTTTGTCACGTGTAAGAAACATCGAAACATTGTACCTAATGCACCAATTGCAACACTCAAATTTCAAAGTATGTCAAAAAGTGGACAACGAAATGCAACGTCTTCGAACTTCAGCACAATGGAAACTCCAATACAGCCTTTCTTCAGTACCATCAAACCAATTCATTATATGCTCTTTGAATACACGTAGCTTTGAATTGCATGCACAAGAAATAGCCCATGACTATGATCTGCTTGCAGCAACTGTGCTTTGCTTCCAAGAAACAAAAGATAGGACTCTTGAACATCTTAAACTGCTCAATGCAAAATTCAGATGCTATCCTTCACTAGCTATCCATGGCCTACTAACATGTTGCACGAAAACAACCACATTGCAAAAAACTGAAACTTTTGCAACAAAGCATCTAGAATCAATAACAGTTGACCTTTTGCACCTTGGTATTCCTGTACTCATCACAAATCTGTATTTAACACCAACTACACCCATTGCTGATCTATTCAACCTAGTACAGATCATCATCAAACACACTGCCACCCAATTCCAAACTAATTATTGCTGGAGACTTCAACATTAACATGCTACATTCCACAAAGACACAAACAACGCTCCTTGAATTTATGCAACATCACAGACTTCCATTGGTTATTGACAAGCCAACAACACATGCAGGAAGTTTGTTGGATCATTTTTGGATACGTAATATCAATATTGCTCTTGTAAACCTCACTGTACTAGATACATACTGGACAAACCACTTTGCAATATCACTACAACTCCAGTTATAGTCACCACAATTGCAATTTAGGTAGCTCCATTTACTATGCAATGCATTTGCATAAAGTTGATTCAATCTACACTTAGTTTTGAAAAAATATATATAGTTGCAGTTGATTCTGGTTTGCAATGTAGGTACCTCCATTTACTGGGCAATTTTTTTTCATAAACTTAATTGATTTAATCTACACTTAGTTTTGAAAAAATATATATAGTTGCAATTGATTCTGGTCTAGTTTTTGGCATAGAATTAAGTTCATATGACATTTATTTATCCATTTAAAAATGAATAAAAATACAAGATTTAGAATAAATTTATTTTACTAGTTATTGTTATTGTCTAACCTGATTGTTGTTTTGCATAATAATCTTGAGATGCTACAAAAGTATTCCCATTGCTAGTGCACCATGACTCGATTCCATTAAATAATTGATATTGCTAAAAAATTTACTCTTTCAATGATTGCAGATCTCATGTACAAGTCTTCAAACACATACAAATCAGGCTACTATGCTGCAGTTATTTACCTAGAACTCATTCACACTACAATAATCAACAGTGCATTGTACGCCTACACCACAAGACTTAACAATTTATTGTACGTAATCTTTTCCATGTTATCTAAATTTCCCACCTTTTCCCTTTTCTTCTTTACAGCTGGCAATAATTCTATCAATTTTACACTTATCTAAGTCATGCTCTATTCTCAGTTTATGATTAAATTGTTTATCTGATACAATTTAAATCTTGTTGCATTGCCATTAAAAATTATCTAAATATTTTTGCATTGTCATGGTTCTTTAAACTACCAGTATGTATGCTTGAGGCTTTTGCTAACTCTACAATGTGCTTTGCAACAGCATTAGGCCCCAGGAAAGATATAATCCATGTCCTTAATGTCCTAGCAATTAGCATGGCTTCGGTTGTTAACTAGAACCACATTTGCTAAAAATTGTAACTGATGGCCTTTTGCCTTCTCTGCTCTAAAATTCTCTCCATACACTAACTTTACAGACTTCAACTTCTTTGTTAGCAATGGCATCTTGCTAAACATGACTATCACTCTGTTTTGGGTATTCTACATTTATTTTAGTATCTTGTTTTTCTAGACATTTTAAGGTATACGAAGAGAATAGTTCACATGGGGAATAGTCCCATTGTCCAACTGAACCTCCTCAAATTTCAATTGCAACATTCCATGTGTTCACAGTAAATTTTGAATAGACCAGATTTTTTAATTCTCGGTAAACTCTAGTTCCTCACAAACAGCATCTAATTGGAAAAAAAAACCTTTAAATCTATTTTATTTTGTAGAGGCTTTCATCCAAAGAGGGTATTTTACTGTTACGCCAGATGAGTGGTCAAAGCAGCAACCATATCCAATGCTATAGACATAAGAATATACCAGATCTGCCTAATTTTGACTAGACACGGTTTGAGATAGCAGAGGAAAGCCATAATATCAAGCTTGTGTGCTCAAAATATTGAGCTAGTGCTTGCCTTTTAAATTCCTTCAAAAACTACCATTTATTTGTCATCGGTAGTAACCTCTGTCATGTAGTGTTCTCTTTACTTATCAACCCCCATGTTAATGTCTGTGCATGTGATGAATTCCTTAAGTTTTCCTTAATGCCCTGTACTTCACTGCCATCTTAATTGTCTTAAAGGATTTCATAATATCCTTCTATAATTTATTACTAACATATAGAAGAGATTTTATGTTTGTCATTGTCATCTTTAAGACTCCATTTATTTGGCTTTACTAGGGCTGTCACCATATCACCAGTCCATTACAAAACTCTCATCAAAACTATCTTGATTTGCTGACCTTGACCATCCTTGTTAATATTGACTTTTAGTTATGTTGTTCTTATTGTCTTATCTTCTTGTAGACTTACTATATGGCATAAGGTTCTAAATTTGTGTTGGTTTCCAGGCTATCCCAAGATTATTCATCGTGGGATCAAATCATCCAATACTCTTCTAGATTTGAACTTTGAAGCTAAGGTAGGCTACTGAGCAACAAACTCTATTTTATAACCTTAAATATGCAGTCCAATCGGTCTTGATAGTTTTTGGCTTCAGGTTGCAGATTTTGGACTGGCAAAGCTTGCTTCAGATGGCTTTACTCACATCTCCACAATCCCCTTTCTTCTTACCAATCACAAGGAAAAAACAACTAACAATGATGGATTGGCAACATAAGATGAAGATTGCAATAGGAGCAGCCCATGGACTTTCTTATCTACATGAAGATTGTTAGTTATGTTGTTCTTATTGTCTATCTTCTTGTAGACTTACTATATGGCATAAGGTTCTAAATTTATGCTGGTTTCCTGGTTATCCCAAGATTATTCATCGTGGCATCAAATCATCCAATATTCTTCTAGATTTGAACCTTGAACCTAAGGTAGGCTACTGAGCAACAAACTCTATTTTATAACCTTAAATATGCAATCCAACTGATCTTGATGGTTTTTGGCTTCAGATTGCAAATTTTGGACTTGCAAAGCTTGCTTCTGATGACTTTACTAATGCCTCTACAACGCTTATTGGAACTTTTGGGTACAAATTGCATAGTCAATTGTGCTTCCCACTTTCTCTCCTACCCTTCATTTCATCTGAATCTATTTGCTACCTTTTTTCTTTCTAATTTAAGGAGACTTATCATTTGTATGGGCAGGTATTTGGCTCTTGAATATGCTTCAAGTCGTAAATTGACAAACAAATAAGATTTTTTTTCTTTTGGTAGCATGCTCCTTGAGTTGATTACTGGTCTTAGGGCAGTAGATTCACCTGCATCATTTACTAAAGGAAGTCTAATGGATTGGGTTAGTACCATAGCTGTGATTATAATGTATAATGTGATACTATTACTGACAAAAATCTTATGCCAATTTATCAAATATCCATGGTTTAAAACTGATACGAGGATTTATCATTGTGCAAGCTCAACCCACCCTTACTCGAGCACTTGAAGATGGCAATGTTGATGAACTTGTTGATCGCCAATTGCAAAACTAAAATTCAAATAAGATGATGCAACTGATTGCATGTGCAGCCTCTTCTGTTCAATATTTTGCAAGAAGACACCCTCGTATGGCACAAGTATGTTGTCTACTTCTAGTGAGATATATTTGTCAAGCTTTGAATTATAGTGTGTACAACATGCTTGTATTTCAATGCTATTGTTTTGAGTGCCTGGACTGAAAGTAGCCATGTTCTCCAGATAGCTTGAGCCTTGGAAGGTGATGTTTCTCTTGATGATCTAAATGAGGGAGTGAAGCTAGGGCATAGTACTGTGTATGGATCATATGGAAGCACGGACTATGATTCCAGCCAATATCTTTTTAAAGCTTTTCATTAGTTTGGCTTATTCTGTAAAATTTTAAGCAGAGCATTGCAATTGAATGTTTAAAATTTCCTAGACCACAAGCATGAATGTTTGATAGTCTTAGAAAATCGTGACAAAAAATTATATCAAACCTCTTTTTTGGCATTGTGTTTGGTTAAATTCAGCTTGTATATTCTCCTTTCTGAATAGATGCACTCAATTTCCCCTATTATGTTCTGGAATTGGTTTCTATTACAGAGTTATGAATCAGAATTGATTACAGATATAAATATATAAGTATTTGCCTCTTATCACCTTTAGATTTAAAACAGAGAGGACAATCGAGGCTTTTACTGGAATTTGTCTTCCTCCAAATGGTCTGCTTCTTAGAATGTCACACTCGATTCTCAAACATTTCAAAGATTATGGGAAATTCTACCTACATAAATTTTGCATCAATCTTAGATGCATAAGTAGCTTGATCAAGCAGGCCATCCAATCAACATCATGACTGCCTGAGTCATAATCCCACTTAGTAATAGGACTAGCTATACGTAAGCTTCTGTTTCTACTTCTTGCAACTACATGTATTAGACTGCCATAGGAATAGGGCAGGTTTGCTGATAATGTTTTAAAGTCATGAGCAAATAACAGTCCATCTTTTTATTTCCAAGCCTCCACATACAAGCACATCAAGATCAAGGTGAAGACAGTCATACGAAGCTTCTACAAGACAAAGAGAGTCCAATCAGAGATATACACAGATAAATGACAGTCAAAGGCAACCATTAAAGATGGAAGGACAGCCCATGGCAAGCACTGAGTCAACCTATTCAAGGACAACAATAGCACAACCCATTCTAGTCCACAAAGAACATATATCACTATTAAAAAAGCATCCTTTGAGCACACAATGACATAACCCTACCCAAAACAAAGAGAGCAGCACCTATATGAAAAGATCGAAGAATTGAACAATGTTCATTGTTGTTCCATTTTTAAACAAAGCATTAATATGTAGTAAATATTGTGACAAAAGGAGATGTGATCAAGAATGGATCATCTTCACAATGAAATGATAAGGATACAGAGCAATATTTTGTCCCAAACATAACGGAGGATAATCATAGCAGTAATGTGATTTGTTATATACTTGAAGGCTACATGTACTATGGAGAATTGTAGTTGTTGAAGCAGAGTTGTTGCAACAGTCTCCTCATGATTTCACGAAGCAGTAGCAGCACAAAGAACATACCATCCAAAAGAATCAAGTCAATAAATAAAGAGAAAGTTGCAACCCTCGAAGTATGAAAAATCTCAAGCAAAGGATAAAAGGATCAACTTCAAGGCATATATGGCTATCAAGTCAGTCCAAGGATATTAAATGAGCATGAATACTCATTCACAAAGGTTATATGACATAGGGAGTTTTGTCGTAGATCTCGCACAGACACTATTAAAGAGAAAATACAGTGATAAAGTCATAGAGATAGTATGATAAGGTCAAAAGTGAATGACAAGGGTTGTGTGAGCAGCCTACATAGAGTGCCTATGATACAACCCAATAAAGAAGTTTATCATAATGGTATACAATGAGAAGCCCTAGATCATAATGAAAGATGATGAGCAGAATTCATTTATTTTGTTTGAGTAGATTGGAGATTAAAATACCAAAGGTGACAGTGAATAAAGGTTGCAGCAGCATCAAGAATCACAAGGCCAATGCTAATCTTAATCAACATACACAAAGCATAGATGACTCACAAAATAGAGATAGGTGTCAAATGACATGTATGCATTTATTTTTTAGAAAAAAAGACAATAAAACTATCAAGCTGCAGTCCCTTTTAGTCTCTTTGAAATAAATAATAGATTCGAGAGAAAAATGGGGAAGGTCTTAACAGTAAATAGAGCAGTATATTAAAGTTGTGACAATGATCTTCTTCATGATTAAAGAGCATACTTGAAAGTGAATAAGCAATAAAAGTAAATACAAGAGTGACTTTTTCTCAGAAATATTAATGCTTAAGAACCCAAGTATCAAGAGTTCACCATCAAAAGAGATAAAGAGTAGTTCATTCTCAAGGCATAAAGAGGCAGCCTTAGTCATAAAAAGCCCCAAAAAGACAATTCTAAGAAGCAGAAGGTACAGTTCATGACAGTGATGATTGACAGTCAACATAAAGGATTGAGCACAGGGTAATCATTGCGATATCAAGATTGAAGTCATAGTTTAATGTATATGGTGTATATTAAGGAGGATGCATTATACTATTGTAGCATTTGTGGTAGAACACAGTGTTGTGCGTTGCACATGCTCTCTATCGCCGGCAGGGTCCCCCTTCTTGTTCTTGTTAAGCCTTTCGTCCTCGCCCTGTTGAGTTTCACGCAGAGTGTCTCACGTCTTTTCGAGCGAGTCCGTGACTGGTCCGTTAAGTGATGATGTCAAAGAAATGAGCTGATAAATCCATCAGGCTACTTTAGCCCTCGGGCACGAATGCCAAGAGTTTGTTCAAATTTTGAAAATCGCCTTGGATAGGTGTAAGGTGATAGAAATTGGCGAAGCCCGCCAAGCGAGAGCAGTGCGTCTAAAGGTCGCACGAGGACCCAAAGTCATCATTTTTCGTGCAAGAGCTACGAAGTAGATTGCATAAGGTTTGTCTCTGCGATGTTTGTGGCATTTGAGTAAAGGATGATTTTCGCCTGCTGATGAAGGAGCGAATTTCCTAGCCAAAATGCCAAAGTTGCAAAACTTGCGCAAATGCCTTAGAGTTTCGTGACCTCTAGAATCCAAAATTTGTAGAATTTGGCGAAAACTGGTCTAAAGTCCGAAATTTTGCTTAAATTCCCAAAATTGCCTTCTGGGCCCAATTTCGGACCCAGAGGCCAAAATGTTAAAATTTCACAAGGTTGAAAAATTGCTAAAATCGCCCAGGGGGCCAAATTTCGGACCCTGGGGCGAAAATTTCAAAATTCAAAGTTTCCTACATGGTCCGAAAATTGAAAAATGTGAAATGTTACAAAAAGACCCTTTACGTCCGAATTTCACTTAAAATGCCCAATTTCGGACCCTGGGCGAAAACTGAAAAATGTGAAATGTTGCAAAAAGACCCTTTAGGTCCGAATTTCACTTAAAATGCCCAATTTCGGACCCTGGGGCAAAAACTAAAAAATGTGAAATGTTGCAAAAGGACCCCAACAGTCCGAAAATCACTTAAGTCTCCCAATTTCAGACCCTAGGGCCGAAATTCAAAATTTTGATAAAGTTGCAAAAAGTTCAAACGCTCCGAAATTTGCAAAAGGTAGGTTTAGGTCCGAAAATCTCCAGCTCGCGAAAACACCAAACATCTGAAATTTGCAAAACGCGTTTAAAGGTCCGAAGTTTTTTACGAAAGGCATTTAGGTCCGAAAACTTTTCTAACTTGCAAAAACGCTTAATGCTCCGAAATTTGCAGAATCATATGAAAGGTCTGAAGTTTTTTGGCAAGGCGTTAAGCTCTGGAAATCGTCAAAATCGCAAAATGCCTTGAAGCTCCAAAGTTTGAAGATGCGAAAACTTGCGAAAATGGGCCTAGGGTCCGAAGTTTTTGAAAATTGCAAAAGGTGTTAAATGATCCGAAATATCTCCAGTTCGCAAAAACCCCAAGCACTCGAAGTGTTAAAAAATCGTGAAATCCCAAAGGGGCGTAAATGGTCTGAAGTCATTTGAAAATCGCAAAGAAGCGTTAAAAATCGCGGAATTCCGAGGGGAGTTTATGGTCCGAAGTCCGCCCTTAGGGTTAGATAAAACAAAGTTTAAACTTTTGAGGGGCCTCCATATTCGCCAAAGGGTCCGAAGTTGAAAGGTAAAACGCTGCAAACCATTAATCATTCAAGTTCAGGTTGCCAATTACCCAGGGTAAAAAACCATTTAAAAAATGATAAATTCCTTTCAAACAGTAGCCACGAAAATTTGAATCAAGGAGGTAACCGTTGGAATTCAAAAAATTTGCAGAATCGTCCATTCGTCTTCACACAGCAAAGTCAAGCAATTTCTCGCCATCCACTCTCATCAAGTAAGTACGCTTTGTCTCTTGTGATCATTTGAAATGCTTATAAATCAAACAGGCGTATGTGCGAAATCTGATTAAAATGCTTAAATTTTTGAAATATGCATCTCTTTCGCTTGTAAAATGTTGTTCAAAGGAGTCAAAATTTAGAATTCACTCCTAAGTTTTAACAAGAAATTGCATTTTCAAACTTAGGAAAAACTTTTCGATCTTTGTCCCTATTGAAAATAAATCCAAAATGCTTAAGTATAAATTTGCGATCAAAATCTTCAAGAATACTGTGGTTAAAATCGATCAAGCCCTTTTAGCTAGAAATGTCGCTCCATGCCCAATCTAAATTTTGAATTAATCTGTGAATGCTGGAATATTCTCTATCTAACCTGCCTTACTTCTTTTGTATCGCCTCGTAATCCGCATCCGGCTATGCAGGATAAATGCCTAAATCGGTGGTAGAATCATCAAAGACGCCCGCTGTAGCCGAGACATCGTGAGCACCCAAATCAGATATCCCACGCAAAGTTGAGAGGATGAAATACCAGTATCAAAGAGGAGGATTGAGGAAGTCAAAAGTGCAGAGCATCTGGGACAATATCGGTGATACCGACCTAGGCCATATCGACATCCAAGACTTCAGGAATCGGGTCTTCTCCCCTAACGCCTATGGCAAGCCTAGACAGATGGTGGAAAGTGGCATTGCCCAAGCGGCGGGATTTCCTCCAGTAGTGCAAAATTATGAGTTAGTGGTAGAGGCTGCCCGACATTATCAGCCAAATTCCAGACTGGTGCTCCTTGAGAACATGACCATCGCCAACTTCACTCCTGAGGCCATTGGTGATGCATTTGACATTCCCTTTCCAAACAATCCCACGGCCACAACTATAGACGAAGCACAAGGGCCATATGATATGAATCCGGCCCGATGCAAAGCACTGATCAACGAAGAGTGGTACAAGGAGAGAAGACTTTAAAGCACCAGACTTGTGAAAAAGACCCCCAGATGTGATTTTCATAATGAGCATGGGGATATGGTCACGTTACTCAGTCGAGTTATGGGACTTTCTAAATCCAGCTACTTTGAGGAGTGGATGTTCTATTTCACAAAGCAGGTCTTCGCTGGGAAGTCTAAGTTTGACTGGGCCCAGATTATAAGCGACAACATCCACACTCAGCTGATAGAGCTTGAAACAAAAAAATACTTCACCATGACCTCTTATTTGGTCTACATGTTTACCAAGAACCAGCCGCTGCCAGGTTTGATAATGAAAGGTGAAATCGGGAATGGGCCTGGTTAGGTAAAGGTCTATGATTGTTACCCACAACTGCACTACCAAGATATAGCTCAGAGGGAAAAGAACAGCCCAGCTTACGCAATTGGCCAATTTGAGTGCGTCAATGACGCCTTCACAATGTGCCTGGTCAGGCTAATGCAGGGAGGATTACATATAAGGCTCTCAGAGCAAGCTACTATTCTAGTACAGAGGTATGGAGCCTGGTTCATTCAATTCCCGAGGTTCTCCTATATCTGAATAGCAGGCTTTGATGGTGCCCCTCTCCAACTTCCACGGTACCCAACCGACAAAGTAGTTCTTATGGAGGTCGCAAGACAGTCACGTCCGGCCGGCATCCTACTCAAAGAAAGTAAGCAGGCTGGATTCACATTCCCCATGTAATGTCCCCTTTTTTTAGGTGACATGAGATGAGCAGGGATCGACCTACCATTCGAGTTCCTGTAGGTCAACAACATGGTTAGGGGACTCATTCTGAGGGTCATGGAGATTTGCAGGGGCTCTGTGAGCCACTTCGGACCTTCGGACGAGGTCTCCTATTTTTGAGGGAGAACTGGCAGTTGACTGAATGACCACCTGGGGGACCAAGGAGCAGAGCAGGATTCTTTTGAGCAGTTACAGGTGTTTGAAGAGAGGTTCCTACTTTTTAGGGAGATTCCCTACCTTTTAGGAGGTTGTGGCAGTTTCCATATTTGAGGTTCCACGAGACCATACTATGGTTTCAGTTTCAGGAAGATTAGGTGTGTTTCCTAGTTTCTAGGAGCATCCCTAGATTTTAGGGATGGGACTACCAGTTAGCTCAGCTTTTCCGACATCGGTCACAGATAGGTGACAAAGTTATATTCATGATTGTTTGGTTATTTTGGGCTGTTATTGGATATCTAGAGATATTTTAATATATTTAAATATTTCCTAAGTTAGCGATTTAATAAATTAAAATAAGGCTATGTATTTAGTCATTTCGGAGTTATAAGGGGTTTTTGGCTTCATCTAGGTTGATATGCCTATGTGTTATAGCTCGTTGGAAAGGTCTTGAACTTTGCTACATGATTCTCACCTTCCGGAGTCTTTTTGGATGCCTGGCGCTATTTATTTGCAATTTAGTGTTATTTTCCTAGAGTTGACGCCATAATTAGAAAATAACACTCTTTTCATAATGCGCCAACTTAACTCCCTTTTAGGGTTTGGCTTGGAAAGGAAAGGAGATATAAGGAGATGAAGACCTAATTGTTCATTATCTTTTTACACAATCAAACTTATTTTGTGAATTTTCACTGAGTGAGTGATTCTTCATCTGGGACGCAAACCCCAAGATTTGGATTGGCTGGGACGTAGCCCTTAGCAGTTATTGGCATTGGATTCTTCAGGCAGAGTGCATAGTTGACAGAGATTGAGTACGCCATTCTTCATTGTGGATTCAGGTTGCAGACTAAGGATTTCAGCATGGCAGATTATTTCTTCAACTTGGGCGTGATCCTTGCAACCTTAGGGTCGCCATTTGCAGCAGATACATCCCACGTGGAATGTAAGGAATGCATGTATTCAGCCTTAGAGGTATTCTTGATTCATGATATATTATTCTGTGAAGAACTTGGAAGTTGCAGGTCTACAATTTACAACAGCAAGCACGTTTGAGACGGAAACCTCAAATTTGGTCTTCAGGAGGACGGAATCCCTTCTACAGGAGGCACATGGAACACATCAGAAGCTTGTTTCAGGCATATTGAGGGTCATTTCAACAAGCAAACTCAGTAATCATTAGCAGCAAGGTTATTACATCAGATCTGAGCAAGAATACATTCAATTTCAGTGCATTACTTATTTCTTTTGGCAATTGTACTGTTTCCCAAGGGGGTCATACCATTACAGATGGCTGTGGAGTGATAATAAATAAAATGGAGGGTTTTAACTCCATTTCTTGTTCTTAACTTCATTGTTAGGATCAGCAAGGACTGTGTAGAAGAAATCATAGTCATCAGGCTTGAATTGAGATCAGGGTGAGCAAAATAGTGAGGATTTAAGGCTAAAATTGTATAATTTTGCCTGGCAGAATTTGGATTTCCAGCTGGTAATTGGGTTTTTGGCCCAATTTGTTATTGGTAATTCATTTGGAGGTAGTATAAGTGTATTGGTACATCTGGACTGCCCTTGTACCATCAACTCATGCCTCTATCCATTTCTGGATAGCAAATCAGCAACAAACCCCAGCGCTGGATCCGTGGTATGTTTCTAATTGTTTTGGTGAATGTATCTTCACTCCTAGTTGAATGTAATCTGCTGTCATAAATAAAATCAGAAGCTGATATCTTATTTTGAGTTGAATTCTATGTTATTATTGGTTAATGGTTGCAATCCCCATCACCAAAAAATAAACAACACTTTTTGCATCTTCTGTCTAGTCTCTAAGAACACCAAAAGGCTCTGAAAGATAGTTTATTAATTAAAACTTATCCAGGGCAGCAAAGAACCCGTTTAGGGATCTTTCAGTGGTATCAGAGGTTTGATCTTACCAGCCTGTTGGGTGAAGATCAAGAGTTCTAATTTAGATTTGAGTTTAGTTTGGTTGAAAATCAAATTGGACATCATGACAAGGTTGTTTAGAAATAAACAAGTAGGGAAAGAATTTGAACAAACACCTTCAAGGAGTCCCAGACAGTCTAAAGGTACAACTCCTTCAACAAGTACAAGGAGAAGGTCTCCTGCCAGGACATTCAATGATACAGTTATGAACAACTATGATAAATATTTCTCTCTTCCTAAAAAGATGTGTAACCACCTTTCCTTCACACAATTCATGGGTGTACCAGTTGAAGATGACTTGATGTTTTCAAGTCCACGTCATCAACCAAGAACAAAACAAGAGTCAATTGAGAGCAAGGGAAACAAAGCAAGAGGAGCAGATATGATGTTTACCAGTGAGATTGGTAGGAAACTATTTGAAGATTTTGAGAGACATGTAGATCCAATTGGTGCCTCTTTGGTTGGTTACAACGTTGTCCCATCATTTTTGGTGGAAGATGTGAAGGAAGAGTTTGTAACTTCAAGCAATACACAAGACATTCATGAGAGGTTTGATGAGTTTTCAGATTGCCCAAAGACTGATTTTGAATTAGCAATTGATGAAGAACATGAGGTTGAAATGGACAGCGTAAGTTTGGATTCATTTGTCACACTACTTCCTGTTCTCAATTGGGAAGACCATGAGGAAAGTCGAAATTTAATGGTGTGTAGTGAATCCAAAGATTTGTCACCACGGTATGATCATAATTTTGAAGTCCATAACAGCAGTGATGTAACTTCTCTTCCTCAAGATATGACAGCCTTTGGTCATGAAGAGAATAAAGATTTGCATTCTACATTTGCGGGTGCTTATGGTACAAGCATGGGTTATGCTAATGCAAATAATACAACTCACCATAAGTCTGATTTTGTGTACTTTGGGGCAGCTGGTATAAAACATTGCCAAAAGTTGAACGAAGATTGGTTACATAGAGCTGCCCAAGCAAAAACGCTTGCTACCCAAGCAAGACACCACCTCCAAAGAGTCAAAGAGTGTCACAATCGGTTAGATGACGCAAGGATACAAAGTGAATCATCCATTAGATCTTTATTTCTTCCAAGGGAAGAAAAGGACAGCGAAGATATATTGAATGGAAATAAAAATCAGTTTGATTTTCTGAGTTTGATCAGCAATTCTCCTTTATCTAATGAGTCAAATTTGAAACCTTGCATTGAGAACATTCAAGTTGGGAAGACTAGGTGTGAAGTTGATGAGTTGTTAGGTGGCATTCATAGTGGACCAGCCACTGAAGGTTTATCCATGTTGCAGAACCAAAACATCTACTATTCATTTGTGGACTTGTCACCTCTTTCATATGGTAGGCCAGCGATGTACTTTCTAATTGGTGACTCAGTTTTCTTAGAGGTGACAGTGGGCTATGAAGATCAGCGTGTAAGAGACTATATTTGGTGCATGGCTAAACAATATATTTATTTGGCATCTTCCAATGAAGACATACTAACTTGTGGAGAAATTGGGCAAGTTGCAGCCGCTGATCAAGGGTTTTGGAGAGGTTTTCATCACACTTTGCTTGTTGGAAATTGTCTTATTGATGGGTCCATTTCAACATTGAAGATTGGTGGTATTTATGGTTTCAATTGGAGTGAAACTCTCAGCTGGTTAGGTGATGTCCAGATTTGCAGCAGCAGTATAATGAGTATTGACATGATGGACGGATATGACAGTGCAAAGATTTGGGATCCTGGTATTGACATGTGTGGTGTATTTCTTCAGTGGATCCATGATGAGTTGTTTCACTTTGGGTATACAAATGTTTATATCAGAGTAGCGCACCAGTTGGGTGAAGTAACGTTTATTAGATTGATATGGGATCCAGTGAATTGGTTCTCAGCATGCAGGTGCAAATTGCTTGAGGGCAAGCAATCTTTGGGAAGGGAAGATTGTAATGTCCCCTTTTTTTAGGTGACATGAGATGAGCAGGGGTTGACCTACCATTCGAGTTCCCGTAGGTCAACGACATGGTTAGGGGACTCATTCTAAGGGTCATGGAGCTTTGCAGAGGCTCTGTGAGCCGTTTCGGACCTTCGGACGAGGTCTCCTATTTTTTAGGGAGAACTGGCAGTTGACTGAATGACCACCTGGGGGACCAAGGAGCAGAGCAGAATCCTTTTGAGCAGTTACAGGTGTTTGAAGAGAGGTTCCTACTTTTTAGGGAGATTCCCTACCTTTTAGGAGGTTGTGGTAGTTTCCATATTTGAGGTTCCACGGGACCATACTATGGTTTCAGTTTCAGGAAGATTGGGTGTGTTTCCTAGTTTCTAGGAGCATCCCTAGATTTTAGGGATGGGACTGCTAGTTAGCTCAGCTTTTCCGGCATCGGTCACAGATAGGTGACAAAGTTTTATTCATGATTGTTTGGTTATTTTGGGTTGTTATTGGATATCTGGAGATATTTTAATATATTTAAATATTTCCTAAGTTAGCGATTTAATAAATTAAAATAAGGCTATGTATTTAGTCATTTCAGAGTAATAAGGGGTTTCTCGCTTCATCTGGGTTGATATGCCTATGTGTTATAGCTCGTTGGAAAGGACTTGAACTTTGCTACATGATTCTCACCTTCCGGAGTCTTTTTGGATGCCTGGTGCTATTTATTTGCAATTTAGTGTTATTTTCCTATAGTTGACGCCATAATTAGAAAATAACACTCTTTTCATAATGCGCCAACTTTACTCCCTTTTAGGGTTTGGCTTGGAAAGGAAAGGAGATATAAGGAGATGAAGACCTAATTGTTCATTATCTTTTTACACAATCAAACTTATTTTGTGAATTTTCACTGAGTGAGTGATTCTTCATCTGGGACGCAAACCCCAAGATTTGGACTGGTTGGGACGTAGCCCTTAGCAGTTATTGGCATTGGATTCTTCAGGCAGAGTGCATAGTTGACAGAGATTGAGTACGCCATTCTTCATTGTGGATTTAGGTTGCAGAGTAAGGGTTTCAGCATGGCAGATTGATTTTTCAGCTTGGGCGTGATCCTTGCAGCCTTAGGGCCGCCATTTGCAGCAAGTACATCCTACGTGGAATGTAAGGAATGCATGTATTTAGCCTTAGAGGTATTCTTGATTCATGATATATTATTTTGTGAAGAACTTGGAAGTTGCAGGTCTACAATTTACAACAGCAAGCACGTTTGAGACGGAAACCTCAAATTTGGTCTTCAAGAGGACGGAATCCCTTCTACAGGAGGCACGTGGAACACATCGGAAGCTTGTTTCAGGCATATTGAGGGTCATTTCAACAAGAAAACTCAGTAATCATTAGCAGCAAGGTCATCACATCAGATCTGAGCAAGAATACATTCAATTTCAGTGCATTACTTATTTCTTTTGGCAGTTGTACTGTTTCCCAAGGGGGCCGTACCATTACAAATGGTTGTGGAGTGATAATAAATAAAATGGAGGGTTTTAACTCCATTTCTTGTTCTTAACTTCATTGTTAGGATCAGCAAGGACTGTGTAGAAGAAATCATAGTCATCAGGCTTGAATTGAGATCAGGGTGAGCAAAATAGTGAGGATTTAAGGCTAAATTGTATAATTTTGCCTGGCAGAATTTGGATTTCCAGCTGGTAATTGGTTTTTGGCCCAATTTGTTATTGGTAATTCATTTGGAGGTAGTATAAGTGTATTGGTACATTTGGACTGCCCTTGTACCGTCAACTCATGCTTCTATCCATTTCTGGATAGCAAATCAGCAACAAACCCCAACGCTAGATCCGTGGTATGTTTCTAATTGTTTTGGTGAATGTATCTTCACTCCTAGTTGAATGTAATCTGCTGTCATAAATAAAATCAGAAGCTAATATCTTATTTTGAGTTGAATTCTATGTTATTATTGGTTAATGGTTGCAATCCCCATCACCAAAAAATAAACAACACTTTCTGCATCTTTTGTCTAGTCTCTAAGAACACCAAAAGGCTCTGAAAGATAGTTTATTAATTAAAACTTATCCAGGGCAGCAAAGAACCCGTTTAGGGATCTGTCACCCCACGATCATAGGCAACCATGATGTCCACCTGAAGACCCCTACCCTAGCAGAGGAATCCCATGCAGAGATGGCCTCTTATGGCCTACAGGACCATTTCCCAAGAAGATATTTCGATCATGATTATCTGGCGAAAAGAGCCTATGGCAGGCGGTACAGGGCAAAGGAATCAGTTGAAGACTATTGGAAGAATTGTTTTGATGACTATGAGGTCCGGAGACGTGAGTATTCTAGGCTGAGTGTGCAGCAAACGGGACTCTTTGAATACCGTCAGGTCCCAGATCAGCTCACAGATTCAGGAAATTGCCTCCAGGTCCAAGAATTCGAAGCAGTAAGACATCTCTTGCCAGGCGTTGATTGGTCCCAGGACCCAATCACTGATTTTGAGGTAGTCATGGCAGCCCCAGCGAGGTTCACAGATCAATGGTTACATTAGCAAATTGAGAGGCTAATTCACGAAGGAGTCCAGTTCACTTACCACCTAATGGGCAACCTCGATTCTCAGTCTTCCGAAGATGAAGGAACGTCCAGTGCACCTCGGGAAGAAATTGAGAAACCAGAGAAGAGAAAGAAATCCAAGGCTTGCAGAGGGACTCGGACGTCCAAAAGAACAAGGGAGAAGATTCCTATAAGGAGACTAGAGGTCACTTCATCGTCAAAGGACCCCAGTTCGTCCGACGATGTAGTAGAATTGGATTATATACCTACTCCACCTTCCCAGAGTGACGTCGACGCGTTTGAAGCTAATGATCCTCCCGCGCCCGACATGCTGGAAGATAAGCTAAGAGCCCTTGAATCAACCAAACCAGGCAACCAAATTGAAGAAGGAGAGATTCCATCCATCCAAGGGATCGAAGTGCATGAACCCACGCAACAGTGTCGCCATGAGTTGCTGCTCCACAATACAGCCAAAGATGACTCTACCGTTGAAGGAGAGCAAAGGACAGAGGAGACTCGCGAGCTCAAAAGGACTGAAGAGCAACCATCACACGAAGGCGCCAGACAATTGTTCAGTGAAGTAGGAGAAAATTCAGCTGCAAGCAAGGAGCTTGGCACCTCTTCCACCCTTCCAGTAGCAGAATAGCTACGAATCTCTGATGAGTCGGCTGAAAACCTCAAAGAACAGAATGCAAACTTAACCGTATCGTCAACCTAGACAGTTCCTCAAGAGTGGTTGATTGCCAGAGCCCAGCGCAAGGCTGCCACCAAACCACCTATTGATCTGGAGGACATTTTCTCGCGCATAGACCAAGCAAAAGCTAAAGGGAAGAAAAAGCTCAAGACGTATTCTAGAGTGACCAAGGACGAGCAAAGGAACCACACTCTTCACATCGCCACCCCGCCTGTAGACAAGCCAGCAGACCAGATCACACTGGCAGATTATATCATAACAACTGTCCCCATTGGACGAGCCACTAAGGAGCAAGAAAAAGAAGAATTCAAATATTCAGTGTAGAATATACTCAGGCAGCTTGAAGAGATAACAGCTGAAAAGGACATGTATCGGGCTTGTGCTGAGCAAGCCGAGGGATACATCAATCAGCTCCTGAGGCAATTACACAATGCTTCTGAATCCCATATTCCCTCGATGGCATTGGTGCAAAGGACCACAACAAAATTTGAAGGAGTGCGAGACACAGCAAAGGTCATCAGGGAATGGATTCGAAGTCTCAAGGCGAAGGGGGAGCTGATCATTAAGGATATAAAGGAAATGGCCCACCACCGAGAAACCATTTTGGTCAAATTGTACAAGATGAAGCGGGGATGCCTCATAATTCACGAAGCAGTTACTACAACTCTTCCCCTCATGACGGCTCTTTTCTGGACCCATCCGCAAATTCCTGCATTGTCTGACATCTTGGACCCCCACGACGTCAGCATTTTTAAAGAATGGTACTGGGCTATCAGCATGAAGAAGGACACAAAGGCCACCATTAACAAAGAACAAGACGCATGCGAAGAAATTCTGAGAAACACCAGGGACCTCGGTGGAGTAATCCTCCGGTCCATGGTTTTGGGTTGGCAAAACAATCTGTCTGATCCCGTAATCCATCCAGACTGGGAGGACAGATTCAAAATAGACAAGGTCGCCTACTCTACAGAGGACCTAGATTTTGCTAGTAAATTACACTCTGATATCTTGAGTTTTGAGGCTAATCGGTCCAGCTGGCGAGATGGTTTGAAACACATAGATCATTATCTAGAGAGCATGCAGTACAAATTCATCATCCCCCTATTCCTCCCTTTAGTCTACTATTTCAATTATGCATCAGGTTCCAGGTGTATGTTTGCGAGGAACGCGCAGCAGGTCGGGACCTTTGGCAAGAATATTTGCATGGAGAACATCAATTCTTGGTAAAGGCATATGAAACTGGAAAAGAAAAAGTGGTTTCTTAAAAGTGCTTTTTTCTCTCTAAATCTTAAAAGTGCACTTTTGCACCAAAAGGTGATATTTGACCTTTAGTCAACAAAATGTAAAACTTTATTAATGCACCTTTTTGGATTATTTCTGAAATTGTTGTAATTACCTTTTTAGGTAGTTATTGCTCCTTTGGGGGTGGTTGTTGATATTTGCATCCCATTTATGGGTATGGGCAGCCATGTTTATGGATGAATCTGGGCCACTTGTTTAGATTAGATCTGGGCCATTCATCCAGTTTTGAAGCCTATTTAAGGGACTGGTTTTCCCTCATTTTAGAAGAAGTTCTTGGATTGTTGCAAAAACTCTAGTGAAATTTACAGGAATTAATGCAAAGATTAAGACTGTTTTCAAGTTTCCTTGTGAGTGCATGCTCTCCTTCACTTAATTTAGAAATCTTTCAGTTATGTTTATTTCCTTTACATAGCATTTTCAAGCAAACATCTAATAGAATCCTCGCAGTTCATATTATTGGGGAATGGCTGATTACCTTTCTCTATGCATGGTTAATCTGAACCTTTTATATGCTTAAGTTCGGTTATTGAATACTCTCTATGAATGTAAAAGTTCTGATGTTGTACTCGATAACATGAAAAATCTTATTTTCCTTTGAAGATTGCACTAGATTTATGCAAACATTATGCTTGAGTAGCTAATGATGTTTAATCTAGTTTCTTGGAGGTGTCTGTCTGCTTGACTGAATTTCCTATCTTAGTTAGAATTTACATTTCATGTATCTCTCTCTCCCTATCCTTCCCTCCTTTTTCCCCTTTCTTATCAAAGAGAACCCGCAGTCCCACTGGGAACAGTATCAACTCAACCAAAATCATTTGATAAGAAAGATTATAAAAGTTCCAGGGAACTTATCTAAAAATTACCCATTCAACGTAAGTCCCCCTTGTGTTCTAGCATATACATATCAAGCCACTGAGAAATCCCGCAGTCAAGACCTGACGAAAGAAACCTTGAGGTTATACCCTTTGATCAAAACGTAGAAAATAGCATTAGGGATTCCCTTATCTCAAGAGAGAATAGGATACTCAGCTGGCTATTCTATTCTGTGTTGGCCGTATGGAGTTTGCAGCAATGCGATTTCAGACACGTCAACACACAGTCAATCCTACTAGATATCATGGAGGCATGACATAAAATGTTCACCAAGGATAATTACATACATAGTCATAAAGATACATCACTGTCAAATAAACAGAGCATAGTATCAAAGCCTCAAAGTAACACCAAATCATTGAACAAAGGCAACTTCAGGGCCATGAAAGCCCTCTACAAAGGAATTACCAGACTTGTGAAAGTGTTTTAAGCATTTCAATGGACAAAGAACACAGATAGATGAGAAAAAAGTTTTAGTCACAGATCATTGCAATCAATGCCTTGACAAAGACCTTTTAGCAGCAAGCAGGATTACTTTCAGTAATCATAGTAGTCCCTAATGGTAGCCTATCCATCAAAAAGGCTCAAGTAAAGAATGTACAAAACACAATACTCCAAAAGCTCAATCACAAGCTTTAAGGGGCTTATCAATTTTTTGCAAAATTATCTCTATCAAATCACAGTGTTTCTTCTACAAGACAAAAGAGCCAAATTCAAAAATGTAAGCAGACCTAACCTTAGATGTAAGGCATGAGGTAAAGAAGATAGTCATTTCAAAGACAAAGCAGTGACAACAGGTCTAAATGATAATAGAGATGGCCATATTCTGTCTAAAAGAACAAAGCAAACAATCACTGTCCTAGTATCTTTTCCAGAGCTATTGAAGGTCACAGAGCATTCAGAGGTTAGGGATGTTTTCTTTATAAAACTTCAGAGAAGTTCAATATTATGATGCAAATATAGAAGCAAGGACCTCATGACTATGACAACAAGAAAGAGCCATGCGACAGAGTATAGAAGCTGATTTCATAGGGCACATGATAAAAACACCAATGAAGAGTAAATACAGTGACCATTCTTTATGAAGACAATGAAGCAATGGAGAAAGATGCAGTCCACTCAAGGAATACCTAGCAAGGCGAGTACTGTCAAGGGGAGACAATGACTTTGATAGAGAGAAAGACAAGAGAGCAAAGTCAAAACTACCGAAAAGATTTAAGACAAGGCTTCTAGGGTATAGAGTAGCAATATTGTTATAAGAGTCCCAATAAAAGCCATTTCTCAGAGCAATCTTTTAGGGAAAGTCATATCATCCTAGTTTATCTTTTTGCCAGCAATTAAAAGGTCTAAAAGACAGTCCATAGCCTCATAATGAGTATAAAGACAATGATTTAAAAGTGTTGAGAGAAAAGAAGACTAAAGCAAACTCTAGGTTAAGTCAACAAGCTCCTAGATCATTCATTAAATCAAGGATAATGCAACCACTTGATAGTATTGAACAATCAGTTCATGATCAGTTTTGGAGGAAAAGGTGGATCTTTCAGTTTGAGGCCTGAAAAAGGGGATTTTGGAAGATAGTGCAGTAGTTTGTCATCAGTTTAGGAGCCCACATGGATGATGCATGGGGTCAAGGAGAGGTTTGAGCCCACAAACTCTCACTTTGCAACTATTATAGGCCTTTTTCTACCTCATTCTTCACCAAATTCGACCCAAGATGAATCAATCATGCAAGATAAAGATAGAGGCACGAAAGGACAATCAGTTAGAGCTCACTCTTGAGAGGCACAAACAGTTCTTCATCAGCTTCTCTTCAATTACTCTCAAGGCTTCTTTTATATTCTTTCCTAGTTCTTTTCTTTCTCCCAGCTAGTATTGTAGCTTTTCCAGGCTCTTTCAAGATGAAGAATATTGTAACACAGATTTTAGAAGCATTTTTAGATTTATATCAACAATTCCTTCCAAATTCAATAAAAAAACAACAGTTATCCTTCCTCATACTTCATGACATAGAGAGTTTTGTTGTAGACAAATATTATGGGCTAATTTCAGAGTTTTCTTTGTTGCAATTTCATATATATTGAAAACTATTTTGAAAGAGTGTTTAGAGAGTTTTAATGTAAATGATGTTTGCAGCATGGCAAATTGTAAGATAAGTTTTGTTTTGCAAAATAAAAATAAACATGTTTGAATTTGTTATTGCTTGCTTAGATTATGATCAAGGGAGTACTTGTTGCAAATTAGGCTCTCTCTCTCCATGTGATTTGTATTATAGTCAATATGAGAAATGTTTTATTAAAGGGTTTTCAATCTAAAAGACAAAACAGATGTGTGTTGGACATCTTTTATAGATATAAAGGAAAGAATATTATAAAGTAATAAATTATCACATAAATGATTTAATCTATCAATCTCAATTTTTATTGTAGTTCATTTATATTCAAAGCAACAAAATAAAGTAATGAAATGCATACCAATATTAAAGACCCCAAATCTATAAAATTACTCTTAAAAGTTCATCATAGAGGGGTATAAACAAAAAACACAGAACAATGCATGGTGGTCACACAAAGTGATCATGAAAACAATCTAAACATTAAGCACATGTACATACCAGGTTTCATGTTTAATTATTCACATCAACCTCACCAAACACATCAACTTTAATGATAGCAAATTCCTTGTAATTATTACCATCCATGGAAAATCCTAGTAACTGATTGTCAATCATAACAATTTGACAAAAAAGTACTTGTAATAAAATAAAATAAATACAAAAATACATGCAAAAGACAAAATTCCACACCCTAAGTTTTTATATAAGGAAAAAGAAAAGGGCAAAAGGAAAAACCTAAGTTGATGATGCAACTCAGTAATCCTCTGTTGTCAGTTGCTTATTAGAAGTGCTAATACCAGCATGAGAAATGGGCCCACCCATGAATCCAATGTCAATGCCATGAATGGCTGAAACATAAATATGAGTTAATCTATAAGAAATTAAAACAAATCCAAATATTTATCCTCAAGAAAAATAAAACACAGTGTGAAAACTTAAAGAATAAGAGAAAAATATCCTTTGAAGTGGTCAAATCTAAAATTTATTATCTACAAATTTATACTAATTTTACAGTGTTCCACGGGCGTTGGGGACGGGGGGATGGGGGGATGTGGGGACGAGGGGACCAAGTGCCTAAGTTTGGGGACGGCGGGGGGGTGGTGGGGTGGTGGTGTTGATGTAGTTATACATATACATATAGTAGTTGAAAAAATAGTTTTGAAAAGATGTATGACAGTATTACAATATAAGAATTACATTTCAAATGAGACTATAGAAAATTTGAAATACTAAATCTAAATACCAAGATTTCTTCAATGCGAATTGTGTTGTTATATGGAGCCTAATCAGACTCGGACGTTAAATTTTCCCTACTTCTATTGGCGCAGTTTCCCCCTATATTTTTCAATGGGGGTTTGGGGGCAGCGCCCCCAAGTTGGGGTCAAGGGGCAGCGCCCCTTGCACGTTATTTTTCTATTGGCCCACATCCAATTAGGATTACCCCTTTAACCCCCCAAAAGTCACAAGTTTTTTAAAAACTGCTTTTTTTGGTTAGCTTTGACGTGGGAACGCGGGAGATGCCCAGACGTCTCCCAAGGAGACGCCCAGACATCTCCCAGGAGACGTCCCCATGTCTCCGTGGGAGACGCGGAGACATCTCCGCGCCTCGGCAGTGCTTGGGTGGCGGTGGCAAGACGACGAGGGACGTCGCGTCCCCACCCCCCTATCCCCGAGACGTTTCTGACGGGGGGACGCGCCCAAAAAGGAGGGGGACGCGTCCCCGTGGAACACTGTAATTTTATCAAAACATTGAATTACATCATAGATCTAACATGTGATGCTCACTATTATCATCGTAATGGCATAGAGAGTAAGCCATGTCAAAAGCAACAAAGATAATAATAGTAAGGATGAATAAACTAGGGCTGACAGCTTCAAAGGTAGATGGCTATTTTATATTATTATTATCATAATATAATCAATTATCTATATATAAACAATCTACGATTCCTATTTGTTCAGATGTTCAAACAAAAAAAACCAATCCATTAGTCATTTGAGTAAAGATAACCTCTACTAAGATATGTGGTTCCTATTCATTCTAGCAGGGTATATAGTCTATTAGTTTTTATAGTAAAGATAATCTATAAGAAGATCTCTGATTCCTATTCATTCTAGTTGGACAAACAATCCAATTTATTTTTTTTAAACAAAATATTTTCTTAGTATTTCTTGCCAAAGTTACGAGCCTTTATCCCCAAGTACCATTTGCAAGCCACTTCGAACTCCCCAAGGTCTATCAAATCCTCAAAACATTTTTTGGCCCTTAACTTCGATACCATGTTTAAGTTATGCTTAAAAACACTTCCTCGAGTGCCCTTCCTTTGTCAAACTTTCCTCATTCATAGTTGTTTCTTGGTGTGTCGTCATCCTTATTAATCTAAAGCCTTGCATACCTTAAGAGGGAAGAGTTAATTGTCAACCCTGATCCTCAATTCCTTAATTTCAAATATTGACTACATAACAGCTCACCATAATGGCCCAGAATGCAACGCGCATGCCAAATAAGCTACTAACACCCTGAAAGGTACGATCAACTATCAAATATCTTTCACTACTTCAGGATTATTAGTTCCATTCATGCATAAAACTATAGCGGAGGGGAAGAGTCCTTAAACAGTGATTAAATTGAGCATGAATAGCCACTCAGGATTTAGTATTTCCCAAGGTTTATTTTTGGAGGCTAGTTGCCTTAGCAAAGTTGCATATTTGTTAAGGCCAGTATTAGTTTCAAAAAATTTGGCACTCTATTATTGCCCTCTGTTACGGTTGTAGAATGACAGGAAAGTTTTTTAGATTTTCGTTGGGAGAGATCACATATTTCTTTAGGTTGCAAAATGGCAGGAAAGTTTTTTAGTCTTTCGATTGTAGAGTTTTTAAGATTAAAGCTATTCGCAAATTTTTTGGCTTCTACAGGAATGCAATGGTTTCAAGGCTTCAAAACAAGAGAGGACATAGATGCATAGAGGACAGTTGGCTGGTAAAACAATAGTGTCTGGCAATTGGTGATTAGCATATTATGTTGCATGCAGGTGAGGATTTAAAAAAATATTAGTTTCATGTGCAAACACATTCCTTTTACAGGAATTCAAAACCCAAACGTTTATCCTTGCCTCTGAAACTGGACCTCAAGGATTGGATTTTAAGTTGTTTGTTTGCAATCACCATTCCTTCCGTTGCCTTCATTCTTCTAATCTGTCGGACGAAGCAAGAAGAGATCCAATATTCAACATGGTAAGGGGTCATTAGTGGTAAGGCTTGCGCCTCACAATACAAGCACTAAAATATACAAAATCTCAAGACAAATTATCCCACCTGCTTGTCTCAATAAGCAATTAGATTGTTGGGTTTGAGATGGTTTTGATGTAGATGTAGCTTGTTATCCTTGTCCATCATAATTACTTATGTGTAAGCAGCACTAGAGTGTTCTCTAATCTTTGTTTGGTCTTTCCTTATACCCAAATCCTACATAGTTAGGCCTTTCCTCAAGAAAAATGGGATTAAGCTTTCCTTTCCCATCCTTGCCAAGATTTTTCCTAATATTTGCAACAATTACCAAAGATCTCACTCAATAAATTCTTGGAAGAGATTAGGTGATAAAATGACTAGCTAGCATGCTTCTAACATGATTTGTAAATCCTTCGTAGAAGCTAGTCTCCTTTTCTTGGTAGGCTCTTCATGAGTGTCATTATCACTTCTGCTTTGTTAGTTTCAGCCCTTTTTCCAAACCCTAATGATTTGGGCAATTCTTCCTGCCTTTTTCATTATCTTAGAATTCCAACAAGTAAACTGCACACTCTAGCACAATTTTCATTTGCTCTGCTTCGTGCACAACTATTAGTAGAGCTTTAAAAAGCTCTCTGTGCAGACCAACTGACATGTCTGTGATTGATGGTTTTTCCTCTACTAAATGATTTCCACGAGCTCTATGATTGTTAAAAGTTATTGACATTCTCCTGTTAGACAATATTATGTGGTGAGCAATTAAATAAACCATGAGAATAACAACAAAAATGATCACAACCACTAACAGTTTATTGAGTAAAGCTACAAATTGAGCTTACACCGGAATTGCCCATGGCTTCAACTCTTTGATTAACTTTTTCTATATTCAAGATGAAGTTTTTTAGTTTTTAGTTTTTTTTTGTTTAATTACAAATTAAATGCTAGTTACATGTACTTTTCATCAGTTAACAAAGTTTTATGTCATTGGTTCATAGTTGTATTCTATAAATAATTCTAGATTCAGATGTATGTCCTAGTTCATAATTACAATTCCGAGCAATTTCAGAAAAATTTAGTTCATTTCTTAATTTAAATTTAGGTGATCTAGATATAAAAGCCTTTTTCCAGATCCAAATTTCTTCTTCCCCGGCAAAGTAGGGTTTACAAACTTCCTTACTCTATTTTGTAGACTTTAACAAACTTATGTTTAATAGTGTATGTAGTGGTATAAAATGTGATTTGGTTATAATACAAAAAGATGTCAGATTATGTGCCTCAAATCTTTAGAAGACATATTTGTCTTTGATTCTGGTTTATGTTTCTCTTCTAGAATAATTTATGTTTCTCTTCTAGATTAACTCTGAGTTGCAGATGATATTGAAGCATGACAACCTAATTAAGGTGTGCTCTACCTTAAGCTTTTCCTCATGCACTAGTATCTTGTAGCTATTATTTGGGAAAGTTCTCCTTCCTCTATATGTTAAAGAAATGAGACTTGAAATTGATTTTATTACAATTTACTTCATGTTGTCTTAGAGTTCTCTGCTAATATTCCTCAATATTTTCTATTTGAACCTTTTTTTCTCCTGAAGACGTGCACAAGTGATTTGAAATTTGAATATGCTACATCTGATCTTATCCTATCTTGCCTATTTCCATCGAATAAGCACCTTGCTATGTAGATAAGCGGATCAAGCACAATGTGAGAAAAAATTAAAATTGATATCACAAACATAAATAGTAAGCTTCAAGCTTAAAACCAACATTAAATATAGGATAGGGATGGATATCTACTTTAAAGTTAACCACCATGACTACTCTTTATTTGGCCTTATAAGTTCACTATTTGTGGGTTTTTATCTGAACCAAAGAACTCCTAAATTTTCAGGCTTGTGGATATTGTAGTTCAGTTTAAGAGAAATTAACACACACAAAAGATAATGTTGTACAATCTAAAGGTCTATCAAATACCTATACATTGAGATCAAGTGATTATTGTTAATATCATAATTTAAAAAACTTAATCTGCCCTTTCAAGAATAGGTGCACGCTATTATTATATTAATGTCTGTTATAACCAGAGTAATACCTCTAATTCTCAGACAAACATACAAATTCTATTCTACTTGTTTGTATTTTTTTTGGTTTCTATATGTTCATTATGTTAAAAAGCACAGATCTATATGATAGTATGATGAACACTACAAGCAACCCTATTTTAATTTAGCCCGTTTTATGAAGATAAAGTGATAAACAATAAATTAGAACAACAGTAAAAAATCCAGTTACAAGAGACTTACAAATGACCAGATTTGTATCTAGATTTACGAAGATTTAAAAATCATATTTCATTAAAATATTTAGGCTAACACTTAGTTTGTTAGTCCCTGCCTTTAGGCGGAGACTTATGTTTTCGTATAGCTATCCTACAATTAGTTTTTACTTGGGAAACAATGCCAGTGTTTTTAACCTATGGTCTGTTGTAATATTTTCACATATCGCCCTATTGCAAATGGGGACTTCTACTTTTCGCTTTCTAGGATTAGTCTTCTTAGCTTAGTTCTAGGTTAGTGTTGAGTCTTTCGCTATGAAACTTTGCATTGAAGAGGTATAGTGGGTCAAGAGGTCAGAAGTTGATCAAGTTTGTCTCTTTAAGATGAACCGATGTTCGACACTTCCTTTGCCCAGTCACGGTTTTATCACTTCCACTTCTCCCAACACTATCCGTGGGTGCCCAAACTCGATCAATCTCCTACCATTACACCCCATAACCTCCATCCCATCCTAAATCTCCCTTCACTTAACTTAAACCTACCCTTTCCATCTTACACCCTAAACTCCCTTCACTAACTTCCTTTCCACCTTACCCCTACCCCTATTCTATCCTAACATCCCCCTACCCCTCATACCTTCTATCTCACACTCCCTTTAACCTACCATCCACACTACCTACCCCTTTACCCCTTTATTCCCCTAAAATCACCTATTCTAACCCACATCCCATAAGTCTTATTTCCTTTATTTCCCTTAGCTTACCTCTACCACACACCTATTAACCTACTCTTTCCACCCTACCATCTACCCTTTTCCTTTAACTAACACACTGCCACCCAAACCCTTCCTTATCATCTTCTACCCTCAATTACCCCTTATACCTCCCACATCCTAAACCTCCCTACCCCTCCCTCCGTAGCAGCTTCCCTTACCACTTCCCTCACATTCCTCTCATCACCTTTTTGGACCCCACACACTGTAAAATGGGGAATTAAATAAGTCTTTTAAGGACTCTCATGCTGGGCCCCACAAAATCAGAGATGGAAATTTTAAAAGTTTTCACATGTCTTTGCCACATCATTGTTGGGACCCACCAACCACTGGCTGAAAATGTAAATTCTTTTTTTTCGGGTCTTTGGCATTGCATGGCCCCACCGGAATTTTGGAGTGAAGAAAAAGTTTCTTTAAAGCAGAGAGCATCCACCTCACCATCCCCAGCACATGCCTAAGCCCCTTCAATCCACGTTAAACCATGAGGCAAGGTGTGGCAATAAAAGGATAAAGAGCTGGCCTTTGAGTGCAGATGTGTCACTTTGATAGAGATAGAGCAAGAAAGACCCTAATATCCAACGCATGTATAAGGGAGACATATCCATCAGCAAATAATATCATTGAATAGCCCAGACTCTTCCAAAAAGCAGCATATTCATATTCCACAGAGCAGAATCTCTTCAATTACAGTGAATTTATTGAATGATATTATCCTCCTCTTGATCAGATTTAGTGAAGAATCACAAAAAATCAGAGGTAAGGGATATGATTTGACTGATGCAGGGTTAAAAATCGGGTCTGATTAGAAGCAGAAGAACTCAATTCATTCAAATTAGATCTCTTTTATTCATATAGAAAGAGGACAGATAAGGATAATATGTACTTTATAATGTTTGATATCTTATTGTTTGTCTTGCAGGTAAAAGCAAAAGGGCAGGAATTTCATTGTATCGTCAGATATGGAGCAACAAAAGCAAGTTTGAGCAAAGATCAGACATTAATGAGAATTTCCAAGTTCTGATTTGATGTTTAGCTAGGATAAGGAGAATAGGTTATTCATTTTAAACATCAAATAGTGCAGATTGAGAGACAACTCCAACAATAGAACAAATAGATGCTCAAAATCAGACCTACAAACAGTCAATCAGACCCAAGATGACAAGTATATAATTTAACCAATCCAAGTTATGGTTTGCAAAGGGGTGTGTTCAAAAACTGATCAAGTTGAGAAGTGCAAAGGAGGTTATTCTGATCACTAAATACAAACAAGAGCAACCTGACTGAATTTCATTAGATTCAGGTCCCTGGCATTAAGATCCAAGCGAAATTCCTCTTTGTGCATTCTCAAGGGTCAAGTGGATATGTCTTCTCATTCAAACGGTTCAAATGCTTAAGGTAGGATTCAATGAAGTAAAGGCAAGTGAAAAGATTGAATGAGGAATTTGGCATTTCGCTCCTGTACCTCTCAAAGGGACAGGAGCAATTTTCAGCCTAAGCCATGTACATTGCTCTCAAATCAAAGCGAATTCTTCCAAAGCCTCCCTCTTGCTTCCAATTTGGATCAAACTCATGCTCCAAAGCTTTGATGAAGGAGAAATTGACTTATACATGTCTTTGAAAGTGAATTGAAATAAAGTTCAATAATGGAGAAGGAAAAATTTGAGCCAAATTGCTAAATTCGCTCATGTACCTCCCAAAGGGACAGGAGCGAATCACCTAAGAGACTACGTACCTTGCTAAGGTACTCTTTTGACCATTTCACACATCGCCTTCTTCTGACCATTTCACACATCGCCCCATCAGGATGGGGACCCCCTCTTTTTCTTGAGTTTTTCTTTCCCTTAGCTAGGTTTTTTCTCTGCTTGCTAGGTGTTTTAAGTGAGTTAGTGGTCGCCTAGGTTGGGTAGATTAGGGTTTTTGTCAAAGAGCTCACCCTAGGGTTTCTTTCAAAGTTGAGTGTAGCCTGGATTTGGGAACTCATATGTTGTCTGCCTTGAACCCTAGGGTTATCTTAGAGGGGTTTTACCTTTCAGGAGATTGAAGATGGATAAATTGTGTAGAAGAGATAAAAGTCTCAAGTCAGGGTAGGACAGGATTGTTGGTTTTCATGTCAAAGTCTGGTCTTCCATCAAGTCAGAGTCGATTAGGCAGAGGCAGTAGCAAAGGGAAGATTCAGGAGGCGATTTCAGGAATTGTTGAGCAAATTGGTAAGGATGTGGAAGGATATGCACCAAGGGTTGAGTCTAGGACAAAACACTTGTTTGGATGAAGAAATATGAGAGATGAAGTCAAAATCTGAGCCTAAGGGTGAATTTCGCTCCTGACCCTTCCAAAGGGTCGAGAGCGAAATTCTTGTATGACCATATTTCTTCACAGAATCTTGAACTAAATGCTAGTTTGATGAGCAAATTCACTTGGTAATGATTGAAGGAGGATTGAGAAGTTATGTCCAAAGCATGAAAAGGAGGAAGGAAGTGAGAAAGGTGCTCAAACTAGGAATTTCACTCCTGACCCTTCCAAAGGGTCCAGAGTGAAATTCACATTTCCTCTATTTTGCTCCTTGTTATGGCAATTTTGTTCACTTCTAAGCATGATTGGAAAGACTTTGATGTGTTCTCACCTTTGAAAGGTGAATTGAGGCGATGCAGTAGTGAAAATCAACCCAAACTAGGAATTTCGCTCCTGACCCTTCCAAAGGGTCCAAGGCGAAATCCTCCATTTGACCTTCCTTTTTGCCTTGAGACCTAGGTTAGCCTTGTCTGGACCTAGTTTTGATGGTGGATTGCCTTGATTGGGGTGGAAGGAAGTTGAATTGAGTAATTTTGAGGAAGGATTGAATGAATGAAGTGCCAAATCAACCTGGAAAGAGGATTTTGCTCCTGACCCTTCTAAAGGGTAAAGAGCGAAAATCCTTATAACTCTCATTTCCTTCCTTGTTTTGGATAGGCGTTGGTTTCTAAGGCATGAAGTGAGGGTGGATTGGTATGTTCTTGCCTTGAAAGGTGGTTGGAAACATTAAAAGATGAAGATTTTGACCTAAGACATGGATTTTGCTCCTAACCCTTCCAAAGGGCCTAGAGCGAAATCCACTTTTCCTCCACTTTGCTCTTTGATATGACCAACTTTGTTGACTTCTGAGGTGTGATGGGAACGCTTTGATGCACATTTGTCTTTGAGAGGAGATTTGGGGTGATGACGGAAGTGGGAGACCAACCAAGAGCATGGATTTCGCTCCTGACCCTTCCAAAGGGTCCAGAGCGAAAATCCCTATAGACCTCAATTTCTTCCTTGTTCAGACCAAGTTCTTAGTTTCTAAGGCATGTTGGGAAGTGTTTGGCATGTTTTTTTCCTTAGGGAGTGACTAAGGGTGGAGGAGATGAAGAATTTTAGCTTAAAACTTGAATTTCACTCCTAACCCTTCCAAAGGGTCCAGAGCGAAATTCTTGAAAACACCCATTTTCCCCTTAGATAAGGTCAAGACCTTGGTTCTTATGGCGTGGATGCAAGGAGAGTGATGTATTTTTTCCTTCTAGAGAAGATTGGAGTTGAAAAGATGAAATATCAAGCCTAGAACATGATTTTCGCTCCTGACCCTTCCAAAGTGTCCAGAGCAAAAATCTCCATGGACCTCATTTTCTTACTTGATTGGCCAAGTTCTTAGTGTCCAAGGCATGTTGGAAGAAAGATGGACATGTTCTTGCCTTGAGGAATGATTTAAAGCAATAAAAGGTGGAGATTTTTTACTAGAGGGGGAAATTTCGCTCCTGACCCTTCCAAAGGGTCCAGGGTGAAATTTCACAAAACCACTCTTTTCTCTCAATTTTATGCTAAGTCAAGTATGGGCTAGGGTAAATTAAGATGGGAGATGTCTTTAGGCATGACTTTGACTTTTTGGTGATCTTCAAACTTGAAGGAATTGAACAAAAACTAGGATTTTGCTCCTGACCCTTCCAAAGGGTCCAGAGCGAAATTCTTAAAATCACCTATTTTCCCTTCAAAGCAAGTCAAGTCTTTGGTTTTTATGGCATGGATGGAAGTGAGAAGGTGTATCCTTGCCTTTTCAAGTTGATTGAGGTTGAAAGAATGAAGAAATAAGCACAAAACAAGATTTTCGCTCCTGACCCTTCCAAAGGGTCCAGAGCGAAAATCCTAAAACCTATCCTATCTTCCAAAATTTGTGCCAAGCCAAGCCTAGACCAAGTTCGGAAATGTCCTTAGGATTGTCCTGGAATGGGTTTTGGCCACCAGAAATGTAGATTTTAGACTAGGAAAAGGATTTCTCTCCTGACCCTTCCCAAGGATCCAGGGCGAAATCCTAGATAGGTCCTGTCCCTGGCCATGATTTTGAGCGAAATTCTCCTTTCTAGTCATTTTGAGGTCAAGCAAATATTGTCAGGTTGAGAGATGGATCCAAATGAGGGAGTCAAGGGGAAACAAAGTGAGAAGGATAGACCTAGGTGAAGGAAAACAAGCTAGTCAAGAATTTCGCTCTTGACCCTTCCAAAGGGTCCAGAGCGAAATTTTCAATTCCACCTAATTTGCTCATGATGAAGGTCAAGTTGTGGATTCCTAGGCTTTGGAGAAGAGAAGGCTAGCATATGCTTGTCTTGGAGGCATTTTGAAACAATAAAATGATGGAATTTGAGCTTAGTCAAGAATTTCACTCCTGACCCTTCCAAAGGGTCCAGAGCAAAATTCTTTAAATCACCTATTTTCTCCTTGTGTGAAGCCAAAGCCTTGATCCCTATGGCGTGATTAGGCAAGGAGTGATGTATGTTCACCTTGCAAGATGAATTGAAGTGAGGGAGATGAAGAATCAAGCCTAAAACTTGAATTTCGCTCCTGACCCTTCCAAAGGGTCCAGAGCAAAATTCACAAAATATCATTTTTCCTTCAAGTTTGTGCTAGGCCAGGACAGTGATCAAGGTGGATTGGACTTAAGGATTGCCACAAGCATGCATTTGAGTAAGTTGTGGGTGCAAGAAGTGAGGATTTTGAGCTAAGGGATGAATTTCACTCCCAACCCTTCCAAAGGGTCTAGGGCGAAATCCTTTGAAATACCTATTTTTTCACCTTGTTTCAACTAGGTAAAGGCAGGTTGCAAGGTCATGATGACAAGAGCATGGAATAGTGAAAAATCAAGATTGTGAAGGTATTGAAAGATGAAGTAAATGGACCTAGGTGAGATGTTCAAGCAAGCCTCCTTGGGGTGGTTTAAGCCTTTCTCACACCATGAACATTTTATTGACTATGAAAACTAGGTGTGCCTTCATCAAATTTTGAAGAAACTCTAACATCTTCTAGGTTTACCTTGTCTCTTTAAAGAATCCACAATCGAATTTCTTCAAGGCACATTTTTCTTATCTTAAATCACTCATTAAGCCTTATGTTTGATAAATAAAGCAAATACGCCTTGACTAAACAATTGTTAAAATTGGCTAAATTGACCTTTGGGCTTTGAAATTAATTAAAAAAAGAAAAATCTACTCTTTGGCGCCCAATTATATCTTTTTTAGCTAAGTCGGCCAGCTTGGAAGTGATTTCATTTTTATTTTATTTTATTTATGCAAGTCGGTATTTTATTTTATTTATGCAAGTCGGCCTATTGGCAAAATGGAGAAATCGCCATATAAAGGGGAAGAGATTTGTGAAGCATCATTCATTCATTTGTATTCTTTCCTATGCAAATTTGAGGAGCAGAATTAGAGGAGCGAATTGCAGCAGGTATAGGCGAATTTCTGATTGAGGAAGGCTGATTAAAGGCTAAATCATCAAGGGCGAACCTGAAGTGCAAATCAAAGACCTGTCATCCAGCACAAATCTTCATTTTTTTATCCATCTTTTCAAGTTGATAGCTAGAAATCAAGGAGAAGGTATGTACAATCAGATTTTTGAAAGTATATTGAAGATCTGATTCAAATTTCTATATCAATCATTTTTGAGGTTAAGTCTTCAAAAATCTGGTTTGATTCATAAGTGATATGAATTTGAAAATTCATAATTTTAAGGGTTTATCACTTTATTTTCAAATTGTAATCTAATCATTTCTTTAAATGTTTCAAATCTCCTATCTTGGGTATTATACTTAAACCTAACTTAAGCCTCTTTTTGTAGGTATCAAATGATGACCCCAAAGGCAAGTGGATCCACTACCCGACAGGCTCTCATCAAAGAAGATCAAAAGAACAATGATTTGGAGACCAGGATCGTGTCCAAATGGAGCAATATCGGAGACACCAACTTGGGGAACTTCAATGTGAGGAAGTTTCGAGAAGCGCCCTACATCGGCAAGCCATCACCCATAGCTCAGAAGATAATTGAGAGTGGCATCATCAAGGTCGCAGGCTTCCCTCCCGCAGTCAAATGTCACAAGCTGATGATTGAATGTGCCCGGCACTATGATTCACATTCAAGGACGATCGTAGTCGAGGATGGAACTGTCTTAGCATATCTATCAGAAGAAGCTATAAGTGAAGCCTTTCATCTACCGGAGCCGAGAGATGTGATCTACAAGAGCTTGGAAGGAGCTAAGTCCATCTACGAAGATGATCTTGATACTTGTCTAAACTTCATCAATAAGAATTAGTTACTCAAGAGTAGGCCTCACTTGAACAAGATACCCAATACGCCACACAGAATTGATTTCCAAGAAGAATCAAGGACTTGATAACCATGCTCAATCGGGTTATAGGTGCTTCTTAGGCCTTCTTCTTCGAAAAGTGGATGTTCCTCTTTATTCAGGTGATCATCCAAGGAAAAGGAATGCTCAATTGGGCTAGAATCATTAGCAACAATCGAGACGTGCAGTTGAGGAGGCTAGTCCCTACTAAGTCATTCCACATGAGTTCATATGTTATATATTCCTTATTAAGAAGTTTTGAGTATGCAGGGCTACCACACAAAGGAATTGTTGGGAGAGGACCCGGAGAAATAAGAGCATGTGATGCTTATGTTCAACTACATCATTTGCCAAGGAATTACTACAAGCTAGTCAATGACACCTTCACAATATATATCACTAGGACATTGCAAGGAGGGATTCACCATCGACTGTCTACAGAGGTGTTGTGACCATTTCACACATCGCCCCATTAAAATGGGGACCCCCTCTTTTTGCTTTTGTTTTGCCTATTCTTCTCTCTGCTTCTGGGTTTTTGAGTGAGTGAGTTGTTTGGGCTAGGGCTAAGCCTTAGGGGTTTCTTTTGGATATTTTCTAGCCGAGTCCAGTCAAATTTTGAAAGTTATTACGCATCCTCCCGAAGATTGAGATTTTTGAAGTAGGGTGAGTCTGTCACGAAGTCGGATATGTCTCAGGTTAGGTCTAGTCAGGGTTCTTTTGGGAAAATTCAAATTTTGTCTAAGTGTTAGCATTTTGAAGATAAAATTGTACATTTTTGCCTAGGTAAATTTTGATCAAATTTTGGAGGCAAGATGATGCCTAAAACAGAGAAAGTGCTCCTGTCCCTCCTTGAAGGACCATGCCACTTTTTCAAGATAACTGATTCCTGGCCTTGAAGATGACCTAATTATGCCTTGTGAAATGATTGAAGACCTAAATTGTGGATATTTTAGCTTAGAAAGGTGAAATCGCTCCTGTCCCTCTCCCAGGGACCAAGGCGAAAATGTTATTTAGTGCATATTTGTCTCTGACTTTTTTAAAATTGTTTTTTGCAAGGTCTCCAGGGGAGATAATTGGACGTGACTTGATGATTTTAAGGATTTTGAAGGTTTGAAAATGATGAAATTTGAAGGATTAAGATAAATTCGCTCCTGTCCCTCCCTGAAGGACCAAGGCTAAAAGGCTTATTTGAGTCATTCTTGGCCTTGATTGGTCAAATTGAAACGTCAAGGGCATGGTGAAAGATGAATTACACATGTTAGAGCATCCAGGCTTAATTAAAGGCAATGAAATGATGGAGCTTTTGTCTAAAAAAGATAAATTCGCCCTTGTCCCTCCCTGAAGGACCAGAGCGATTTTCTAAAAAGGCAAATTTCTGGCAAAGATAAGGCAAGTTTCATGTTTGAAATGAATGAAAGAGGGCGTGGTTGGTCCATTGAAGGTAATTTCGAAGGCTAGCAAAGCACAAGTAAGCTCATAATTGCAAAATCGCTCCTGTCCCTCTCTAGGGGACCAGGGCGAAAAACCTAAAAGACTATCTCTTTTCTCCAAATTGGGATGAATCCAGGCCAAGGTACAAGTTTGGAATGATACTTAAAGTGCTTCAAGGTGGAATGGAGTTGCAAGGACCACAAATTTCGATGACAATTGGCTAAAGCGCTCCTGTCCCTCACCAAGGGACCAGGGCGAAATCCCCACATATGCCTATTTGCCTAACATTTTGAAATGCTATTTTTTGTTTCCAAGACTCAAGAAGGAGTGGGGAATGATGTTTTATGCTTTGAAGGTAATTGGAGGTTGATGTGATCAAGAGTTTGTACAATGAATTAAAGAACGCTCCTGTCCTTCACCAAAGGACTAGGGCGATTTTTATAAAATCAACAATTTCCCTCCAAAATCACGTCAAGGCAAGGTGGTGCAAGATGAGAAATGCCTTTTTTAAAAATGGTGAAAAAGGAATTGCTTCCAAAAATTGACAATCCTAGGCTCAAATGCAAAAATCGCTCCTGTCCTTCATTGGAGGACTAGGGCGAAAATCTTGGGAGAGCCTATTTTGCCTTGAGGAAACGAGTTAAGCATGCATAGAATGAACAATGGGGATCATTGCTTACCCCACAACATGAATTGGCAATTTAAAAGATAAAGATCAAGGACAAAAGTAGAAAATCGCTTCTGTCCCTCACCAAGGGTCCAAGGCGAAAATGTCCTAAGGCACACTCCTTCTAAAGATCAAGTGAATTAACCTCAAAGTTCCAAATAACAATGCCATTTTGGATGCCAAGGATGAGGTTTGGAACGTGAAAGCAAGGAATACAAGGTTTAAAATGCAAGAGTGCTCCTGTCCCTCTCCAAGGGACCAGAGCGAGGTTACCATGCTTGGGCGTTAATATCCTCCAAATCGCATTAGATGCCAAGTTCGCTAAAAACTTCGAAATATTTTAAAAGTTTTAATTAAATTGGCATTTAATAAACGTGCATGGGTATTTAATAATTAATTTGAGCCTTAGAAAATCGATTTTTTTTAATTAATTGAGGCATTTGAAATTAATTATTATTAAATTAAAATTAAAAGATAGAGCGCTTGAGGTATCATTTTAATATTTTGTCAAGTCGGCCTTCTTCTTTTATTAATTTTTGTTTATTTTGGGTTCTATTTTACCAAGTCGGCCTATGGAAAATGAAGTGGTAAGCGCCTATATAGTAGGGGTGTTTTGAGCAATTTTAATCAATCATTCATTCATTACTTCAAGTGCGATTTGGAAGAGCAAGAAGGAAGTGCGAAAACTGGTCTAGTTGGAGCGAATTTTGTTGGAGGCTAGAGGTGGTGGAATTGATGCTTGTGAAGACTAGAGGAAGTACATTTTGCTAAAGGGAGGACTTCGATCTATCTTTCGCCTAGCAAATTCTCCTATTTTTGCATCATTTCTTAGAATTAATTCTCAAGTGGAGGTATGGCGTGATCATCCTTGTCCCAATGTTGAAATTTTGAATTTTGAACTTCAAGTTTTTTTGAAATTGCATAGTTAATTAGGAAATGATAACTCAAAGATTTATCATGAAGTTTCCTAATTAAAAGCTTAAATCTTCCTTTCTACTCTATATTTCTACGTTGTAAAATATATTGCTCATTATGAAATGTTGTGTAGGTGTCAAGATGGCGACCCCAAAGGCAGGAACATCCACTAGTCATCCAGCTCTCATGAAGGAAGATCAGAGGAATGAAGAATTGGAGACCAAGATCATGTCAAAGTGGAGCAACATTGTAGATACCAACTTGGGAAACTTCAGTGTGAAGAAGTTTCGAGAGGCCCTTACATTGGAAAACCATCACCTGTCGCAAAGAGAATAATTGAAAGTGGCATCATCAAGGCGGTCGGTTTCCCTCCAACGGTCCAGTGCCATGAGCTGATGATCGAGTGTGCTCGCCATTATGACCCACAATCAAGATCAATCGTGTCCAAGGAAGGGAACACTTTGGCTTACCTTTCAGAGGAGGCTATAAGTGAGGCTCTCCATCTTCTAGAGCATAAAGATATGATTTACAAGAGCCTAGAAGGAGCCAGGTCCATGTATGAAGATGATCCAGACTCTTGCTTAAACATCATCAATAAGAATTGGTTACTCAAAAGTCGTCCTCGCCTGAGCAAGATTCCCAACACACCACATAGGATCGACTTTCAGGAGGAATACAGAGATTTGATAACTTTACTCAATCGAGTTACAGGGGCTCCTCAAGCCTTCTATTTTGAGAAGTGGATGTTCTACTTCATCCAAGTAATAGTTCAAGGAAAAGGAACAATTCATTGGGCTAGAAATATTAGCCATTGCTTGGACGTGCAGTTAAGGAGACTAAAGCCTACCAAGTCATTCCACATGAGCTCGTACATCATATATGCCTTGATCAGGAGTTTCGAATATGCAGGACTACCTCACAGAGGAGTGATCGGAAGAGGACCCGGGGAAGTCAGAGTTTGTGACTCTTATGTTCATTTGCATCATCCACCTGGAAGTGACTACAAGTTAGTCAATGATACCTTCACGATGAACATCACCAGGATATTGCAAGGCGGGATTCACAATCGGCTATCTCAAGATGCACAAGAGCTTGTAAAGAGGTATGGTGCTTGGTTCATCCAATTCCAAAAGTTTACATATATCAGAGTTCATGGGTGTCCTTCACCTCCCTATATGTTGGCGAGATATCCGACAAACAGGATAGTACTACTTGAGGTGACTAGGCAGTTGGCGGCTTATGCGAAGGCATTCAGACACAGGCATGGAAATTGGATTCCTGTGCCTATCATACTAGGGAATTCAGTTGAGGTATGTCCTAATGCTCTAGCCTTGGATGATGCAGAAAGGGAGTTGGCCTTATATTCATTTTCATTCTTTGCCTTGAGGGAGAATTTTGATCCTTATGGGTATATAGAAGAGATAGTTGGTAGAAAGTACAGGCATGAATTTCAGGTAGAGGACTTTTGGATGAATCTCTCAAGTGATCTAGAAGTAAAAAGAAAGATGCATTCCAGATTGCCTTTAGATTTCATCAGGAGATGCAAAGTTTACAGAGTGGCCGATCAAGCTCAGGACAGTGGCAGACATCTCCAATCATCTTATGACCGAGAAGACAAAGCAGTGAGGATAGATTGGAACGAGCCTGAGGTTTTGGACTTAAAAGCTTTGATGGCTCCAGTTTTGTCATGTACTCGCAGATGGGTAGATGTACAACATCAAAAGTTGAGAGAACAGAACATACCAATGACTTTTACTTTGGAGGAAAGGCCAGGAGAAGGAGGAGCAAGCGCAAGTGAAGGCAATCCTCATCCTAGAAGCGCAAGTGAAGGCAATCCTCATCCCAGAAGTGCAAGTGAAGGCAATCCTCATCCTAGAGGCGCGAGGAGGAAAGAAAGACCTGAGAAAAGGGAACCCTCCAAGAAGAAGCAAGAGGCCAATCGAGATCGCTCATCCGGTACATCTTCTCGACATGAAAAAAGGACGAGTCAAGTTGTAGGACAAGAGAAGAGGGTACCTGAAGTCGAGGAATCTATGGAATCAATGGTACAGAATGATAAACACAAAGAAGGGCAGGCATCTCAACGTTCATCAAGTCAATCTCCCCAAGTCAATGAGCTACATGAAGACAAGAATGATGATGAAGTGACATCTCCTCTCCGAGAAGAAGAAGCATTGCCTAAAGAGATACAAGTTAGAGAGACAAGATCTGCCATTCCAGATTGGTTGAAGGAGAGACTAACAAGGGTGATTGTGATCAAGGATGAAGATAGTGTGATTGACTTAGAAAGCCTTGTACGAAATTCTCAGGAAGGAACGGAGAAAAAGAAGGCCACTAAGATGACCAAGATGATCAGAGATGAGACAGGATCCAGGAAGTTGCAGATAGCTACATCAGTAGTGGACAAGTATGAAGGTGAGATCCTTGCAGAAGAATATGATGTAGAAACATTTGAGCTTGGTCCACTCACCGCTGAGCAGGCACTGGATGAGGCAACCGATTCATTTGAAGTACTTAAAGACAAGCTTAAGGAAGAAATGGAAAAGAATAGAAAGCTTGAGAGAGAGAGAGGTGCTTGGAGAGGCTACTTTAGCCATCTCAATCAGCCTTTGGGACGTCAGGATCCAGCAGTGTCTCCTGTACAAGCACTTCCCCTTGAATCAGTTGGTGAGGTAGAAAGAGTCAAGAGCTTGGTTCAGCTTATGAGCTCTTGGATTGACAAATCCCACACAGTTGTCGTTGAATTTGCAACAAGAATGATGCAGACAATCCATCGAGCTATCCAGGTCCTTGAGATCATCCACAACCTAATGATAACAGTAGCCGCCTTTGCCCACACTAGAGATGTTATCATTCCTGTTCTACAAGTAATCAGGCAAACACCAAGGAAGATCCTAGCACAAGAAAAGATAATGGATGGAGGAGCTCATAATTTACTCCAGTGGTCAACTCTACTCCAGATGAAGGAAGTTCTTTTCGAAGACATCAGCACCAAATGCAATCAAGTTGAAGAAGTCATCCATCCAATTCAGGACAAGGTGTTTGAGGTGATATGTACTATTCTTGGCAGGAGGATTGAAGTTCAGACAGATGTGGATCTTCAAGAGTTGGAAGAAAAGGTCAAGGTCATCTTTTGCAAAGATGAGAATGTTATCATAGATGAGCAAAGGGATCAAATGTTCGCTACTATGCTCCTGATTGAGAAAATCAAAGAACTCAAACCTGGATGGGATGCGGCTCTTCTCAAGGCCTTTGATCAGGTTATCCACTTGGAGGAACGAATGAGAAATCTTCCCGAGATTCCTATTGCTGAGATTGAAGGAATTGTGTATAGATTCATTGCATATGCTAAGAAAGAGCATTGGAAAGGGAATAAGGTTCTAGAAGAGAGGTTGTTGTAGATGATGTGGCACCTTAATTATCATTGGTCTATGTTTCCTAGATTTTTGTGCCAATAAAATATTTGGCTATGCATTTAATATTGTTCAATAAAAAAAGGGGACTTTTTGTAACAAACCCTAATTAGGGTTTAGGTGTCAAAATCTCGGCCATTGATCTTCTTTTGATCTGGTCCGTTCATTGTAATTGAGGATGCTATATATACCCTCACTCCTTTTCATTTTGTTAGAGTCAGATAGTTAGAAGTTAGAAGATTAGAGCTTTTGGATAGTCAGAAAGTTATTTTGTAGCAAGATTGAGCATTGAAGAGAGAATTTCAAGCAATTGTTGTCTATTTTGGCTTTGAGATCAATAAAATATTGAAGTTATGGTGTTTTATTGGAATTCTTGTGGCTATCTTCATGGTTGTTTACTTTCTTGAATCATTCTCAGTCGAAGTAGTATTTAAGTTTGAAGGACTAAGTGTTGGGCTTGATCTTTGGTGAGATTCACGTTCCAAACCACTAGCTTCTTACTGATTGTAAGGACGCCTTGTGTGGTCAACTGGGGATATTTGGATTGCTTAAACCTTCAATCATTATTGAACTATTGATATGTACCTTCATGGTAGTGTCTATGATTCTTGATGAATTGAAGAAATCATTAGTCACCGTAGAAGATCGCATCAATTTCAGTAGAGTTGTTATTCCTTGGCAATACTAAAATTGGTAGAATCTTACCAAGTCTAGCCTACATTGAGTCATCCTTAGGATTAGATTAGAATCCATCTCTTGCAAACTCCACCTTTTGATCTTTTTGAGAACTTGTTAGTTTTAGGAAATTCTGTTCCTGCAATTCGGAAACGTAAGGCCCCCTTGATGAAACAGCATTCACAACAATCACTGGTGCTTATCCACGCGTAGAGACCCTACATCGAAGAACCTTGGAGTCATCCTGATTGATCCTTTTTCGCAATATCTTCAGCAATCAGAGGCTTTATTCAAGAGAGGATAAGGTACCCTTAGGTATTTTATTCTGTGTTTGATTGTGTACAAAATACACGTCAACAAGAGGCACAAGAGCTCGTGAAGAAACATGGTGCATGGTTCATCCAATTTCCAAAATTCACCTACATCAGGGTCCATGGATGTCCTTCACCTCCCTACATGTTGCCAAGATATCCTACAGACAGAATAATATTGTTGTAAGTAACTAGACAGTTGGCAGCTTATGCTAAAGCATCAAGACATAAGCATGGAAACGGTATTCCCATACCTATTTTACTGGGAAATTCAATTGAAGTGTCCTAATTCTCAAGCCGCAGAAGATGCAGAAAAGGAATTATCTCTGTATTCATTCATGTCCTTTGCCTTCAGACAAAATTTTGATCCGCATGGCCATATGGAAGAGACAGTTGGGAAGAAGTACAAACATGAGTTTCAAGTGGAGGACTTCTAGATGAATGTCCAGGATGATGTAGAGGTGAAAAGAAAGATGCATTCTAGGTTACCCTTGGATCTTATCAGGAAATGTAAAGTTTATAGAGTAGGCGATCAAGCCCAGGACAGTGTTAGATATCTCCAATCATCTTATGAGAAGGAAGACAAAGAAGTAATGCAATGTAATGCAGCTTCCAAAACCCGAAATTCACTTGTGAGCCCATTTTTGCATCAACTTATCCCTTCCCTTGTCAGTTCCGTTTGCACACACGACCTACCAAATCAATGAATTAAGGCATGGGCCTTATTTTGCAAGCAGATTTCAAGATTGGAGGATGATACAAAGAAGAGATACAATAAAAATTCATGGTTGAGAACATAGAATGCTTTCAAGACAAAGATGGTCATGACATAAAAAGAGGAAGGCCGCCCTTTCCCTCTTGAAAAGTCAGTACTACCCCAAGCAAGAAGATAAGGATGCAAGTTCTCGTTCCGCTTCAAGATGTCTTTACCAATCCAGAATACTTCAACTTCTAGCATCTTGAAGCGACACGAAGATCATCACCGACAAAGGATGATGCAGTTAGAGTCTTGTCTTTAGACACATGGAATAGTTTTAGCTTTGCATTTGTAATTTTGTTTTGACAAGTTACATGTAAAAAAAATAACTTTGTAATTGCAAGTTAACTTATTACATGCACTTTTGTAATTACATGTAAAGCAACTACAAGTTGTGTTCAATTAGGACTGTAGTTGGAATAAGTCTTAGTTAGTTATTGAAATCTTAGTTAGTTATTGAATAAGTCTTGGTGGTTGAGAGAATCTCTCAAGTTAGTTAGGATCCTCCCACCTTTTTCTCAAGGCTCCTCTTCTATAAATACTTGAGGGGTCTATTGTAATTTTTATCTTTTTGGAAAGCAAGCAAAAACTCTGCCAAAATTTACAGCAAGAAGTCTTTGAGCTTATGTATGTGAATTGAAAGTTTTTGAAGAATAATAAAGAAGGATTACTCAAGTTTTCAGTCATTGAGCTACATGTTTGAGTTTGACTCTTTTTATTTCTTCCATGCAAAGCATTTCTAAAAGGAGTTTAGTCTAATCTGATTTGAAGTCTTTGAGTTGCAAGTAGAGAAGATTAATTAAAATAGGAAAATCTCTAGAAGGAGCAACAAGTCTTTGAGCTTCCATCTATTCTTGAGGAAAAATTATTGTTTGATAAGAAATAGCAGCAAGTCTTTGAGCTTGCATTAGTTCTTGTCTTTGTGTTGAAAGAATAGATTATTCTAGTCTTTGAGCTGTTGTCTTTTATTCATTGTAAAATTTAGTATAGCAAAGGGTAGATAGAACTTCACATAATCAAGTCTTTGAGCTTGATATTGTTGTTCCGTCCCGAAGGAAGTGAAGGAAGTCTTTGCGCTTTCAGGAAACTTCATTTCCTTTCTCTCATTTCACTTGAAAGTGGTTACTGCTGTTCATATTCAATCGCTATCCTTTTCTATGAAGAGAAAAGGATATTGTCTTTCTTGAAAAAAAAAGAAAGATTGTTGTTCCATCCTATTTTATTTTCAAAGTTGTAGTTAGATAGGGGGAGCCTTCCCTTAATTAGGAGAGTTTTTACTCGTGTGTTGTGGTTGAAACCACAATTTTGTATATTTCCCCAAGTGTACAAAACTTTCAACCAACACGTCATAGCACTAATCAAAACATTACCCTTCAATTTCCAAACATCAAAAGCCCATTGTCAAACAAGATCCACATTAGGTCTAAAGGTATAGAACTTACCAACAAGAGTTGAAGATATATCCAATGTAGTTTCATCCATGAATGAATTTAGCAAAGAAATCTCAATACTTTCTCCAAAAACCTTGACCAAAGAGGAGGCAAATTAGTTAGATGGAACATTGCTTCTTTTGCTGAGTTTATCCACCCAAGAGGTTTGGTCCACCCCTCCAAAGAACAATTCTTCTTTCAAAAGATCCACATTCTCCTCTGTGCATACATCAGCGACTTTTTCAAGCAAGACGAAATCAACCTTTTTTCCAGCACCAACCTTGTTTGGAGAGAATTCACGCCATCAAAGACAACATTGTCTCCTAGGTTAAAATGCATATCCTAAGGCATCAACAAAGCCCCACCTCCCCAATTGACATTTCCCACACACCAAGAAATTTGAAGTTTCAACGAGCAAGAAGTTGTAGAGCTTGAGCTTTGGAATGGGGCATACACTCTCCTTTTCCTTATTGTTAATGCATGGTAGCTTATGCAAGATAAGATCTTCCTAACCTTCCTTGTTCTGTTATTTATCTACATGCTTCATGTCTGACTTATATTAAATGCTATAAGTTATCGGGTTAAATTAGCCGATACATACTTGCCATCGGATGCATAAACATTGGCACCAATTCACATCTGTTATCGGGCTTAATTATATCGAGCATATTTGTTATCGGGTTTAATGAACACACCGCTTCATTTGGCATTAACATTGGTTAACAAATGCACCGGTTGGATTATATTCATTGTGCACTTTCAATCATCGGTGTTTGTATGAACCAATTCATTAAATTGATCAGTCATTATATTATGATATTACAATATGCTATCGGGGGTTTTTGAACCGATAATCAGCATTGTGTTAATGGTATAATTGTAAAGGCACCGATCAATGGGTGCATTGATCGGTCATGCCTAAAAGGCATGACCAGTCAATACACCAATTGACTGGTTACCTAAATAATATATATGCCAATTGAATTCATTTGGAGAAGACATAGAAAATATTAAATGATCTCTCTCCTTCAGACCTGCAGATAAAAATCAGATTTATTAGACATTGACATAATTCCTCATATCCATATATAGCATTCATAGTTCATAACTTGTTCTTTAATTAAAATTGAAATAACTTTACATGGTATCAGAGCCAAGGTAATCGAACCTAAGGCTATTCAATTTTGATAAAATTCAAGGACTAAGTTACAAACTACATCACATTTCCATAATGGCCAACGCTATTAGATTCGAAGATAGACTCGGAGGTAGCGAAGATTTTTCAGCTTGGAAGTTTAGAATCAAAATGATTTTAAGAGAAAACAAAGTTGATTCATATGTCCAAACTCAAAGTGCACAACCAGAAGATGAAACCGAGAAATCCACATGGATCGAGGGAAACGATAAGGCTATTAAAATAATAGTGCATGGGGTAAGAAATAATATAATGCCCATCATTAGAAAGCAGGAGACGGCTTATAAAATGTTCAAGGCACTTGAAAGGACATTTGAGATATCAAATGCAAGTCGTACTCTAGCACTAAAACGAGAAATAAATCATATCACCATGAACAAAGGGGAGACAATCAATGCCTACTTCATGCGGATATCAGTTCTAAAAGATGAACTTGCAACTCTGGACTACGAGATCCGAGGCAAAGAACTAACACTCATTGCTTTAGATGGGTTGCCTAGTGGATGGAGCACATTCGTCCAAGGCATCAGTGCAAGCTCCAAATATCCTAAGTTTGAAAGACTAAGAGATGACTGTCTACAAGAAGAATCCCGATTGAACAAGGTAGGAATAAAACAGAAGAATATAGATGAAAACTTGCAAGTCCTAAATACAAACATCAATAAGAAGTACAAAAAGAAGCAATTCAGGAAAAGAAAAGCTAAACAAGGCAAGAACACTTCTAAGAAAGACCTATCACATGTTCAATGTTATAGGTGTGACAAATTCGGACACTATGTTGCAAACTGTCCGGAGAAAGGGAAGCAAGCCACATTTGCAAAAGTGAGGAAATCTAGAAAAGAAAATGACTCCAAGAACTATGTCCTCTACTTAGCACTTACAAGCCATACTTCAAACAAATCTAACTCATGGGTGATCGACAGTGGTTCATCCAGACACATCACCAGCTTTAGAGAAATACTAGACTCCATGATAGAGAAAGATGATGAGGAAGTAACCATCGGAGATGATTCTTCACATCTAGTCAGAGGAATTGGAACCTGCACCATCAAACTGAAGACAGGCATGTCACTATGACTTGAAGAAGTACTATATGTTCCAGGCATCAAAAGAAATCTAATCTCCATATCAGCACTAAAAGATCAAGGATACAGAGTGACCTTCATGGAAAACAAGGTGTTGGCTTGGCCAAAGAGATTCTCCATCAAAGACGCTAAGGTCATTGGTTGAAGACAAGGCTATTTGTATGAGCTATGTACAAAGCCCAATCTAGCATTGATCCATGAAGCAACTAATGCAAATGAAGTATGGCACAGGAGATTAGGCCATCTGAATTATAGAGCTTTGTCAACCATGGGAAACCTTGTCACAGGTCTACCTAAGTTGAAGCAATATCATTCAGAGGCATGCAAAGGGTGTGCCTTAGGTAAAAATACCAAAAATGCATTTCAGAATAGTACTAGAAAAACTAGCAAAGTTTTGGAGTTAATTCATTATGATGTATGTGGACCTATGTCCGTACCCTCGCTAGGGGGATTTTTGTACTATGTAATTTTTGTTGATGACTACTCTAGGAAGACGTGGATCTACTTTCTGAAATATAAAGAATCAGAAGAGATCCTAAGTAGGTTCAAAGAGTTTAAAACATTAACAAAAAATCTCTCTGAAAACAAAATTAAAATCTTAAGAACTGACAATGGGGGGGAATACACATCAAGACTATTTAAAGACTTTTGTAGAAATTTTGGGATTAAGAGGGAGTTGACAATACCTTATAATCCACAACAAAATGGAGTAGCTAAAAGCAAAAATAGGACCATAGTAGAAGCTGCCAAAGCCATGATACTAGATCAAAATCTAAACTTGAACCTTTGGGCAGAAGCAACTAACACTACTGTGTACATACAAAATAGATGTCCTCATTCACACCTTGAAGATAAAACTCTTGAGGAAGTCTTTACCAAGACAAAACCAGATATCAGCCATCTTAGGATATTTGGGTGTCCGGTCTATATTCATGTACCTAAAGAGAAAAGACTAAAACTAGAACCCTCTAGAAAAAGGGGAATACTTGTAGGATACAGTGAAACTTCTAAAGCCTACAGAATCTATGTACAAGGGCAAAGAAATATTGAACTCAGTAGGGATGTAATCTTCGAAGAAGATTTAGCCTTCAAAAGGGCCCAAAATACAATAGAACCTGAAATTCATAATCCTACTCCTAACCTAGAAGAAGAACCTACTCCTGAGCCTCAGAGGGAGTATCTTGAGGAAACTATAAGTGAAACACAAGACCCACCTATAGATAATCGCAAGAAAAGACCACTATGGGCCACCAAAACTATAGCAGAAGCTCAGAAGTTCGCTGCTCCTTCAGGAACCTTCAGGGAAAGCAAGAGGCCTAATAAATTCAACAACTATGTTGCACTTATGAATGATCTCTCTAAAGCTGAACCTAACAATGTTTCGGATGCACTCAAACATCAAGTATGGATAGATGCCATGACTGAAGAATATCAGTCCATTATGAAGAATGATGTTTGGGAGATTGTTCCTAGGACAACCAAGAAGTCTGTCGTGTCTTCTAAATGGTTGTTTAAAATCAAGCATGCTGCAGATGGTAGTATTGAAAAACACAAGGCCAGATTTGTAGCTAGAGGGTTCTCATAGAAGGAAGGAATAGATTACGAAGAAACATTTGCACCTATTGCCAGATACACATCAGTAAGAGCTGTCCTAGCCATTGCAGCAGCAAAGGGGTGGAAGGTACATCAGATGGATGTTAAGACAGCATTCCTAAATGGCGAGATCGTGGAAGAAGTCTACTTAGAGCAACCTGAAGGGTTTGAAATTCATGATGCAAAGTCTCATGTGTGTAGACTCAAGAAAGCTCTTTATGGGCTCAAACAGGCTCCCAGAGTTTGGTATGAAAGAATTGACACCTATCTCTCAAAGCTGGGTTTCTCTAAGAATGATGCAGATCCTAATCTCTACCTCAAAAGAAATAAAGGTGATATGTTAATATTAATTTTATATGTTGATGACTTATTAATTACAAGAGATGATCACCTAATAGATCAATGCAAGAAAGATCTATCCACAGAATTTGATATGAAAGACTTGGGGCTTCTTCATTACTTCCTAGGATTGGAAGTATGGCGGAATTATGATAATATTGTACTGAACCAAGGGAAGTACACCTTGGACATATTGACAAGATTTGGAATGCTAAACTGCAGACCCATGACCTCTCCTATGGAAACCAACTTCCATAAACTTAAAGAAGCAGCAGCAGAATCAAGACCTACTGACCCCACTCAATATAGGCAGATAATTGGGTCCCTGATGTATCTAGTAAATACAAGGCCAGATATCTGCTATGCTGTTAATGCCTTAAGTCAGTTCATGTGTGAACCTAAGGAGATACACCTGGTTGCAGTAAAGCATATAATGAGATATCTACAAGGTACCCTAAAGCTTGGTCTTAAATATGAAAAGGTTGACATAGATCTACATGGATTTACAGATTCACATTGGGCTGGCAGTGTGACTAACAGAAAGAGCACTTCAGGGTGCTGCTTCAGTTTAGGGTCAGCCATGATATCCTGGATCAGCAGAAAACAATCTTCAGTAGCTCAGAGTTCCACAGAGGCTGAATATATTGCAGCTTCAATGGCTGCCCAAGAAGCAGTATGGCTAAGGAAATTGCTCGTGGGATTATTTGGAGAACCTATGAAACCTACAGTCATTCAGTGTGATAATCAAAGCTGTATAAAACTCTCTGTAAATCCAGTATTTCATGACAGGTCCAAACATATTGAGATTCCATATCACTATGTACGAGATATGGTTGACAGGAATGTGATAAAGTTAGAATATGTGTGTACAGGAGATCAGACTGCAGATATTCTGACCAAACCACTTTCCAGAGTGAAGGTTGATCACTTCAGAAAGGGTTTAGGTATGATAGAAAGGTAATCTGCTTTGTAATCTATACTTACATATATTTAAGATGTTTAAGGTGTAAACTTCTTTGTCATGATTGGACTATCTCTTGGCTTCTTGCCACCTGTGTTCATATCTAAGAGGTGACGATCTCTCAAATACTGAACACTTGTATGTAGACATCATAAGGTGACAATCTTATGATAGTCAAACCAGTAATCATGTTGGATCACTGGTAAGTCATGGATGTGCCATGACTATGTTGTGATACAACATTTGTACAAATGTTATTGCATTATCACAACTTGGATATGATGAGAACTTAAGCACTTCTCATATGGTTATCCTTGTATTGCGTGTTAGGCAATACTGATATCACGTGTAGGTGATATCTCAACCATTGATCATGTTGGATCTCTGGTAAGTCATGGATGTGCCATGACTATGTTGTGATAAACATTTATAAATGTTATTGCACTTATCACAACTTGGATATGATGAGAAACTAACCTTTCTCATAGACTTATCCTTAAGTATTGCATGTTAGGCAATACTGATATCATGTGTTAGGTGATATCTTGATGAATCTTACAAGATCACATGTTTTGGTGATTTCTCACATGATTAGGTGATGATTCTCTTTTTTTTTTTAAAATAATACTTTATGTCACATGCTCAAGTGATGTTCTTCTATCTTGTATCATATGTCTTGATGGTACTTCCCATGTATAAATGATTTTTGCTGACTGACATTATCTTAGTTATGAAAAGGAAATGTGATGCAGGTTGCCTTATCTTCCAAAGCTAAGAGGGAGTGTTAATGCATGGTAGCTTATGCAAGATAAGATCTTCCTAACCTTCCTTGTTCTGTTATTTATCTACATGCTTCATGTCTGACTTATATTAAATGCTATAAGTTATCGGGTTAAATTAGCCGATACATACTTGCCATCGGATGCATAAACATTGGCACCAATTCACATCTGTTATTGGGCTTAATTATATCGAGCATATTTGTTATCGGGTTTAATGAATACACCGCTTCATTTGGCATTAACATTGGTTAACAAATGCACCGGTTGGATTATATTCATCGTGCACTTTCAATCATCGGTGTTTGTATGAACCGATTCATTAAATTGATCAGTCATTATATTATGATATTACAATATGCTATCGGGGGTTTTTGAACCGATAATCAGCATTGTGTTAATGGTATAATTGTAAAAGCACCGATCAATGGGTGCATTGATCGGTCATGCCTAAAAGACATGACCGGTCAATACACCAATTGACTGGTTACCTAAATAATATATATGCCAATTGAATTCATTTGGAGAAGACATAGAAAATATTAAATGATCTCTCTCCTTCAGACCTGCAGATAAAAATCAGATTTATTAGACATTGACATAATTCCTCATATCCATATATAGCATTCATAGTTCATAACTTGTTCTTTAATTAAAATTGAAATAACTTTACACTTATTGCTTCCACTTTTGATGGGATTAATGAGGGCATCAACATAATTTGTTGTTTTTTCTTTATTTGTCTTCTTTGACAGCTCTTTGGAATCATATTTGTTGGCCATTTGACTCTCTTCATATCCAAGGCCAATCTTTATAAATGGTGACCTTTCCTCACATATAATATGATTCAGTATCTCAGTACTCTTTTCAAACTTGAGGCTCTTGTTTAACTTAGCCATTGTTTTCTCTAATTCTTTCCTCCAAGAAAGAATTTTGAATTTAAGCCTCTCACAATTTTCTTCTTTTCCCTTTAATTATATTCTCATTTCTTACTCAATTTATTTTGCCACTTCAATTTGAATTTTTAGATTGATGATCATTTTTTCCAATTCCTCAAGACTTTGCAACATTTATTCTTTCCTCAAGGAAACAATTTTGAATTCAACCGTCTTACAATTTTCTTCTTTTTCCTTCAATTATAATCTCATGTCTTCCTGAATTTGTTTTGTCTCTACAATTGAATTTTCAGATTGATGATCATTTTCTCTTATTCTTCAAGTCTTTGTCACACTATCGCCTTAGATTCACAGTTGGCCTCTTGAAGCTGTAATTTTTGCTTCAAATTATTCTTCTTAAGTTTCTTTATTTCATTTAGAGCACAAATAAGTTCCTCTTCCAAATCTACTTCCCCGTCCATTTCATCATTCTCTTCGCCTTCTGTTTAGTCTACCTTTTCTTCACTTTCCAAGACATCATTTTTTGTTTCTATTTCTATGAAAAGAATTTCTTCTCTAACACTAATAGAGCAAATTTCTTTAAATGAACTACTTTCCTCCTTGGATTAAAAGCTTTTCTTGTTCTTTAAAAAGCTCTTCTTTTTTCTCAAATTTGCCATGTTTGTATCCTTGTTTATGTTGATTATGTTTGCCACTTCTTTTTACATCATGCAATTCTTCTTCTTCAATACTTCCCATTTTTGCATATAGGTATTTGGCTGCAAAGTGTCCTATATTTCCACAATTAAAGCATTTAAAAGGTAACTTACCTTTATACTTTTTGGATCCTTTCTTTAGCTTCCTTACAAAATGAGCTTCCTCTTCATCTGTTCATAATTGGAACTATTGCTTGGCTCGGGCTCCTTATTCTTCATCTTCTTTGAGGCTTTGAAGACTGTTTCTCCTTTTCAATCCTCACTTCATATGCTATGAGGATCCCATGCAACTCACACATTGTTACGGTATCTAAATATTTTATTTCTCTGATAGAGAAGACTTTGACATCAAATCTCAAAGGAAAAGATCTTAGAACTCTTTGCACAATTGTTGAGTCTTAAAATATTTCACCAAGGCCTCTTATAGTGTTAACAATTTCATCCACCCAAAGGAAATAGGCTGCAATGTTTTCATCATCCTTCTTTTCTAAACTTTTAAATTGTCTTTTGTGTTTGAAGCTTGGATTTCTTTACCTTATCATCTCCTTCATAAGTTTTCTGAACTTTCTCCCACATTTCTTTCGCCAAGACACAATGCATTACTTTGACAAATTTTTATTCTGATAGTCCAAACAAAATTGCATTCATAGCTTTGGCATTATTTTCGCTTACCTTCTTTATTGCCAAATCCATTATAGGTGATGATGGAGGTTCATATCCACTTACCACTAATTGTCAAATACCAAATCCAAGAGCCCTTAAGTAGGTGCACATCCTTATTCCAAAAAGCATAGTTTGTTCCATAAAACAATGGAGCTCTAATGGAGAAAAATCCCCATTGGCAAGCCATGTGTGCTCTTAAGATCTTCCTTCTAGCTATTAAGCTATACTTTGAAAGAAACTAGTTGTAATACCAATTGATGAGTACAAGCTTATACTAAGAGGGGGGATTGAATCAATATAAGGCAATATTTTACTTTTTCAAATTAATAACCACAAGAATATCAATTGCACAACATCAAAAATTAAGAACGCGAGAAGAATGTGAAAACCCTTTCGCAAGAAAACCACACAAAAATATTTTCTTATATAAATACTTCTCTTACAAATTTTGCAAGCACCAATCTATCGGAGACACCAATCCCTACTTATATTTGTAGGCACCAACCCATTGGAGACACCAACCCCTACTTATATTTGTAGCCAATCCCCACAACTAAGTACCAACTTATTAAAAGACATCAATCTCTTCTATGGAGAGGCACCAACCTCTTGATCAACAAATCTTAATCTTCTTGAAGAATAAATCTCCTTAAAATCTGCCTTAAATATACTACAAAATCATCTTAAAAAGATTTCTGCAAATCTACTATAATTCTCCTCTTAGATATGCTATAAAGTCACCTTAAAAGGTTTGCGATAATTCTCCTCTTAGATCTGCAATAATTTCTTCAAAAAATCTGCCATGACAATCTTCTATATTTCCTTCACACACAAATTTTCTGGTGAATATATGATATATCTCTTTATCTACCACAATCACACTTCTCCACATTCCACAGACTATATTTTATTATCTTCATGAAGGAGGGTGACTTGCTGAAAAGACATGTCATTTACAAAGGAGGAGAACAGTACATTTATATGCACCCTTTCACACTTGGGTGCTTGCCTTAAGGGGTCAGCTCCTTTGAAATTAATATTAATTTAATTTTGAAATTTAAATCCCCAAACATGGGTCAGCCAGCAAGGGTCGGCCAACAATAAGAAAAATGGTTTGGCCCACATAAATAAATATAAATTTATTTATTTAAAAGCAATTCAAACTCTAATTTTGGGCACCAAAATGGAAAAACTCTAAATAAGGTAATCGACCATGATTGAGGTCTTCATTGGAAAACGAATATTGGGCATTTGGCCCTGCATTATGCCTCAGCAGTCCTAATTGCAGCAATCAGATTTCCTTTGACATCAATAATTCTAACATAAAAAATCCCACATGATGAGAACCAAAAGGGACAATGCATAGAAGGAAGACACTATGATAACAGTCATTAGGAAAGATGGCAGTGAAAAGTGTTTTGTTTTACCTAAAAGACATTTAGAAGGTGTAAGACTGAAGCATAGAAGAAGGTATGACGGTATTAAAGACTATTAAAGTTCATGGTAGCCACAGTGGTCAACATTTCAGGATATGTTGGAATTGTATGCCCAAATGGATCTTTGAGGATTTTATCCAACACTTGAAAATCTCAAAAAGTAGGTGCTATTCTAGAGTTTAAAGGCTTCCGATACTTCTGAGTTGGTTTCTCCAAAGAGCCTATTGAGTGATCCTTGGGTGGATGATATGGGCTTAGGACAAGGTGACACATTCCCTGATTATGGTGTAAAGCAACTTTCTCCAGATGGTTATGCTCCAGGTACTGAGGAATATAGACAGAGAAAGGTGAATAAATTTGGGATCTTGGGTAGGATCTTACTGGAAAAAGAACATATCAAGCTTCAGAAATTGAGGCATCAAATGTTTTGCCACAGATGGAAACTAGTGATGAACAATTTTAAAGGAAATCCTTTGATTGGCCTACATCTAGTTTGGTAAATTTTAAAGACCAAAAGCAAATGTGATCACAACTAACACAAATGGATAATGACTGTTTATGCATGAGTTCAAGAGCATGACACAGTGATAGAAGACATAGCAAACTTTAAAAGAGGACACAGTCACACTTATGTTGAAGCCCTAAATGACAGTCTTAAAAGCAGAAAATAGAGTTTCAAGATGCCAGTTAAAAACTAGAGCAAAAGACAAGGTAAAGAGTAACAAAAGATATTTATGTTTCATGCATAGATTGTGAAGAGAGTAAAAGCTACAGGTCTCTCATAATGGCAGAGCTTGTTGCAACAGTAAAAGGGTCCAGGATTGCAGTTGTAAGGAAAGTCATAAAAGAACAAGATGAACCGTCCTCTTGTGTTAGTTAGAAGAGATTGTATGGCCACATGAGCAGTAAACATGAGTTTATGGTAATTAATTATATGCTCACTGTTTTTGTGTTTTTATTGCACTGTCAAGGACAAAAGAGAAAAGGTGTGGTGTTGTTAGAGTCCCTTGGCCAAGAAAATGTCATGACCGTGAGATAAAAGCACAACAGACCTTCAATATGATGTGAACCACATGTTTTAAGCTTCATGTAATAGTGGCTGGAGGAACATGAGATAAACAAGGTCAATGAAGTAGCAAGGTTGAATAAAGACAAAGTTTGGAAAACACAGAGGTAGTACTAAGACAAATTCCTTGAATAAGGAGGACGGTCATGAAGACTGACACAGTAACATGTAGGTTTATTGTGACTGTCAAAGGCAAAGAGGTCTTATGGAACAATCTTTTCAAGGTATGAAATAACAGTTGGGTCCCAATACAGTCTCAATGACAGTGTTAAGAGGATAGTCACAAACTCAAAGACTAAGGATAGGAACTTGAACACGCTAAAATACAAAGCCTATGTCAATGTTAATGGATATTATCATCTGGATAGGGTGGCAGATATTAGAGATAATAGATACAGCTAAAGCCAAGTCTTTCAAAAGTCATATAGTGTATGAGGGCAATTTGTGATGAATAGGCAGTGCCAAGAAGACATTCTGCTGAAGGTACAAAGTCCTTGGCTACCAATATCCTTTACGCAGGTTCCTAAAGGGCGTGAGCTGAATGTCATTTCAACTAAGATAGTCACAGAGTCAAAAACAGACATGTGAAAAGACAGTTATTGAAGGACAGATCAAAACTGTGAAAGAGACAGAGGCTTGTCAAAGGACCTAAACACAAAACCTAATGACAGGGTCAGAATGACAGTCATCTAGGGAGTATGGTGCATCGCTTCAAGCCTCTGACAAAGAGTTGCAGTATCCTTAAATGCTATGTCTCTGCTCTCTAAGAACTCTGTTGTTCACCATTTTCCAAACAGACTTGTCATGCACACATCCTTAATACTGCAACTTTTTGTATATACAGCGTGAGGTTATTGTTAATACTGTAAACAAAGAGTTGCAGTATTAAGGATGTGTGCATGACAAGTCTGTTTAGAAAATGGTGAACAACAGAGTTCTTAGAGAGTAGAGACATAGCATAATAGTAGGCGAGGCCTTTGTTAACAAATACGATGAACTGTTGTGTGAAGGAATCTCCTGAAACGGAGGTCCAATTGTAGCATATGATATTTGATGAAGATGTGAGAATAAAGGAGGTATTAATGAATTGAATATGTGGTAATTTTAGGGCCTAGAACCTCTCCCACGCCCTAGGAAGTTTCATGTCTTTTTCACATGAACTATAACCATAGAAATGAAAGTTTCCAACAGTCAAGGAAGTGTAATGGCATTTATGGAGAGTGGTAAGCAACTAGTGTTGTATCCCTCTTTCTTGATTTTGGAAAAATGCTTATTATGCTTTGTTCTAGCTAATCAATGACATTGTTTTATTCTTCTATGAATGAAGTTGTTATCTAAAAGGAAATGATTGATGAAGTTATTTAATTGCGACATTTTATGAAATTGACAAACCAGTTAAGATGTGACTAGATGAATTTTCTTGTAACCAAGTGATTTTAGGAACCACAACACCCTCAGGGGGGGAGAGTATGATCAAGGAGAGGGTCGCAGATATTAGAAAAGAACATTGCCAATGAGTTTTGGGCCTGGTTTAATCGGACGTACACTTTGAGCATCTTGGTCTTGGTAGAGTAAGCTCCATATCACCCTACTAAAGTTGACATAGAGTCAGTTTGTCACCCTTGTATCGTCAGGTAGTCGAGTATCCTTGGTTTGAGTTTATTCTCTTCATGTGGTGGTTATCTTGTTAATGTCTCTCTTTTTCTTATTTGATTGTGGTTTGTGAGTATATTTTCTTGATTGCCCTTGAAGACATTTTTTATGGATTTATGTATATAGAGGTACATTCATACCCACACACGTATGTAGATAACGTACATGTATGGATATGAATATATCCATTTTGTGATGGGTGTGTGTATTATGCAATGTATCGCATTATTATCTTGCACCATGTTTTAAGACCACCGACCTTGATCGAGGTGGCCACCATCTTGATGGCGGAGGCTTTCTTGTAACAGATGGACGTTATGCTAAAGATGTTGGTGTTAGCTCACTGAGCTAGCACTTCAATAGCAAGCATTATGATTATTTATGTGGCATTTGGAACCCATTTTGAGGATTGTTGTCGACTTGATCATATGCAATTTTGTATTTTTGCTCTACAAAAAACTTTAAGCTTTCAGTATCGTGCTGCTAGGATATTGGAGATATTTGGTGGCATTATTGTTTCTTGGCTATGCGAAAGTATTGCATGGTAGCTTGTTTCTTGTGCTGTGTCGAGTCAATTGAGTCAAGCTCGATGGAAGCCTTGGAGCTCTCTCTTCTCTTCTCTACCGATTCTTAGGCAAGAAATACATTACTCTGTCTCTATTCTTGAACATTTTGAAAACATTATTATTTTTATTTTATGGTCGAAGCAAAGGAATGAGATTGCATGTTTTTCTTGTATTGTGTCGAGTCAATTGAGTCAAGCTCGATGGGAGCCTTGGAGCTCTCTCTTCTCTTCTCTACTGATTCTTAGGCAAGAAATACATTACTCTATCTCTATTCTTGAACATTTTGTAAACATTATTATTTTTATTCTATGGTCGAAGCAAAAGGAATGAGATTGCATGTTTTTCTTGTATTGTGTCGAGTCAATTGAGTCAAGCTCGATGGGAGCGTTGGAGCTCTCTCTTCTCTTCTCTACCGATTCTTAGGCAAGAAATACTTTACTCTGTCTCTGTTCTTGAACATTTTGAAAACATTATTATTTTTATTCTATGGTCAAAGCAAAAGGAATGTGATTGCATGTTTATTTATGCAAAGCTATTGTTGGCTTAGATTTGTTGTATATTTTCGATATGCTTGATGTTGTTGTGAGATATCGCCTTAAGGCAATGTAATAGTAGAATTTCCTATAAGCATACTAATTAATAGTATCACTATTAGGAAGACCTACACGCTCAATAAACAAGTTGTGAAGTTTATGAATCTGCCTACCTTGTTAATATTGAGCTGGAAGCGGACCATATATCTGAATTTGTTCTATTTTGTATAACTTGGTTGAATTCGATTAAGGTAATCATATTTTCTTGATTCTCCTAAGCTATCAAATATTTGTTGATATAAGACTGAGACAATCTGTGTTCTTGGTTGTGCTGTTCCGATATTCTATTGTGAATGTGGGTTAAGGCAAACTGAATTCCATTGTTGGTTCTATTCTGCTATATCAATGTTTGATATTTGATTAAAGTAGACCAACTCCATTAGTTAGTTATGTTTTGTTGTTTTAGTGTTGTCAATTGTAAATGAAAGTTCAATCTATATTGGTTTAAGCTTGTCCTTTGAGATAATGTAATTATGTACAGCTATTAAGCTTGTCTAAACCGTAATAAGGGAAGTAAGAGAGAGTTTGTATATTCATGTTGGATGGCTCTATTCTGTAATTCCGAGTCTTGGTCTTTGTGTGAAGCTTGTTGTGATTTTGTCTGAACCGGGTCTTAGTATGATAAAACCCAACACCCTGGCTTAAATAAGGACTTATGTTTGAATCCTATGGTAGGAATATGCCTCTGTCCACCTTGTAATTTAGTTTCCAAGTTTACTAGTGATCAGTTGGAAACTTGGACCCAAAGGTAGTTTGCAAGTACGCAACTCCTTTCCTTATGTCGAGTAAGGGTAGTGGACGACTGCACTTCTATGTGCTTATTATGAATCTTGACCAAAGTGGCGGTATAGTTAGCATGTGTCTATCAGTTCACAAGAGTCAGATAGACCACTAGCCAGAGTGTCATGCAAATTAGGGGATACCTATAGTGTATGACCAGTTAGACAACGTAGATTCTAATCACCGGGTTCAGAGACTTAATGGAAAATGTTTTATCCTCTATCTTCTACCCTCGTGAAGGGTCAGGCCCTTCCAGTAGGAAGTGGCATAGGGGACATATGTCCATGCTTGGGTGGAAAAGCCCTTGATGATGCTCTCCCTCTTCCAGTTGTAATGGGATAAGCATTTGTTCATCAGAAAGTTCTTTACTCTGTAAACTCTTAAACTCTTCTCTCTCTTTACCTTAGGATATGAAGTTGTTGGAGGTTAGTTAATGTTTCCTTTGCTGAAATGGTTAGTTAGTTGAAGTTAAGTTAGTTATTAACAATTTCAATTTCAACTAAACCTAAATGAAATCAATTTATTTTCTTTGAATTAGTAAAAGTTAAATATTTTTCCATTTTAGAACTTTTGGTTGTTACAGATGGTATCAAAGCTAGCAAGTTCGACACTGAACCTTGGGCTCACCACCTGAAACTTAGACAGAAAACTGAGCCAAGTTACTTGATAATTGGGATTGTATTTTCTTGTTTAGTAGAGTAGAGTGTAATGAATAACTCAGCTAACAATACCTTGAGATGGTTGACTTTGTTATGAGTTAGTAGACAGCAATACGTTGGCCGTTAATGTTATGTTACCATGAAGGTCATGGTAGACTGTTAATGTCGATAACATTAGACAATTTGTAACTAAATGGATAAAGAGCCAGTGGGTCAGATATACCCAAATATTATGTGTCTTGTGAGTTAGTTGAACTCTAGTATGTACAAGTCGAGAAAGGGTGGTCAGTACTGACAATGTGTTAAATGTTCTTGCAATATTAAAACCTTAGCCAAGGTGGTGCTTCTTAATGCAAGCGACCATCAGTTCACATGAACTAGATACATCTCTAGTCAGAAGGGTCATTACTAGTTGGGGAGTACCCATAGTATAAAACTAACTAGTGTGTAGGTTCTAAACACTAGGTTTAGATGGCAAAATGGCAACTAAGTTTCATCCTTCGTTTGCACCCTTGTGCAGGGTTAGGCCGCTTCCAGTAGGAAGGGGCGCAGCAGATTGCCAAGTCCATGGTTGGGAGGAAAGTCCTTCATGAAGCTCTTCCTCTTCCAAGATATGTCGAGGCTTGATACAGAAGATCTCCAATTGGGAAGCTTCTTGATTTTAATCTCTGAACTTTTACCTATTCTTTGAAAATGAAAGTTTCCATTTGAATACCTTTTTCATATTGATTAGCATAATGTTATATGTTAAATTCTTTGATCGTTAAAGAACTAACTTCCTTTCATATGAATCAGTTAGATTCCTATTATGCTGAAGTAGTTATGTTTTATTTGAAATGCTCAAGTTTTATCTTTGTATAGATCGTAATCTATTTTCTTCTAAGAATAGAATATGTGAAACAAAGCATTTTGGGAATCCAGAAAATGGAATCGAACCTTTAAACAAAAAAATGAAAAAAGGTCTATGACTCGACTATAAATTGACTATGGATGATCGAAATCATGTATGATTACTTTTCTTCATTTCCATTTGATAAGGAGACTTAAGCAGAAGCTATCTGATGACTCAAGAAAGAGGGGTGCGGATGGCCCCATCAAACTAGGAAACAATCAAAAGTACACCTTAACCAAGTCAATTGAAAACTCAACTGAGAAAGTGACTAAGGAAAGAAAAGGGACAGAAGGTTAGAATGACCCTCAGATTCTCACTACGGGATACCGTCTCATTCCCTCTGATTTAATGATCAGGAAGAATTCAAGAACCTATCTGAGGAGATAATGGTTACTTCTAGATAAGAGAATAACTATGCGATAACTAGCAAATAAGAATGTCCACACTTGGGCTTGAGCAATATAAGTTAGATTTTGTGGAGTATGTTAAGTATGAAAATTAAATAGAACAACTTAATTAAATCGTGAATAAAGCTAGGGAATAGTTAATCATGGAGAATTTGTGGATGCCAATATTCCTAAGGTTGAACTAGATTAGATCCTTACCCTAATAAGATAGATTGTGGGTCATTATGAATTCTACTCTAGGGAGAATGCTTGGATGCCCTAAAATTAGAATGTAAAGAGGAATCAAGAAGATTAAATCGCCTTAAATGAAAACTCAATATCAGAAGATATCGTTGAGGCTTGGTTAGCAGGAAAGGAAAAGTATCTTGCGATCAAGAACTACATTATCAATATCAAGCTATATGGAAAGCTTATCAACTGTCGGATGAGGCAGCTACTTGGAAGGAACAAAAGGTTGGGGAAGGAATAAAAATAATTGTAAGCCGTATATAGGAAATTGTTGTCGAGAGCTCAAGATAATGCAGTGCTTGTTAAAAGTTTGGGTAGAACTTCAGGGATTCACTATGAAGGTTGTTTAGTATTGGGCACCCTTAAGTTCCTACGATGTAATCCTAGGTATGAGTTGGTTATGGAAGCATAGAGCCAAGCGGACTATTTTTGGACGACCTATGGAATAGAGTTCACATTCAAGTAATTCAACATGAAATTAAAGTGAGGAAAATCTTCGCTTGCAGCAAAAGAAAAGCAAAAGAGGAAAAAGGGTGTCAAGTGTTTGCAGCCAAGATGGAGGAGATTAATGAATTCATAGAGGTTATATATCATGATGATATGGTGTTGTTGAAAAGTCCATGTACAATGAAGAAGAAGGTGTGGGAATAGTTGAGAAGGGCTATAGTATTATCTAAATAGATTGGTCATCGGGCTATCAGCAACTGAGATTGAAAGAAGAGGATACTCATAAGACAGTATTTAGAACAAGATATTGACACTATGAATTTACTATTTTATCATTCATGCTAAGCAGCACCTAACAACATTTAAGAATTCGATGAACAATGTGTAGGAAATTGTTTAGACAAGTTGTAATGAACTTTTCACGAATATCTCATCTATTACTTACTCTTTAGGAAAAGGGAAGAAGATTTCAAAAGGCTGAGAAATGGAAGATTCTTCACAAGATGCTAAATCTGAAGGTAGAGGTAAAGAAGATGGGTGCCCATGAGGATCTATTTCAGGATGATCAAGAAGCTCACGAATACCATCAAATTTCAACAATGTATTGGAGAACAAAGGCTCACCAATGAAATTCCTATATGTATGAATCCATGAGTGAAACGGGCCTGCTGAATTTGCCTTCAATCCATTGATCATGGAAATGAGAATTGACCTTGGGGTCGATTCTTCCAATATCTCATTCTTGTCAAGAAAACCACCAATCAAAGGAGGACCTAATAAAATATTATATTTTGCCAAAGCAGTTGATACACCCTTCCAAGTGAACAATGATGTTGGAACAAAGGTGCCAATAAGGTGAAATATCCGCAAACCAAGAGAGGTCCATAACCACAAATGCAAACCTTGAAGCTGCCTTCGAAGGTAGTAAGAAAAGATTACCCTGCAACCATTCTACGCCTAGAACATTGATGATGTAATATCCCAGTAATTTTTTTTTTGTTTTTAGACCAATAACAATTCATCCACAACAAATAACCCGTTAAGGTTAGAGGAATAATCCAAACAACTAAAAGGGAACCCTTCCACCTTTTGTTCACCGAGAGCCCAAACTGGGAGGGTGAGAGCATACGGTGTTCTGGGGATCGTTAGCAATCATAATCAAACTGAAAATTACAATGCATGGGCGGCAAGCCAACCCCTTCTGCTTATCCAGTAGGATAGAAACCAAAGCTCTTGGCGGTAAACTGACCAAGGGAAAATTACAATAAACTGAAGTTCAATCACTCTATCGCGTATTTCAGCGAGAGGACAGTACATTAAGCTATCACCCTACCGCATATTTCAGCGGGAGGACCATTGAATTGAACTTATCGCTCAACCACTTATTTAGCGGGAGGATTGATTACAAAACTTAGAAGGCGGCAAGCCAGCCTCTTCCACTTATGCAGTGGGTAATTACAAAAGAAAGTAGAAAGAAGGGGATGATTAGTCTACTGAAACAAGCTTACAATATAGAGATGAGATGAAATGAATAATTGCAGATTTCTACAACATGACTGTAATTTTCTGTTACACTGATTTGCAGGCTGAAAGTACAGTTTCAGCAGACTATGGAAACATCAAAACACTCATAACTCACTCATTTTTTGCCCGAATCAACTCAAATCAATCCCATTCCCACCGTACATCAAATGAAATGACAACCAATCAAAGCCACATCCCAAACAAACCCATTTTATTTTGCACACATCCCAATGCAAAACAAAAAACCCATGCCTAGCCTAGGAATTTCGATTTTATCTATTAAATTCATTGCTCATTTTAACATGCTAAAAACTCACACATTGTATCGCCATAGCCTAGAAGGAAGGATGAGCCGGTACCTAGATGGATGGAGTCGCCTGGTTAGGAGATATGAGCAAATTTCACTTTCAGCAGTCCCGCGACCAGCAACCAGAAGCAATCAAATCCAACATCGAACACTCCATAATCTGCAACTCATTAACCAATCTGCAATGGGAACACAAGGGCACGACTAGGTACTATATTGCAAGTACGAAACTGAGACTCAGCTAGGAAGCCAACTTCGAAGCTCAGATTTTCAGTAGCCAAACCGGCAGCATAACGATGCAATTTTCAAAGATGTGGAAATGGGAGCCCAAGCCCTCATATTTATAACTTCACTCCTCAAATTCAAATGTCATTCCTCCAAATTCCACGCCTTGCATTTGAATTTCATTCCATTACAAGTGGACCCAAGTGTAGCACCACTTTCTTCCTAAGTCAAAACTCACGCCAAAAAGGGGGAGGGCCCACGTAAAACTCTTGGCACATAATGGAGATGCAACATGAAATAATGTTCTCCTAAAAATATTTCGACATCCCATAGAATATATGAATTTCGCCACAACTTAGGATAAAATAGGCATTAATCTCAAATTCAATAAACCAGTAGCCAATAATCAAATTAATTAAATATTAACCTTAGGATAAGGAAATAATATTTAATTATGTCGCAAATGACTCCCGTACTGATTAATATCACAACCAAGGTGAAACTGTGCCCGAACGACCACAAAACTATTGTAGAATCAGAACCCTGTCTAATGCCAGAAATAGAACTGTGCCACTCAGCCACTTACTAAAAATAGTAAGTCAAGAACTACTGCTCAGAAACACATGATCATCGCGTCCAAAGGCACAACAAGGAGAGCTCAGTAAGATAGTAACACCAGAATGGCCATTCCCTGACTTACTAAAAATAGTAAGTCCTCGTTTCATCAGTGCTAGACCCTCATACTTCATTCCACCTAGCCTACGGGTCTCAGGAATAGGCTAATGTACCACTGAAAGAGCATCAATGAGCAACTGTAAGGCTGGATGCGATAAAATCTCCTCATTCTCCCACGTAGCATCCTCTGCTGGTAGATTCTTCCATTTGATCAAGTATTCCCTGATCACTCTTCTCCTCAAAGTTCGTTCCCTGAATTCAAGGATAGCTTCTAGAATCAAAACCAACTCTCCCTCCTCATCAAGCGGAGGTAACTCAGCTGAAGCAACAACATTGTGTCCTAGAGCCTTCTTAAGGCGAGACACATGAAATACATTATGGATCCTGCTGCTTGTTGGTAATTCCAACTCATAAGCCACTTCTCCAACCCTTCTGCTGACTCTGAAAGGCCCATGGAATCGAGGCTTCAATTTCTCAACCCCACTCTTCTTGAGAGTAGACTGTCTGTGGGGTTGAAGCCTCAAATAAACCATGTCGCCCACCTCAAAGGTGCGCTCAATACGCTGTTGATCAGCATACAACTTCTGCTGATTCTGTGCATGCTGGAGATTGTCCCTCAAAATCCTCAGAATATCCTGACCTTGCTGTATCATATCCTTTGCCTGAGGGGTTCTACTATCACCAAATACCAAGTCTACGAAGCTAGGAGCTTCATAACCATATAGTGCCATGAATGGTGACATCCGAATGGACATGTGATAGGAGGAATTGTAACAATATTCTCCTAGGTGAAGCCATCTCACCCAAGTATTCTGTTGCTCCGAGACATAGTTTCTAAGATAACCTTCCAACCACTTATTCACTATCTCGGTCTGCCCAACAGTTTGAGGGTGATAACTGGTGCTTGGAGTGAGCATAGTACCACACAATCTGAAAATCTCCTGCCAAAAAGCACTTAGGAACTTGTTGTCCCTATCACTCACAATGTTCTTCGGTAAACCATGTAATCTGAACACCTCCCGAAAGAACACTTCAGCAACTTGTGCTGCTGTAAAGGAGCTGGTGATGGCGAAGAAATGAGCAAACTTTTTAAGTCTGTCCACCACCACATAGTGTAATGTCCCCTTCTCATTGATGCTCTTTCAGTGGTCCATTAGCCTATTCCTGTGACCCGTAGGCTAGGTGGAATGAAGAATGAGGGTCTGGCATTGATGAAACAAGGACTTACTATTTTTAGTAAGTCAGGGAATGACCATTTTGGTGTCACTATCCTACTGAGTTCTCCATGTTTTGCCTCTGGACGCGATGATCATGCTTTTCTGAGCATTAATTCTTGACTTACTATTTTTAGTAAGTGGCAGTGTGGCACAATTCTATTTTTGGCAGTAGACAGGGTTCTGATTCTGCAGCAGTTTGGTGGTTGACCCAACTCAGTTCCATCCTAGCAGTGTTAATAATCAGTACCAGAGCCTTATGCAAAATAATTGAATATTAATTCCTTATCGTAAGGTTAATATTTAATCAATTTGATTATTGACGACTAATTTATTATAACTTGGGATTAATGCCTATTTTTCCTAAGTTCTTGGCAAATTCATTTTTATTAGAGAGATATCGAAATATTGAGGAAGATGTTATATTTCTTATAACTTATCTCTAATTTCGCCAAAAGTGGTTAACATGGGTCCAAGTCTTGGGCGTGAGGTTTGACTCTTGCATTGGGCGCTACAATGGGTCCACATGAAGATGAAATGCGATGCAAATGGGAAGTGGAATCTGCATTTGAATTTGAATGGTAAGAAGTTATAAATAAGAGCCTTGGGCTCTCATTTGGGATATCTTGAAAATTTGTAAGGTTATGCTGCCGGTTTGGCGACAAAACTTGAGGCTTCGGAGTGCATCTCCCTAGTGCTACCCGGTTTCGTACTTGAAATACAATACCTAGTTGTGCATTGTATTCTTCTACATTCTCAGAGTTTGCCATAGACATTTTGGTGTTGAAGTGATTCTGGAAACTTGCTGGTTTCGCCTGTGGCTGAAGCATATTTTTGCTCACACCTCTCTGCTGGAGCAACTGACAATTATGGGTATCAGCCCTATCTTCCTTCCCAGTACTGGCGATAAACTTTGTAAGTTTATAGCATGTTTGTTTAAGTTTTGAATTTATTATGCCAAATCGAAATTCCTAGGCTAGGCGTGGGTTTTCTGCCTTGCATTGGGATGCGTGCAAATTAAATAAGGATTTGTTTGGGGTGTTGTTTTCATCGATTGCCATTGCATATGATGTACGGTCGATTTGGGACTAGTTTGAGCTGATTTGGATGTAAAATGAGGGAGTTATGAGTATTTTGGCATTTCTCTAGGCTACTGGTCTGTACTTTCAACCTGCAGATTAGTTGTAACAGAAATTTATATCTTTATTGTAGAAATCTGCATTACTCTCCTTCTGTCATCTCTACTATTGTAAGGTTAGGTAGTAGTACTACTAACCAGTTCTATCTTTGTAATTCTCATCCTGCTGAATAAGTGGAAGAGGTTGGCTTGCCGCCTGATATGCAACAAATTTGTAATTTCCAGTCCTCCCGCTGAATAAGTGGTCGAGTGATAAGTTAATGCTATGGTCCTCCCGCTGAAATATGCGGTGGAGTGATTGTTTAATGTAATGTCCTCCCGCTGAAATACGCGGTAGAGTGATTGTACTTCAATTCCTTGTGGTTTCTCCTTGGTTGGTTTACCGCCAAGAGTTTGGTTTCTATCCTGCTAGATAAGCAGAAGGGGCTGGCTTGCCGCCCATGCATTGTAATTTTCAGTTTGATTATTGTTGCTGACGATCCCCGGAACACCATATGCTCTCACCCTCCCAGTCTAGTGTCATGTCCCCTTTCTAGAGTGGACATCAAAGACGGAGGAGTTGGCCTATAATTGGAGTCTCGTAGGCTAGCAGAGGTTTATTGGGACTCATTCAGTGCATATAGTGATTGGATTTTGGCTTTACAGGCAATTTGGAGCAGTTCCTAGATTTTAGGGGGTATCCCTAAATTTAAGGAGGTCGTGACAATTGCCAGTCATGAGGTTATTCATGACCTTTTAGATGGTTTCAGTTTCAGGAGATTTGGGTGTGTTTCCTAGTTTCTAGGAGCATCCCTAGATTTTAGGGATGAGACTGTCAGTTAATCCATGATTTCTGACTTCAGTAACAGACGGGTGGTAGGTTCCGTTTCAGGCTTTTGGAGTCATTTGAGCCTTCTACAGCTATTTGGGATATATTTTTAATATATTTAAATATTTCCTAAGTTAGCGTTTAATTATTTAAATAAGGCTATGTTTATAGCCATTTTGGAGTAATAAGGGGTTTTTGGCCTCATCTGGATGTGTATCCCTTGGTGTAATAGCTCGTTGGAAAGGTCTTGGACTTTTCTAAATATTTCTCTTTTGACTCAGATCCTTTCGGTGAACGGATTTCTTTATATTTGAAAAAAGGTCATTTTCTATGCACTTGACAACTTAAAATGAGAAATATAACATTTTAACCCTAAACGTCCCATTGAGTCACTTTTAGGGTTCGAGCTAAGTGGGAAGGTGTTATAAGGAAGTTGAGACCTAATCCTTATTATCTTTTACACATTTTACATCTTGGATTTGAAATTTGGCTCTGGAAGAGCTTTTCAGCATCTGGGATGCCAACCCCAATGCCTTGCCTGTTTTGGACGTAGCCCCCAATACAGTGGTTTGGATTTGTTTGCAACTATTAGCATCTTGGAGATTGTACAACATTCTTTCTGGAGGTTCAACTATTCTGACAGAGTTCAGCGTGGGGTTTGGGGTTTCTAACCAGTTGGGTGTACTTGGCAGCCGTACGGTTGTACCTGGCAACCACTTTCCTTCCCACGTGCAGCACTTGGAGGGCTGGAATCTTGCCACAACTTCATTCCTGGTTATGTTTTTAGCATCCAAGTTGGAGTTATTCCTGATTGTAATCTTCCTGAAATTATTGGAAATCTTCATCTGGTCAAATATTTGATTTTATATTCAGAAATCTGCCTTGAATTGAATTTGTTTTGGCTGTATATGAACTTCATTTTCAGTACTTTGTTCATGTACTTGTACTTCATTATTTACTTGTTGAAAAATCATCAAAATACAAAAAAAATTCAACCCTTCTGCAACTTCTGTCTATTTCTGAAAGAAAATATTAATAAGCAGGAAAAATCAATTTAAATAAATAAAAATTACAGCAGATTGGTAAAAGAGATCCATCAGGGATCTTTTATCTGGGCTCTCGGTGAACAAAAGGTGGAAGGGTTCCCTTTCAGTTGTTTTGGTTTATTCCTCTAACCTTAACGGGTTAATTTTTGTGGATGAATTGTTATTGGTCTAAAAAAATCAAAAAAAAATTAGTGGGATATTACAGTGGTATCAGAGCTGGTTTTCCTGCCAGCCTGTGAGAGTCAGTGGGTTCAGAAGTCTCCATGAGTGATAGAGACATCAGATACTACAATAGAGAGCAGAAGAGACAGCAGTTTCAAGTTCCGATAGTGCCGGAAGAGGATAATTTCTCAGAAGTACTGTGAAACAGAGGAAAGGATATTGATACTTCAGATTCAGTGGATTCAATGGCACATAAGACTACAAAAACAAATGAGGCACCCGACAAGAAGGCAGAGAAGCAATTCAATGCCATGATGGACATGATGTCTTTACTGCTGGCAAAGCTCAACCAGAACGTTGTTGGGGTCCCTAATCAGCCCAACAATGGATCGGAAGCCAACACTTCTAACACTCCTATAGACAATAGAAATGGGAGTAGCAACGGGAGTAACAATGGAGGTTCAGCCCCAAGGCCTTTACAACCTGTCTTTTTGCCAAAAGAAGTACAACAAGCTGAAACAGAGATACCCACAGCTGATGAGATAAGAAATAGCTACATGGAGTATGCTTCCCTTCCTGGTGAGATCCGAGATATCCTAACTCTGGATCAATTCATGAATCAGAAAATGAAAAGAGGAAGGAGGAATGACTACAAGTCTTCTGCCCCAAGAGATTTCCAGCAAGCTCTTGGAAGAGTGACCTTAGCACACTTTGATGGGAGCGCTAAGAGTACTGCCAGAGCATGGGTACAGAAGTTGGACAATTACTTGTCCTTGAGACCGATGCCGGAGGAGGACGCCATCAAGTTTGCTACCTTACACTTGGATGGAGTGGCCCACGAATGGTGGTACCATGGGTTGGTCACAACTTAGTCACCACCTACACTGATTTCACCAATAAGCTAATTGAGAGATTTGACACCAGGGATCCAGAGGTGAAGTTTAGAGAACTTGCACAACTGAGGCAGCAAGGTTCATTGGACACTTACGTGACTGAATTCCAAAACTTGTCAGTCATGGTGAGTAGCATCTCAGAGAAGCGACTGGTTGTCCTTTTCACTGAAGGACTTGAAGAACCATTGAGAGGATGGGTCAAAGCTTTTGATCCGCCCACACTGGCAGAAGCTATTAAAAAATCTAGAAGTATGGAGTTGGCTGCCCCTAAGAGTAAAATTCAGTCCAAACCTTTCCCCTTCAGAAAGGATAAGAAGAAATTCACTAATCAGACCAAGAGGTTCCCTCCATGAATGGATGATCGGCTCCGTCAAGAGCTCCGGAGAAAGAATCTATGTTATTCTTGCAGAGAACCTTGGGTTCCCGGGCATAGGTGCCATGGAAAAGGGAATTTGCATCAGATGGAATGCTATTCAGAAGATGGATCGCAATCTGAAATTTCAGAACAGCAGACTGAAGTTGAGGACAGTGAGTATGAAGAGGCTCCTGAAGGGCCTGAATTTGGGTCAGAAGATAGAGGAGTGGTTGCTCAACTCTCGAGCATTCACAAAAATGAGTCTTTCAGAGTACGGGGTGTGATTGGAGAGCATCATGTCATAGCTCTCATTGACACAGGTGCAACACACAACTTCATTGATGAAAGGATTGTTGCAAAAAAGAGACTAGTGGCAGAGGAAGTTGAGGGCTTCAAAGTCATGGTAGCAGATGGCTCCACTATATCCTGTAATAGAATGATTTCCAACATGTCTCTGAAGTTGGGGAATCATGAAATCAGAGATGATTTCTTTGTGGTAAGCATTGGAGGGACTGATGATGCAGTCCTCGGGATTCAATGGTTGAGATCTCTTGGTGAGATCACACTAAACCTACAAACCATGGAGCTGAAATTCATGTCTGAAGGGAAGAAGGTAGTGTTGAGAGGAATGTCGCATGGGGGACTTAAAGTTGTATCCTTGAAAAGAATGGAAAGGCTGATCCGCCATAATCAGGTGGAGTGGGCAGCGGAGTGCTTGATAATGCCTTCCAATCCAGTGGTGGATAAGGGCAGCTATTCCTCAGATTTTCCAGCCATGGTTAAGGATAGGAGCAAGATCATGGTAATGCCTTCAGAACAACAACAAGAGCACAGAAGTTATCCTAAAGACATTCAAGATTTGATAACTAAGAGAAGCAAGGTGTTCGAAAACCCACCTCCTGGCAAACCTCCTGAAAGAGGTGTCGAACACATTATTGAACTTGAGGAAGAAGCTAAGCCAGTCATGACTACTCCTTACTGATACCCAAAAAAGCAGAAAGATGAGATTGAGAAAGCAATTCAGGAATTGCTTGACATGGGTTACATCTGTCCTAGCAAAAGCCCCTTTGCTTTAGCTATTGTTTTGGTGAGAAAGAAGGATGGGACCATGCGCATGTGTGTGGATTACATAGCCCTGAATCAGAAAACCATCAAGAACCGGTATCCTATTCCGAGGATTGATGAGCTCATTGATGAGCTACATGGGGCAGTGTTCTTCTCCAAGATTGACCTCAGATCAGGGTACCATCAGATTAGAATGAGAGCTTTAGATGTGGAGAAGACTGCTTTCAGGTGCCACTTTGGGCATTTTGAGTTCCTAGTCATACCCTTTGGTTTGACTAATGCTCCTGCTACATTCCAGTCATGCATGAACGGAATCTTCCAAGAACAATTGAGGAAGTTTGTTTTGATATTTTTTGATGACATCCTAATATTCAACAGATCTTGGAAAGAACATCTTCAGCAGTTGGATGAAGTGTTGGGCATACTAGAATATGAATCCCTGTTTACCAAGGAATCCAAATGTGAATTTGGGATGGAAGAGTTGCTCTACCTTGGTCACATCATCAGTGCTAGTGGTGTGAAGGTAGACCCTGAAAAGATTAGAGCTATCATTGATTGGCCTACTCCCGAAAACATAACACATCTGAGAGGATTTTTGGGGTTGTGTGGATTCTATCGGAGGTTTGTAAAGGGATATTCTCAGTTGGCTGCCCCCCTTACAGATCTTACCAAGAAAGGGGCTTTTGAATGGTCCGAAAAGGCACAGACAACATTTGAGCAGTTTAAGAGGATCATGAGCTCCTGCCCAGTTTTAGCATTGCCCGATTTCACCAGGCCATTTGAGCTACAATGTGATGCATCTGGAGAAGGTGTTGGTGCGGTCCTCATGCAGGATAAGCACCCTATAGTTTTTGAGAGCAGAAAGTTGAGAGGTCCTGAGAGACTATATTCCATTTATTACAAGGAAATGCTTGCCGTAATGCATGCACTTGCAAAATTCAGACAATATCTGGTGGGAAGTAAGTTCATTGTTAAGACTGATCACAACAGTCTTAAACACTTCATGCATCAGAAGGATCTGAATGAGAGACAGCAGAAATGGGTGAGTAAGCTACAAGCTTATGACTTCGATATTGAGTATGTAAAAGGAAAAAACAATGTGGTGGCAGATGCCTTATCCAGGAGGCCCCATTTAAGCTCACTCTGCGAGCTTACTGCTGGTTGGAGGGAGTTATCTCTTGATACTGAAGCTTCATCACACAAGATACATTTAAAAGGCTGAGCTATACCTAGATGAGACAATCTGTCACTTGTTAAGATTCGTCCTTTAGGAACAAGACAAGCAAAAGAACCTGCTTTTTGTATGCCTGCCCCATTCTAGCAAAAAGAGAAACCTCTAGAATGGTGAGCTACATCATTGTCATCCAGAACCTTATATCCTTGTTTCACAGTGTAAGAGCCTATTTTTGAAGGTGCCCAGATAAGTTTATCTTTGGCATTCTTGAAGTAAACAACTTTGTTCCTAAGCTCTTGAGAAAGTCTTTGTTGTTGATGAGGCAGAGCAATAACACTACAAACATCTTTCCATTGAGCTTTTCATAAGCCATGTGGATAAGAAATTAAAAAATAATCACTTACTTTTTCCCCCAAGAAGAATATAAAATTGTTTTTATTTATTCCTGACCCTCAATTATGTCTGAGGGAAGCCATTCCATGAGTCTTCCGAAAAGCATGTTGTTTTCCCATGATGAACCAACCATGTTAAATAAGGGAGAAAAAGAACTCTACATCTGAGTAAGAAGTTCCACATCTAAGATCCCTGAGGAGGATCTAGAATAGTAACTGATTGATGAAGTTATTTAATTGCAATATTTTACGAAACTGACAAACCAGTTAAGATGTGACTAACTGAATATTCTTGTGACCAAGTGTTTTCTGGAACCACAACATCCTCAGGAGGGAGGCCGTATCATCAAGGAGAGGGTCGCAAATATTAGAAAATAACATTGCTAATGAGTCCTAGGTCCAATTAATCGGATGTACACTTTGAGCATCTCGGTCTTGGTAGAGTAAGGTCCGTATCACCCTACTAAAGTTGACCTAGAGTCAGTTTGTCACCCTTGTACCGTCAGGTAGTTGGGTATCCTTGGTCTAAGTTTATTCTCTTGATGTTGTGGTTATCTTCTTAATGTCTCTCTTTATATATATATATATATATATATATTACACACACATGTACATATATATATATATACATGTGTGTTTATTTATATTCAGTATGAATGGATTAATATATAAATATAAATATATATATATATACATACGTGTGTTTATATATATTCAATATGAATGGATTAATATATAAAAATAAATATATATATATATATACATACGTGTGTTTATTTATATTCAATATGAATGGATTAATATAAAAATATAAATATATATGCATATACATATGTATATTGTAATATACACGTATGTATATATATATATATATATAGTTATATTTTTTCTAGATTGCCATCAAAGGCATTTTTATGGATTTATGTATATAGAGATGTTCATACCCACACGCATACATAGATAACGCTCATGTATGGATATGAGTATATCTATGTTGTGATGGTGTTGGTTGAAAATTTTGTACACTTGTGAAAGCAAACAAAATTGTGGCTTCAACCACAATTGTGTGAGTATGAAACTCTCCTAATTAAGGAAAGGCTCCCCCTATCTATCTAAAACTGAAATAAAAACAGGATGGGACAGTGTTGTGACCATTTCACACATCGCCCCATTAAAATGGGGGCCCCCTCTTTTTCGCTCTTGTTTTGCCTGTTCTTCTCTCTGCCTTTAGGGTTTTTGAATCGAATGAGTGAGTCATCTGGATTAGGGTTAAGCCTTAGGGTTTCCTTTGTTATTTTCAAGCTGAAGTCCAGTCCAATTTTGACAGATTATTAAGCATCCTCGCATTGATTGCAATTTTGAAATAGGATGAGCCTGCCAGGAAGTCAAGTTTGTCTCAGGATGGGTCCAGTTAAGATTTTGAGGGCAATTTCAAGTTAGGTTTAAAAGTGTTAGCATTTCAATGATTAAATTATGTAATTCTGTCCGGGTGAATTTTGACCAAATTTTGGAAAGTTTACTAACTTGCCCCTGGCCTTGGAAATGGCCTAATTTTGCCTTGTCAAGTGATTGAAGATCAAAAATGTGGATATTTTGGCCTGCAGAGGTGAAATTGCCCCTATCCCCCACCCAGGGAGCAGGGCGAAAATGATATTTTGGTGCATATTGGTTATTGACTTGTTTAAATTGTTTTATGCAGGGTCTCCAGGAGGACAAATTGGACGTAAATTGAATATTTTGAAGATTTCAAAGACTCAAAAATGATGAATTTTGAAGATTCAAGGCAAGTTCGCTCCTGTCCCTCTCCCAGGGACCAGAGTGATTTTCCTCAAACACATCTCCTTGGACAATTTTTGGATTTTGACTCTTGGTCATAGCTTGCAAAATGATGATATCTTTCCCAGCAAAGGAGAATTGAGATGAAAATTGTGAAGATTTGACCCTAAGGAACAAAATCGCTCCTATCCCTCACTGAAGGACCGGAGCTTGTTTTTCAGAATTGCACTATCCTTGCAGGGCCAAGACATCTTTTTTGATTGGAAGAGGTCAAGGAGGGCACGTTTTGTCCATTGAATATAATTTGAGCGACCAACTAGTAAGGAAATATGCTAAAATGACAAAATCGCTCCTGTCCCTCACTGAAGGACCGGAGTTTGAATTCCTAAATTGCATTGTCCTCACAAGATTTAAATGATTTCGCGATTTGAGGAGGACAAGGAAAGTTAGTTTTGCTTATTGAATATAACTTGAGCCGTCTACAAAGTTGAAAATCAACCCAAGTTGCAATGGGCGCTCCTGTCCTTGACCAAGGGACCAAAGCGAATTTCAAAAATAGCTCCTGTCCCTCTCCCAGGGACCAGAGCGATTTTCCCTCAAGACAAGTTTTGGACCAAGGTAAAGCAAATTTCAAGCTTGAGATGAAGGAAAGAAGGCACAATCAACCCGTTGAAGATAATTTTGAAGGTTGCAAAACGCAAAGTAAACCCGTAATGGCCAAGGCGCTCCTGTCCCTCTCCAAGGGACCAGAGCGATCTCCTCATAAGGCAAATTTCCCGCAAAGTTAAAACGAATCTCATGTTTTGGATGAGTAAAGGAAGGCCTAATCGCTCCATTGAAGACAAATTTGAAAGTTGGCAAAATACAAGTGAGCTTATAAATGCAAGATCGCTCCTGTCCCTCTCCAAGGGACCAGGGCGAAATATAGATTGTCCAGCCTTCCTCTCCGAATTTGGGCAAGTCCGAGCCTAGGCGCATGATGGAGATGATATTAGGAACGCTTCAAAGAGGAACAAAGTTGTGAAGACCACGAGAACTTGATGGAATTGGTTAAGGCGCTCCTGTCCCTCTCCAAGGGACCAGAGCGAAATATTCAAGTATACCTAATTTTAAGATGCCGCTTTCGTTTCAAACATTCAAGATGGAGTAAGCAATGACATTTTATGCCTTGAAGACAATTTGATATCAAGTTGATTGAAGATTTGCGCCATGGACTAAGGATCGCTCCTGTCCTTCACTGGAGGACCAGGGCGATTTCTATAGAATTAGTCATTTCCTTCCAAAACCACGCCAAGGCAAGGTCATGCAATGTCCAAAATGCCTTTCGAAGGACGATAAACAAGGAATTGCCCCCAAAAGTCAACAATTTCAAGCTCAAATGCAAAGTTCGCTCCTGTAGTTCACTGGAGGACCAAGGTGAAAATCCTTGGGATAGCTCAGTTAATCTTGAAAAGGTGAATTGGATATGCATGAAGCAAACAATAAAGATCATTGCCTGCCTCGCAACTCGATTTGGCGGTTGGAAAAGACAAGAACGCAAGGCTAAAATGCATGAGGCATTCCTGTCCCTCACCCAGGGACCAGAGCGATATTTTGATGTCCCAAATATCTCCCATACTAGGCGCCAACACTTTTTGAATTGCATTAAATGCCAAATTCGATAAAACTTTGAAATATTTTTTTAAAATTGGCATTTAATGAGTTCGCATAAGGCATTTAATAATTGAATTTAGCCTTTTTAAAAAATCGAAATTTAATTGCAAAGGCATTTGATTAATTAATTAAATTATTAAATGAAAGGAGTGCGCTTGGAGTTTTATTTTAAATATTTTATAAAGGTCGGCCTCCTTTCTATTTAATTTTGTTTATTATTTGCTTCATTTCCACCAAGTTGGCCTATGGGAGAGTATAATGGTGAGCGCCTATATAAGAAAGGGTATTGTGAAACATTTTGATCCATCATTCAATCATTGTTTAAGTGCAATTTGGAGAAGCAACAAAAGGAGCAAAATCTCATCCAAAGAGAAGGGCGAATTTTGATCCAAAGAGAAGGTGCGATTTTTCAATCCAAGGAGAAGTGCGAGCTTTGCTAGAGGTTAGAGGAGGAGCGAATTTTCCTCAAAGCGTTGAAGGCTAAGGGTGGCGAAATTGCTAGAGGAAGCTCACGTTGAAGACTTCGATCCATATTTTGCCTAGCAAAATTCTTAATTTTTACATCTTTTTTAGAGATAGTTCTCAAAGAAGGGTATGGTGAAGATCTTCCTAGCCTTGTTTAAATTTTGAAATTTTGAATTTCCAATTGCATCGTCATATTTAGGAAATGATAATTCAAGGATTTATCATGAAGTTTCCTAAATTTAAACTTAATCTATATTTTTACGTTCCAAGATATATTGCTCATTATGAAATGTTGTGTAGGTGTCAAGATGGCGACCCCAAAGCCAGGAGCATCCACCAGTCGTCCAGCTCTCATGAAGGAAGATCAAAAGAATGAAGAATTGGAGACCAAGATCGTGTCAAAATGGAGCAACATTGGAGATACCAACTTGGGAAACTTCAGTGTGAAGAAGTTTCGAGAGGTCCCTTACATTGGCAAGCCATCACCTGTCGCAAGGAGAATAATTGAAAGTGGCATTATCAAGGCGGTCGGCTTCCCTCCTGCAATCCAGTGCATGGAGTTGATGATCGAATGTGCCCGCCATTATGATCCACAGTCAAGATCGATCGTGTCCAAGGAAGGAAACACTTTGGCTTATCTTTCAAATGAGGCTATCAGTGAAGCTCTTCATCTACCAGAACATAAAGACATGATTTACAAAAGCTTGGAAGGAGCTAGATCCATGTACGAAGATGATCCAGACACTTGCTTGAGCATCATCAACAAGAATTGGCTACTCAAAAGTCGTCCTCGCCTGAGCAAGATTCCCAACACACCACATAGGATCGACTTCCAGGAGGAGTACAGAGATTTGATAACCTTACTCAATCGAGTTACAGGCGCTCCTCAAGCCTTCTATTTTGAGAAGTGGATGTTCTTCTTCATCCAAGTGATAGTTCAAGGAAAAGGAACAATTCATTGGGCTAGAATTATTAGCCATTGCTTGGACGTACAGTTGAGAAGACTGAAGGCTACTAAATCCTTCCACATGAGTTCGTACATCATGTATGCCTTAATCAGGAGTTTTGAATATGCAGGATTACCTCACAGAGGAGCAATTGGAAGAGGACCTGGAGAAGTCAGAGTTTGTGACTCTTATGCTCATTTGCATCATCCACCTGGGAGTAATTACAAGTTAGTCAATGATACCTTCACAATGAACATCACCAGGACACTGCAAGGCGGGATTCATAATCGGCTATCTCAGGAGGCACAAGAACTTGTAAAGAGGTATGGTGCTTGGTTTATCCAATTCCAGAAGTTTACATATATTAGAGTTCATGGGTGTCCTTCACCTCCATATATGTTGCCAAGATATCCAACAGACAAGATAGTATTACTTGAGGTGACTAGGCAACTGGCAGCTTATGTGAAGGCATTCAGACACAGGCATGGAAATGGAATTCCTGTACCTATCATATTAGGAAATTCAGTTGAGGTATGTCCTAATGTTCCAGCTTTAGATGATGCAGAAAGGGAGTTGGCCTTATATTCATTTTCATTCTTTTCATTGAGGGAGAATTTTGATCCTTATGGGCATATACAAGAGACAGTTGGTAGAAAATACAAGCATGAATGTCAGGTAGAAGACTTTTGGATGAATCTCTCAGATGATTTAGAAGTGAAAAGAAAGATGCATTCCAGATTGCCTTTGGATATCATCAGGAAATGCAAAGTTTACAGAGTGGCCGATCAAGCTCAGGACAGTGGCAGGCACCTCCAATCCTCTTATGATAGAGAGGACAAGGCAGTAAAGATAGATTGGAATGAACCTGAGGTTGTGGACTTGAAAACTTTGATGGCTCCAGTTTTGTCTTGTACTCGCAGATGGGTTGATGTGCAACATCAAAAGTTGAGAGAGCAGAATATATCAATGACTTTTACCTTGGAGGAAAGGTCGGCAGAAGGAGCAAGCGTAAGTGAGGGCCATCCTCATCCTAGAAGCACAAGCGAAGGCAATCTTCACCCCAGAAGCGTAAGTGAAGGCAATCCCCATCATAGAGGTGCGAAGAGGAAGGAAAGACCTGAGAAAAGAGAATCTTCCAAGAAGAAGCAAGAGGCCAATCGAGATCGCTCATCCGGCACATCTTCTCGACAAGAGAAGAGGACACTTGAAGTTGAGGAATCTATGGAGTCAATGGTTCAGAATGATAAACATGAAGAAGGACAGGCATCTCAACGTTCATCAAGTCAATCTCCCCAAGTCAATGAGCTACATGAAGACCAGAATGACGATGAAGCGACGTCTCCCCTCCGGAAAGAAGAGTCACTACCTAAAGAAATACAAGTTAGAGAGACAAGGTCCGCCATTCCAGATTGGTTGAAGGAGAGATTAACAAGGGTGATTGTGATCGAAGACGAAGAAGATAATGTGATTGATTTAGATAGCCTTGTTGGAGATTCTCAGAGAGTAACAGAAAAGAAGAAGGCCACCAAAATGTCCAAGATGATCATAGATGAGACAGGGTCCAGGAAGTTGCAGATAGCTACACCGGCAGTGGACAAGTACGAGGGTGAAATCCTTGCAGAAAAGTATGATGTAGAAACCGTTGAGCTTGGTCCACTCACCACCGAGCAGGCATTGGATGAGGCAACTGATTCATTTGAGGCACTTAAAGATAAACTTAAGGAAGAAATGGAAAAGAGTAGAAAACTTGAGAGAGAGAGAGGTTCTTGGAGAAGCTACTTTAGCCACCTCAGTCAGCCCTTGGGACGTCAGGATCCAGCAGTATCTCCCATGCAAGCACTTCCCCTTGAATCAGTTGGTGAAGCAGAGAAAGTTAAGAGCTTGGTCCAGCTTATGAGCTCTTGGATTGATAAATCCCATACAGTTGCCATTGAGTTTGCAACAAGAATGATGCAGACCATTCATCGGGCTATCCAGGTCCTTGAGATCATCCACAACCTAATGATAACAGTAGCCGCCTTTGCTCATACTAAAGATGTCATCATTCTTGTCCTTCAAGTAATCAGGCAAACATCGAGGAAGACCTTAGCACAAGAAAAGATAATGGATGGAGGAGCTCATAATTTACTCCAGTGGTCTACTTTACTCCAGATGAAGGAAGTTCTTTTCGAGGACACCAGCGCCAAATGCAATCAAGTGGAGGAGGTCATCCATCCAATCCAGGACAAAGTATTTGGGGTTTTATGCACTATTCTTGGCAGAAGGATCGAAGTTGAGACAGATGTGGATCTCCAAGAATTAGAAGAAAGGGTCAAAGTCATCTTTTGCAAAGGTGAGAATGTTATTACAGATGAGCAAAGAGATCAAATGTTTGCTACTATGCTCCTGATTGAGAAAATTAAGGAACTCGAGCCTGAATGGGACGCAGCTCTTCTCAAGGCCTTTGATCAGATTATTCACTTGGAGGAACGAATGAGGAATCTTCCCGAGATTCCTATGGCTGAGATTGAAGGAATCGTGTCCAGATTCATTGCATATGCTAAAAAGGAGCATTGGAAAGGGAACAAGGTTCTAGAAGAGAGGTTTTATAGATGACATGGCACCTTAATTATCATTGGTCTATGTTTCCTAGATTTTTGTGCCAAATTAAATATTTGGCTAGACATTTAATATTGTGCAATAAAAAGGGAACTTTTGTAATAAAACCCTAATTAGGGTTTAGGTGTCAGAATCTTAGCCGTTGATCTTCTTTTGATCTAGGCCGTTCATTGTAATTGAGGATGCTATATATACCCTCACTCATTTTCATTTTGGAGTTAGAAAATAAGAAATAGTTAGAAGATTAGAGCTTTTTGAGAGAAGAAAGTTATTTTGTAGCAAGATTGAGTTTGAAGAAAGAATTTCAAACAATTGTTGTCTATTTTGGCTTTGAGATCAATAAAATATTGAAGTTATGGTGTTTTATTGCAATTCTTGTGGCTATCTTCATGGTTGTTTACTTTCTTGAATCATTCTCAGTCGAAGTAGTATTTAAGTTTGAAGGACTAAGTGTTGGGCTTGATTTTGGTGAGGTTCACGTTCCAAACCACTAGCTTATTACTAATTGTGGGAACGCCTTGTGTGGTCAACTGGAGAGACTTGAATTACTTAAACCTTCAATCATCATTGAGCTTTGGATATGTGCCTTTGTGGTAGTGTCCATAATCCTTGATGAATTGAAAAATCATTTGTTACCTTAGAAGATCGCATCAATTTCAGTTGGGTTGTTATTTCATGGCAATATTGAAATTGGTAGAATCTTGCCAAGTCTAGCCTACATTAAGTCATTCATAAGATTAGATTAGATTTTATCCCTTGCAAACTCTACCCTTTGATCTTTTTGAGAATTTGTTAGTTTAGAGAAATCTTGTTCCTACAGCTTGGAGGATGTAAGGCCCCTTGATGAAACAGCATTCACAACGACCACTGGTGCTTATCCACACGTAGAGACCCTACATAAAAGAACATTGGAGTCACCCTGATTGATCCTTTTTTGCGACATCTTCAGCAATCATAGGCTTTATTCAAGAGAGGATAAGGTACCCTTGGGTATTTTATTGTGTATGATTGTGTACAAAATACACGTCAACAGACAGCAGTCTTCCTTCTTTCTTCAAGGAAGCCTATATCCTTTTCTCTCCTTAGAAAAGTGATAGCAAGAAAATGTATAATAATGGTAACAACTTCAAATGAAAATGAGAGAAAGGAAATGAAGTTTCCTGAAAGCTCAAAGACTCTCGTCACTTCCTTCGGGACGAAACAACAATATCAAGCTCAAAGACTTGACTATTGGAAGTCCTATCTACCCTTTGCTATACTAAATTTTACAACGAATAAAAGACAACAGCTCAAAGACTGGAATAATCTATTATTTCAACACAAAGACAAGAACTAATGCAAGCTCAAAAACTTGCTGGTATTTCTTATCAAACAATATTTTTTCCTCAAGAATAGACGCAAGCTCAAAGACTTGCTGCTCCTTCTAGAGATTTTCCTATTTTAATTAATCTTCTCCACTTGCAACTCAAAGACTTCAAATCAGATTAGACTAAGCTCCTTTAGAAACACTTTGCATGGAAGAAATAAAAAGATTCAAACTCAAACATGTAGCTCAAAGACTCAAAACTTGAGTAATCCTTCTTTATTATTCTTCAAAACCTTCAATTCACATACATAAGCTCAAAGACTTCTTGCTGCAAATTTGGCAAAGTTTTTGCTTGCTTTCCCAAAAGATATCTATTACAATGGACCCTCTCTTCTATTTATAAGAGAGGAGCCTTGAGAAAAAGGTGGGAGGATCCTAACTAACTTGAGAGATTCTCTCAACCACCAAGACTTATTCAATAACTAACTAAGACTTATTCCAACTACAGTCCTAATCGGACACAACTTGTAGTTGGTTTACATGTAATTACAAAAGTGCAAGTAATGTGTAACTTGCATTTTACAAAAAATACTTTTACATGTAACTTGTCAAAACAAAATTACAAATGCATAACTAAAACTATTCCATGTGTCTAAAGACACGACTCTAACTACATCATCCTTTGTCTGTGATGATCTTCATGTCGATTCAGGATGCTAGAACTTGAAGTATTTTGGATTGGTAAAGACATCTTGAACCAGAACGGGAACTTGCATCCTTGTCTTCTTGCTTGGGGTAGTACTATCTTTTCAGGAGGGAAAGGGTTGCCTTCCTCTTTTCATGTAATGACCATCTTTGTCTTGAAAGCATTCTATGCTCGCAACCATGAATTGTTGTTGTATCTCTTTTTTGTATCGTCCTCCATTTCTTGAAATTTGCTTGCAAAATAAGGCCCATGCCTTAATCCATTGATTTGGTAGATCGTGTGTGCAAACCGAACTGACAAGGGAAGAGAGAAATGGATGTAAAAATGGGCTCACAAGTGAATTTCGGGTTTTGGAAGTTGCATTACATGTGTGGGGAAAACAAGAGCATTAATTTGCAATTGTGGAGAACAAACATGCAACTTCATATGTGTAATGGGTAACTACAAGTTTGCACTTGTAATTGGACCTTTAGAACTCATTTTCAAGTGTTTTTTGAGTGCATTTTGGACCACTTTCAGGTTCTGGATGGCTGACCGCGGGTAGACTTTAAATGGGGAAAATGAATGAAGGTGTGAAATGAGTGGATGAAATGGTATGTACAGATGATGGACATGAATATGAAAAGATTTTGGGAAGATCATCTTCAAGAAAATGGGAAGAACTTTCCACAAAAGATGGTTAAATCTTTTATCCGTAATGGAAGAACAATTATTTTCATCCAACTTGTAATCAAGATTTAAAATCCCGAATACAAGTAAAGAAGGAAAATGGGGAAGAACAATGCAATTCTAAAATTGCTTTACAAAGGGGAAAATCTCTCTCACAAAACCGATTTTTGGGGAAGAACCAACCATTTACAAATTTACAACTAGAAAGGAAAAACAAGAAAACAAGAAGAAAATAAATCTTACCTTGCTCCAATCTGAAAATGCCTCTCCAAAAGATGATCAATCTTTGAAATAAAGAAGAATATCTCTTAAAAAGAAATTAACCGTATTCCAAAACCCTAGCCACGTTTTTGAAAAAATGCCCAAAACTGAAAAACGTGGCAGCAAATGCATGAGAAATGGCATGGAAAATGGCCAAGACTCTTTCTAACCTTAATACCTTAGCATACCAAGCCAAAACGATTCATAACATTGCTGATTCGTGGCATTCCAAATGGCAAAAAAATGTGGTTTTTTGAAAAAACGTGGCTGCTGTTATAAAGCTAAAAACCAGCAATCTTAACCTCCATGTGGCGTGAAAGGTGTTTGAAAATGCATAAAAATAGGGAGGAATCCAAAACGCCTTCTATCTCCCAAAAAATCTCCACAAAAATTTGCCTAAAATCCTCAAAAAAAACGTTTTTCCTTGCAATTCAGGTTTTTTGGATCAAATAGCAAGTTTAAAATGCATGAAACAATGAAAATCGGGTTTTTTGGAGGATATAACAAGTTTAAAATTTCACTTTTTCAACATTTTAGGCAAAATCGGGATTTTTTGGCCAAATAGCAAGTTTAAAATGTCAAAAATGCACTTTATGAGCAAAATCGGGTTTTTTAGACCAAAGTGCAAGTTTTAAATTGTCACTTTTTCACTTTCAAGGCAAAATCGGGATTTTTGGAGAGAGATGCAAGTTTTACTTACATGTAAAGGGGAAATAAAACCCCTACAACAAGTTATAACTTACTTGCACATATGTAATAGGGGTTTAAAATCCCTATTACATGTGAAAACCATTAAAGTAGGGGTTTTTGGAGAGAACTACAAGTTTACTTGTAATTTAGCTAAAAAATCCCTATTTTAACTAAACAAGACCAAAAACAATAAAAATAATAAAAACAACAAAGGAGAAATTTAAAACAAATTACAAGCAACATCTTTTAAATAAAAGTGCACATGTAATAAGCCAAAAATTCCCCTACAAAGACCAAAACAATGAATATCATTAAAATTTGCAGTTTGAAGAAAATTCTCCACCTGCAGTCGGGATTTTAAAACCCGAAATTGAAGGAAGGACATAGCAAGCGAACCCAGAATTTGATGAAATTCAAAACGTAGTTCGAGGATGGACTGAGGATTAAGCCAATCCAAGGATTAGTCAAAATTCTACCTCAGGAAGCATGCCATAGAGTAAAATTTTCATTTTTTCACAAAAATTTCATGTAATGGTCCTTCATTTTTGAAAACAAAAATGAGGACAACAGATGGATGTGTGTATTATGCGATGTATCGCATTATTATCTTGCACCATGTTTTAAGACCACTAACCTTGGTCGAGGTGGCCACCACCTTGATGGCGGAGGCTTTTTTGTAACTGCTAGAGATTATGCTAAAAACATTAGTGCTAGCTCACCAAGCTAGCACTTCAATAGCAAGCAATATGATTATTTATGTGGCATTTGGAACCCGTTTTGAGGGTTTTTGTCGACTTGATCATATGCGATTTTGTATTGTTGCTATGCAAAAACTTTTATGCTTCCTGTATCATGCTGCTAGGATATTGGAGATATTTGGTGGCATTATTGTTTCTTGATTGTGTGGAAGTATTGCTTGGTAGCTTGTTGCTTGTATTGTCGCGAACCGATTGAGTCAAGATCGACGGGAGTCTTGGAGCTCTCTCTTCTCTTCTCTGCCAATTCTCAGGTAAGAAATACATTACTGTCTCTGTTTTTGAATGTTTTGAGAACATTATTATTTGTATTTTGTGATTGAAGCAAAAGGAATGAGATTGCATGTTTATTTATGCAAAGCTATCATTGGCTTAGATTTGTTGTATATTTCCTATATGCTTGATGTTGTGAGATATCGCCTTATGGTAATCTAATAGCAAGGTTTCCTATCAGCATACTAATTAATAGTATCACTATTAGGAAGACCTGCATTCTCGATAATCGAGACGTGAAGTTTATGAATTTGCCTACCTTGTTAATATTGAGCTAGAAACAGACCATATAACTAGATTTGTTTTGTTTTGTATATCTTGGATGAATACAATTAAGGTAACCATATTTTCTTGTTTGTTCTTGAGCTATCAAATATTTGTTGATATAAAACTGAGACAATCCGTGTTCTTTATTGTGGTGTTATGATATTCTATTGTAAATGTGGATTAAGTCAGACCGATTTCCATTGTTGGTTCTATCCTTCTATATCAGTGTTTGATATTTGATTAAAGCAAACCAACTCCATTGGTTAGTTTTGTTATGTTGTCTCAGTGTTGTCAATTGTAAATGGAGGTTCAATCTATATTGGTTTAAGCTTTTCCTCTAAGATAATGTAATTATGTACAACTAGTTAAGCTTGTCTGAACCGGGATGAGTTCACCCACTTGATAACACCCGTTCTACCATTGGTTGGAAGAGGAAGGATGTCATGTGGGCGAATGTTGCAGAGGGCCGAGCTAGGGCACCGAGCCCCTAGCTCGTGAACGGGGGTGGTCGCAGGGAGTCTAGGGTGCGTGGTGGAGGCTGCGCAGTGCAGGGGGTTTGGGTAGTGCGGGGAGCAACGGTGGGCGGAGGGGAGACGTGCAGCGATCTGCATGTGAGTGCAGGCTGCGCGGCTTGGCCGCCATTCTTAGCAGGCAGCGATTCCCAGTGGGGCTAGGGGCCTCGGGGGGACATCAATCCTGAGTGTGTTGGGGAGGAGGGAGTTTTGGGGGTTTATTTTTCTTTCGGGCCCCTTTGGGGTTTTGGGTTTCGTCCTCCTCGGGCTTTATGATGAGTATTGGCAGGGAAGCTTTGAAGGAGCAGCCAGCCATGGATTTTCGTGCTGCAGTGGGAGCAAAACCCCCATCACAGAGCATGAAGACATTCAATAATAACCTTTTCTCCTCAGACATGGGATCTGGTAGTGCGGGTAGCTCTCGCATTTTGAAATCTAATGGTTGCTTGGAGAGATGCAGCGAGAGGCCAAAACTGGTTATTCCTCCTGAGATGATAGCGGAGGATGTCGAATATTTTTCAAAACACTCTCTATACTGCAAGTTTTTGGGAATGAGGGTTTCTTTGCAGTTTTTGGAAAACTGGGTGCAGAGGACTTGCGCCCCAGAGGGGGAAATGGAGATTATGTTGTTGGCAAACAACTACTTCATGGTTACCTTCAACTGCATGGAGGATCGCAATAGGGTCTTCAAAGGTGGTCCATATTTCTACAACTAGGTGGGGTTGTTTATCAAACCTTGGCATGCAGGGTTAAATCCTTCCGAGGAGCTCCCGAATAGGGTTCCTGTGTGGGTTCGTTTACCTCGTTTTCCTATGGAGTGTTGTCGGGAAGATGTGCTCAGGATGCTTGCTGCTCTGCTGGGGAAGCCTGTGGGATCCTCTATGCAAACCCTGGGGAGAAAGGTAATTACCTTTGCGCGTCTCTATGTTGAAATTGATCTTAGTAAACCATTGCCAGATGCTATAGATATGTGCGCAGGATCTTATTCTTGGGTTCCGCAGTTAGATTATGAGACTTTACCTTTCCGCTACCGGTTGAGTCATGAGTATGGGCATTTACAGCGTAAGTGCCCTAGATATAAACCGGTGGTGCGCCAACCTCAGCAGTCGGAACCAAGCCAAGATAGGGCTGATAAAGGGAAAGTTGCTATGTCTGTCGAGGTTGGGGGTACTGATGGTTTTGTCCCAGTTAAGACAAAGAACAGGAACCGAAGACAAAAGAGGCCTTTGCAGGAGAGACAGGAGGAGGACACCTTCAACAGATTTGAAGCCTTGGATGACCTTTGCCATCAGGAAGTTAATCCGGGGCTAACCCCTTTGGAGCAAGGTGCGTCAAGGGGGGTTCCGAAAAGAGTAATTGAGAACCCTATCCAGACCCTGCTAGTGGTTGGAAGCCAGCAGATGGAGATGGATCAACCAGTAGGGGTTCAGTTGGGACTCACTCCTGGATCTAACGTGAATTCGGTTGAGGGGGAGGGCTCTCCGATAGCTTTGAAATTGGAGCCGGTTGGGGTCAAAAGCAATAAGTCTTTCGCTCATCTGGGTTTGCATCAGAAAGATATTAAGAAAAGTGCATCAAAGAAGGGCTCAAAGGTTGGCAGAAAGAAGGATTTGGACAAGATCAAATTGATGGGGGAGAATTTAGTTGAGTCAGGGTCGGTAAAGACTTTGGATTCTCACTTTTCCAATCCTCCAAAATGATTGTGCTTTTATGGAATGTGAGGGGCTTGAACAGTGGCCCTAAACAAAAAGTTGTTCGGGATTTGATTAGGAACCATTTGCTTGTTGTCATATTTTTGCAAGAAACTAAACTTACAGTGGAGAGTATGATGGGCCTGGTGCCGAAGATGTGGACTCGAGGAGAGTGTCAATGCGTTGGGGCAGCTAGTTCCTCTAGAGGGGTGGCATGTCTTTGGAACCCCTTACGATTTCGCCCTGTCGGTGGGTTGCCTCCCGATCGTCATTATCCGAGGTGATCTCTAGTCTTGAAACTAGAGAATTCATTTTGTTTTCTAACATCTATGCCCCCACTAATCTTAAGAGTAAGCAAAACTTATGGTCTCATATTTCCTGTATGCGAAGGATGGCCCCTTTTCATCCTTGGATTATGGCAGGAGACTTCAATGCCATCCTTGAGCTGAGTGAAAACAAGGGGGGGTGATGCGGTTGGAACCTTCTTCTTTCATTTTTCAGGATAATATTTCCTTGTTGTAGCTTGTTCACATTAAGCCTGGTAATGGTTTGTTCACCTGGAACAATAGGAGGGTGGGAAAGTATTGGATTGCAGAGAGGTTGGATCGGTTTCTGGTGTCTATTTTTTGGATTGGTGGGGGGTGGTCCACCAGCTCGGAGATTCTTGACTGGAGAAGGTCGGATCACTGGCCCACAAGCTGGTTTCTTCGTCAGCTCGGGTTGCTCGCTCAACTTCATTCAAATTCCAACTTATGTGGCTTCGGGACCCTACTCTGGAGGCTCTGGTAGCGGAGTGGTGGAGGAAAGGGCGGCCGGCCTTTGGCACTGCCATGTACTCTTTTGCCAAGCAACTGCAATTTGTTAAGTCTCAGCTCAAACAGTGGAATCGTCAGGGTTTCGGAAATATTTTTCATGCCAAAACATCTCCTCAAATTGTGCTGAATGAGATCACCAGCGTAATCAGAGAGCAAGGTTTGTCAGAGGACTTGCTCAAGGAGGAAGACAGGGCTGTCAAGGTGGAAGAGGAATGGGAGGTTAGGGAAGAATTTTACTGGAAGCAGAGAGCTCGAATTGATTGGCTGAAGGAGGCGGACAAGAACACCGCTTTCTTCTTCAACTCAGTGAAAGCTAGAAGGCATGGAAATTCCATCCCTGTTCTGGTTAATGATAGAGGTGAGCAGTGCTCATCCTTGTAGGAGATATCTAGGGAGGCGTCTTAGTTTTTCCGGTCCCTCTTCAAGGAGGACTCCCAGGGGGAAATGGGGGAGGAGAACCAGGTTCTCGCTTGCATTCCTTCTCTTGTCTCGGGGGAGATGAATGAGCAGCTTTTGTGCCCTATTTTGTTGGAAGAACTTGAGAGGATCATCTTTCACATGAAAAAAGGAAAGGCCCTTGGCCCGGATGGGTTCCCAGTTGAATTCTTTCAAGAATTCTGGGATATTATCAAGCTAGATTTACTGGAGGTTGTGCAGGAATCCCAGAGGAATAAGCAGATGCTTAGAGCGTTGAATGCAACCTTCATTGCTCTTATCCCCAAATGTGAGGGGGCTGACCGGTTAGGCCAATTCCGCCCCATCTCTCTCTGCAATATGATTTATAAGATCATCTCTAAGCTGATAGCGGATAGATTGAAGAAGTGCTTGGGGAATGTTATCTCTGAGGAGCAGAGTGGGTTTATGGAAGGGCATCAAATTTTGGATGGGGTGGTCATTGCTATGGAGACCATTCACTCTATGGCAACCTCCAAGGAAAAATCTATGTTTATCAAATTGGATATGGCTAAGGCGTACGACAAAGTTCGGTGGTCTTTCCTTTAGAAGATCCTCAAGGCGTTTGGTTTTGCTGACGAGTGGATTCAGTGGGTTATGAGTTGTGTTACGACTACTTCTTTCTCTGTGCTTATCAATGGAGATCATACTGAGCTGTTTAGTGCATCTAGGGGTCTCCGTCAGGGGGATCCCCTCTCCCCTTATTTATTCATTCTTCTGGCTGAGGGTCTAGGGAGGCTGATTAAGCATAATGTGGGCCTAGGTATTATTCAGGGTTGGAGATGGGGTAATGAATTGCAGCCGCAATCCCATTTGCAGTTTGTGGATGACACAGCTCTGATGGGGCTTGCTCAGATCAGAGAAGCTAATAATCTACGTATGGTCTTGGATGTTTATCTTGCGGCATCTGGCCCGTTGATTAATGAGGACAAATCTTCTATCCTCTTTTTCAACACTCCTGAAACTATTCAAAGGAGGATTGCTCTTATCTTGAAATTCCAAGTTGGCTCCTTGCCCTTGATTTATTTGGGTATTCCTATCTCTCCTGGTAACCCTCCTAGGGAGTCTTAGCAGGATATCTTGGATAAATTCCGCACGAAGGTTGAGCACTGGACTCGCAGATAGCTATCATTTGCTAGGAGGGTCCAACTGATTCAGTCAGTGGTTCAGGCTCTTTTGATCTATCGGTGTATGCTTCATGTGGCTCCTAAGTGGTTCTTGAAGGGTCTGGATTCTCAGGCTAGGCAATTCTTATGGGCAGGCAATCTCTCCTCTTCAAAATGGAGCCTTGTCAATTGGGACTTGGTTTGTAGCCCGAAGCAGTCGGGGGGGCTTGGTTTAAGACAATCTGTTCTTTTTGGGGAGGCCCTAGCGGCTAAATTGTACTGGAGGTGGTGTGTTGAGCAGGATTGAAGCTGGGCCAGGATTTTGGCCAACAAATATATGCAGAGGGTCCCGAGGGAGGAAATCTTCAAATATCCGCTTGAGGGAAAGGGCTCTTCGATCTGGTATACTCTCAAGAAGGGGCTTCTCTCATTAAGGCAGGACTCTTTTGGATTTACCGAAGGGGGGAACAGGTCCTCTTCTGGAATGACTCTTGGGATGGATATCCTCCCATTCTTGAGCAGTTCCCTAACCTTGGGAACCTGGAGGCTGGATGGTCAAGGGTGAGTGACTTCAAAGCTGTCTACAGGTGTGGACGGCTAGATCTGGAGAGGTGGAAGACTCCTGATGAGTGGCCGGTTGTTGGGTTGGAGGAAGAGTGTGCGGAGCTGCAGGGCATTTTGGCAAGTAGACACTATAGTTCCCTAAAGGGTAGGGATGGGCTAGCTTGGTCTCCAAATCCTAAGGGCGTGTTCACGGTGGCTAGTGGATACCAGGAATTGTTGTACCGTAGATTTGAGGGAAGAGATGTGATCTGGTGGAAGCTGCTCTGGAATAATGTCTCTTGGCCGAAGTGTAATTGCTTTGCTTGGACTCTGGCTTTGAATAGATGTCTTACCTAGGACAATATCCGCAAGCGGGGATTTCTGGGGCCCTCTATCTGTGTTTTGTGTGGTAACGGGGAGGAAGATTCCTCACACCTATTCTTCATATGCCCCTTCTCTCTACTTATTTGGCATTATTGGTGGGGGGTGTGGAAGCATCCTTGTATCCATGCGGATTCTCTGGTGGAGTTCTGGAGTAGTTTGGGTAGACCTCCTATCCTGTCCTCCTTACAGAATGTCTAGTATTTTGGGCCCATCTTCATTCTATGGCAGATCTGGCTCGAGAGGAACAGGAGGATCTTTCGCGAGGTTAGATTGTTTGTTCAACAAGTTTGGACTAGGATCATTGCAATGATCCGGGAGACTGTGGAAGCAAAATGTGAGGAGAATTTTCCTTTGGGTAGAGATGAGGCTGATATTGTGAGTAGGCTTGGTCTGCAGGAGTTGTCTCCAGCCTCAGCATGTGTCAGGAGAGGTAGACGAGCCATAAAGAAGGTGCAAAGGGTGGGAAGGTGGCTACCCCCTCAGGATGAGTTTATCAAGATTAACACTGATGGCTCATCTAGGGGTAACCTAGGCCCTGCTGGAGTTGGTGGGGTTGGCAGGAATAGTAGGGGGGAGGTTGTTTTCCTCTTTTCGGTGCACAAAGGGTGGTAGTTGAACAACTTTATGGAGGGATTTGTGATTCTCTATGCCCTTGAGCGTGCTTGGGTGTTGGGAAGAAGGAAGGTGATTTGTGAATCGGACTCACAAATTATTGTTAACCTATTGACTGAGCAGAAGGTGAGTGGGATTCAGTGGCAGTTAGCAGAGATAGTTCAACAGATTCTCCAAATTAGCTCTTTAATGGAGCAAGTGTCTTTCGTCCACATCTCTTGTGAATGGAATAGAGCAGCGGATTGTTTGGCCAAGTGGGCGTCAAAACATGGTAGGGATTGGAAAGTTGAAGGTTGGGAGCATCTCTCCGAGGATTACTGTCAGGACTTGTAGAAGATTGTTACTGAGGACATGGATGGTTATGAAGTTGGATGATATGGAGTTGGTTTGGTGTTTCTTTCTTGGGGCCTCGGGGCTCTGGGTCTCTTTGTAATTCTTGTTTCCGATTTTCAATTAAGTTTTTACCCTTTTATTCAAAAAAAAAAGCTTGTCTAAACCGTAATAAGGGAAGTAAGAGAGAGTTTGTATATTCATGTTGAAAGGCTCTACTCTATAATTCAGAGTCTCGGCCTTTGTGTGAAGCTCGTTGTGATTCTGTCTGGACTCTGAACCAGGTCTTAGTATGAATAAACCTTGCACCCTGACTTAAATAATGACTTAAGTATGATTTCTATGGTTAGATTATACCTTTGTCCACCTTGTAATTTAGTTTCCAAGTTTACCAGTGGTTAGTTGGACCAAAGGGTAGGTTTGTAATATCCCCTTCTCAGCAATAATCAGCTCAGTTGACCGTTAGCCTATTCCGGAGACCCTTAGGCTAGTCGAAAGCATAAATTAGGGTTTCCTACCTCTGGGAGGATGTTTTAGAATATTTGGTGGCTTGCATGTGGGAGTTTGTCAATTTTGGTTTTGGATTCCTTCTGGGTTTTCAGAAAGATTCGTAATGATGGTACATGCATTGCAAGCAGTGGAGACTAGCAAACTTACTATTTTTAGTAAATGGAAGCGAAGGCAACTTATTTCTTTGGGTTTTTCTGGGTTTTTAGAGAGCTTCATGATGGTATAACATGCAAATGAATCTGAAGACTTTTTCGGACTTACTATTTTTAGTAAGTTGCAACGGTTTCTCAAAATGTAGTAAAAATCACTATGGAAACACTTACTATTTTTAGCAGTATGCTATTAGTACTAAGTACTATTTTTGGCAGTATTATTTTGGGCAGGTTCCTGTGTTCTAGCTCAAATGACTATTTTTAGCAATGTCGTTTTGTACTTTGGCCTCAGCTCAATATTGGCAGTTGCCAGTAATTGAAGAAGGTATATTTTAATGGTTAAGGTTTATATTTATTTTATTAAGATTTGGATGACTTGAAGAAGAGATATAATTTTTTCATCCTAAGTTTATTTGGCAAAATATTTTACCTTCATAGTGGGACGCCAAAATGCAGTTTAATTTTATGGCAAGATCAATGATATTTTATAAAGCCTAATGTTTATCAAAAGTGGCGACTAGGGGTGGAAAGGAGTTGGACGCCAAATGCCAAGGAGATGAAATGAAAGTCATTTGAATTTGGGCGCCATTTGAGTTGGAGTTGAATTTGAATTTGGTATGATGTGAGGCTATAAATAAGGGCCTTGGGATCTCATTTTCTCATCCATGTTTATTTGCAAGGAAGTGTTGTCGAAATTCAGAGTGATTGCTTCGAGAAATGCATACCTCCTAGCTGGTTCTTGGCTTCTTGTTTGAAAGATAGCTACTAGTTGAGATTGTGAGACAGTTCTTTACACTGAAGAACAGATGGAGTTCATTGATGTAGTAACATTTGATGTTTTCTGATGTGTTTTGTGAGTTTTCAAGTTGTTGGTCAGTGATAGAGCTGAAGTGGTTTTCTTATCATAAGTCCATGGGTGAATCTTTGTGGCTTCTAGGTATTCTCCCTTTATTTTCCTAGGCCTTAGGCGATTCTATATGCCGGTTTTTCAGAGTTTAATTTGGAGATATGAATTTTATAATGCAAATCTCCCTCATGCTCAAGTCGTACCATATTGGAGTTGCTTATAAATATGTGCATAAATGTTTTGAGTGAGTTTGCTTCTATTTGTCAATCTTAGTCTAGTCTTTTACTTCGTAGAAATCATTTGCAATCAGTTTCGAGTCTTTCCGTTGAGTTTTGGAAGAGTTGTGTGCATTTTAGTAAGGTTTGAAGTTGTTGGTCTGTGTTATGCAGCTTGCTGGAAAAGTATATCAGATTTTGGAATTTGGAGTGTCAGGTTGTTTTTGGGGATAGTTGGTCTTTGTAGCTTGTGGAGTGCATTAAACAATCATTTTGCAGCAGTGGACACTGATATCTTTAATCTGAAAATTCATGCCATGTAATGTAAAGTTGATTAGTAGTACTAACAGCTATCTTATTTTTAATTGTATCACAAGACCCACTGAATAAGTGGAAGAAGGTGGCTTTGCTGCCTATCTTATCTCATGTTACATCCCACTTGTGCCCTACTTGATTTTGTGCAATATTTACGTCCTGATACATGTTAACCCTAGTGCATTTTGATATACTCGTATGATGTATAATGTGCCTAGTTTTATGCTTTAAATGATGGATTTGTTCACATGATTATGCAAATGTGAACAATGATAATTATGTTTTAGATGCTAATTTGATGTACTTTGATATAGTAAATAGATGAACAGTTAACAATATGATATCATGTTTCACATTTATCAGGATTTATTATTTGTCAGAACTAGACAAGATTGGATCTAACCGATTTACCTGGGCCAAGTGTGTGCAAGAGATTGTCGTCCTCCACGAAAGGAGGGAATGTATCATCAGGTCGAGAGGTGGAAGGAAGGAAGAACTCAATGCCGTTTGGAAACCCTAGCCTAAGCCAGGTAAACCTAGGTTGATTTTGTTAGACCTTGCTAGCCAGTGTGCTAGATAACTGGGTAGGTCAATATAGAGAAATTAGGGTTGTCACTTCTCGCAGCAATTATTAATTATTAATATTAATTAATTGTTTTATTAATTATTAATCAAGTGGTTGGATCAATGTTCTTTTATCCAATAATTATATATATTTATATATAGGTATATATATGTTACATATATATCCTATACGAGTACCCGGGTACGTGAGTACGTATACATGGTTGTATACGTACTACCGCAGTCAGGTATTCGTAGGGAGTATAGGCCACATATATAAATATAAATAAATATATAATTATAGTTTAAATAAATTTATAATTATATGACAACGTTTCTTTTTAATTAAACAAATTATCTTGTGTCAACTTTATTTGGCATCTTTATTAAAGTGAAGATTATGTGAGGGGGAGACATAAATTTATCCTTCTAAAGTTGCCAATTGATTTACGTCAATTAATTCCTTAATACTAAAAATAAAAATAAAAAAATAAATAAGTTTTAAGTAAAAGCATTTTAATTTATAGTACTCTAAGCTATGGCATGTTTACTCATTCTATGAGTAAATTATTATGCTATATCAAGCTATTAGGAGGATTACTTAAGAAAAGAGTATTGCAAAAGTAAAAATCTCTTTTAAAAATCGCACATCATAATATATCTTTTATCGAGCCTTTTGGGGAAAAGAGGGGTTGAATAGTTATTGCAAAAACTTCATAACAAGAGAAAAAGAGATATTTTTCACGGAAAAAGCTTGGTGAAGAAGCCAATAAAAATTGTTGAGTACATAAGGGCTGCAGTCATGGGAATCATGAGGCAGGTTTTGAATTCCGCCTGGTATTAGGGTGTGGCAAGCAGTAATATGTTTTAGGGTGGATACATAAACAAAGGAAGGGGGATTAAAGGCATTCATCTTCTCCTTGACGGCAGGAAAGAGGGTTTTGCTCTGCTATTTTGTTATTGTCCAGCTCAGCCATTACGAAATATAGAGGGTTTTGTTGAGAAGGGTGTTGGAGTGCATTCTCTGACAAGGTTCTACACTTCTCAGGTCTTGTAGTCTGGCTACCCTACGAGTTTGATAATTCTTCTTCCATTTCTCATTCAAGTTTCTAGAAAAATAGAGGAAAAGAACAAAATGCAGTGTATTCTTCCTTATGTCTTGAAAATTCTGAAATATTTTCATTTAGTGGTGTGAATGTTGAAAAGTATTCTAGAATGGAGAAGGGAAAACCCTTATGCATTCTTTAAATGACAAAATACGTAATATATCTGCTTATTTCTGTATTAAACCAGATTTACTTACTGTTTTTGGTAAAATTAGAATAGTTATGAAATTATGAACTGGTTCTCATACCTACACAGTTGTGGGAAATTTATATGTATGCTCATAAATATATATATGTATACATGGGTATGTGTGTGTGTATATATAAATATATATATATATATTTATGTGTATAGATGTAACTTTGGAAAATTTAAGTTATGAAAGGTCAGGAAAATTATCTTAGTGTTGAAAGGCTGTATGGAATTAAACCAACAAGGTGTTTTTATTCCTTCCGATGTTATAAACCTGGAATTATAATGGGTAAACCCAACACATGCCCAAATTCCTCAATAACATTGTTCTATTTTAAATAGTTTTCATAACCAGAGTAGACAGCAAGGTCACACTATTATCAGACCAGTATGATTAAGGTTTACTTTAATGAATGAATATATAAATGTAATTATATCTATAAATACACTATTAGGTGTGTATTTATATATATAAATCTAGTTATATCTGAGTAATGATGTGCAGGCCTGGAAATTATATTTACTCACACCATTCAGCTAACTAAAATCTGAAAATCATAAGAACATAATCAATATGGAGGTGCAAGAAGGCTCCATTTGGACAAACTTAAACCAGAAAACCACAAAGTTTATAATCAGCAGGTCTATGTTATAAATATATTATACACCTTTACGCGAGTACATATATCTCTAAATGACATATAATTGTGTATAGTCAATTGCAGGTCTATGTGTTAGATTTACATGTGTTCCTCAGTTGAACTATAGACTGAAATAAATCTTATCCTCAGAATCTCTGCCTTCATGAATTTATGTATTTGTGATACAAAGGTTAAGGCTATTGTGAAGTCTATCTTAAATAAAAATAAGTTGTAAACCTTAGACATCGTGATTACTCACTGTGCATGTGAAGGGCGAGTACACGTACACATAAGTACAATTGTACAAGTACTTGGGCATATACCGACAAGTATGTACCAGTGAAGTTATAACTGGTAATATTTGACGTATATGCAAGGGTAATTGTACTCACATGTCCGTGTACGCATATCTTAGCATGCACGGGTAGACATGTTCCAGTATAGCGATGTAGACTTGTACCAGGTTCAGTCGAAACCTATTGAAAACATAGTAGTTGTGCGAGGAAGAAATGGTTGTTAACACTTGAAATACCTTTACTATAACTATTGAACGCTAAACCCAAGATGGTCCTTAGAATTCCTTTTGAGTTCAGCTAAACTCCTCAACCCAGACTTTTGCCGAAAAGGGTGAGATCATTGACAACGCGAAGACTCGTGCTTACAGTGTAAAACCTTGGCCAAGGTGGTGTTGCGTAATGCATGCACTAGTCTGATCTTTAGCACCAGATACAACCTTAGTCAGAGCGTCATACTAGTAAGGAGTTACCCTTAGTGTATGACCGACTAAGTGTGTAGGTCCTAACACCAAGTCTCTGATGGCATTGAGTTCTCGTATTCCTTTACCTTCCTGCGAAGGGTCGGGCCAGTCCAGAAGGATATGGCACGAGGGACTAGATAGTTCGTGGTTGGGCGGAAAAGCGCTGTAATGATACTTTCCCTCCCCACCAGTATCATGACCGAGTTGAAGTTCAAAATTTAGCATCAGTTGAAAAGTACTCTCTAAACCCTATCTCTCTTTCATTTCATGCAAGTTAATTAGTTCTTAGTATTGCATGTATGCTTATTTTTTAGTTCAATGTACTTAATCTTCAGTTATCATTATTCATGTTCCTGTTTTGAATTTTAAATTAAATATATATATATCCATCTTGCTATGCTTATGTTAACGGCTATTCTTTTGCAACGGTTAGATTATTTGAATTTAAATTTCTTTCAAAATTTTCAGCATGTTACATCTCATTGTATTTCAGTCCTTTCGTTGCATAAGTGGTTGAGTGATCTATTTCCTAGTTTTAATAATCGTCCTCCCACTGAAAGGTGGTTGAGTGATTCTCTATTAGTTGTTCTTGTTAGACAGTTCAAATAACCAGAAGACAACTGAGAGGGGGGGTGAATCAATTGTCACAGATTACCGGAACCATTAGCAATTTAAACTTTAATACTGGAACCCACAACATTAAAACCAGAATAGCAGATAAACCAATTAAGCATAAACAATAATCACAGAATAAATACCATCCATATGACACCAAGATTTATACGTGGAAAACCCGGTAAAGGGAAAAACCACGGTGGGAAGCCTACCCACAATTAGATAATACTTCTGCAGTAAGTATGTGAATTACAATTGAGAGCTCTGCACTTGCAGGAAGGCCAACAGCCTAGAGTGCACTGCTCATCACAAAAGGAGCTTCACTGACTACAATCCGGAGAAGTGTTGAACTGCAAAAGATAGCATCTTCTATGCCTGAGTACAGTTTCGATTTAAGCTCAATATCGGAGGACTAAATCCTCTTACATTAACCCAATTCGATCTCCAATGATAGACCAACTCCTCTACCTGAATGATATTACATTATTTGCCTATTACATTCCTTGACCATGACCTCTAACAATAACCATGATGATCTACAATGAGATCTTACATCTATATATACAAACCCTCGACCATAAATAATTAGGTCAGCCACCAGACAATAAACCAATTACATAATTACAAACCATGTCGGCCTGAGACCAAACAAATAATATCCAACACATAAGACATCCCGGAAATACATCGATAGGTCCAATCCACACGTTACATCAATGTCAGTCCATAACCTCAATCAACTGAGACCCAGTATAGGTCCACACGCTACAGCAATGATCTCCATTCGCCAAGTCTCGAACATGATCACCAACAGCATCTAGAAACTCCACCAGAAGCTGCACCAACACCACTTATGCAATTTATCAAAGATCTCCACCAAAAGCTCTGCCAGTGAAACCCTTGCCGGAACCAAAAACCAAGCTTCTAGGCAAGTAGGATAGCATCCGATCACCAGACCAAAACCAACTAACCAAATATGAGTATGAGTATCATGAACAAGCCAATTCCATCACCAAACTATACCGGAGCCTATCAGATCATGCCAGATCCAAGTTAACTAGAAACCACTCGACCTACCGGGACCAGAAGGGTGTCGGTAAAGCATCCAAACAGCTAATGTTGGCAGCAATGACAAAACATCAATGCAACACATAATCAATTCCACCAAATGGCCAACAGTTCTTGCCCGTTGGACAAGCGGAAGGGGCCAGCTTGCCGCCCGACATTGTAATTTTCAGTTGATTATTGGAGCTAATGATCCCCTATTCACTGTATGCTCTCACCTTCCCACATTGGGTTCTTGGTGATCAAAAAGTGGAAGGGTTCTCTTTCAGCAGTATTGATTTTATATTCCTTAACCTTAACGGGTGTTTGTGATGTTTTAAAACTACAAAAATTGAAAACAAAAACTGGGGATATTTCAATGGTATCAGAGCTAGTTTTCCTGCCAGCCTATGCATTCAATTGATCAAAGTTCCCCATGATTGACAGAGAAGTCCTTTACTACAATAGAGAGTACAAGAGACAATAGTATTAGATTCCAGTAGTACCGGTTGAAGAGACTTTTTTAGAGGTACTTAGAAACAGAGAAATACTAGTTGACAGTATGGTAGAGAGAACGACAGAACAAATGAGACCCTTGATGCTAGAGAAGAAAGAAAGTTTGATGCCAGTGTGGATATGATGTCACATTTTTTGGCCAAGCTTAATCAAATGTTGGTGGGACTCCTAACCAACCCACTAATGGCCATGAAGCTAGCACTTCTAACCCTCCTAGAGGAAACAGAAGCAACCAAGGGAGTAACAAAGGAGGTCCTAATGACGGAATTCTTGGAGGGTCAGTCTCTAGGCCTTTGCAACCTGTCTTCATACCCAAGGAAGCACCACAAGCTGAAATTGAGATACTTACAGTTGATGAAGTGAGGAATAGTTACGTGGAGTATGCTTCTCTTCCTATTAAGATCTGGGATATCCTCACCTTGAATCAGTTCATGAACCAAAAGAAGAAGAGAGGTGGAAGATATGATAGCCGTCCTTATGCTCCAAGAGATTATCAGCAAGCCCTTGGAAAGGTGTCTCTAGCCCACTTTGACAGGAGTGGTAAGTAAACTGTGGGTTCAGAAGTTGGACATTTATTTGTCCTTGAGACCAATGCCGAAGGAAGATGCAATCAAGTTTGCCACTTTGCATTTGGATGGAGCTGCTCACAAGTGGTGGTATCATGGGTTAGTCTGTTGGCATTTTTGATGATTATGTTGTGATTGTCATTGATGGACACACACTTGCATTGAGATCATTCTTATATGTATGAGTTAAAGCTCAACCGGAATTTGTTCCAACCGGTACGATGTATTATAGTCTTTAGACTATCGGTGTTTTGCAAAATGTGTTTACCGGTCTCAAGCGGTATGTTGACCCCAAGCGGTTCGTGGATCTCAAGCGGTACGAGGGATCAAAGCAGCAAAACACATATTTCCCAGTCTTCATTTTTGTCAAACCGGCAACCGGTATTTTGTATGAACCGGTAATACTTTGTGATGAGTTACCAACCGGCATTTTGTGATGAGTTACCATCCACCGATTGTTTGACGGTGCCAACACTCTGGCGGTGCTTTTTGTGTCGTGTTACCAAGTATGTCTAGATTCATTGAACCTAGGAAATTGGATTGTAAACCTATTGGACCGACATGAAATCCGATTCCTTTATAAGGACATCATGTCTAGGGTTTTAGATTGTTGCTAGGGTTTAAGGTGGTTGATGAGTTTTTGTCAGGGTAAATACAGAAGAGAAGTTGAGGTCTGCGAGAAGAGGCAGAGAGTGAATGTGTTGAAGACTGAAGTAATGTTGGAATGCATTAGGAACGAGTTATCAAGGATCTAACCAAGCAATCTGTGCTATTTACTAGATCATTCACTTGTTGATTACCCACACCTTCGACAAGTCTGAAGCCCTTAACCAGGTAGGCCCAAAAGCCTTTTGTAAATCCTTAACAAGGTGGTTCACATCTGTGGATCTAAAATCCTCTAGCAAGGTAGTCCTTAACCAGACTTATCTCCTAACAGAGATTGAGATTCCTAACAGGATCTGTTCTGGTAAAGAACATTGCATGACCTTAACCGGTCTGACCTTAACCGGTCTGGTTCCTATTCTACAGATAGTTACTTGTGACTTTCATCTCACCGTGGTTTTTTCCCATTTGGGTTTCCACGTCAAATATCTTGTGTTATGGTGTTATTGCTCCTGTGGGTGAATGTCTTATTTGCATTTTGGTTTGCATGTGTGTTAACCGGTTTGTCTGCTAAATTGTTCTACCCGTTTATCACTACACTATTTAAGTGTTTAAATACAGTGTTTTTCGGTATACTAATTCACCCCCCCCCCCTCTTAGTATTCATCAATTGGTATCAGAGCCAATCTTTCTATAAGTTTAACCACTTGGAAAGAGATATGGGGGAATACACTGTGAGGGAACTTACTCATCGGCTCACTCAGTCTAAGCAAGCCTATGACGAACTCATGCTAAAATATAAGGCCTCTCAGGCAAAAAGGAGAGAACGTGCTGAAAAACTGATGGAGCTATCTGAAAATAGTTCTTCTAATGAAGCGAATATGGAAGCCCTAATTCAAGAAGTAGAAAAGTTGAATGAATCAAATTCCAGCCTAAGCAAGTAGTTGGAAGGACTGACTATCTGAATGTGTCAAGAGCTTGAGAACCGGAGGAAAACTGAAGATCTAGTTAAGGACAAAGATCATGAGATCTCCAAGTTGAAGCAAGAGATCAGTGCACTTACTGCTCACCTGCATGAGAGAAGAATGGAAAAAGAAGAAGTACAAAGTGAACTGAACATAGCCATCTCTAAGAATGCAAACTTGATGGAGACAAATACTGCTATTTCCAAAGTACTCTCTAAGTCAAAGGAAATACTTGCTAAGTTCAACAAGAGTACTGTTAAGCTAGAGCAAAAGCTTAAATCGACCAAACCTGTCAAGAATACTGATGGATTGGGTTACTCTGGTCATGAGGTAGGTGAGACGTCTGGTGCAAATGCTGAAGCATCAAAGAAGCAACCGGCATTCAAAGATAAAGGTAAACAAAAGTTCAAACCTGTATGCTTTAACTGTCTTAAAGAAGGACACACTGCTAATGTATGTAGAAATAAGGCTTACAATAATTTTCCTTATTTTCTAAATGATAAGCCTAGATCCTATAAATTCAATGGTAACTGTTATGCATGCAACAAGTTTGGGCATAGAGCATCTGAATGCAGGTCTGTTATGAACAACACTGGAAGATATCCTCTGAAGACTCAAGGAGTTGGTCCGGAATCTTTTGTGAACCGGAACCCCAACCAATTTAATACCTATAATCATCAGTCAGGTAGCAGTGGCTATCAACTGGCAACCGGATGGAAAGCAAACTGTTGGATTTGCCATGGTCATGGTCACATGCAGCAACATGCAGAAGGAAGAATGGAAACATGAATAATGGACCTTGGAGAGCATCTAGAATGATTTGCTATCATTGCAACAAACCAGGCCATTCAGCAAGATTCTGCAGAAGTAGAAAGAGTATATCGGATGATATACCGGTCACTCCGGACAGAAAAATTGATGTTGAAACCGTTCAAATGGATATGAACAAAACTTGGAAAAAGAAACCAGCAATGTTGCAAGAAGAACCAGTTTCTGCACCTAGTGTGGAAATCACGAAACCAGCAAACTAAGCATCAAAAAAGCTTAGGGGGAGCAAACGGCGAAATGTTTCAAACCCCCAGTTTACACTGGTAAAAGACCTTAACCGGTATGTGATACCTGTCATTTGGAAAAAGACCGGAAATGGTAAAAGGCAAATTAGGGTTTACGCTCTAATGGTGGAGCATTAATTACGGTAGGTGAGGAATATGCTTAAAAGGATTTTTCAAATCATTTCTCACTATCATTTTTCAAGTGAAGAAGTTTTTCAAGAGCAAAGCGAAGAAAAAGTGATTTATGTTGCGATTCATAGAAATTTAGTAACCCTGAAGGAGATTCAGAAGCAAATTGCAAACGGTCAAGAGAAGAACTCAAAGCGGTGATTCTGCAACCGACGAAGTGTGAGGCAAAGTAGAATTTGCAAGCCCTAAATTCTCGATTTTCGAAAGGTATTTCTCGAGTTTTTTGTTTCTATCATGGCTTCCGCATCTCATGCTAGCTCTAGTGTACCTGTCGATTCTGTTAACTTCATTCAACGCAAGTCCAAATACAATGCCCTGTCACAAGTTCCTGCTGGAGTAATAGTGGAAGAAGGCATTTCTGATTATATAGATTGTAAAATTGAAGACCTAGGGTCTCTCGCAATCCACTCGCAGCTAGGTCTATTCTGTGGGAAGGATAAAAAGTTCAAACCGAAATATAGCATACTGGAGAAGAAGAAGCTTCATAATGCGGTTTACTTCCTAGAGGATTTCACAGATGACCACATTCGAATCATTCTGAGCAAAGTTCATGGTGACAAGATGTATCTTGAGAGAACTCATGATATCACACCACAAGCTATTCATGCGTCACCAATTTCTACAACGTCAGTGAAGTGCCAACCTTGAGGAAGGTCATCAAAACTGAAATGACCAAGCTCACTGGTTCAGTGAGTGACTCACGAGGTATAACTGTCAATTCCATCAAGGATGACCTTGTCAAATATGTGTGCATGGTGATAGGATACCAGACGTTCCATGCAAGCAGATTAACTCTGTATCTGCTACAGCGGTAAATGCCGCTTACCGGATGATCAAGGAAGATGCATTGTTTGATCTGTGCACCTGCATGAAGAGACAACTCCTATTAAATCTCAAATCAATCAAACAGGATAATGCATTGAAACTAAAGTTTGGACAACTACTGGTGGGACTATTCTTCTACTTCCAAGGTTATTTCCCAAGAATTGGTGATATTCAGTGGTCTGCAGACCAACCGGTTACCAAGCAGATCAAAGAAAGCCTACAAGCAGCCGGAACCAGTTACCCTGAAGTTTTGAACAAGTACTTTGATGAGTTTAGAAGCAAGATGAGCCTTAGGATGAGGATATCCAGTGACATTGTCAAGAAATACGAAGAGGACATCTGCTTTATCATCAAAGTGGATGAATGCATAATGGAGGCCGTTGAGCCCAAACAGGAAGAAGTGGAGCCTATGGGCTATGAGGTGATGTATGATATGTTAGATGGGTATGCCTCTACCCTACTTGCCTCGCCGCTTGATCCAAAGGCAAAGAGAACCGGCACCTACCTGGAAAGGGTGACACCGGTTAAAGAACCCTCAGCAAAGAAAGGGAAGGTAGTGCCTTCAACATCGGCACTAGTTACTCCATCAAGTCCCAAAGTGACCAAGCGGTCCCCTGCTAAGAAGAAACCGGAAGTGACACCTGCCAAAGTCTTTGAGAGGAAGAGGAAGACTAAGAACAATTCACCGGACTCAGAAGAAACTATGTCTGAGGAAAAGCCTAAGAAGACAAGAAAACCAAGGAAAAAGACAAAGAATGAACTGGCATCATCTGCACCGATAAATATTGATATTTCTTCCTACAAACCTTTGACACATTGTCAAAGAACAATTAAAAATATTAGGAGAAAGTTGTTAAATGATTTGGTAGATCATTTTGATGATTTTAATGATGAAGAAAAGGAAGAAGTAGAGCAAGAAATTATTAAGTATTTGTGTGCAAATGACCGATCGCCTAACGAAATTAGATCTGAGACACCGGATTCTTTGTATAAAACCTTAGACAATAAATGGCGCATTGCCATAGAGAAGGAACAGGAAATAAGGGAGAAAGTTTTTGCCCAACACTTTCCCAATTTGTCCAATTCTGAGCTGTTTGAAGTCATCAACCAAAATAAAGGACTCTTCTTCACTAGAAGAAGAAGACTCTGGTTACTGGAAGGAAGAATTGATGATGTTGAAAATGACGCTCATCTGCATATGACAACTGTTGTACACACGCACAAAGTGCTTCAAGCCAACAAAAAGGCTGAGCAAGAACCGGCAATAACAAAACCGGATGAGGTGTTTTATGATGAAGGAAACCAGGTCGCTGAACCTATAGACACTATTGATGTCAATGCTCTAGATGTAGAGGATGTTGCTTAGGGAACACCATTAGAAGCAAAAGGACAGGAGAAGCAGGCCGAACAGGTAGAAAAGCAAGCAGAGGACAAACAAAAGGAAGTAAAGAAGTAGGCGGAGGAGAAGAAAAAGGAAGAAGATGAGGAGAAACGGAAAGAGGAGGAAAAAAGAAAAGAGGATGAGAAGAAAAGAAAAGAAGAGGAGGAAGAGAAAAAGAAACAAGAAGATGAAAAGAAGAAGAAAGAAGAAGAGGATAAGGAAGAGGAGAAGAGAAAGGAAGCAGAGAAGAAGAAGGAAGAGGAAGAAAAGGAAAAGGAGAAGCAGAAGGAAGCGGAGAAGAAGAAAGTAGAGGAGGATAAGGAAGAGGAAAAGAGAAGAGAAGCAGAGAAGAAGAAAGCAGAGGAGGATAAGGAAGAGGAAAAGAGAAAAGAAGCGGAGAAGAAGAAAGCGGAGGAGGATAAGGAAGAGGAAAAGAGAAAAGAAGCGGAGAAGAAGAAAGCAGAGGAGGATAAGGAAGCGGAGTGGCAAAAAGAAGCATAGAAAGTAGAAGCGGCAAAGAGCACGCAGATGGAGACTCCAAAGGCTACCGGTAGTCAAGCCAAGCCGGCTGACCTCACCAGTCCTATTGACCTCCAGTCTGCAAGTGAAATGGAGCTGCAACAGAGCATCAAGGTTGCTCAAGAACGCCTTGAAGTGATAAGGAGGAAAAAGGAGCAAGATGTGATCCAAGCTGCGGTGGACACTCTTATCGGTTTGATACCTGGTACAAACCTTCTCAATACTGATTCATCACTGGCTCAATTGAAGCTCCTATGCACAGTAGTGGATGATCAGGTGCAGAGCCTAGAAGAGGTAGCAAAGGCAAATGCCAAGAAAGAGCATCAAAAAGCACTGAATATTGCTCTGGTGAAGAAACTAAATGAGCTCTGATCCGATCTACAAAAAGCTCAAAAAGATATAAGGGATGCTCTGGATGAGGGGAATCTACTACTTAGTAAGATTTGCCAACCCCATCTCTTTTGTGATGATGTGCTTGTACAGAAGCAAAAGCTACAATCAGACTTGCAGTTATACATGAGCACCTTCAAGCCGCCATATGACTCTTTCACAGCTTATGGGCAAACCATTCACCGGTTTCATATCCAGTCTGCAAGAATATAGCTTGAGATTAGTACCCGATCACAAGATTTGCAGGAACTACAACTGGTTCTACTCCCACGCCTGCAAATACTTCAGAAGTGCTATCTCAATCTGGATGCCTTAACAGTGACTCAAGAGATGAGCACAATAGGCACCATGGAAGAGCAGGTCTCCGAGATGCAAACAGAGAAAGAAGTAGCCACCTCCCTACTTGAGTCCTGGTCTTTATCTATGAAACAATTTTTGCAGGACTTTAAATCAGTTTTTGACAAGTTTTATTCTTTATTGTCATAAACTCTTATTATTTTTATACCAAATGAAAACAGGGGTTGTTCAACTGTACTTTGTCATTGTTGGCAAAGGGGGAGAAGTATTCTGGTATTTAAAATTTTGATGTATGCTCTGAATATCTTCATGTCTATCTCTATATGCAAATAATTATACATTGTATTGTTAGCTAAAGGGATAGTGTATATGCTTAGGGGGAGCAATATTGCTTATGGCATGATGTTGTTGTAAAACACTTAGAAGTCAAAAAAAAAAATTTCCTAAGTGTTGCCATCAATGCCAAAGGGGGAGATTGTTGGCATTTTTGATGATTATGTTGTGATTGTCATTGATGGACACACACTTGCATTAAGATCAGTCTTATATGTATGAGTTAAAGCTCAACCGGAATTTGTTTCAACCGGTATGATGTATTATAGTCTTTAGATTATCGGTGTTTTGCAGAATGTGTTTACTGGTCTGAAGCGGTATGTTGACCCCAAGCGGTTCGTGGATCTCAAGCGGTACGAGAGATCAAAGCGGCAAAACACATATTTCCCAATCTTCATTTTTGTCAAACCGGCAACCGGTATTTTGTATGAACCGGTAATACTTTGTGATGAGTTACCAACCGGCATTTTGTGATGAGTTACCATCCACCGATTGTTTGACGGTGCCAACACTCTGGCGGTGCTTTTTGTGTCGTGTTACCAAATATGTCTAGATTCATTGAACCTAGGAAATTGGCTTGTAAACCTATTGGACCGACATGAAATCAAATTCCTTTATAAGGACATCATGTCTAGGGTTTTAGATTGTTGCTAGGGTTTAAGGTGGTTGATGAGTTTTTGTAAGGGTAAATACAAAAGAGAAGTTGAGGTCTGCAAGAAGAGGCAGAGAGTGAATGTGTTGAAGACTGAAGTAATGCTGGAATGCATTAGGAACGATCTATCAAGGATCTAACCAAGCAATCTGTGCTATTTACTAGATCACTCACTTGTTGATTACTCACATCTTCGACAAGTCTGAAGCCCTTAACCGAGTAGGCCCAAAAGCCTTTTGTAAACCCTCTAGCAAGGTGGTTCACATCTGTGGATCTAAAATCCTCTAGCAAGGTAGTCCTTAACCGGACTTATCTCCTAACAAAGATTGAGATTCCTAACAGGATCTGTTCTGGTAAAGAACATTGTATGACCTTAACCGGTCTGGTTCCTATTCTGCAGATAGTTACTTGTGAGTTTCATCTCACCGTGGTTTTTTCCCATTTAGGTTTTGTTGACGTGTATTTTGTACACAATCAAACACAGAATAAAATACCCAAGGGTACCTTATCCTCTCTTAAATAAAGCCTCTGATTGCTGAAGATGTCGCGAAAAAGGATCAATCAGGATGACTCCAAGGTTCTTCGATGTAGGGTCTCTACGTGTGGATAAGCACCAGTGGTCGTTGTGAATGTTGTTTCATCAAGGGGCCTTACGTTTCCAAATTGTAGGAACAGAATTTCCTAAAACTAACAAGTTCTCAAAAAGATCAAAAGGTAGAGTTTGCAAGAGATGAATTCTAATCTAATTCTAAGAATGACTCAATGTAGGCTAGACTTGGTAAGATTCTACCAATTTCAGTATTGCCAAGGAATTACAACTTTACTGGAATTGATGCGATCTTCTAAGGTGACTAATGATTTTTCAAATCATCAAGAATTATAGACACTACCATGAAGGTACATATCAATAGTTCAATAATGATTGAAGGTTCAAGCAATCCAAATATCTCCAGTTGACCACACAAGGCGTTCTTACAATCAGTAAGAAGCTAGTGTTTTGGAACGTGAATCTCACCAAAGATCAAGCCCAACACTTAGTCCTTCAAACTTAAATACTATTTCGATTGAGAATGATTCAAGAAAGTAAACAACCATGAAGATAGCCACAAGAATTGCAATAAAACACCATAACTTCAATATTTTATTGATCTCAAAGCCAAAATAGACAACAATTGCTTGAAATTCTTTCTTCAATGCTCAATCTTGCTACAAAATAACTTTCTTCTCTCTAAATTCTAATATCTCCCCTAATATCTAGTCTCTAATTTCTAATTACAAAATGAAAATGAGTGAGGGTATATATAGCATCCTCAATTACAATGAACGGCCCAGATCAAAAAGAAGATCAACGGCTGAGATTCTGACACCTAAACCCTAATTAGGGTTTGTTACAAAAAGTTCCCTTTTTATTGAACAATATTAAATGCATAACCAAATATTTAATTGGCACAAAAATCTAGGAAACATAGACCAATGATAATTAAGGCGCCACATCATCTACAGCAACCTCTCTTCTAAAACCTTATTCCCTTTCCAATGCTCTTTCTTAGCATATGCAATGAATCTGGACACAATTCCTTCAATCTCAGCAATAGGAATCTCGGGAAGATTCCTCATTCGTTCCTCCAAGTGGATAACCTGATCAAAGGCCTTGAGAAGAGCCATATCCCATCCAGGTTCTAGTTCTTTGATCTTCTCAATTAGGAGCATAGTAGCGAACATTTGATCCCGTTGTTCATCTGTGATGACATTCTCATCTTTGCAAAAGATGACCTTGACTCTTTCTTCCAACTCTTGAAGATCCACATCTGTCTCAACTTCGATCCTCCTACCAAGAATGGTACATAACACTTCAAACACCTTGTCTTGAATTGGATGGATAAAGCCCTCAACTTGATTGCATTTTGTGTGGATGTCCTCGAAAAGAACTTCTTTCATCTGGAGTAGAGTTGACCACTGAAGTAAATTATGAGCTCCTCCATCCATTATCTTTTCTTGTGCTAGGATCTTCCTTGGCGTTTGCCTAATTACTTGTAGAACAGGAATGATAACATCTCTAGTGTGGGCAAAAGCGGCTACTGTTATCATTAGGTTGTGGATGATCTCAAGGACCTGGATAGCTCGGTGGATTGTCTGCATCATTCTTGTTGCAAATTCAACGGCTACTGTGTGGGACTTGTCAATCCAAGAGCTCATAAGCTGAACTAAGCTCTTGACTCTCTTTGCCTCACCAACTGATTCAAGGGGAAGTGCTTGCACAGGAGACACTACTGGATCTTGACGTCCCAAGGGCTGATTGATATGGCTAAAGTAGCCTCTCCAAGCACCGACCTCTCTTTCAAGCTTTCTATTCTTTTCCATTTCTTCCTTAAGCTTGTCTTTAAGTGCCTCAAATGAATCAGTTGCCTCATCCAGTGCCTGCTCAGCAGTGAGTGGACCAAGCTCAAATGTTTCTACATCGTACTCCTTTGCAAGGATTTCACCTTCATACTTGTCCACTGCCGGTGTAGCTATCTGCAACTTCCTGGATCCTGTCTCATCTCTGATCATCTTGGACATCTTGGTGGCCTTCTTCTTCTCCGTTACTTCCTGAGAATTCCCTACAAGGCTCTCTAAGTCAATTACATTATCTTCATCCTCAATCACAATCACCCTTGTCAATCTCTCCTTCAACCAATCTGGAATGGTGGATCTTGTCTCTCTGACTTGTATTTCTTTAGACAAAGGTTCTTCTTCTCGGAGGGGAGACGTCACTTCATCATCATTCTTGTATTCATGTAGCTCATTGACTTGGGGAGATCGACTTGATGAATGCTGAGGTGCCTTCCCGTTTTCAGGTCTATCATTCTGTACTATTGACTCCATAGATTCATCCACCTCAGGCATCGCCATCTCTTGTCCTTCAACTTGGCTTGTCCTTTTCTCATGTCGAGATGATGTACCTGATGAGCAATCTCGATTAGCTTCTTGCTTCTTCTTGGAGGGTTCCCTTTTCTCGGGTCTTTCTTTCCTCTTTGCGCCTCTAGGATGAGAATTGTCCTCACTTGCACTTGCTCCTCCTTCTTCTAGTTTTTCCTCCAAAGTATAAGTCATTGGTACGTTCTTCTCTCTTAACTTTTGATGTTGTACATCCACCCATCTGCGAGTACACGACAAAACTGGAGCCATCAAAGCTCTCAAGTTTGTAATCTCAGGCTCGTTCCAATCTATCTTCGCTGCCTTGTCTTCTCTATCATAGGATGACTGGAGATGTCTGCCACTATCCTGAGCTTGATCGGCCACTCTGTAAACTTTGCACTTCCTGATGAAATCTAAAGGCAATCTGGAATGCATCTTTCTTTTCACTTCTAAATCACTTGAGAGATTCATCCAAAAGTCTTCTACCTGAAATTCATGCTTGTACGTCCTACCATATGCCTCTTCTATATACCCATAAGGATCAAAATTCTCCCTTGAGGCAAAGAACGTGAATGAATATGAGGCCAACTCCCTCTCTGCATCATCCAAGGCTAGAGCATCAGGACATACCTCAATTGAATTTCCCAATATGATGGGCACGGGAGCTCCATTTCTATGTCTGTGTCTGAATGTCTTCGCATAGTCTGCCAACTGCCTAGTGACCTCGAGTAGCACTAACTTGTCTGTCGGATACCTTGGCAACATATAGGGGGGTGAAGGACATCCATGGACTCTAATATATGTAAACTTTGGAAACTGGATGAACCAAGCACCATACCTCTTTATAAGTTCTTGTGCATCTTGAGATAGTCAGTTGTGAATCCCGCCTTGCAATATCCTGGTGATGTTCATCGTGAAGGTATCATTGACTAACTTGTAGTCACTTCCTAGTGGATGATGCAAATGAACATAAGACTCACAAACTCTAACTTCCCCGGGTCCTCTTCCGATCACTCCTATGTGAGGTAGTCCTGCATATTCGAAACTCCTGATCAAGGCATATATGACGTATGAGCTCATGTGAAATGACTTGGTAGCCTTTAGTCTTCTCAACTGCACATCCAAGCAATGGCTAATAATTCTAGCCCAATGAATTTTTCCTTTTCCTTGAACTATCACTTGGATGAAGTAGAACATCCACTTCTCAAAATAGAAGGCCTGAGGAGCCCCTGTAACTCGATTGAGCAAAGTTATCAAATCTCTGTACTCCTCCTGGAAGTCGATCCTATGTGGTGTGTTGGGAATCTTGCTCAGGCGAGGACGACTTTTGAGTAACCAACTCTTATTGATGATGTTCAAGCAAGAGTCGGGATCATCTTCATACATCGACTTGGCTCCTTCTAGGCTCTTGTAAATCATATCTTTATGCTCTGGAAGATGGAGAGCCTCACTTATAGCCTCCTCTGAAAGGTAAGCCAAAGTGTTCCCTTCCTTGGACACGATTGATCTCGATTGTGGGTCATAATGGCGAGCACATTCGACCATTAGCTCATGGCACTAGACTGTTGGAGGAAAACCGGTCGCCTTGATGATGCCACTTTCAATTATTCTCCTTGCGACAGGTGATGGCTTTCCAATGTAAGGGATCTCTCGAAACTTCTTCACACTGAAGTTTCCCAAGTTGGTATCTCCAATGTTGCTCCACTTTGACACGATTTTAGTCTCCAATTTTTCACTCCTCTGATCTTCCTTCATGAGAGCTAGACGACTAGTGGATGCTCCTGCCTTTGGGGTCGCCATCTTGACACCTACACAACATTTCATAATGAGTAATATATTTTGCAACGTAGAAATATAGAGTAGAAAGGAAGATTTAAGATTTTAATTAGGAAACTTTATGATAAATCTTTGAGTTATCATTTCCTAATTAACTACGCAATTTTCAAAAAATTGAAGTTCAAAATTCAAAATTTCAACGTTGGGACTAGGATGATCTTACCATACCTCCACTTGAGAATTAATTCTAAAAAATGATGCAAAAATGAGGTGAATTTTGGTTAGGCGAAATGTAGATTGGAATCCTTCCTTTAGCAAAATACGTCTCCTTTAGTCTTCACAAGCATCAATTCCACCACCTTTAGTCTTTAACACTTGAGGAAAATTCGCTCCAAATAGGCCAGCTTTCGCACTTCCTTCCTTGCTTCTCCAAATCACACTTGAAACAATGAATGAATGATTTGAATAATGAAAAACACACCCCAAATATATAGAGCGCTCACCATTTCACCTCCCCATAGACCGACTTGGCAAAATAGGCCAAAAATAAATAAAATTAAAAAAAGGAAGAGGCCGACTTAATAAAATAATAAAAATGATACCTCAAGCGCTCTCTTTTTTAATTTTAATTTAATGAAAATTAATTTTAAATGCCTTTCTAATAAAATTTCAATTTTTTTTTTAGGCTAAAAATTAATTTATTAAATGCCATGCGCTTTTATTAAATGCCAATTTAATTTAAATTTTTTAAATATTTCGAAATTAATGATTTTGGCATTTCATGCGATTTGGAGGATGTCAACGTTGGGATATGGCAAAAATAAAGAATGCACATGTTAAGCGCTCTGGTCCCTTGGAGAGGGACAGAAGCACTTTTTCATTTTTAGGCTAGGATTCTCAATTTTTAAAGTCAAACCTTTGTTCACCATGTTTTAGAGGATCCTTTCCTATCTCACACAACTTTGCCTTAGCATAATCTCGGAGGGAATTAGTTGTTTTCATAAAAAGTGGGACGGTCCTTCAGTGAGGGACGGGAGCACTTTTGAGTCCATTGCATGAATTCTTGATCATATTAATCTTCAATTTACCCTCAAGGCGTAGAATATCACATTTCACACCATCTTGAGCCTTGGTACTAAAAATATTATTTCAAAATGCAAGGTAAAAGGTCATATTTGGAAAAAGTGGCACGGTCCTTCAGTGAGGGACGGGAGCACTTTTGCCAGTTGTCGTCAAAATTTGCAACTCTCGCATCTCAATTCAACTTCAAGGCATTTTAAACACTTTTTCAAACTTGTGCCTTGGTCTCAATTTGTCCAAAATTGGTGAGAAAGGGAAGATTACATATTAAGTGGCATGGTCCTTCAGTGAGGGACGGGAGCACTTTGAAAAAGTGGCATGGTCCTTCAGTGAGGGACGGGAGCACTTTTGCAATTACAAGCTTATTTGTCCTTTGTTAGCCTTCGAAATTATCTTCAATGGATGAATCTTGCCTTCTCTCATTCATTTCAATCACGCAACTTGCCTTGCCTTTGCAAGAAATTTGTATTTTTAGAAAAGTGGGATGGTCCTTCAGTGAGGGACGGAAGCACTTTGTCTTGGTCCCTTGGTGAGGGACGGGAGCACTTTTTGTCATTTTGGCATACTTTTTGCTCTTTAAACCTCTCAATTGCGTCCAAGGCATAAAACATCATTCCTCTTTCCCATCCAAGTCAAGTTTTATCATAAAATATCGAACAATGAAGAGAAACTTGAAAAAGTGGCACGGTCCTTCAGTGAGGGACGAGAGCACTTTTTGTCATTTCGGTTGATTTTCTCCTTTGTAGACTGCTTAAATTATATTCAATGGACAAAACATGCTTCCCTTAACCTCTTCAAATCATAAAATCACCTTAACCTTGCAAAGATAGTGCAAATTTGAAAAAAGGGGCACGGTCCTTCAGTGAGGGACGGGAGCACTTTTTGCGTTCTAAGCCAAATTGTCTCACTTTTCACCTCGAAATTCCTTTGCTAGAGAAGATTTCATCTTACTTCATGCTATGATTAGAAGTTAATGTCCAATAAAGGTCTAAAATTGTGCATATAAAGAAAAGTGCTCTGGTCCTTCAGTGAGGGATGGGAGCACTTTTTACCTTCTATGCAAAAACTTCATCATTTCTTTGCTTTCAATCAAGTTTGGATGCTTTATCATGTTCATTTCGTCCTTCACTATGCCTTTGATGTTTCAATTTGACCAAACAAGGCCAAGAATGGCTCCAATAAGTCTTTTTGCCTTTGTCTTTCAGTGAGGGACGGGAGCACTTTTGCCTTGGTCCCTTCAAAATTCACCATTTTGTGCCTTCAGAATCTTCAAAAGTATTAAGTCATGTCCAATTATCATTCCAGAAGACCCTGCACAAAACAAAATAGAAAAGTCAGTGACAAATATGCATAAAATAACATTTGTGCTCTGGTCCCTTGGAGAGGGACGGGAGCACTTTTGTCCTTTCTGGCTAAAATATTCAAAATTTAGGTCCCCAATCACTTCACAAGGCAGAGTTAGGTCATCTTCAAGGCTAGGAATCAATTTTCTTGAAAAAGTGGCATGGTCCTTCAGTGCGGGACGGGAGCACTTTTTTGTGTTTCAGGCATCATCTTGCCTCCGAAATCTGATCAAAATTTACCTAAGCAAGAATATACAATTTCATCTTCAAAATGCTAATACTTAGACAAAATTTGAATTTTCCCAAAAAACCCTGACTAGACCTAACCTGAGACATACTTATCTTACTTCAATAATCAACCCTCAGAAGAACGCTTAATAACTTTCAAAATTTGACTGGACTCAGCTTGAAAAATATCCAAAAGAAACCCCTAAGGCTTAGCCCTAGCCCAGACAACTCACTCACTTACTCAAAACCCTAAAAACAGAGAGAAGAACAGGCAAAACAAAAGCAAAAAGAGGGGGTCCCCATTCTAATGGGGCGATGTGTGAAATGGTCACAACAGGTTTCCACGTCAAATATCTTGTGTTATGGTGTTATTGCTCCTGTGGGTGAATGTCTTATTTGCATTTTGGTTTGCATCTGTGTTAACCGGTTTGTCTGCTAAATTGTTCTACCAGTTTATCACTAGACTGTTTAAGTGTTTAAATACAGTGTTTTTTAGAATACTAATTCAACCCCTCCCCCCCCCCTCTTAGTATTCATCATAGTCACCCTTGGCCATAGTTCGATTAACAACAACAATAAGTTCACCAACAAGCTCATTGAAAGATTTGACACTAAGGATCCTAGGGTGAAATTCCATAAGCTTGCACAGCTGAAACAACAAGGTTCCTTGGACTTCATAACTGATTTTCAAAGACTTTCCTTGATGGTTACCAGTATTTCTGAGAAGAGGCTAGTGGTCCTATTTACTGAAGGACTTGAAGAGCCCCTGAGAGGTTGGGTTAAAGCCTTTGACATGCCCACCTTGGTTGAAGCAATAAAAAAGGCAAGAAGTATGGAGTTGGCTGCCCCTAAGTCAAAATTTCAGTCCAACCCTATCCCTTTACGAAAGGACAAGAAGAAATTTCCAAATCAGTCCAAGAAGTTTCCCTCTAGGATGGATGATGAGCTATGAAGAGAGCTCCGGAGGAAGAATATGTGCTACTCTTGCAAGGAACCATGGGCCCCGGGTCACAAGTGTTATGGAAAAGGCAATGCGCACTGTATGGAAGCCTATTCTACTGATGGATCAGATTCTGAAAATTCAATTCAGTAGACTGATATGAGAGAAAGTGAGTACGAGGAGGTCCCAGAAGAGATTGAAGACAACCACAAAGATAGGGGTACATTTGCAAAACTATCCAGCCTTCATAAAAAAGAATCATATAGAATCCGGGGAGTGCTTGGAGAGCACCGAGTTATTGCTCTTATTGACATTGGAGCAACTCATAACTTCATAGATGAAAGGATTGTTGCAAACAGAGGCCTTGTAACTAATGAGGTTAAAGGATTCAAAGTAATGGTGGCAGATGGTTCTACCATCTCATGCAACTGGATGGTCTCTAATATGTCTTTGAAGTTAGGGAACTATGAAGTCAAGGATGACTTCTTTGTGGTTAGCATTGGAGGAACTGATGATGCAGTGCTTGATATACAATGGCTGCGATCTCTTGGTGAGATCACTCTCAATCTGCAAATAATGGAGTTGAAGTTTATGTCTGATGGGAAGAGAGTGGTGTTAAGAGGGATGCCTAATGGAGGCCCTCGAATTGTATCATTGAAGAGGATGGAGAGGCTGATCCATCATGATCAAGTGGAGTGGGCAGCGGAATGCATGATCATGCCATCCAATCCAATAAAAGAAAAGAGACACTATCCTCCCGATATTCAATAGTTGATCACTAAGAGGAGTAAGGTTTTTGAAAGTTCAGTCCCTGAGAGGAGTAAGGTTTTTGAAAGTCCACCCCCTGAGAGAGGGACTGAACACATAATTGAACTTGAAGAGGGAGCAAAGCCGGTTATCACTACTCCATACTAGTATCCCAAGAAGTAGAAAGATGAGATAGAGAAAGCTATCAAGGAGCTTTTGGACATGGGATAGATCCAGCCTAGTAAGAGTCCCTTTGCTTCTGCGGTTGTTCTAGTGAAGAAGGATGGGACCATGCGCATGTGCGTGGATTATCGAGCTCTTAACCAAAAGACTATCAAAAATCGGTACCCCATTCCCAGAATTGATGAGATACATGGAGTTGTTTTATTTTCCAAGATTGATCTCAGATCAGGTTACCATCATATTAGAATGAGGGAATCAAATATTGCGGACAACTTTCAAATGCCATTTTGGGCATTTTGAGTTCCTAGTCATGCCCTTTGGGTTGACTAACGCTCCTGCTACCTTCCAATCCTGTATGAACAAGATCTTCTAGAAGCAGTTGAGGAAATTTGTGCTTATCTTCTTTGATGATATCCTCATCTTCAACAAATCTTGGAAAGAGCACTTGGATGAAGTGCTCAGCATTTTGGAGCCCGAATCACTATTTGCAAAAGAGTCCAAGAGTGAATTTGGAATGAAGGAGCTGCTCTACCTTGGTCATATCATCAATGCAGATGGAGTTAAGATTGATCCTGAGAAACTCAAGGCAATAATCAATTGGCCTCCACCTGAGAACTTGACACATCTGAAAGGGTTCTTGGGGCTGTGTGGCTTCTATAGGAGATTTGTGAAGGGCTACTCTCAGTTGGTCGCTCCCCTCACAGATCTCACTAAAAAGGGAGCTTTTGATTGGTCAGAAAAGGCATAAAGTGTATTTGACAAGTTCAAGGAGATTATGAGCTCGTGCCCTATTTTGGCTTTACCAGACTTCTCTAAGCCCTTTAAGCTGCAATGTGATGCATCTGGAGAAAGTATTGGTGTTGTCTTAATGCAAGAGAAACATCCAATTATGTTTGAGAGCAGAAAACTAAGAGGAGTTGAGAATACATATTCTATCTATGACAAGAAAATGCTCACAATCATGCATGCTTTGGCCAAGTTCAGACAATACTTCGTGGGAAGAAAATTTGTTGTCAAGACAAATCACAATAGCCTCAAACACTTAATGCACCAAAAGGATTTGAATGAAAGGTAGCAAAAGTGGGTAAGTTATCTACAGGCTTATGACTTTGACATTGAGTACATCAAAGGCAAGAACAACACTGTAGCTGATGCACTTTCAAGAAGGCCCCATTTAAGCTCTTTGTGTGAGCTTACTGCTCATTGGAGGGACTCGTTGCTTGCTGATTATGCCAAAAATCAGTTTGAAACCAACATAATTGAGGGTACTTTTATGATGAAAGGTACAAGGTGGTTGATGGGTTGATAATCTACAAAGGTAGAATCTTTTTGTTGCCTGAATCTAAGCTCAAGAAGAAGATCTTGCAGACTTTTCATGGCATTCCTCTTGCTGATCATTAGGGTTATTTCAAGACCTATAGGCAAATTCGTGAGAGGTTCTCTTGGAAGGGGTTGAAAAATGAGGTGTTGTTGTGGTGGATAGATTGACCAAGTTTGCTCATTTTTATGCCATCACTAGCTCATTTACAACTCAAATTGCTAATGTGTTCTTTTGTGAGGTGTTTAGACAGCAGGGGTTGCGAAAAAACATTGTCAGTGACAGGGACAACAGGTTCTTAAGCACTTTTTGGCAAGAGGTTTTCAAATTGTGTGGTACAGTGCTCACTCCAAGCACGAGTTATAACCCACGGACTAAAGGGCAAACAAAGATTGTGAACAAGTGGTTGGAAGGCTATCTCAAAAAATTGTCTCAGAGCAGCAGAAAACATGGGTGAGATGGCTACATTTAGGGGAGTACTGCTACAATTCATCCTACCACATGTCCATCATGATGTCCCCTTTCATGGAACTCTATGGTTACAAGGGCCCTAGCTTTGCTGATTTGATGTTTGGTGATAGCAAAGCCCCTCAAGCAAAAGATATGGTGCAGCAGTGTCAAGATATCTTGAGGGCTTTGAAGAATAACCTCCAGATTGCACAGAATTAGCAGAAGTTGTGTGCTAATCAGTAGCGTGTAGAGTGCTCATTTGAGGTTAGAGACATGGTCTACCTTAGACTTCAGCCCTTCAGACAGTCTACTCTCAAGTAGAGTGGAGTGGAGAAACTCAAGCCACATTTCTATGGGCCATTCAAAGTCATCAAGAAATTTGGTGCAATGGCTTATGAGTTGGAGCTACTAGTGAGCAACAAAGTTCATAATGTCTTCCATGTGTCTCGCCTCAAGAAGGCACTTGGACACAATGTTATGGTCTCTTCAAATTTACCTCCCCTGGATGAGGAAGGATAGTTGGTGTTGATTCCAGAGGAGATCATTGATTCCCGAGAACGTTCTTTGAGGAGAAGGGCAATCAAAGAGTACTTGGTAAAGTGGAAGGTTTTGCTTGTGGAGAATGCTACTTGGGAAAATGAGGAGATTTTGTAGCATCCAAACTTGCGGTTGCTTGAGGACAAGCAATCTTGGGGAGGGCAGACTGTAATGTCCCCTTCTCAGCAGTAATCAACTTAGTTGACCGTTAGCCTATTCCAGAGACCCATAGGCTAGTCGGAAGCAAAAATTAGGGTTTCCTACCTCTGGGAGGATGTTTTAGAATTTTTGGTGGCTTGCATGTGGGAGTTTGTCAGTTTTGGTTCTAGATTCCTTCTGGATTTTCAAAAAGCTTCGTAATGACGGTACATGCATTGCAAGCAGTGGAGACTGGAAAACTTACTATTTTTAGTAAGTGGAGGCAAGGGCAGCGTATTTCTCTGCATTTTATGAGAGCTTCGCAATGGTGTAACATGCAAATGAATCTGAAGACTTTTTCGGGACTTACTATTTTTAGTAAGTTGCGATGGCTGCTCAAAATGTGGTAAAAATCACTTTGGAAACACTTACTATTTTTATATGTTATTTATAGGAAGTACTATTTTTTGGAGTATTATTTTTGGTAAGTTCCTATGTTCCAACTTAGATGTCTATTTTTAGCAATGCAGTTCATTACTTTGGCCTCAGCTCAATATTGGTAGTTGTCAGTAATTGAAGAAGGTATATTTTAATGGCTAAGGCTTATATTTATTTTATTTAGATTTGGACGACTTGGAGAGGAGAAATAATATTTTTATCCTAAGTCTATTTGGCAAAATATTTTACCTTCATAGTGGGGCGCCAAAATGCAGTTTAATTTTATGGCAAGGTCAATGATATTTTATAAAGTCTAATGTTTATCAAAAGTGGTGACTAGGGGTGGAAAGGAGTTGGATGCCAAATGCCAAGGAGATGAAAGGAAAGTCATTTGAATTCGGGCGCCATTTGAGTTGGAGTTGAAATTGAATTTGGCATGATGTGAGGCAATAAATAAGGGCCTTGGGCTCTCATTTTCTCGTCCACTTTTATTTGCAACGAAGTGCTGCCGAAATTCAAAGTGATTTCTTCAAGGAATGCATACCTCGTAGCTGGTTCTTGGCTTCTTGTTTGAAAGATAGCAGCTAGTTGAGATTGTGAGATTGTTCTTTACACTGAAGAATAGTTATTTACACTGAAGAACAGATGGAGTTCATTGATGTAGTAACATTTGATGTTTTCTAATGTGTTTTGGGTGTTTTGTGAGTTTTCAAGTTGCTGGTCGGTTGTAGAGCTGAAGTCGTTTTCTTATCATAAGTCCATGGGTGAATCTTTGTGGCTTCTAGGTACTCTCCCTTTATTTTCCTAGGCCTTAGGAGATTCTATATGCCTGTTTTCAGAGTTTAATTTGGAGATATGAATTTTATAATGCAAATCGCCCTCATGCCCAGGTCGTACCATGCTGGAGTTGACTAGAAATACGTGCATAAATTTTTTGAGTGAGTTTGTTGTTGTTTGTCAGTCTTAGTCTGGTCCTTTTCTTCCTAGAAATCATTTGCAATCAGTTTTGAGTCTTTTCGTTAAGTTTTGGAGGAGTTGTGTGCATTTTAGTGTGGTTTGAAGTTTTGAAATATGTAGCTAGAATTGGACTCTAGTTTAAGTTATTTATGTAATCATGGGCGGCAGCAAGTAAATTATGTAACTTGTAATTAGGGCCGACCTATATGTAACTTGTAATTAAAGGTCTGATCCTATTCTTGGTGCCAAAACTACAAGGTCGACTATGATCTATTGGAGGCATTAATTCATATATATACAAGATGATTTGTGATCATTCTACAATCAATACAATCAGCGAATTACCTATCTCTACAATCAGCAAATCACCTAGGGTTCCTGAATCTGTCTAAAGGCTAGCGAACTTGTATTCCAAGCTGAGCGAACATCCTTTAGTGCTGCCGAATGAAGTTACAGTGACAGCAATCTGCATTTGAAGGATTGTCAAGGTCATAGCATTTTAGATAAGTCTGCCCTAGCATGGGAATGTTGTAATTGTGCTACTGTGTTTTATCTAATATAAACTGAGAAAATTGTAGTTGGGTTTTTCACCTCCAAGGGGAGGTTTTCCCAGGGTAATACTATGTTATGTGTATTGTGTTTATTGTTTTATGTTCTTTATTATCAGTCTGATCATAAAATCAACATGGTATAAACGCTTGGTTCGAATTAGGTGTAATCAAATTGACTGTAATTATTTATCTTCTTTCTGCTCTTATCTTTTCTTGAAGATGATGCACAGTCTCAGGGTTAAAGATAGGTTGGATGGAGCATGCAACTTCACATCAAGATGGTGAAAGGAGAGTCCGTCTTAGAGCACTTATGAGGATGTTGCCCGTGACACCTTCAAAGGTCACATTGTAGCTGCAGTAACTGATTGCCTTTTGCTTGGCTAAAGATGTTGGCTTCAAGGTGGTTGCACATATGCCCGACTTGCCAAAAGTTGATATGGAGCGAAATATGGCGAGCCTCACAAAGTTCCTTGAGAGTCCTTCCTCTAGGGTTGATGGCCTTAAGGCGATGTGTGATGGCGAGGGCCGAAGGCCACACAGCCATCATCACTAGATGCTTCTGTATGGTTGGAAATTCCAATACTGAGCGAGAGTAGGAAAGAACGTTGGTGGACCAACCTATAAAGAGATAAGTATTTTCCATGGTTGAATAATGTTCATGAATTTCTTCATATAGTTATTAATTCATGCTATAGCAAACCATGTATGGTTCCAGCATTAATATTTCTCTTTGAATGCTTTTAGGACGGAGATTGCATTCTATGGTGGATGAGCTTGATACATCCTGTGGGAAAGCCACGCAGGCTGAAGAATGGAGATGCAGCTTGCTTCCATGAGACTAAGTTGGTGGCTGAAGATGTTTTCTCGAAAAGAAAAAAAGGCTATAACATTCAGAAGGAGCGTGACGTTTCAGCTTTAGAGGGAGCTTGTTAGGCTCAGAGGGAGCCTGTTTCTTTCAGCTTCAGAGGAAACCGCATTCTTTGGTTAATGCATTCTTCTATAGGAGAAGTTTGAGGTGAAAACCCTCATTCCACCCTCTGCAAGTAGGTATGGTGGAGCCACCCTCTGCGAGTAGGCATGGTGGTGTTGCATTCTTCTCTGGGAGAAGTCTGAGGTTAAAGCCCTCGTTCCACCCTCTGCGAGTAGGCATAGTGGACTCACCCTCTGCGAGTAGGTATGGTGGGTATCATTGAAGAAATTCCACCCTCTACGAGTAGGCATGGTGGTCCCACCCTCTGCGAGTAGGTATGGTGGGTATCATGAAAGAAATTCCATGATGGGTTCGTTCACCCTCTGGGAGTAGCTATGGTGAACGTATCATGTGTTTCATCCATGGGAATAGCCATGGTGGTAGCCTCTATGTGACTTGATTATTCATAAAATCCTCTCTAGCTAAGAGGGAGTCTTGAAATATGTAGCTAGAATCGGATTCTAGTTCAAGTTATTTATGTAATCATGGGCGGCAACATGTAACTTGTGTAACTTGTAATTAGGGCCGACCTATATGTAACTTGTAATTAAAGGTCTGATCCTATTCTTGGCCCCAAAACTACAAGGCCGACTATGATCTATTGGAGGCATTAATTCATATATACACAAGATGATTTGTGATCATTCTACAATCAATACAATCAGCAAATTACCTATCTCTACAATCAGCAAATCACCTAGGGTTCCTGAATCTGTCTAAAGGCTGGCGAACTTGTATTCCAAGCTAAGTGAACATCCTCAGTGCTGCCGAATGAAGTTACAGTGACAGCAATCTGCATTTGAAGGATTGTCAAGGTCATAGCATTTCAGATAAGTCTGCCCTAGCATGGGAAAGTTGTAATTGTGCTACTGTGTTTGATCTAATATAAACTGAGATAATTGTTGTTGGGTTTTTCACCTCCAAGAAGGAGGTTTTCCCAGGGTACTACTGTGGTATGTGTATTGCATTTATTGTTTTATGTTCTTTGTTATCAGTCTGATCATAAAATCAACATGAAGTTGCTAGTTTGTATTATGCAATTTGCTGGAAACATAGTTGAAAAACTCGGACTCGCCACGGACTCGGCAAACCAAAAATTTGGACTCGGACTCGGACTCGTGAAAGACTCGTGAAAGACTCGGCAAGTACTCGGCAAAAAAAAAAACCGTAGTTTTACAAAAAAACATAAAGAAATTAATGCATTTAGATAACATAAGAGCCATAATTGAAACATTACACATGTCACATACTCATAGTTTCAAACTTTCAACTCTAAAATGTATAATACCAAGATTTCTTCAATGCTAATTATGCTTTTATATGGAGCCTAATCAAACTCGGAGGTTAAATTTTCCCTACTTCCATCGGTGCAATTTCCCCTTATATTTTTCGACAGGGGTTTGGGGGCAACACCCCCAAGTTTGGGTCAAGGGGCATCGCCGAAGGATCCTGAAATTTGACTAAGTCTGGAAAACTGAAGAATCCTCCAAAAACTAGATTTTGCATTATAACTCCTGGAGGTCCGAAACCACTCTCAAACATCCTGACAGTATATATGGAATATAACTTAAAGTCTGGAATGTCATCCTGATCTTCAAATGCCCTGAAATTTGGCTAAGTCTGGAATGTCTTCCTGATCCTGAAATCTGACTAAGTCTGGAAAATTGAAGAATCCTCCAAAAACTAGATTTTGCATTATAACTCCTGGAGGTCCGAAACCACTCTCAAACATCCTGACAGTATATATGGAATATAACTTAAAGTATAAGATCACTTATACTTAAATGTTATATTCCATATATGAATCCTGACGGAGAGACCAAATTTTTTCACATGTTAAACTCAATTTTAAAGCTTGCATGACATTTTTTCTAGGTCGCGCAAGTCCATCTAAAAGACTCGCGAGTCCATGCAAAAGACTCGTGAGTCTTTCAGATGGACTCGCCAGGACTCGCGAGTCCTGGCGAGTCGACTCGTGGCTCCCATGGACTCGCGAGTCCGTGGCGAGTCCACGAGTTTTAAAACTATGGCTGGAAAAGTATATCAAATTTTGAAATTTGGAGTGTGAGGTTGTTTTTGGGGATAGTTGGTCTTTATAGCTTGTGGAGTGCATTAAACAATCATTTTGCAGCAATGCACAATGATATCTTTAATCTGAAAATTCATGCTATGTAATGTAAAGTTTATTAGGAGTACAAATAGCTATCTTATTTTGAATTGTATCACAACTACAAGACCCATTGAATAAGTGGAAGAGGCTAGCTTTGCTGCCTATCTTATCTCATTGTATTTCAGTTCTCCGCTAAAAAGTGATTGAGTGATTCTCTATTAGTTGTTCTTGCCTACTGGACAAGCGGAAGGGGCTAGCTTGCCACCCAGCATTGTAAATTTCAGTTGATTATTGGAGCTAACAATCCCCACCGTATGTTCTCACCTTCAGACATTGGGCTCTTGGTGATCAAAAAAAGGAAGGGTTCTCTTTCAGCAGTATTGAGTTTATATTTCCTAACCTTAACAGGTGTTTGTGATGTTTGAAAACTGGAAAAATTAAAAGAAAAAAAGTAAGGGGATATTTCAAGATTGCAAGTACGCAACTCCTGTCCTTATGTCGAGTAAGGATGGTGTGTTTGGTGTGGAGCCTAATCAGTCTCCAAGTGGGAAATTGTTGATATGTGGCAACTGATCAGCAAAGTACTATACACTCAGCACGTATCCTCGCCGGGGTCCGGGGCCGAGTCAGGCCTCGGGAATGCGGGCGGTAGCCCGCTGCGGGGGTTCAAGGGCGGCAGCCGCCGAGAAATTTTTTTGGACGTTTTTGTTGATGAAAACCGACATTGTAATAAAACCCTAAAAAGGCCGACTTTGTTTGTTGCCCTAAAAACGCATGTTATAAGCGGTTGGGATGCTTAAGGCATTGTAAGGTTGATGTTCTGTTTTTGCTGGATAATAAGAAAGATTCGACGGATGTATATGGTGGACGTAACCCATTCTAGGTGAACCACGTTAAATCTTTGGGTTATCTGTGTCCTGTTTTATTCCTTTATCTTTTGTATTTAGATCTGCATATAATTGTTAGTTCATATTTGCTTCGGATCTACTTGAAACCCTAACAATTGGTATCAGAGCGAGGTTTTTTGTAAATTGGCAGGACTTTCAGATTTGAGTGGGAGCAATGGAGGATTCCAAATTCAAGGTCGAAAAGTTTAACAACCAGAATTATCAGTTATGGAAAATGCAAATGGAGGATTACCTGTATCAAAAGGATTTGTGGCAGCCATTGGAAGGAAAGGCAAAGAAAGCGACCACAATGTCAGATGAAGAGTGGGACATTTTAGATAGAAAGGCACTGGGATCCATTCGATTGTGTCTTGCACCGTCTGTAACTTTCAATATAACAGAAGTAAAAACAACTATAGATTTGATGGCGACATTGGCTAAGTTGTATGAGAAACCCTCGACTTCGAATAAGGTATTTCTTATGAAGCATTTGTTTAATTTGAAAATGAGTGAGGGAGGATCTGTAGTGGAGCACTTAAATGAATTTAATACAATTACCAGTCAATTGTCTTCAGTAAAAATTACTTTTGCAGAAGAGGTTAGGGCTCTCTTGATTTTATGTTCTTTGCCAGAAAGCTGGAATAGCTTGGTTATGGCTGTAAGTAACTCTGTCTCTGGTAAAAATACTTTGATATTTGATGATATTGTTGGTGCTATCCTAAGCGAGGAAATGCGAAGGAAAAGCACAGGTGAGACTCCAACATCATCAAGTAGTGGTTTGAATGTGGAGAACATAGGAAGATCAAAGGAAAGAGGAAAAGGCCCTGGGAATGAGAAGTCACAAGGGAAGTCAAAGAAAGGACGCTCTCAATCTAGAGGAAAGAAAGATTGATGGTACTGTGGAAAGCCTGGTCATCTAAAGAAAGACTGTTGGTCTCGGAAAAACAAAGGAGACAAAAATGAAAATGACAGTAAGGAAGCTAATATTGCAAGTAATACTTTACAAGATGCTTTAATCTTATGTTTGGATAATGTTAATGATTCCTGGGTAATAGATTCTGGGGCTTCATTTCATGCTACACCCCATAGAAAATATTTTCTAGATTATGTTCAAGGTGATTTTGGACAGGTATATTTGGGTGATGATGAGCCCTGTCAAATTGTTGGAAAAGGAAAGATAAAGATCAAGTTGCAGAATGGAAATGATTGATTTCTATAGGAGGTAAAACATATTCCTAATTTAAGAAGAAATTTAATTTCTACAGGGCAACTAAGTAGTGAAGGTTGCATAGTTACCTTCTCAGAAAGTATCTGGAAGGTCACAAAAGGATCATTAGTAGTAGCTAAAGGTGTGAAGGTAGGCACATTATATCTGTGTACTGGTAACACTTACTCTACCCTAGCTGCTACAAATAAAGTTACTGCAGGGAAAGCAACAATAGATGTTGCAAGAACAGATTCGATAATGTGGCACCATAGGCTTGGGCACATGAGTGAGAAAGGGATGAAAATCCTTCACTCCAAAAATCTATTGCCAGGACTAAAGAAGATTGATTTAGAGTTCTGTGAAAACTGTGTTTATGGTAAACAGAAAAGAGTTAGATTTCTCAAGGTTGGGAAAGAGAAGAAGAGTGAGAAGTTAGAGCTTGTGCATTCAGATGTATGGGGACCGGCTCAGGTATCATCTCTTGGTGGCTCTTGTTATTATGTTATTTTTATTGATGACTCAACCAGAAAAACATGGGTATATTTCCTAAAACAAAAATCAAATGTTTTTGAGACTTTTCAGAAATGGAAAGCTTGGTTGAGAATGAGACAGGAAAAAAGTTGAAGAGTCTCAAATCGGATAATGGAGGTGAGTATTGCAACAAAGCATTTGAAGATTACTGCTCCTTAAATGGGATTCGAAAGCAGAAGATAGTTCCAGGAACTCCACAGGAAAATGGTGTGTCAGAGAGAATGAATAGGACTATCATAGAACACGCGAGGAGCATGAGATTGCATGTTGGATTGCCCTTAAATTTTTGGGCAGATGTTGTACATACTATTGTCTATTTGATAAATAGAGGACCTTCAACTACTTTGGATGGTGGTATTCCAGAGGAGGCATGGATTGGTAAAAAGGTAAATTATTCTTTTCTGAAAACCTTTGGTTGTGAAGCTTTTGTCCATGTTGATAAAGAAAACAGAACCAAGCTTGATGCTAAATCTCATAAATGTACCTTCATTGGATATGGGATAGATGAATATGGCTATCGGTTATGGGATTTTGAAAATAAGAAAATAATTAGAAGTAGAGATGTTATATTCAATGAGAAGGTTATGTATAAAGAACAGATGCAAGAAAGGAAGCATGAACAAGACAAACAAGAATATGTGTTGGATGAGATTCCTGAAAATGAAATGTCACAAGTACCTGATGCTCAGCAACAACAGATTGTCCCACAAACTCCTGCAAGTGTTAGACGTTCTACAAGGTCAAGTAGACCCCCTGAAAGATTTTCTCCTTCTTTGTATTCTATTTTATTAACTAATTCTAGTGAACCAGAAGAATATGAAGAAGCAATGCAGGTGGATGCCAAACAACAGTGGGAGCTAGGCATGAAAGAGGAGATGGACTCCTTAATGAAAAATAAGACTTGGGACTTAGTCCCTTTACCTGCAGAAAAAAGAGTTTTGCCTAACAAATGGGTTTATAGGCTGAAGGAGGAGGAAGGAGGTTAGAAAAGATATAAGGCCAGACTTGTGGTAAAAGGTTTTGCACAGAAAAAGGATATAGATTATGATGAAATATTTTCTCCAGTTGTAAAAATGACTTCAATTAAAACTATACTTAGTCTTGTGGCTGCAGATGATTTACATCTTGAACAATTAGATGTCAAAACAGCTTTTCTCCATGGAGATTTGGAGGAGGAAATTTACATGTTGCAACCACAGGGATATGAGGTCAAAGGTAAGGAGAACTTGGTGTGCAGGTTGAAGAAAAGCTTGTATGGCCTAAAGCAAGCACCCCGACAATGGTATTTAAAATTTGATAGTTTCATGGCTGAACACGGTTATCATAGATGTCATTCTGATCATTGTGTATATTTTAAGAGATTGGATAATGGCAATTATATTATCCTGTTGCTTTATGTTGATGACATGCTTGTTCTTGGGTCTAACATGCAACATATAAATGATCTTAAACAGAAATTAGCCAGGTCATTTGCTATGAAGGATTTGGGTGCAGCTAAGCAAATTCTCGGTATGAGGATTACACGGGATAGGAAAAATAGAACCTTGAATTTGTCCCAAAGTGAGTATATGAGGAAGGTGTTGAAAAGATTTAACATGCAGGATGCAAAATGCAGTTAGTACACCTTTGGCTAGTCATTTCAAATTGACTAAGGAGATGTGCCCAAAGACACAGAAAGAGGTAAATAAAATGTCTAACATCTCGTATTCATCAGTTGTTGGCAGTCTGATGTATGCAATGGTATGCACAAGGCCAGATATTGCACATGCAGTGGGAGTTGTGAGCAGGTTTATGAGTAATCCGGGTATGGAACATTGGAATGCTGTAAAATGGATTCTTCGGTATTTGAAAGGAACTACTATGAAGGCATTATGTTTCAAAGGATCTAATGCTGCTCTGAGTGGATTTGTTGACTCTAATCTGGCAGGTGATATTGATTCACGGAGGAGTATTACAGGGTATGTTTTTACTATAGGGGGAACTGCAGTCAGTTGGATTTCTAGGCTGCAAAAGGTTGTTGCACTTTCAACTACTGAAGCTGAGTATGTTGTTGCTACAGAAGCCAGCAAGGAGATGATTTGGTTACAATGTTTTCTAGAGGAATTGGGTCAGACACAGGAGGATCGCCCATTGTATACTGATAGCCAAAGTGTCATTCATCTTGCGAAGAACTCTGCTTTTCATTCAAGGACAAAGCACATTCAGCTCGGGTACCACTTCATCTGGACTGTTTTGGAGGAGGGTCAGTTACGGCTTGAGAAGATTCACACAAGTGAGAATCCTGTCGATATGTTAATGAAGGCAGTTCCATGGGAGAAGCTGATTTCTTCATTAGTTTTTGTTGGTCTTTTTGATTGATAATTGTGGAATTTATACCAGTCAAGTCCCAGTGTTTTATCCAACGGATGTTGCAAGTACAGTGGTGTCGTCTAGTATCAGTCTCCAAGTGGGAGATTGTTTGGTGTGGAGCCTGATCAGTCTCCAAGTGGGAGATTGTTGATATGTGGCGACTGATCAGCAAAGTACTGTACACTCAGCACGTATCCTCGTCGGGGTTCGAGGTCGAGTCAGGCCTTGGGAACGTGAGCGATAGCCCGCTGCAGGGGTTTGGGGGTGGCAGCCCCCAAGAAATTTTTTTTGGACGTTTTTGTTGATGAAAACCGACATTGTAATAAAACCCTAAAAAGGCCGACTTTGTTTGTTGCCCTAAAAACGCATGTTATAAGCGGTTGGGATGCTTAAGGCATTGTAAGGTTGATATACTGTTTTTGTTGGATAATAAGAAAGATTGGACGGCTGTGTATGGTGAGCGTAACCCATTCTGGGTGAACCACGTTAAATCTCTATATTATCTGTGTCCTATTTTATTCCTTAATCTTTTGTATTTAAATTTGCATATAATTGTTAGTTCATATTTGCTTCGGATCTGCTTGAAACCCTAACATGGTGGACATTGACTGCACTCCTACATGCTTATTACGAAACCTTGACTAAAGTGGTGGTGCAGTTAGCATGCATCTGTCAGTTCACAAGAGTCAGATACACCACTAGCCAGAATGTCATGCAAGTTAGGGGATACCTATAGTGTTTGACCGATTAGACAGTGTGGATTCTAATCACCATTTTTAGAGGCTTAACAGCAAATGTTTTATCCTCTATCTGCTACCCTCATGAAGGGTCGGGCCCTTCTAGTAGGAAGTGGCACAAGGGACTTATGTTTGGGGTTGGGAAAAAAAGCCCTTGATGATGCTCTCTCTCTTCTAGATGTAATGAGATAAGCATTTGTTCATCGGAAATTTCTTTACTCTATAAACTCTTAAACTCTTCTCTCTTTACCTTAAGATATCAAGTTGTTGGAGGTTAGTTAATGTTTCCTTTCTACTGAAATGGTTAGTTAGGTAAAGTTAAGTTACTTATTAACGGTTTCAATTTCAGCCGAACCTTAATGAAATCAATTTCTTTTCCTTGAATTTGTAAAAGTTAATATATTTTTCCATTTTAGAACTTTTGGTTGTTACATCTAGGAGGAAGTTGGATGAGCTGGAAAGCAAATTGAGAGGATGTACAGGCAATTGAAGAAATATAGGAGAATTTGACCCTGTTTAAGTCAGCTGAGAGCATCTAGGAGTCTTCTAAGGGGCATCAACGATTAAAGGGATCAAAGTAAGTTAAAAAATTTCATTCAAAATACATCTTTGAGCATTCTAAGGACCTGAAAAATGGAGACAACTCAGATGGACACCAAGGAAGGTTTGACTCGGTAAATGGATGTAAACGAAGCTTCCATGGGCCAACGTACCCACCCCTAGGGCCCACATCCCCATCCCTAATATTGTTTCAAAGACCACGGGATGTTAGAGAACATCCCCCCAATTTGCAATTCCTAGGAAATTTTGGAAATGCCAAGTAAACGCCAAGGGACGCTTGGCCGTCCTTAGGACGGTTGAGACAGACAAGCGTCCCCAACCACAATATATAGTCATATCAATAAATAAATAAATAAGCATTTATTTTAAAAAATGATTGGCTCTAAAGTGGTGTGGGGGTCCCACAATCCCTCCCACGCCACTTTCCACCCCTAAAATACCCCCCAAAAACTTGAAAGCAAAAACTTATTTCATTTTGTATTTGTTGTTTGGTGTGTGCTCCTTATTGTGAGGGTTTTCAGCAGGGTTTAGCTCCTTCAAGGCTGTTGCAATGAAAAGAATGGGAGATTCGAAGGTAATATTGGACACATTTTGTCACATTTTCCTTTTTGCTTCAAGTCTGAAACAGCTTATTAGCTGCAAATTTGAAACCACAACCAAGGTATGTCATTTTTTTTAGTTTTCTAAATTTTTAGCATGTTAGTAAGTTCGTAAATTGAAAAATATTTTCATTGATTTGGTTTCAAAACTTTCAACCATAAAAAAACACCACAAAATGAGCAACAATAGTAGTGTCAATCATGAGGGTGGTGAAAGTGAAAATGAAGTCATGAGAATTTCAATAGATCCTTCTTCTAATTCTGAAAATCCCAACTCAGTTGCTATTCCACAAGACCATTTTGCATGCCCTTCATCCTCTCTTCAAAAATTGCAGAAGGTTCTTTCAACCCAAGAAACCATCGCTTCAATTTGCCACAAATTTGACTGCCAGCAGGGGTAAAAATGCAGGGGGCAGCAGGCATTGGCTTTGTCATGTTCACAACATTGATTAACATTGATTACCATCAATTGGGTGAGAGTGGACTTCATGTTAGAGTTTGTGAGGACATACATTGGAACAAGTTGAAATGATAAAGTTGGTTAGAGTGAGTGAGGACAAAATCTTTTGTGCAACTCACAATAAGAAACGGCCATTACTGATTTGCATGCCTATTCCAATGTATCAATTGGAGAGAGTTGTGATAGAGGGAAGAGGAAGACCACCAGCTACAAGTGAAAAAAATATAGTGGTAGGATTTATGAATATACAAAAATGTGAGAAGGACAATGATTCAATGATCAAATTTTTTATGCCTAATCTGTTCAATTTCGTTTGGCAAGGTCACCTTATTTCAAAACTATGTTGAGAGATGCATTGACCATTGGACTATCTTATGCTCCCCCTGGAGAAGATAGATTGCATACCTCCCTCCTTGACAAATAATATTCAAAAGTGAACATGTTGATGGAGGAGATGAGACAAACATGGATTTGGACTAGCCATTCCATTGTCATGGATGGGTGGACTAATATTCGACATCGGCCACTCATTAATATTATTGTTACATGCCTTGTTGGTGTTGAAGTTATAGCTGCGATAGAGATCTAAAATGATATCTATTCTCCTCTCCAACGTCTCTTATTTAATTTGTGGCTTCAGTTATTGTTTTCTATCTTGCTTCGCATTGACTGTTGTCGGTGAGATGTCTATGTGGATGTCGGTGGAATATTTATGTGGATGTCGGTGGAATATTTATGTGGCTGTCGGTGACTTTTCCCCTTCCATCGCAGAGCCTCTTCACTTGTGTGGCTGTCGGTGACTCTTCCCCTTCTATCATGGAGCCTCTTCACTTGCTTTGTGATTCTATATGTATATATCTCTTCTATTTTTGTGGCCTACTTCTTCTTTGGCATATTGATAGTCATATTGTTGGCTCCCAATTTTGTCTCGTAACAAGTTGAGAATAATGTGTATGAAGTATGTCAGATCAGTAATATTTTATGTGTTCTATGTTCAAAGTTTCCAGACATATGAAGGTTTATAGAATGTATATGTGATGTATCATTTGACTTCATTGTCATGATTGATTTGTAGAAAATCAAACTTATCTTATCTTATTGTGATTGATAGTATCTAAAACTATCAACAGTTGTATTCATTTTCAGAGATATAATAAAGTTCATTTTTGAGTGGGTTGGGTTTTTCACCCTCAAGTGGAGGGTTTTCTTAGGCTAAATTATGTGTATCTTGTTTCAGATTTTTGTGTTACTAAAACATTAACATGGTATCAGAGCCAAGTTCCTCCTATAGAGCCTAACCGCTTGAAGGTAGATCATGTGCTTTTGTCCTAGGATGGGCACTGCAGCTTAGCATGCTACAGGTGGATTTATGTCGCATTTATGTGGTTGGTCCATCACTTTGTTGTGGATGGTATTAAAGAAAATTCTTCGGATGATGCTTAAACTATGCACGGGGCAGATATTGTGGACAGATGATGAGTGATGGTGAGGGCCAAAGGCCACACAGCCATCAGATCATCACTAGGTGCTTCGGTGTGATCAATCCAAATGAATGGAAATTCCATTGCTGAGCAAAATTATAAAAGGACGAATCAGAGATTGCATTCAAGGAAGGAAGATTCCTTGCATTTCTTCGCAGAGGAAGAATCAGCATTCAGAGGGAAGCTGACATATCGTTAGAAGTAACCTTCGACAAGGAGGTCAGAAGACTGATTTCAGCTTCAAAGGAAGAATGACTAATTCAGCTTCAAAGGGAGCTACATCGTCATGAAGATTTGGTTAAAGCATTTTTCTCTGTGAGGGAGAAGTTCGAGGTGCAATCCCTTGTTAATGAGTTCTTCTCTGTGAGGAAAAAGTTCGAGGTGCGATCCCTTGTTAATGAGTTCTTCTCTATGAGAGAAGTTCGAGGTGAAATCCCTTGATTAATGAGTTCTTCTCTGGGAGAGAAGTTCGAGGTGAAATCCATTGATTAATGAGTTCTTCTCTGCGAGAGAAGTTCGAAGTGAAATCCCTTGTTTCCACCCTCTAAGAGTAGCTATGGTGGATCCACCCTCTAGGAGTAGCCATGGTGGAAGTCATGCATGTGACTCTTATGACTTTATTTTCTGTTTTCTGATTCACCCTCTAGAAGTAGCTATGGTGAATATTGTTATGCTGAGATAACAATTTTATTGAATAAAATTTGTGATGAGACTCTGTTACTTTCTTTGGTTGCAGCTATATGTACCTGTCATGAGATGACGAAATGAAGATCTCTCTCTTGCTAAGAGGGAGAGTTGAAGTTATAGCTGTGATAGAGATCTAAAATGATATCTATTCTCCTCTCCATTGTCTCTTATTTAATTTGTGGCTTCAGTTACTGTTTTCTATCTTGCTTTGCCTTGACTGTTGTCGGTGAGATGTCTATGTGAATGTCGGTGGAATATTTATGTGGCTTTCGGTGACTCTTCCCCTTCCATCGTGGAGCCTCTTCACTTGTGTGGCTGTCAGTGACTCTTCCCCTTCTATCGTGGAGCCTCTTCACTTGCTTTGCAATTCTTTATGTATATCGCTCTTCTATTTTGGTGGCCTACTTCTTCTTTGGCATATTGATAGTCATATTGCTGGCTTCCAATTTTGTCTCATAGCAAGTTGAGAATAATGTGTATGAAGTCTATCAGATCAGTAATATTTTATGTGTTCTGTGTTCAAAGTTTTCAGACTTATCAAGGTTTATAGAATGTATATGTGATGTATCATTTGACTTCATTGTCATGATTGATTTGTAGAGAATCAAACTTATCTTATCTTATTGTGATTGATAGTAATCTGAAACTATCAACAGTTGTATTCATTTTCAGAGATATAATAAAGTTCATTTTTGAGTGGGTTAGGTTTTTCACAGGATAAATTTTGTGTATCTTGTTTCAGATTTATGTGTTACTAAAACATTAACAGTCAGTTCATACTTTCTTAGAGCTATTGATTGTTCTAGGAAACTTAAAAGGATCTTGATTACCAATTTGCCATTTTGAAGAAGACCATAGAGGAGGTTGGGTCTTCTAATGTTGTGAAGGTTGAGACATTCAACTTGTGTTTGTAAGTTAGTTCATTTGATGGTTGAGAGCACTTACAACATATTTGTTGGACTCCATGTTGTATGCATGCTTTGAATAATGCTTTGAAAGACAGGTGCAAAATAGATTGGGTGAAGGTAGTAGTGGCAAAGGCTAGAGACATACAAATGTTTGTATGTAACCATCACACTTCACTTGCATTATTCCAGTATTATTCAAAGAAAGAATTCCTAAAACTAGTTGAGACTAGATATGCTAGCTATTCTATTTTGTTGGAGAGGATGTTGGAGGTGCAGGATGCTCTACAATCCATGGTTGTTTTTTGAGACTAGAAAAAGTGGGCTCAATCAAAGACAAAAGAAGGGAAAGTAGTGAGAAAAAAACTGGTTAATGACACTTGGTCGTCCAATATCAGGTAAGAAATTATTTTTAAGTTTGTACTTTGTTTTACTTTTTATTTTAAAATTTAACTTTGAAACTTTCGTTATTTATAGTGTTAATGCAGTAATTTTTAATTTTAAAAGTTTTAAATGTTTCTCGTAGATATATTTGCTCTATCATATCACTTGTTGTGGGGATAATTAGGTATGCAGATATAGACTCTCCTACCTTTGGAGAGATCTATGAAACTTTTGATAGAATGCTTGATCAAATGAAGCAAGCAATTCGTAACAAGGATCCTGAATTGCAATTCTACGAGGAGCATGTTAGGCCTATCGTCACAAAGAGGTGGAACACAATGATGAAGGGGCTTGCATGGCAGCACTTTGTAAAATGTATAGCACTGAGGAGGCAACCATTCTTCGAGAGAAGTGGCTTCAATTTTCCAATCTTCAGGGTCCTACATTCAACAACCCAGAGGATAGGACAGATAGGGCCACTATTGCACAAAAAAAAACCCATTGGATGATGGAAATTTCATGGGAAGGACACATCGGAGTTGAAACAACTTGCCATCTGTTTCCTCTCACAAATTGGTAGGTCCTCTATTGTAGAGAGGAATTGGTCCACTTGTAGCTTCGTCCACTCCATAAGAGAAATAGGCTTACCTCAAAACGAGCTAAAAAACTAGTTTGAGACTTCAGGACCAATAGACTATTGAGTATTGATAGACTCCAACAGTGCGTTGTGATGTTGATCCTGAAGATGTTAGGCAAATTGACGAGGGGGAGGTGCAACCAAGATTGGTCGGGCTACCATTGGATGATCCAATTCAGGTAGAGAGTGATCATGACATAGATGGTTTTGAGTCTTTGGATATTGATAGCCAAAATGAGGCTTAGTCTCACAAATTGTTGTATTTTGATGTCAGAGACTTTTATATTGAAAGCCCATGGTATTTTGATGTTTGAGACTTCTGTTGCACTACTTTCTTGAAATTTATTATGCTGTTATACTACTGTTGTCATGATTTATTTACATATTAATATTGTTGTTATTAGTTATTGACATCTCTCTCTCTCTCTCTCTCTCTCTCTCTCTCTCTCTCTCTCTCTCTCTATATATATATATATATATATATAAGACTATCATCCCCAAAATGTGTCCCCTGCCATCCCCCCATCCCCATCCCCAAAATGTTGTGGAACACAAATGTAAACACTTGTGTTTCTTTCTTCAACACATGTTCCTATTATTTAGCAAGCTGTTAGACAGCATATTAGGAGGCCTAATGGTAGTTTTATAGAAGTTCTTGTTGTTTAGACTAAAGATTGTAACCTGAAACAATGTTCTTTCTAGTTTAATTTTGTATGGTAACTCATTATAACTCAGTTTCAGACTGAGAAGCGAGAATTATCAGTCTTGTACACAGCTGTATACCTTTTCAATCAATAAAAGACAAGTTACATTTCCTTCTTAGAAGTTGTTTATTGTGTGTTATCAGATGATTGATGTAGCCTTTTGTTATATGCGAAAAAATCTTTGATATGATGTCTCATTATCAACACACATTTAGGCAGGGAATATATATTTTTACAGGTATGTTGTGTAAATGATACTAACAATCAAAAGTTGTGAAGAAATACTACATTTTCCTTCTGAGATGGTGAATATCATAACCTTCCTTTCTCAGAATATCGTAACCTTCCTACAAAGCATTGATGCATGGGCATGTAAAACCTTCGAGTTGTGCATAGACCATCCTTATCACTCATTAGTTGTGTGTCTAAAACAATGTATAGTTCTTGAAATCAGTTTGGTGCATCACCTTTTAGGTCTTGGGTTTCATTTCAATGTTTTCTCCACCCCTTTTCTTAGCAACAACAGTAGGTAAGTGTTGACGTGTTTTTTATGCACATAACTATACAGAATAAATTACCAAAGTAATTTACCCTCTCTTGAACAAAATCACCTCAGATGCTAAGAATGAGATCAACTAAAATGATTCCAAGGTTTCTACATTTCAGGTCTTGACGAGTGGGTAAGTTCAGTGGTTGATGTGAATTGTTGTGTTTCACTTGGGGACTTACGCAAATGTTTGGATTATCATGAATGATGCGGAATAGGTGTGCTAACAACTTAAGATTTATCAATAAGGCTCTGGATTTACTTCTTACTAAAAAAGGGGGAAAAGAATGGGGTTTAGGAAATCTATTCTAAAACTAGGAATGTAGGAAATGATGAATGGATTTAGTGGAATCAAACCAAGCAAGGTCTCACAATCAGGTATTGACACAAGCTTAGTGCAATCATCTGAGGTATACTTAATGATTTTCAGACTATTACCATCAAACGTAGACACCATCCAAGTTGATGCTTGTCAACGGATGCATAATAGTTGAAGTTATGCTTACTCAAATTCCAGTTGACCACACAAGGCACACTTACCAGCGGCAAGAAGCTAGTGGTATGGATTAAGGATTCCACACAAATAAATTCAACAAATCTTTCACTCAATCTAACATACATGAAAATAAATTCTAATCTAAATTCTAATCTAACTTGGAGGAATTGAGAACTATGAATGCAAATACAACACTTGAAGAGCAAAATCACCAACAATTGAACAATGATTAGGATTCAAATAGTTGTAGCATATACCAACAATTCTACAAAAAACTCTCCCTTACAAATGAGAGACAAAGGGGCATATATAGAATCTCTTACAAAAATGGATGGCCCAGATTGATCTAAGATCAACGGCCGAGATCATGCCAACAAAACCCTAGAATTGCCCTAATTAGGGTTACATCAAAAATGGCACCACCAACATATGGCCCAATGAAAAGATACCTAGTCATCATATAGGGAATCTTCTAGAAGATTCCTTCTTGCATCTCTCTCTCTCCTAGCATACTCCAAGAATCTAGCCAATACTGAATCTAACTACTCCATGGAAATGCTAGGCAAGGTATCCTACTATAATCAATCACGTCCAATGAATCCGAGCAAGCATTCAAAGTGTTCTCTCATTCTGGCATGAGCTTCTACGAATTATGAACATGAATCAACAAAGAGACCAAGTCATCAATCTGACTCTTCTTCAAAGAGTCCAACTGGCAAAAATACATAAATTTCATCTTGTCTCTTAATTCGGCTAAGTGTAAACCACTAGCATCACTAACATCAACACCCAATAATTCCTCAATCGAAGAAAGGATCTTCATCTGAATGTCCTGAATTAATCCTTCCATCTCCATGCAACTCGAATGGGCGTTCTCATAAGCTGATTTCTTCAAAGCTAATGCACAATACCAACCATGGAAATCGCATCTGTCTCCACTGTGCACAATGTTCTCGCTGACCAAGGTGGAATTAAGAACCTTCTTCAATGCCAAGAGGCATGGAATAGTCTTGTCTTGGATAGGTCGGAATTCTTCCCAAACTCCCTCCAAATACTGGATTCTGAATACGAGTGATGTTGTCTTATCATATGCCTGAACAAACTGAGTAAGGAAATCATCTACCTGCTCTCTTGTGCTCTCAATCCACTTTTCCACCTCCGAGTGTGTACCTCTCGCTACCTCGCAGTGTGAATGTATTCCATGGTCAACTGCAATAGGGGAAATAAGGGTGGGATTCTCACGCCTTGTCCCTGCAATATACTCTCTGAGTCTAATATTTTCTTCTTTGTACCTTTCATTCTCCGCAATCGCTCTGCCTAACCTTGCATTGATTGCCTGGAGGTTGTCACCAATCTCCTGGAATTCTTGCTCTGGGGATGTACGACCAAGGACAACTGAAGTGATCTAGAAATCCATAGGAGTAGCAATGTCTGCTGTCACACCTGCAATAGGAACAGCAATCTGCGCAATTCGCATTCCTGTCTCATCTCTAGCTATGTGCGACAAAATCTCCGCTCTCTTGGGCTCCTTCTTAGCACTCCTAGCTAGGTAGTCATCAATATCATGAATAGGTTGTACCTCTATCATCTGTTTGCTTTTCTCCATACTCTTCTTCAACCATTCAGGAATAGCGGCCATCTCCATACCATCATCTGGACATATTTCGTGATCAAGTCCTTTCCATGCCGAAATAACTTCATCATTATCATCAGGGTTATTCCTGGTCCAATCATATACATCACTTCCCAAACTGACTTCCAAAAGGACGGTAGGGGATCCCGACTGGTCATCATTCTCCTCAGGATGTGCAGATGTCGCTGTGGCATGAAATTCCTGGATATTCTCTGGTAGTATCACTGTGTTGGAACACTACTGAGTCTCCTTATTCTGTTTTGTTACTTCAATCACTTCGATTGATGAGACACTAGGAGGGGGTGAAGGAATGGTAGGCGGGATGATAGTCTTTTGTTTCTTCTTCACCTCCTCAATCTTCTTCCCTCTGGCTTTGACTTCTCCAGGCATGTTCTTCCTTCTCTTGGGAGCTTGACTCTCTTCGTCTGCATGAATCCTGACATCACTGACAATCCTCTGATCATCCTCGGAAGTAGACTCTTCCGGCTTCATCCTTTCATAAGTGAAGGGAACACCCATGTCAACTAATTTGTTCATCTGTATATCCACCCATGTGCGGGAGAAATTCAAAACCTCTCTCATCAATGCATTCAGGTCAGTCTCTTCTGACTCTAACCAATTTGGCAATAGGATTGCCTGCTTCATTTCATTCTCATAATGTGGGTGTGTATGATCTCTATCATCCAATACCTGATCAGGGATGAGGAAAAGTCCACACTTCCTCATGAAATCTATTGACATTCTGGACCACATTCTTCTCTTCACTGCTTGCACGTCCATCAGGTTAGCCCAATAATCTTCTATGTCAATCTTACGAGTGAACTTCTCTCCCCTGATCCTTCCGACCTTCTTGTCTAGATCAAATCTTTCTCTCTTCTTATAGGTAGCAAATCTGTAGAATGCAAGCTCCTCACCTGCACTGCTGGCAGCTATGGTGGATTGGTAAACCTCTGACGTCTTCCCAACTGAAACAGGGAATGTCATTCCTGTCCTGTGCTTCTCTCTGTGGATAACATCGAACTCTAGAAGTTGTCTCACTACTTCCAACAATATCATTTTGTCAGTAGGATGCTTAGGAAGTCTGTAGGGTTCAAATTGAAACCCAGGAATCCTCAGGTATGTGAAAGTGGGAAACTGTATTAACCACGATCAATATTTCTCTATTAACTCTGTTGCCTCCTTGGACAATCTTCTGTGGATTCCGCCTTGCAGCATCCGTGTGATGTACATAGTGAATGCATCATTCACTCTTTTGTAGTCTTCAATTATGTGCATACTCAGCTGGGGGTAGCATTCATAACTCTTGTACTGTCCTTGCCCATTCCTGACTTCACCTTTGCATATTAATCCTCTGTATGAAACGAACCGTGCAAGCAGGTATACCAAGTAAGAAGTCATAGCGAATGACTTGGACCGCTCTACATTCCTCAGCTGGAAATCCAGGTTGTCACTTATGATCTTGGACCAATTCACTAGTGTTCTTCTAAGACAATCCTAAATGAAGTAGAACATCCATCCATGAAATATTGCTCCCTGCGGCATCCCCATCACTCTGTTGAGTAGGAATATCAAATCACTATATTCCTCCTTAAAATCTATGCGCATAAGTGTCTTGGGAGCCTTGGAATGATGAGACCTAGGCTCAATCATCCACTCTTTGTTAATTAAATTCTTGCATACACCCATCTTCTTCGTGTATCTGTCTGCATAATCCTCCTTGGTCACATCCTTCATGTCTGTTCCGCGTGGAATTCCGAACACCTCAGCAATGGCATCCTCAGCAAGGTAGGCGATGACAACGCCCTTAGGACTCTTAATCATTCTTGTGAGCGGATCGTAACATTGTGCACACTCCAGGATCAACTCACTGCACTGTATGGACTGTGGAAACCCAGTGGCATGGAAAATGCCACTCTTCATAATATTCACATATGCTGGGGAAGGAACCTGATCTCTGACTCCGAACATCCGACGCTACATCTGGTCGAAGTCCAAGAAATGCATGTTGGTATCAGTGATCTCCTTCCATGTGGATGAAATCTTAAACTCTGGATAAAATCCAGTCTCCATCGTCTTCAGCAGCTCTTTCCTTTCCTTGTATCCTGACTTTGACATCGCACGTGTACGAAGCTGGAAGTTAGTCCTAGGATAAAAATAAATACTTGTAATAAAATTCCTGACTTTCTAGAGATTTATCTAGTTTAGAGCATGGAGTTAGGAAAATAATCCATACACTTGGTAAATTTTAGCAATTACGTTCAAAGTGTGACAACACTAAGGCATGGAAGCCTTCCATAAAATTCATTTATACCTCCTTATGCTTTAGAAAATATGCAAGCAAAAAAATGCAAAGGAGTATACCGGATAAGTGGTGACTAAGGAAAGGTGTGAAAGGTTGTGTTTTCACACAATGAATGTCTGAAGACACCTTCCGTAGTCAACAATGGAGGTCAAAATTCTGAAGACAACCTGAAAAATCAGACTTTCAAAAACATGTTGTAGTCTTCAAAATGTGCATAAAATCAATAAAAATCAGTTTTATTGATGAAAACAATCATTTTCTGGAATGTAAGTATGGCTGGAAAAATTTAGTTTTCTGAGGACAAGTCTGAAAATCGAATACTTCAGACTTACTAGCACCTTGCAAAGTGGTTTAAATCCCTGAAAATGATGAAAAATTGATAAGGAAACAACCCCAAGCAAATTCGCCAAAATTGGTTAGGTGGCTGGAAATGAAAATTTATGAGGACAACCGCCTAACAATGGAGTTTCAGACCTGCAACGGCGATAAAATGGTCTAAAAAAAGCACAGAAAACTCCATAAAACACCTCCAAATGCTAAATGTTTAAGTTGGAATTGGCTGGGCAATAAAAACTTAAGTCTGAAAATTAATGGCAGCCATTAATGGAGGTCAAAATCTGAAGCGAACCTCAAATCTGAAGCGAATCAGCAGGCTGGAAATGATGACAGCCAACAAACATGCATGAAAAAATCCACCAAAATGTGGCCTCCAATCAAAATCGAAATTTTCCCAAGTCTAGCGCCAAAATGGAATTCTGAAAATTTGATGTCAATGGCAGCCTTGATCTGCAACAAAGAAGATCAGCATCAATCTGGAAAAATCGCCCAAGTCGGGGTTGGATACCCCAAACACAAAAAATCACCTTCCTTAGTAAAAAAATCAAAATTTTCAAAATTCTGAAAATTGATGTCAATGGCAGCAATCTGCAGCAATGAAGGTCTGAACAGCAACAAAAATGGTGGAGGAAAAATCGCCCAAGTCTCCAATCATGAATTTGCCAACTTTTACCAAAAATTGCTAAATTTGGAAAAAATCGCCAAACTTAGCAAAATCAAAAATTTGAAACTGGTCTTAAATGGCAGCCAAGGAGGAATAGATCAGCAAGCTGGAAAAAATGGAGGAAAACAAATCCTCAATCCCACACTTCACAAAAACGCCTTGCTAAAAAATTCGCCCAACTTGGAGAAAAAATCATTTTCATGGAGACACCTGGCTGAAATAATAATAAAATAATGCTGAAGTTCCTCTCATATACTTGCTTTCACCTCTCTCTTTCGCCACACAAGCAATGTGAGATAAAACACTTGTACAAATACTTGCTTGGTGAAACCCTAACTTGCTTCTAGAAGGTTCAAACATTTAATAATTATTGCAAGTTATTAAATTTGCTTTTAAATTTTAAATAATCATTAATAATTATTTAAAAGCAATTAAAATGGGGCTTATTTATTAAAATATTTCAATTTAAATCCAAAATAAACCTCCAGGGGAAAATTGCTATCAGTTGGGACTGAGAAATCCCTTCAAAAATCACTCAAGTGTCAAAATATGCCCCATAAGGGAAATTCAACTCATGCTTGGACAAAAATCCATGCTCAATTTCGTCAAAATGCACACAAAAACCCTCCCAGGGGAAATTCGATGTGAGTTTGGACAAAAATCCAGACAAAAATGCACTCAATTTGCAAAAAATCACCCCCAGGGGAAATTCGATATGTGTCTGGACAGAAATCCATACTCAAAACTCACTTAGCTTGGAAAAATATCTCCCTGGTGGAAATTCGACCTCAGTCTGGATGAAAATCCGGACTCAAAACTCTTCATAATGTTCCCAGTGGAAAATCGATCCCTGTCTGGATAAAAATCCGGACAAAAATCCTTACAAAAATGCTCAGGGGAAAATCGATCCCTGTCTGGATAAAAATCAGGACAAAAATCCTCACTTAGTTGTCACAAAAATCCTAGTGGAAAATCGACCCAGGCATGGAATTATCCTTGCACTCCAGTCCGCACTCCCAAGGGAAATTCGATGGCAGTCTGGATAAATCCTGATACTTAGCCAAATTTTAGCACTTCCAGGGGAAATTCGACCCAGGTGTGGATAAACAGTGGGATAAATTAGTGGCCAGTATGGATTTCAGGGGAAACCCATGTGTAGTATGGATTTTGAGTGGGGGAATGGGTTGGGTAGTCTGGAATGTGAGGGGAAAAACACCTCTAGCATGGATTTTGACCCTTTAACCCTTGGAATAAGGATTTCCCTTAGTATTTTAACATTTTAACCACTCAAAATCACTCAGCGACTTTAAATTTAACTGGACTTAGACTAATTTTCCAAAAATATGAGCGAAACGCTAGGAAAATATTGGGATAAAGTGCAAAACCAACTTAAATAATACCTTAGGATCGAGAAAACAACTCCAAAAGGTCTGTGAATATCTTGGCACTTTAAAATCACTGATGCACGTGTTTAAAAACACGTTAACGCTTGAATGGTCAAACACTTAGGCAAAACTTAGGATCATCAAAATATCAACTTTTGCAACTTGATCCTATAACTTCAAAAACCCTAGACGGCACTAGGCATGATCAAAACTCCGAGACTCGGGCACGGGAAACGCAAAATTGCCCACTAAGCAGCCAAAACCCTAACCTAACAACGCAGGAAGCTGGAAAAGAGGGGGGTCCCCGTTAGCAATGGGGCGATGTGTGAAAAGGTCACAACAGTAAGTTAGATTAGGTGAACTCCAAGGGAACCAGCCCACTTTGGAGGTTGACTTCAATTTACAAAAGCCCACACTTTGAGAAGTCATCCCATGTTACAAGAGGTTGCTAAGTTGATAACTCAACAAGGGTGCAAACTTTTCTGACAACACCACCAATTTGCACTAGAGGATTGAAAGGAATAAATGGTCTTCTCTAACCACCCTACTAAGGATTGCTTTTTGATTGCATGTTTCCTTATCCTACACCTTGGACTCTTTTTAGTATGGTGATTTCATTCATCAAAGCCTTCAAGAGATTCTTGATATCATCATCTTGTGAAGATTAATTTTACCAATTTCTTTCCTCATTTTCCCAGATTGAATCATACCATCCTCGATGCTTATGGCTAGATCTTGAGCAGTGTCAAGGCCACTGGGACATCCTAACTCATATTTTGATTCTGGATTGTGAGAATTCATGAAGAAGAGAGTTTGCAGTTGTAGGCCTTGCAAGTGTTGGAATTTTGGTAATCAATTTGTGGCCTCGTTATCTTTCTTCTTTATATTTGACAGTTTTGGAAATAATTCATGGTCATCCTCTGCAGATTTGAACTGAGCAATGAATCTTGTTCTTGAGCCATCCCAATTGGTGATACATTTGACCAAAAGGTGCCAAAACCAATCAGAGGCTATGCCAATGAGACGTTCTGGCATTCTGCAAATAACCTAACCACTACATCTTCATGTGCTACACCAAGAATCCTGCATGCAGCAGTAAGGGCTGCCAAATTCTACTCTCGAAGAAGAGAATCATCACCTATAAATGTTTGGAATTTCTTTGATAAACCAGATGGCAAGTCATGAAGATGAGCCAAATATGACAGTCCACTTTTCTTTTCCCATGGCACAAGTGCTGTGGTTGGATGTGCAATCTGAATAAGAGTAATCTGAATTCCATAAAGTAGAAGAAATTGACTGAGATTAGAGATGCTATGTGAGATCTTTGCCAACTTCTCAAGACTTGATGAAAGGTTCGTATACTGTTTTGTGCATCTTTTCCTCTCAAGGATTGCTTTGCTGAGTTTGAAATTGAAGCTTTGCTGGAAATCAAAGAATTGATTTGTGCTTCTGTGTGCTTGACTTCAAGATCTAATGAATCTTTTCTCTACCAGCTTGAAGAAAGACTGATTTATCGTTGAGGGACCAAATGAGTTATTACTCTTTGTCAATGACAACAAACAACTCTTCTTGCAATAGATGGTGGAGGAATGCATGGATTTATGTGGCTCTGTCTTCTTCCTCATCAAGTACAACTGCTGCTTGTCTTCAATGTTGTGAACTTGTTCTATTATCAAAGACAAGACTTCTTGGATTGCTTGAGACGTGTTCATGATCAGCTTCAATATAGTTGTTGTGTGGTTGTACTACAGGAGCATCATCTCAAATTGTCATGGGCTCCTTCTAGTGTGGATGTGGGGTTTCTCGTAATCTTTGCTTCATGCCCCATAGCAGTGCCAAAAAATGTTATCCCTAACATTTGTCTAAGTCAAAATCGTAAGGAACAGTACACAGGACTGAATCATTCCTCTATTTTCAAGGGAGATTCCCTTTATAACGTTCATCTATCAGGACCATAACATACACATAACAAAATTAAATTGACACAAAAATGCGGGAAACCAAGACAAAGGACATTAAACTCAAGCAATTTTTTGTTCCAAGCAACATATGGAATAATTGTTATTGACCAATCAATGGGAAACTTGACTGCATGTATGTTAACCTTTGAAGCATAAAATGGCATGTTTTAAAAACTGATTATCACACATGAATTGAGAAGTTGGGTTACACAAGTTTTGAAATTGATGATTAACAAAGTTCAATGTTTGTTTATAATTGTTCACCTTATTCACTTTCATTTCATACAGTGCTGTAGCAATTTGTCACAACAGTTTTTGGTGCCAGTGAAAAGGGATTGACATATGTTATTACAATCTATAGAACTCTGATATATGTCATTATGCTATAACATGCATATCACAACACTCAAAATATGGATAAATTTTACAGGTGAAGTTTAATTTTGGCTTTGACCAAGCATCTGCAGTTCTAACAACTCTGGAAAAATATTCTTCCTTCACTGAATTCTTGGAGACGCAATTTGTCACTCACAAAGAATCTGATAGAGTGGAATTTGATTGAAAAGAAATCAAAAAATTATTATCTGGTAGAGATTGTATATTCTGTTATGAATTCATACTGATTAAAGTCAAACCCAGTTCTCAATCAGATTTGAGACAAATTTTAAGTTATCAAAAAAGATTTGAGACAAATTTGAAGCTCTTATGGTCATCTGCCTTTATGACTATTATCAATATTAATCCAAGATTGTTCATAGTAATCTTCCTTTGAGCAAGAATTTCTAATTTGCAACCCATATATTTTTAACTCAAGATATACATTTTTTCACTAAGTTTGAAGTCGAAACTAGTTGCAAGTATAGATTCCTTCAACTCCCATTTGAATTGTGAAATCTGAGCACAGAGAATTCAAGAATGGTTCAACAAATTATGTCATGTACAATTTTATTGTCAAATCGAAGCAGCTTTGATTTATTTACCATCTCAGGAGCATAAATGTTAAAGATAGATTCCGACTTGTGGTTGGGAATCTCAGAACAATTCATTCTTCGTCCCAAAGCTTTAGGCTTAAAGAGTAGAAGTCTAAAAGAGCCCTTAAAGACTTAAAACAATGGAAAAAGATGATGAGATGAAAAAGGCTAGAGCGAATACTATACCATTGAACTTCACACAGCTCATATAGCTGTTGAATTTATAAAAAGTTGGATAAATACTTTTTTTCTATGCTACTTTTTTTAATTTGTTGGTATCAAAATTTAGAGATAATAGGAAGCATATTTTCACTATAAGAAGCTACAGTACCGAAGTGAACATATATCAACTCTTATGCAATTGGAACCTTAACTTGCCTTAAGCATTAAGCAATTTGTTTTTAATTCTAGTCTAAAAGTTTTAGGATAAATTCCAAAAAACCAGTGGGTACTGTGTTTCCGAGCTTGGTCATAAACCACTTGCATGTTTGGCATATGGTTGAGCAGCTTCCCAATCATTCAAAGAATAATTTGAATTCTATTGCCATCTCCATTTGTTCAAGTTTTCAACATATTTAGGCATTGAGGCTTAAAACCTGCTCAGGGGCAGGGCAAGGCAAATTACTCATTGCCCTCAAAACAATGACAAAAAGAGTCATCAACCATGTGGCAAATATTCAGAACGAACATAACCCTGCTGGTCCATTTTCACGACGCTGTTGGTTCTGTTCCATGGAATTATTTAATGCATTCACTTTAAATACATCTTTTCTACTAATGCAACATCCTCAACCAAGCGTATAAAAATCATTGAACATTTATTCTTGAAATGTCTAACAATAATTGTGGGCTTATACAAAGGTCCCAATTCAATGCAGACAATGAGAACGGCTTGCAACCAATTATCTGATGGGCCTCTCTTTTGTCTCTTTCTCTATTAGTGCATCCTTGTTAACCATCCCAAAAAATGAAATTATTATTCTCCATCGATCACTCCTCTTGAAAGGTGTCCATTTTCCCTCTTCTCCACTACATTAAATATCCTATAGCCTTCAAATTCTTTTGAAAAGGCTATAATTTAATTAGAAACCTACCCGTCAGATAAATCTCTATATCATAAACATAGGCTTGTACTTTTATCAGAGCGCCATTCTATTTGAGTTATTATTTATGCCCTACCCTTGAGCATTATAATCATAAATCTATGTAGCAATATTGATGTAAATGAAGACAATAGATTCTAAGAGACCACAAAGACATTATGATATGTTCCTGAATTGCTGGCCCTATACAGCAAAGGGGCCATAGATGACATAGCACAAATGATAATTGCAGACGGCATTCTGAGAAGTTAGTATTGCAGTGCTTACCTGAACAGAAGCCCAAATTGCTAAGTAAAAGAATGGAGGAAGCATTGCGATCACTGCTAAGCAGATCCAACCAGGTCTCTCATTCACATGGTCCTGCACTATGATACAGCTCTCCCTCAGCCTTGAATTTATAAAACTTTAAAGGTTTTATAGATTTTTAATTTACGAGATCTACCAAGTACTCGACTCCATCTAAATCACTGTTATTCTAATCTATATAAATAATTAAAATCCAAAATCTGTAATACAGAGCATACCCTGGAAAATATCATGGTATAAGACAGGAAAGTTTTATTGCATTTCCTCTGTCTCCATAAAAAATGTTAACAGAGTACCCATAACTCTTGCCAATTCATGGTATCCTGTAGAAATAGAGAGCCATTGCCCTTATTGTTCGTAGAAAATTTGGGAAAAAAAAATGGAGGAATTGTCAATAAAACCATAATCAAAGCCGTTCAAATTCTTTTACAAATAAACTTGTATTTCCATGTAATGCTAATTTAGAAGAAATTTCATGTGGAAAAATTAGAGGACGACGAGAACCACCAGAGAAGGAAAATGAAAACTATTTAAGCGAAGGACTGGTGTAATTGTTACCTGCAATCTCCAAAAAAGAAACCAGTGAGGTGCAATTGTTTTCATATTGGTGAGCAACCCAAGTTCAAATTTGAAGAATATGGACGTTGCCCCTAATATTCAAGAGACTCTGAAGCTATTTTTGGTGATCAGGTGCGCGGATATCCGGGTATAGTTTTTTTAAATTGGAGTGAATATTTGTGTTTTAGTTTTTATTTCTCTAAGGCACAACAACGTTCATTCAAATTTATTTTTCATTTTCAACTAGTTCAACCCATCAGTATTTAGAATTAAAAAAAATTGAAAAAAAAATTATTTTATATTTTATAAAATTATAAAAATAATATTTTTCTATATTTTTATTGATTCATATTGAAAATAGGATTTATTTTTTTTAAATAAAATAATATATTTATCTTTTCTATTAATTATTTGAATGGATTGCTATTATTAGATTGAACAGATACATTTAATTTATTATTAATATTAAATCATATATTTATAAAGTACTTATATTATTTAATTACTACTAACATTATAACCATTATTATTATATTTATATTTGTAGGCACCTAAAACTAGCACAACTAATTAAATGGATTTTATTCATTTAATCATCATTAAATCACCTATTAATTAGATTTAATTAATATCCATATTCTTCTAATCGCCTATTAATTAAATTAATATTTAATTTAATATACCATTCTTCTATCTAAGCCATTTAATTAAATATCCCCCCCCTCTAACCATTTTAATTAGGGTTTCAAACCGGAACATACAGAGCTTAACCGAAACTGTATTCAGGCATAGAAGATGTTATCTTAGAAGTTCAATCATTTCTCCGAATTGTAGTTTGGATTTATATGTAGTCAATGAGGCTTATTTTGTGATTGATCAATGTGCTCTACGCTATAAGCCTTCCTGCAAGTGCATGCCCCTATATTTTGTAATATATTTAAATAAAGTCAGTGGATTGATAGTGTGGGTCACAAATCCCACCATGGTTTTTCCTCGTTGAGGTTTTCCATGTATAATTTTGTGTGTTATGGTATTCATTTATGTGATTGGCTTATTGGTTTCTTTACTTCTTTCAATTCTATATGTGTCGATATACCGGTTGGTGTATGCATGTTTTAATATGGTTAAAATAGATCATACTGACAGAACACTAATTTAACCCCGCCTCTCAGTGTTCTTGGATTCCAACAATAAATCTTTTGAATCTTGCTTGTCAATTGATGATGCAGATGCATGAAAAAAAGGTTCAAACTTCACAGCTCCAGAAGGTCCAAATTCTTCAAGCTCAAAAGAAGATAATTTCCCAACCAAGGTATCTCTATAGACAAAAGTATTAGCCATTGTTCTCAACTCATTAATTGCAGTAGCCTTCATCTTGTAAGCCGGTGGCAAAGCTCTTAGAACTTTAGAAATAATTTTATCTTCATTCAAAGTTCCTCCACAACATTGAATTCCCATAACAATCTTATTTAATCTTTCCATGAATGCAGTAATCCTTTCATCTTCTTCTATCTTCAAGTTCTCATATCTCACCTAGTAACCATCAAGTTTAACAATCTTAACAGTAGGGTCACCTTCATTTAGAGTCTCCAACTTGTCCCATATAGCCTTTGTGGTTGATTTCTCAGTTAATCCCATTATTTGTTGATCAGAAAGTGCACACAAGAGGGATTCTCTTTCTCTACAATCATTCTCAAGCTCCTTATTCTGGTTTGTCGGAAGAGGATTGCCAGATGTCAGATTATAAGGTGTAACATCATTTTGTGCGATCTCCCAAATTTCCTTCCTGAGACATCTCAGATGAGTCTCCATCCGAATCTTCCATACTCTGTAATTTATTCAATCAAGCCTAGGAATTTCTCTCTGAAAGATAGCAGCAGATGAACTAGATGAACTTGAACTGTTAATCACCGTAGGGTCTTCCTCAAGCGATTAAGCTTCTGTAGAGATGACCAGAGATCTGATACCTATTGTTAGATAGTTCAAATAACTGAAAGACAACTGGGAGGGGGGTGAATCAGTTGTCTCAGATTACCAGAAAATTTAGCAATTAAAACTTTAATACCGGAACCCAAAAGATCAATACTGGAATGCATAAACCAATTACCAAAATAACAGATAAACTAATTAAGCATAAACATGATCTGTAATCATTGGAGATGCATGTACGTGATCTGAGAGAGTATGTATGATTGAGTTATATGTGTGAACAAGTGAATTGATCTTTCAAAAGTCTGAAGGAATGAAGAGAGGTCTTGCAGAGAATATTATGTGATTCATCGGAATTGTAATCAAGCATTAGGAGATGTTATCTTTCACTTCATGTAATCTAGATTGTTGTCTGATCTTTATTAGACATTGAGTCTTCCTTAGGTTTGTAGCCCTTCTTGTTTTGAGCAGTGAGCTCTAGGTAGTGTGTCTGAATGCATGTGCATTCCTTGTAATATTTTCATGTACTTCTAATAGGGTATCATTATATTGTGGGTAGGTTCCCACCATTATTTTTCCCTTAGTCGAGTTTTCCACATAAAAATATGTTTGTTATGTATGTTAAGTCAAGTTTTCCACATCAAAAATATGTGTGTTATGTATGTTATTGATGTGATTTTGATATTTTCTTTTACTGTTCATGAGTTGAAGTTGTGGTTAATTTGTTTAAGTTTGATGAAAATGGAATTACCCCTTCCCTATCAATTTTCCTACATTATTGTCGCCAACAATTGGTATCAAAGCTAGATCCTTTGAAGGAAGCTTGACCGCTTGAGGAGATCCAAGATAGAAACCTTTTCTTACAAGAAGGAGATTCCAAGATTTGATGGAAATAATTAAACCTTATGGAAGAACCAGATGGAGTGTCATTTGAGGCATCTCAAAGAAGACTTTTAGAAGATTACAAAGAAGTACTACACAGTTCCTCAGAATGGAGTCGTTACTCCAGATAAGATCAAAGAAGATGAACATAATATAAGACCTAAAGAAGCATTGTTGAGTGCTCTGATTGATTCACAAATGACTAATGTGATGGGATTGGAGACTACTCATGAGATTTGTGTAAAGCTAGATATTTTTTTATGAAGGAGACAAACATGCGAAAGTTACCAAGTTTTAGAGTTTGAAAGGAAAGTATGAGACACTGAAAAATGGGAGAAGATGAGAACATATCATCCTTTATGGCGAGAGTAAATGACTTTGTGCCAAACATTAGATGTGTTGGTGGAACAATTGAAGATGAGATTGTGGCTAAAATGTTGAGATCTGTGCCTCCTCCTTACAAACACAAAGTTGCTTCTATTGATGAGATCCAGACTGTGAAAACTATGAAAAGAGATATACTGGTAGCTAAGCTTGTTTCTTTTGAGCTGAGTGAATTTGGAAAATCACATGCCAAGACAAAGACTGCATTCAAGGGTACTATATCAAGGAAGAAAAAGTGTGATTCGGGAGAAAGCTCTACTAAGGTTTCCGGATATGAGAGAGATTGAAGAAGAAGAAAGAGCTCTACAACAGTTAGAAGTACTCATTGTCAGAAGATTTCTTAGGGGAACCAGTAAGTATAAAGGAAAGTTACCTTTGAAATGCTTTTCATGTCCTAAGATAGGACATTTTGCATCAAGGTGTCCAAAAAGACTATCTAAGTATAATAAGCCTTACAGATCTAACCCTAAATATTATAAGAAGTGTTATTATGTTGCTGATGAAGGTGTGATAGATGATGAGTCTGAGAAAGGGAACTCCAAAGATGAATAGTTTTTCATTGCTATTAAGGAAGATAATCTAGTACCTACTAATTTTAATAGTTGTATTGTTGAGGAGAAAGCTTTGGATGCTAAGATCGAAGAGAGAGATCAATGGGTGATTGACAGTGGTTTGTCACATCACATTAGAGGTGATAAGAGTAAGTTTGTGAATATGGAGAACTATGATGGTAGAGTAGTGAGATTTGGAGATAACAAATCTTGCATGGTAGAGGTTCTATTTTTTGTGATGGTAAGCATAATACTAATGATGTTTAATGTGTTGAAGGTTGAAGCATAAAATTTTAAGTGTAATATAGATGGTTGATAAGGGATATAACTTACAATTCAATATTGACAAATTTAAGATCTTAATTTGCTATGGTATAGAGATTGCATCATGTACCAAAACTAAAGGTAATATATTTTATTTGAATTTTGGTGAAAGAAGTTGCTTGATTGCTCAGATAGATGAAAGTTGGTTGTGGCATAAGAGGACGTGTCATGTTAATTTTGACTGCATGATAAAGATAAGTTCTAATAAAGTTGTTAGATATTTTCCTAAGATAGTGAAGCCTATTAATCTAGTTGTTAGGCCCAATATGGAAAGCTAATGTACTGAGAGGGGAGGGGTGAATCAGTACTTCAAAACTTTTCTTCAATAATAACTTTTACTGTTATGCATAAACCGAATAGTGCAGTAACATAATATAAAACTAAAAAAAATAGATAACAATCATACATGATTCACTCCATAACACATATATTTTGGTTACGCAGAAACTCTTGGTTAGAGAGAAAAATTGCGGTGGGGATGGCACCCACAACTTCACTACTGCAATAATAAAGAGTGTTCGATTAGAGCTACATGTTTAGCTATTTCTGATAGCTTACCCTATTAGGAGTAACAAGATCTGTTAGATCTACCTTGTTGCACCTGGTTAGAGGCTTTACAATTTATAGACTTGATTAGAGTCTTTTACCCTATTAAAGGTTTCTCTTACAACTTCAAAATATTACAATAAATCATTACAAATATCTTCAACTTTACATCTGGAATGTTATAGCAGATTCTATATGCTCAGAATAAGATTACCTTGATTATAGCATACCTCAGTAACCCATATAGTAACTCGGTAAACCCTTCTGTTTACTCTGTTCTTTGACTGTTCTCTGAAATCCTTCTTGGTGACCTCTGTGTCTCTTTAACAGTCATAACAATTAGTGCTTTCACATGTCTTGCTTCATATATCTCTATATCTTCCTTTTTGTCATGCTACATGTATATTTCTAATCTTAATCCATGTTGTATAAATAGATCTCTTATGACGGTGATCCTTTCATTGCTTCGATCTTACAAACATGTTTTATCGAATGAATAACCATGCAAAATATTTCATTGGTTAGATGACCTCAAAATCATACACAATCTTTAAGTGCAATTTCCAATGTGATAACGGTTAGATGTTCCTCGATCTTGTAACACGTTTTCATATGTATGTCCAGGTTCAATGAATCTAGTAACACGTTTCACTCGGTGTGTCATCTTTGCTGCTCAGTAGACATGGAATGATACTCGGTAGACAGCTCGGTGTATACTACGCTCTGAGACTACTTTCTTCAATAACCGACTGGACTGTTCATACCGACTGAATATCTCAGTAGAGATAACCGACTAGAGTATATAGAATAACTTTGAACATAAAATTAATGGCAACATGATAAGTAGTAACACTAGTGTGCAAAGAATGTCAATTGGAGAAGAAAACAAGAGTCATATTTAAGACCAAATAGTATACATCTAATTGGATATTAGATCTTGTGCATACAGAATTATGTGGACCATGGAGAGTGTGAAGCTTATAGGGTGATAGGTACTTAATGTTACTGATTGATGGCTATTCAAGAATGATGTGGGTCAGTTTTCTAAGGGATAAATCTAAAGCATTGGAGAAGTTCAATATATTCAAAGCTATGGTTGAGACAGAGATAGGACTGAAGCTGAAATGTATGAGATCACGCAGAGGAGTAGAATATAATTCTAGTGAGTTTAATTCCTTTTGTGAAGAGCATGGAGTGAGGAGATAGTTATCTTCTCTGTAGACCCCACAACGGAACAAAGTGAAGAACAAGACTATCCTATATGTTGCCAGGACTATAATGATCAAAGGAAATCTTTCGTATATATATTGGAGAGAATTTGTTAGCACCATTGTTTACACATTCAATCAGGTGCATATACAAGGTAATTCTAGTAAGACCCCTTATGAGTTATGGTTTGGTCATGTTCCTACAGTTAGATATTTAAGGATTTTTGAAGAAAATGTTATATCAAGAGAGATAAGGATATAGGTAAATTTGATGCAAGATGTGATGAAAGAATCTTTTTGGAATATTCTACTAAGAGCAAATCCTATCAGTGTTACAACAAGAGATAGAGAAAGATTATGGAGAGTGCAAATGTGAAGGTTGATGAGTACAATGAGAGACATATCAGTGTGTGTGGATATGATTATGATGATCAAGATGTTAGTTCAAGTAATGAAAAGCGCATACAAACTCAAAGCCTGAATCAAAGTGTTCTAGGAAGGCCAAAGAATCAAGCTACAAATGGTGAAGAGGAAGCACAAGAGCTTGAAAAATCAAAGTAATCAAAAGACCCCTAGGTATGTGAAATTGAATAATTCATAAAATTAGATTATTGGTGATAAGAATAAAGGTGTGATGACTAGGAGAAGAATTGTTGCTGAAGGGATGTGCCTAATTTCAAAGATTGAACTTAAAGATATGATTGAGGCATGAAAAGATGAGAATTGGGTCAAGGCTATGGAAGAAGAGTTGAATCAGATTGAGGAGAACAATACATGGGATCTTGTTCCTAGGTCTAAGGACAAGTATGTGATTCGTACTAAATGAGTATTTAGGAATAAACAAAATGAAGAAGGAGAAGTTGTTAGAAACTGTAGGATTTTGCCAAGATCAAGGGCACAATGAAAAGCATAAAAGAGACAATAGAATGACAAGAAAAAACTGTATTCTCATCAATATGCAAAATGATCAACTGGATTAACCAATACAATGAATAGAGGCCTGCTTATATAGGCAAGTCCATATGGATGTATGAGCACACAAATATGACACGTGGCTCAATGAGAAACAAGGGTAGGTAAGAAATACTAGGGGTAGGTAGGAGAAATAATATAATATTCCACAAGAGGTGGATGACCCACCGAATGTGGAGTGTAACAGCAAAATAAGACCACAAAAGGTGGAATTTCTCCTACAAGCTCTATCCCTATGTGCACACTTCCCTAAGTGTCTCAAATCCAAACTACGAAGAGATGCATTATCCTAAGTTAACTTAAGTAAGTGTAATAATATCCAAAATGAATATTTATTTACACCAACAGAAACAAAGAAAGACTGGTATGCAAAGGGTATTCACAGATGGAAGGTATTGATTTTGAGGAGACTTTTGCTCTGGTAGCTAGAATTGAAGTTGTTAGATTATTTCATGCATATGATGCTTACAAAAATTTCAAGGTATATCAGATGGATGTCAAATCTGTCTTTTTGAATGGTGAGTTGGAAGAGGAATTCTGCATTGATCAACCATATAGATTTCAGTTGACAAATCAAGAAGATATGGTTTGCAGATTAAGGAAATCATTGTATGGACTTAAACAAGCACTTAGAGCTTGGTATGCTAGATTGGATAAGTATTTGATAAAAAATGAATTTTGTAAAGGCATTGCTGACAGTAACTTATAATATAAAATTTACAAGGATAACATCTTAATTGTTGAGGTATTTGTTGATGATATTATTTTTGGTGGAGAAGATGGGTTTTGTAAGAAGTTTGTTGATAATATGCATAAATAGTTTAAGATGTCAATGATAGGTGAGATGAAATCCTTTTTAGGATTGCAAATTAGACAAACTAATAAAGGTATTTTCATATCTCAATCTAATTATGTGAATGAATTATTGAAGAAGTTTGGGTAAGATGATTCCAAACTAGTTGGAACTCCTATGGTGACCAGATGTAAGATGATAAAGGATGATGCATCTCTGAAAGCTAATCAGAATAGGTATAGGTCTATTATTGGAGGATTGCTTTACTTAACTCAGACTAGACCATACATTATGAATTCTATGTGTCTCGTTGCTAGATTTTAGGCCAATCCTACGGAAAGTCATATTACTACTATAAAGAGGAAATCAAATATTTGAAAGGGATAGTTGATTATGGTTTGTGGTATCCAAAGGATGACGATTTTACTTTGAAAGCCTATATTGATATTGATTGGGAAGGTGATGTTGATGAACAAAAGAGTACAAGTGGTGGTGTATTCTTCCTAAGGAAGAAGTTGGTTTCATGGATGAGCAAGAAGTAGAATGATATATCATTATCTACTACTGAAGTTGAGTATATTACTGTTGTTAGAAATACTACCATGGTATTGTGGATGAAGTAGATGTTTAAGGACATTAGAGTTGTTTATAGTGACCCTACTATTATATTTAGTGAAAATTCAAGTGCTATTAATATCTCCAAGAATCTGATACTACATTAGAAGAGAAAGCACATATCTATCAAGTATCATCTCTTAAGAGAAAAGGTGAATGAGAAAGAAGTCAGATTGGAGTTTGTGTCTACAAAGGAACAAATTGTAGATATCTTTACTAAGCCATTTCCTATAGATACCTTTGAGAATCTCATAGAGAAGCTAGGGGTGATTGACCCTCCTAATGAGAGCTAGATGCACTAAGTTGCATCAATTTAAAGGATTTCACGGAGCTATTTTTGTGATCCAGATTGATGAATGGTGGCTACTACTCAGGGGGAGAGAGCTATGTGTTTCAGAGATTTTTCTATGTGCATTGATGTCAAAGGGGGAGAAGATTAATGTGAAAAACCGGCTTGAACTATTGTTAATCTTAAGAGGAGTTTGTTGTAGATTTTTGGTATTGATTTGGTATTGATTATTTTCACGTTCATATGTTGCCATCAATGCAAAAGGTGGAGATTCTTGGATATTGGAGCTGTTGGAATGTGTTATTGTCATTGATGTCAATATATTCCCATGTTTCTATGTTTCAGTATTGCGGTCAGATTAAGTTGAGAGAGTTAGTTTGGATAGTGTGTTGCACTTAAGCTAATGCAAATTAAAAGGTTTATAAATAAGTATCTCTAGTTAATTCAACATAAGTTTTGTAGTGTTGTGAGTTGATTTGATCAAGTTGCAGATTTTGGTATTGCGGTTGGTCTTTCAAGTGTTCACTGGTTGACAAAGTTGTGAGTTCTGATTTGTATTGCTCTGGAATGATTATATTGTGTTTTGTGGATTTGGGAGAGTGTTTGGGATGCTCTTGTGTGTCCTCAATTCAGATGGTTCATGATTTGGTGCTCCACAAGTTATTTTTCTAAGTTTTAGTTATTTTTATTGGGTGTTCTTGAGTATCAGTATGATGAATGATGAAGATTATAGTAAGACGAGTAGACAAAAGTTAAAATAAAATTTAAAAAATCTTTAATTTCTAGATTTTTTTACTTTTTTATATTGATTTTTCAAAAATTTAAAAAAAATTAATAAATTTTTCTATAATTTTTTAAAATGTTATTTTATTTTTTCTGTGTTATTTTGTTTTTCTATTTGTATTAATTTTTTTTTGCTAAAATAAAAGTCTATAGTTTCTATAAATGTTATTTTATTTTTTTCTATTTGTATTGATTTTTCTTTTGTTTAAAAATAAAATTTATAAAAAAATTTATAACTTCTAGAATTGTTATTTTGACTTCTTTTTTTAATTGTATTTATTTTTCTTTTGTTTGAAAATAATAACTTAAAAATGTCAATAGCTTCTACAAATGTTATTTTGTTTTTTCATTTTGTAGGGAATAAAAATTAAAAGAAGTATATAGCTTCTAGAAACATTATTGTGTTTTCTTTAGAAACATTATTGTGTTTTCTTTAATTTTCTTTTGTGAAAATAAAACAGAAAAAAGTATAACTATTAAAACTTAAAGTTGGTAGAAATTTTTTATTTTTCTTTTTTTTATATATTAATTTACCACTTTTGTGATGTTATGAAAAATAAAGGACCATTTAAGGAAGAAAGAAAAGAAAAGAAAAGAAAAGAAAATCGGTATGTGTACAAAGGGTTTAAGAGAAACTAGATTTTTACAATAATATGTATTTTTGAAAGAGTAGAAGTTGGTGAAATGTGTTGAAATATAGACTTAAACTAGTTTTAGGGTTTGTAACTACAAAAAAAATTAAAGTTAGGAAAACTATTTGTTTGGACTTTACAATAGGGTCAAGTATGTTAGGGTTGTTAGGAACTTAGCACTTACTATTAAGGATTGTTTGTGACTTATTAGGATATAGGTTCTAGCTATCAAGGGTGGGGTTCCATGGGGCTTAAGCTTCTACTTTCTAGGAAGAGGAGGTCTCATGAAGAAAAAAATGTTTTACTATGGGATTATTTGGAATCTTTTCTTGGAAAATAGAAGCTTCTATTGTTTACTTGTTTTTGTCACTACACATAGTATAGAAGACCAGGGTATTGTATTCATGAGACCGCCAACTTCTTCTCTACAAAATTCATAGGACCAATAGCTTAACCTCAGCCTAAGAGATGGTTAAGGGTAAATGTTTTAAAGGTTTAGAAACTTGCAATATCAATATGTGATCAAGAAGATAGGCATAAATTAACCTTAAAGTTCATATTAGAAAAATACAAATGTAATGCATATGAAATTTTATATTTGAAACTAACTAGAAGAAGTGTATTAAAGTAAAATTATAAATATATCATTACTTTAAGAATATATTTTCTTGTATATTCTTTCTTCCATATACATGTAACTATTCCTTCAATATAGCACATCAAAGTAATGTAGATATTGTATAGATATAAAAGCAAGGTTATAAAATATATATAGAAAACAAAACAAATATTAAGCATAAATAGCATGGAAACATAAATGTCAACAATAAAGGAAAGCATAAATAACATGGAACTTTTAGGTTACAATGTTATGGAGTGAGCTTATCAATGGGAGTTACTAAGATTTATGATTTTTTATAAGTAGGTGATCCTATAGATTTTGTAGTAATGGGTAAAGTCTAAAAATTTAATCTTCAAAATTTTGAAGCAACTAATAGTTGTCACTTTTTATTAATGAAAAATTACTAAATCTATAGTTGAATCTACAATTACATATAGAGCTTAATCTAAAAGATTATTAGTGAGAATTATTAAAAGTAGAGATAAATGATATTTGGAAGGTGGGTGGAGTAAAGTTTTGACCCTAGGTCAAAGACATATAACACCACTTTGGACTCTTATTTTTTTTATACAAAGTTTAATTTATCTTCTCATAAGACCTTTTCTTCACAAAATTACTACTTGTAAGACTTCATGTGACCTCTTTCTCCAACTATAAGAATAAAAAGACGAGAGGTTCAGTATAAGAAAAAAATAGTAGTGCAATGTGACAAAAATCCTTAACACTCCAAATACACAAGCTCACATCTTCAAATCTATTATTTAAAATAATAAAAATTAATTAATTGTATAGATATTTATTTTTTTCTTTTCTTTTAAGACCCTTCCTCTTTCAAAATAGACCACGAATCTGTCCATGAGACCGCAACCTTAATCTCTTATTGACAACACCTAATCTCCACACAAATCAACACTGCTTGAAAATTTTTAAAATCTATAAAATACAAACTTTTTTTGTAAAATTTTCAAGAGCTAAATCTACATGATCATCCTTATTACTGTTAAACCACAAAAACACAGAGTGTTTTGCACATCTAAAAGATTTTTTAGAGTGTCATTTTCATATCTAAAAGATTTTTTAGAGTGTCATTTTGTATGAAATTTTTTTAAAATGCCATTTTATATGAAGATTAACCTGTTCTCATTTTAGACTTCCAAATAGAGCAAGATCATCGAGGCTTTGCGGCACAAAACTGTCAAGATAGGGCACCTACAATTTGTAGGCCGCACAGATTGTGAGTTTGAAAACAGAGTGTTGCGAGATGGCCTCCAAATCCCTGTCCAAAAGCAGAGAGCACAACAAAAAAATGGCCACTGCAATAGACGTTGGCTTCTTATTTATGTGAGCGCCTCTTAGCCACCACATCACTCAACTTCTCCACAATTCTCTTCTCCCTAAAATTAAACCCAAGCGCCTTGCAAATCTGCTGTACTAGAACCCTAATGTGTTGGTCGAAGTGCTTCGCTCTCAACTCCGATCTGTGAAATTGCGTCTCAGTCTGTATATTGTTGAATCTACGGATATAAATGGCGGTCGCGGCGGGGATATTTTGGTGGAGGAAAATCCAGGTAGAAATAATGGCTGTAGAGCGGAGCCCTGCTACTGCGGAGGCAAATTCTGTGGCAAAGATCATTTTCCTGACCTGTCGAGCGGCAACATAAAGACAGGTGGCGTAAATGGAGCTGATCGCAGATCTGTGGCTGTGAACTGGAATTCATCATTTGGCCGAAAAGGGAAGAGATTTGCTCGATCTGCTACATATGAGAGGTTTTGTGAGACTCGAACCTTGTGCCAACCTGGAGTGTTCTTGTAGGCTGAGGCATTTCAAAGGCGGCGATTTAAGGCAAATTTTCTCGTATAAATTTACAAGCTTATTTGATGTGGTGCTGGATTAGGGTTTTGTTGACCAACTGCAACTCCGCAAGCGTGAGCATGCTGTTGAGCTGGCGGGCCGCAATGGAAATTGGTGCCATGTAGATTGCCAACTGGAGAGTCTCGCAATTACAATTAAAATAATTAACACGCTAGAAGGAGGGTTTGAACATCCGACCTTGCGGTTAACAGCCACAAGCTCTGGCCAACTGAGCTATTCCAGCTTTCACTTTTGCAGTAAAATAGATACGCTATAAAATAACATCAAAACACAGACACATTGTTTTCCTTCTAGAGCTTTGAAATTCGATTTTCAAAGATTGAAAATAATATATAACGAAGAGCCATACATCTCCAAATCTAACTACTGCAAATGCCCTTAAAAATATATATTTGTACTAACAATAAAAAGATGAATTTTTTGGATTCCTTTGTTTTTCCCACAGGTCCCACCGAGATTTGAACTCGGGTTACTGGATTCAGAGTCCAATGTCCTCACCACTAGACCATGGGACCTTAATATTACTAACTTATTTTATTAAAATTATTTTTTCCCCCGCATTTTATGCGTGTCTTATGAAGTAGACCTTAAATTACTTTCCCGTGAAATTCTAAATAAAATTTGTAAATTTTAAAAAAATATTGTCTTAGAAACCATACACTTGCAGTTGCATTAAAGAACAGGAGCAGAATTGTGGGGTACATATTGTGATTAAAGAGTAGGTGTCTTCGGTGTATGTTTAGCCTGCCATTTTCATTTCACTGGTTTATAAAAGTATTAGTAACTATTTTGTGGGAAATTTGTACATTGATAAAATTTATGGCGCTTGTGAGCTTTGTTCCTATTTGTATTCAATATTGTTTTTTAATTTCAACTTCAAATGGCATTCTTTTTTTTATTGTGTATTAACTTTAACGTAGTTGTGCTATTCTTCTTTTATTGTGTGTTAATTTTAATGTAGTTGTGCTATTCTTCTTTACCTGTGATGGAGACTTTTAATTGTATGAGTGATAATAGAAGGTTTATTTATGAAGTTTATAAGATAAAATCTTTGTGTTATTAAAATATCTAGATCTTTATAAAAAGTATTGATCATGATGAGAGTGACAAGGAAGGATGGAAAGGCTCAACAAAGATTTTCGAAAAGTATAGTTCATAGTTCCTTCCTATGAAAGAAATCAATAACGTAAAGTGAAGATTTTAATGTTTTACTGTTTATTAGATTGATAAAATTGTTTATTTTGTCTTTAGCTATATTTTAGATTGATTTTTAGATATTTATAGATGTTTATTTTGTCTTTTGTTTAGTCTTTATCCAATGTTCCTAACAAAAGAAATATGTTTTGTCGTCAATTAATGAAGTGTTAGTTCGAATGTCTTTTTCATGGGATCTAATTTAATTGTTTTGCGACGTATGTAATGCGAGACATTGACTAGGTCAAAGCTCGGTCAATGGCACAACTTACTATCCTTATTGGCGAAAATATTGGAGAAGGAAATTCAAATAAAGAAGCAATGAGAATGTGGTATACAAGTTGGATTCAGTTTCTACTCCTATCAAGAAATGTCTAATAATTCCAAAATAAATCGGATAAGAAAAGGAATTGGGAAATGAACTATGGAGAGTTTTTTAATTTTTTCCATTTCCATGATAAGGAAAACCTAGTTTCTAAGTTTAAAAATGAATGTTAAGTTTATCAAATAATGTAAACAATAAATCAAACTTTTAAGTGATGGATGTGAGAAAAGTGAAAAAGTTAGAACTAATAAAAAAGTTTTAATTTTTTTTCTTTGTATGAAAAGGAAATTTAAAAAAAAGTCTAGTTTATAGAAAAGTTTAAAACTAAATATAAAGTTTAACAAGTAATGTAAACAACAATCTTTAAGTGGTGGATTTGTGAAAATTTTCAAATTAATTTGAAGTTTACCAACTAACATAAATAACAAACCTTTAAGTGATGGATAAGTGACAAAAGTGGAAAAGTCTAGCTTCCAAAAAAGTTTTAAAATGAATATAAAGTTTACTAAGTGATGTAAACAACAAATCAAAACTTCAAGTGATGGATTTGTGACAAAAGTGGAAAAGTTGAAAGTCGTAGCTTCTAGAAAAGGATTTGCGACAAAAGTGGAAAAGTGGAAAGTCATAGTTTCTAGAAAACTTTTTAAATTTTTTTCCTTTGCATGAAAATGAAATTTTAAAAATAAGTAACCTAAGTAAAATTAACAACAAATCTTTAAGTAATGGGTTTGTGACAAAGTTGGAAAAGTCATAGCTTCTAGAAAAGTGTGTGAAAAAGAGTTTTTTTTAAAGTCTAGCTTCTAGAAAAGTTTAAAAATAAATATAAAGTTTACCAAATAATATAAACAACAAACCTTTAAGTGATGGATTTGTGACAAAAGTGGGGTGTGATGATGATGAGATGAAAAGAGTATTGAAAATGGAATTAGAGAAGATATAGAATAATTTTAAAATGAATATAAATTTTATCAAGTAATTAAAACAACAAACCTTTAAGTGATGGATTTGTGACAAAAGAAAGGTGTGATGGTGATGAGATGAAAAGGATATTGAAAATGGAATTAGAGAAGATATAGAAAAGTTTAAAAATGAATATAAAGTTTACCAAGTAACATAAACAACAAACCTTTAAGTGATGGATTTGTGACAAAAGTGGGGAGTGATGATGATGAGATGAAAGGGATATTGAAAATGAAATTAGAGAAGATATAGAAAAACTTTTGAGACTTGTTGTAAATAAATATGATATGTACAAATTAGTGTTAACAACAAATCTTCAACAAAACTTAAGAGATGGATTTATGACCAAAATAGGTGTGATCTTTATGGAAGAATAAAAAGATGAAAATGTATAGTTGCAAAAGATTTGAAGTAAGTGTTTAAGGATTGTCTATCCTGTTTTGAAAGTGAGGAGATGAACTAGGTTTCACAATAACATGTATAGTTTAGAGAGTGAAAGTGGGGGAAATGTGTTCAAATATAAACTCAAACCTCTTTCATCAACCTCTTTTACATGGAGATAATGGTCACTACATAAACAACGAAATAATGACTTTACCTTTCTTTTTTATTTATTTAATCGTTATGAAAAATAAAAATAAATCTTATTAAAAAATGTAGAGTTGAAGTATCAGTAGTTGAACTAAGAAAAAGACAGTTTGTATAGGTTGGTGAAATCAAGAATGATAAATCATAGTGCAGTTGATTGAAGAAGAAATATAGTTTAGTGTGCGAGGGACAATAATAGTGTTTGTTGATAATAACATGAACTTGAGGACAGTATAAAGGGCATGATCTTCTTCTATAGCTGCATGCAGTTATTGATGGCAACAAAACATGATACAACAATTGGTTTACAAATTAGTTTTGCTAACAGTCTTTGGATAGACACGCAGATTGATTATGGATTTTTAGGTTGGCATGATGAAAGACTTTGGGACAACCTTATTGACAAAGAAGTCAGCACCATTGAAGGCTTCCAATTTGCTCCAACCCTCTACCAGTAGTTATCTTCCTACCACAACCTTTGGAGAATTCTATTGTGCTGAAAAACACAGTCCAAATTTTTAATTTTGAGTGTGTGTTGGTAATAATGCCTTGTTCATGAAAATTTTGAGCTTTTTCATCTTTGTTTTGTTTTTGTATTTTTGTTATTATAGTTGCTTTGTTGCAAACGCTCTTGTTTGTTTAGTTGTAATCCCCTTGTTTCGGCTAAAAGGGTTGTTGTTTCCAGCTCCCCTCCTCTTTATTTCTCTATATCTTTCTCTATTATATCACTCCCTCTCTCCCTCTTTATCTCTCTATATTTGTATATCAACATCACTCTATTTCTCCATCTCCATCTATTGATCTATCTCTCCCCCTCCTCTCTCTATCTCTCACTCCATATTTCTCTATATCTCTCTCTTTCCCAATCCCTCTCTATCTCTCTATATAGCCCTCTTTATTTACCTCTCTCTCTACCTCACCTTCTCCCTCTATATAAACTAAGATCTCTCTCTCTCTCTCTCTCTCTCTCTCTCTCTCTCTCTCTCTCTCTCTCTCTCTCTCTCTCTCTCTCTCTCTCTCTCTCTCTCTCTCTCTCTCTCTCTCTCTCTCTCTCTCTCTCTCTCTCTCTCTCTCTCTCTCTCTCTCTCTCTACCCATTCTCTCCCTCTATCTCCCTCCTCTCTATCTCTCCCACCTACCCACCTATTTCCCTCCATCCCTATAACCCCTCTCTCTCATTATTTATCTCTCCCTCTCTCATTCTCTATTCGTCTATCTCTACTTTTGTTTGTTTTTTGTCTCTCTATCTCTCTTCCCCTCTCCTCCTATATGATGTTATATCTTCATCTCTCATATCACACTATCTCAACATCTATACCTCTCTTTCTCCCTAGATCTCTCTCCTTCTTCCTCTATATCTCTCCTTCTCTATCCCCCCTTTCTCTCTTTCTATACATCTTCATCTCTTTATCATCTTTACATTTGTCTTCCTCTCCCCCTCACTATCCATCCATTTCTCTCCATCTCCCTCTTCCCAAACCTCTATATCTCTCCTCGCCTCTCTATCTCTATCTCTCCTATTTCTTCTTCCATCTCTCCATTTATTTCTATCTCACTATCTCTCTACCCCCATATGTCTCCCTATCTCTATCCTTATCCTTCTATTTCTCTCTCTCTCATCCTCTCCCTCTCTCTATATGTGTATTTATTCCATATCTATCTATTAACTTATCTCTACTCTATCTCTTTAATACTTCCTCTCCTTCTTTCCATATCCTTCTCTTTCCCCATCTTCATCTTCATCTCTATCTCTATCTTCCTCTCTATCTCTATCTCCTCACCTCTCTATCTTCCACCCTATATTTCTCCCTTTTTCTATCCCAATATCTCTCCCTCTCTCTCCCTCTCTCCCCATTATAAACATAACATGAGCCTGTTGGTAATGGAAACTTATTATCTTTCTAATTCATATATTTTATTTCAATTGTGTTGGATCCTTATAATTAGAGACATAGTTGATTTGAAGCTATCACTTCTCTATTGAGACCTTTGTTGCACACAAAAAAAAACATTTTCTAAATGTTTTGTCAATTGACATCATGCACTGCACAAATGCATGCAAAAAAATAGACCAAAATATTCCATAATTGACCTTCCATACCTTTTCCGCGTACCCATTGCACACCAAGGTACAATTGGTAGTATGTATTTTTAAAAGAGTGAAAGTTGGGGAAATGTGCTGAAATATAGACTTAAACTAGTTTTAGGGTTTGTGACTACAAAAAAAATTAAAGTTAGGAAAACTATTTGTTTTGACTTTACAATAAGTTCAAGTATACTAGGGTTGTTAGGATTCTAGAACTTACCATTAAGGATAGTATGTGACTTATTAGAATATAGGCTCTAGCTATTAAGGGTGGGGTCCCATGGGGGGCTTAAGCTTCTACTTTCTAGGAAGAGGAGGTCTCATGAAGAAAAAAATATTTTGCTATGGGATTATGTTTTTTGTATTAGAAATTGGAAGTCCAAAAAATGGAGAGTTTATACAAAAAAAGAGGCGGGAGGCAAGGCCTCAACCACCAAACTGTGAAAACACTTAGAGAAACATCATATACAGTTATCCGCTATATAGTTTAAGTAATTCTAATTTTAGCTGAGGGTACTACTGCAGGATCTCGTCCTGATCTTCCAGCCAGATGGTCCAGCCTAGTGGTCCTTCCATCCATGCCACCTTTTTTCCTTCCAGGATCTGGGATCACATTTATACCTTATTGAAGGGTGGGGGCTTGTTGTCCTGTAGCTCTTTAATGAGTTTCTTCATAGGCTTATCAAAGGAGACTTGGTTCTCAACGAGTCTGGCCCATTCATAGCCGTCTTGCATCTTGTAGACAAACATAGTTGCTTTGTCATCTTTGAGGAATCGCAACAGCTTGTTCCTCTCTAAGTTCTTCAGAAAGCAAACCTGCACAACAATTTTGTAATGTGTGAGATTTTTAGAAAAACCAGTAAGTACCCTTTCATTGCCTTGAAACTTCTCATTCCTTAGTTTCCAAATAAACCAAAGTATGAAGGTAGATAAAATTTGCCAGACTAGGTTGGCATCCTTCTTGAGCCCATGAATAAAACCAGTGATTATATCAAGAGTAAAGACATGTCCTGTGATAGAGATTCCAAACAACAACCATATTTCTCTAGCAAAAGAGCAGTCAAGGAAAAGTGGCGCGTAGTCTCAAGCTTTTTGCAAACAGAGCACAGGTTGTATGCAGCAGTTTTATTCCTAATAGGTAATCTGTTTAATATAAGTTGTCATCTAAAGCATTTGATTTTAGGGGGGATGGGGGATCTCCATAATTTCTCAAAGGTTTTTTCCCATGCATGGAGATTATGATCAACATACCACAGAGCGTTAATATGATCGATCACCGAGGTGTCATTGTTAAGCAGGGTATAAATAGACTTGGCCTTGATCTTGGGGAGTTTGGAGCCATCTTTCCAAAGGAAGGTAAGGTACCTGTGAGCATTTACATGTGTGTTTCTAGGAAGATGAAGAGGGGTACATGCCTACCTAATCATGTTGTAGGTCCTCTTATGCAAGGTAGGGAGATCATATTTATTGCTAAGAGTTTCCCAGCTGATAAGATTGTCATGTTCTAATATGTCCATAAGGTATTTGACACCTTTATTATGCCAGTACTTAGCAGAGCATCCTTGGGTTAAGGCAAGGGGTTTCGAGTTGTGATAAAGGTTCCACCATATTGACCTTTCACCGTGGAGGGTAGCATCACAGTCAATGTTAGAGTTGACAATAAGCCTACACACATGCTCCCAGGCTTTCCAGATAGATTTAAACACCCAGGTACCTTGGACAGACATAGAGAAATTGCCTGCAATCAGATCATTGAGCGGGAGGGTTTTCCAGGTTTTGGCAGTCTTGGGGACACCATTTTGTATATTGTTCCTGATGAGAATCTTCCAAGGTTCATGACCTTCGAGTGAGTGGAATATCCATTTGGCCGCAAGGGCTATTCCCTGCAATCTAAGATCCTTAAGGCCCAACCCACCAAGTTTTTTGTCTAGGTGGCACCAAGCCCATTTGACTGCGTGAGCTTTCCTCTTGCCCTTGCCATTCGACCAAAGGAAACGTTTGATAGCCTTTTGGATTTCAAAAACATGATAATTGCTGAACATCCAGACAGAGGAATAGTAAATACTATAGGAGGAGAGGATTTTCTGGCAAACTTGAATCCTGTCGGCTAAGGATAGGACCCTATTGTCCCATTTATTTAGCTTCTTATCTATTTCCCCTTTGACCCAGCTCCACATGTCTCTCAGAGATGGGGAAACAGAGAATGGGATACCTAAGTACTTAACTATTTTGTTAGGTCCTCCCCGGGCATAACCAAACTCTTGAAGCCAGTCTAGAGGCTCATCTTTCCATCCAAGTAGGATGGATTTGGAGCTGGAAATCCGGGCACCTGACGCTCTACTAAAGGTGTCAAGTTTTTGATTGAGGGAAACAATATTATGCCTAGAGAGCTCCAGGAATAACGAGGTGTCATTAGCAAACTAAATGTTGATTAACTCATAGTTGTCTGACATCTTGATGCCATTCACCTTGGGGGATAGGGTGTCGTCTCTTAGGAGATAGTACAGGGCATCTGATGCTATGACAAACAGAGCAGGGGCAAGGGGGCAACCCTGCCTGACTGATCGGGAGAGGGGAATAGGTTGGGAGAGAGATCCATTAACTTCGATCAGGGCAGATGCATCCTTGAGGAGGATCTGAACATAATCACATAATTCACTAGGGAAGCCAAAGGCTTGGAGCATCATGAGGATGAATCCCCATTCCACCCGGTCATAGGCTTTTTCAAAGTCGACAAGGAACATGGTTGAGTCCCGGTTCAAGGTTTTGGCCCATTCCATGGATTCCCAGCTGGTCACAAGGTTCTCCAATATGTACCTGCCTTTAATGAACCCCGTCTGGGTAGAGCAAATGAATTTTGGGATGATCTTCTCAAGGCGGGAGGCTAAGGCTTTGGCTAAGATTTTGTAGGAGATGTTGAGGAGGGTAATTGGCCTCCAGTTTTTTATGAGGGCTCTGGCTAAGATTATTTGGAATCTTTTCTTGGAAAATAGAAGCTCATGTTTTTTAGGCTTGCATGTTTAAGTGGAGGATTGTATGTGACTTATTAGAATATAGGCTCTAGCTATTAAGGGTGGGGTCCCATGGGGGGCTTAAGCTTCTACTTTCTAGGAAGAGGAGGTCCCATAAAAAAAAATGTTTTGCTATGGGATTATTTGGATTTTTTTATAGGAAAATAGAAGCTCCTATTTTTTAGGCTTGCATATTTAAGTGGGTAAAATTGGGTTGGGCCTACAAACTGCACCCCGAACTTAGGCATGTTATTTGCCATTTTTCAAATATTTAAGTTTAGATTTTCATTAAAAAATAGTTTTGGAAGGACAATAAAACTAACATGAAGACACAAATGTAATGCAAATAAAATTCTATTATTATATTTGAGACTAAATGAAAGAAGTATACTAAAGTAAAATTATGAATATATCATTACATTAAGAATATATTTTCTTGTATATTCTTTCTTCCATATACATGTAACTATTCCTTCAATATAGCACAAAAAAGCAATGCAGACATTGTATAAAATATATAGAAAACAAAACAAATATTAAGCATAAATAATATGGAAACATAAATGTGAAAAAAAAATGGAAACCATAAATAACATGGAACTTTTAAGTTACAATATTATGGAGTGAGCTTATCAATGGGAGTTAGATTTTGTAGTAATGGGTAAAGTTTACAAATTTAAGCTTCAAAATTTTGAAGCAATTAATGGTTATTATTTTTTATCAATGGAGAATATTAAATCTATAGGAATCTACAATTACATAGAGCTTAATCTAAAAATTTATTAGTGAGAATTATTAAAAGTATAGATAACAAATATTTTGAAGGTGGGTGGACTAAAGTTTTGATCCTAAGTGAAAGACATATAACACCACTTTGGACTCCTATTTTTTTATACAAAATTTACTTTATCTTCTAAAATATGTTTAATCTTCTCATAAGACCTCTTCTCCACAAAATTATTTCTTGTAAGATTTCATGTGGCCTCTTCCTCCAACGATAAGAATAAAAAGAAGAGGCTTATAAGGGAAAACAATAAGAAGTGCGATTATTTGAGATTGGGAGGGAGCAAAGTATTAGGGTTGAAATTTAATTGATGCAGATTAAAAACTCTAAGATGATTGACAAGTGACAAGAAATCTTAAACTAGCAGAATATCTAATGGTCTCACTCCAAATACACAAGCTCACATCTTCAAATCTATTATTTAAAAAAATAAAAAATTAATTAATTATATATATATTTATTTTTTCTTTTCTTTTAAGAAATCTTTCCTCTTTCAAAATAGACCATGAATCTGTTCATATGGAACCACAATCTTAATCTCTTATTGGAGGCAATCTCAATCGAAAGCAGCTAATCTCCTCACAAATTAACACTCCTTAAAAAATTTAAAAATCTGTAGAACACAACTGTTCTTTGCAAAATTTTGAGCAATGAAATCTTTATGTTCATCCCATTACTTTTAAAACACACAATAAAAACTGTGTTTTGAACATATGAAAGATTTTTTCGAATGCCATTTTGTGTAAAAAATTTGAAATGTCATTTTATATGAAGATTAGCCTGTACCATCTCAACTTAGACTTCCAAATAAAGCAAGATCATCGAAGCTTTGCGGCACAAAACTGTCAAGATAGGGCACCGACAAGATTGTGAGTTTGGAAACAGTGTTGCGAGATGGCCTCCAAATCAGCTCCTCTTATTTATATGAGCGCCTCTTAGCCACCACATCACTCAACTCCTCCACAATTATTCTCTTCTCCCTAAAATTAAACCCTAGCGCCTTGCAAATCTGCTGTACTAGAACCCTAATGTGTTGGTCGAAGTGCTTCGCTCTCAACTCCGATCTGTGAAATTGCGTCTCAGTCTGTATATTGTTGAATCTACGGATATAAATGGCGGTCGCGGCGGGGATATTTTGGTGGAGGAAAATGCAGGTAGAGATAATGGCTGTAGAGCGAAGCCCTGCTACTGCGGAGGCAAATTCTGTGGTAAAGATCATTTTCCTGACCTGACGAGCGGCAACATAAAGACAGGTGGCCTAAATGGAGGTGATCGTAGATCTGTGGCTGTGAACTGGAATTCATCATTTGGCCGAAAAGGGAAGAGATTTGCTCGATCTGCTACATATGAGAGGTTTTGTGAGACTCGAACCTTGTACCAACCTGGAGTGGTCTCGTAGGCTGAGGCATTTCAAAGGCGGCGATTTGAGGCAAATTTTCTCAGATAAATTTACAAGCTTTGTTGATGAGGGGTTTAGCCGCGGCCCACAATTACGAAGAAAATAAATAACACGCTAGAAGGAGGGCTTGAACCTCCGACCTTGTGGTTAACAGCCACACGCTCTGGCCAACTGAGCTATTCCAGCTTACGCTTTTTAAAGTAGAATAGATATCCATCAACAAACATAAAAACACGAAGACATCGTTTTCCTTCAAAACTTGGAAATTCGATTTTCGAGGATTGAAAATAATATATACAGAAGAGCCATCTATGTAATCATTTATCTCGAAAAGCTAACTACAACAAAATGTATATTTGTACTAAAAATAAAAAATAAATTTCATAATTTTCCTCCCTTCTACCACAGGTTCCACCAAGATTTGACCTCGGGTTACTGGATTCAGAGTCCAATGTCCTCACCACTAGACCATGAGACCAAGCGATTGCTAATCTTTTTTATCAAAATTTATTTTCTTCTTACTGGATTAAAGAGCAGGTGTCTTCGGTATATGTTTACATTAGAATGTTTATTTATGAAGTTTATTAGATAAATCTTTGTGTTATTAAAATATCTGTATCTTTACAAAAAGTATTGATCAAAATGAGTGTGACAAGGAAGGATGGAAAGGCACGGCAAATTTTTTCGAAAGTATAGTTCATAGTTCTTTCATGTGAAAGAAATCAATAACGTAAAGTGAAGATTTTAATGTTTCACTATTTATTAGATTGATAAAATTGTTTATTTTGACTTTAGCTATATTTTAGATTGTTTTTAGATATTTATAGATGTTTATTTTGTCTTTTGTTTAGTCTTTATCCAATGTTCCTAATAAAAGAAGTATGTTTTGTCGTCAATTAATGAAGTGTTAGTTCAAATGTCTTTTTCATGGGATTTGATTTAATTGTTTTGCGACGTATGTAGTGGGAGACATTGACTTGGTCAAAGCTCAGTTGTCGGCGCAACTTACTATCCTTATCGGCGAAAATATCGGATAAGGAAATTCAAATAAAGAAGTAATGAGAATGTGGTATACAAGTTGGATTCTGTTTCTACTTCTATCAAGAAACATCTAATAAGTCCAAAATAAATGGAATAAGAAAAGGAATTGGAAAAATGAACTATGGAGAGTTTTTAAATTTTTTTCTTTGCATGATAAGGAAAATCTAGTCTCTAAGTTAAAAAATGAACATAAAATTTATAAAACATAGTTTCTAAAGTCTTGTTTCTAGAAAAGTTTTAAAATGAATGTTAAGTAAACAATAAATAAAACTTTTAAGTGATGGATGTGAGAAAAGTGGAGCTTATAAAAAAGTTTTTAATTTAAAAAAAAAAAAATTTTGTGTCAAAAGGAAATTTTAAAAGAAGTCTAGTTTATAGAAAAGTTTTTAAAATGAATATAAAGTTTAACAAGTAATGTAAACAACAAACTTTAAATGATGGATTTGTGAAAATTTTAAAATTAATTTGAAGTTTACCAACTAACATAAATAGCAAATATTTAAGTGATGGATTTGTGACAAAAGTGGAAAAGTCTAGCTTCTAAAAAAGTTTTAAAATGAATATAAAGTTTACCAAGTGATGTAAACAACAAATCAAACCTTCAAGGGATGGATTTGTGACAAAAGTGGAAAAGTGGAAAGTCATAGCTTCTAGAAAAGGATTTGGGACAAAAGTGGAAAGTCATAGCTTCTAGAAAAGGATTTGGGACAAAAGTGGAAAGTCATAGCTTCTAGAAAAGTTTTTAAATTTTTTTCCTTTGCATGAAAATGAAATTTTAAAACTATCCTATATATATTACTATTATATATAAAATACGCTGAGAGATATCCTTCTCGAGGTGCCTATCTGTCTTTAGGATATAAAATTGACAAAAAATAATAGAGGCCTTGAGAAGGAAATCTCTCAGTGTATTTTATATATAATAGTAATATATATAGGCTAGTAGTAGTCATCACGCAACATCGAAGACATTAAATTAGTTAATATATAAATAAACTATTGTATTGTTAGGCTTAGGATTAGGCTTAATGTTTAGGGTTAGGGTTTACATTTTGGGTTATACTTAATTAGAATTACGCTTAGGGTTTAGATTTATGGCTGCAATTATGGGTAGGGTTAGGGTTGATATCATGGTTAGATTATGGTAAGGGTCAGGCTATGGTTTAGCATTATGCTTGGGATTATTAATAAGGTTAGGATCTATAACGTGGTTTGTTATTTTGTAGGGGTTTCGACCAGATTCATCGTCTTCACATGTCAGTCATGTCGATAATAGTCACCGAGTCATGTGTTGTGGTTGGTATGTCGTGATTTCCATGTGGCAATAGTTATTTGGCTCACGTGTATCTGTGGTTCCATGTTTTGTTCATGAGCAAGGAAGAGACCATGTGGGATAACTCTGATGAAAAGAAAATAGTGTTCCCCTTATCCCGCAACATGTTAGTTGAGCTTTGATTGCCTCGTAGGATAACACAAAAGTGGCACTACTCGCTATCACGTGTTGTGGAAAAGGTCATGTGCTTGTCGCACAGGATAACTTATGTTCGATGAACAAGGCAACTCCTCTTATCACGTGGTATCAAAAGTGACCAACAATGTCATACGGGATAAATTAAGTTTGTTGAACAAAGTGGTCCCTCTTATCCTGCGTTGTCAAAACTGATCAACAATGGTTGTCCAGGATAATATAGTCAAAAGAGGTCAAAGCAGAGAGATGTTCCTTCTTATCCCGCGGTATCAAAAGTGACCAACAAAAGTCACGCGGGATAAGAAACTAAAGGGAAGATTGCAAATTCCCTTATCCTGCATAGGCTAAGATGCACACAAAATGTTGCACGGGCTAACAAGTGAAAGCATGCCATGAAGAAAACCTTATCCTGCACGAGACAGATGGTTTGCGATGGTCCCACGGGACAAGGAAAAATGAAGACAAAAGAGAAAAACCTTATTCCGCACGAAGTAAGAGGCTACACAAGGTTCATGCAGGATAAAAAAAGTAAAGGCGCCTCCTTATCCCACGTGGTGAAACTTGGAGAGAAATGATCTTGTGGGATAAGATATCAAAGGATGATTACTTGAAGGCACTTATCCCGCGCGAGATGAGGATGATGTCAGTGGGCTCACGGCATAAGAAAATAAATGGAAGTGAAGAGCCTATTTATCCCGTGTGACCAAGATGGGATGTGAAGAAGCCCGCAGGATAAGGGAAACCAAATTAAGCATTTAAGGGTCTACTTATCTCGCGTGACTAAGTAGGGATGAGAAGAAACTCGTGGGATAAGGAAAAGAAAAGACAAAAGAGGAAAACCTTATCCCGTGTAGGTTAAAAGACTATGCTAATGTTGTGCGGGCTAACAAAGAAATAGGAAGGCTTATTGAGAATGACATAATCTTATCCCGCATGAGTAGAACATGCATGTGAGGTGTATAACACAGAGGTTAGCCATAGTATGAATTTTAATGGATCTGAGCAACCCGATAGTCCACATGGGCATTGATCAAGTTTGACCTGACAATGTGGCATGTACAGAGAAAATCGAAAGGACACTTGTCGGAAAGATGAAAGGGTGTTGTACCGACAAAATTGAAGATTGTGACCGAATTTATGGCCATGTCTGCAAGCTGATAGACTTAGAGGTCCATGTGGATGATTGACTAGGATTTACCAAGTGACTTGGACATTGAATAAGAAGATGTTTGAATGGCGATAGGAAAAATCATCTACATGGTGGTTAATCGACCTTGACTGAATCATCTAGACAAAAGAAATGGAGACATATGGTTGCTCAACTAGTCGAAGAAGATATCTGATACGCTGAAGTTGGTGACGACGGATTTCAGTATGGTAGTTGTCGATCTTTTGAGAATATGTCAACCGAGGATGGAAAATGGGTTAATGGTGACCGAGTTGCACGCAGACTATGTGGCTTGAGGAAGGATTGCAGATCATTTTGGGCAGAGGAAGATTACTAAACTTAATAATCCAAGTATAGAGAAAGATATGAAGACAAACATGATGCATTTAATTCAGGCAGTTGATCTGAGATCTTATTTGGGATAGAGAATAAAATCTCTTGAGTCGTAGACCTCCAAGACAACTAACTTGAATAAAATATTCAAGTTTGTAGTAGAAGAAAAATCTGAAGAAAAATCTGATGTGTACAGAGTCGATCTAAACTAGCAATAGCTATAAATATGATTCGACATTGGTTGGTGGAAAATAATGATATCTCAATAAGTTGATTGATGGTGTGTGTAGAGAGAAAATACAGTGTGCTGAAGAGATGTGTGTTGCGGCGGTGAAGTATAGAGAGTGTTGTTGCAGAGAGAAGACATAGATATCCATCAAAATAGGGAAAGTAAGCAAAGTGAAACGAGAAGAAGAAATCCAGACAGAGGAAGAAAAAGAGACAGAGGAAGAAAAAGAGATTGAGGAAGAAGAAGAAATAGAGAAGGAACTTCAGCGGGCAGGGTAATTCATTCTCATGACATGGGAAATTTGTAAGTGTTACAAAACTCATTTGTAACAAGGCTTTATCATTTCAATTGTAAACTTGAACAATCACTATAAATCTCTGAGTGGGTGCTCAAAGTAGCGGTAGGTGCTCCTTTGTGTAGGTTCTCATAAAATCAGGGGTTGGTACTCCTTGGGTTGGTGCCCTAAACATTGTAATTAGTTTTACTTGTGAGGTTGGATCGGAGCAATAGACTCTAGCAGCTATTCTCATTGAGGTTTTTCCCACATTGGGTTTTCCTTGTACATCTGATGTTATGTGATGTGCTCTTGTGTGTGTATGTTTGTGTTTGCATTATGTTCTTAAAATCTGCACACTGAACTTAAAGTTTTGAAATACACCGATTCAACCCCCCTCTCAATATCTATTTGTGTTCTTGGTTCAACCACTGGTTAGGAGGGACCTCAACGAGATCAATGTGGATTGGTTAGAAAGAGTAAACATAATTGAAACACAAGGATATGATGGAGGCAATGCAAAACTGACTGGATGAACTACTTTGGTGCTCTTGCATCAGACTCTCGGGGTTAATTGAAAAGTGAGTCCCATCACTTGATCTGGTTTGGCGATCTGTCAGTAGGTACTTCCAATTGCCTCAGGGGTTTGAAGGTATGACTATAGGTTTTGGTTGCCTCTCATCGGTGATCTACCGGGCCACCCTATAGCCTGCCTCAGTTCGGTGATCTATTCAAGTCTCCACCCACTAACTACCTCAAGCTCAAGATTCTAGGTTCGACAGTCTGCTTGCAAGCCTTGCATTGTCTCATGTTTGGTGATCTGAACAAGTCTACAAGCTGCCTCAACTTCCTTTCAGCCAATCAATTCACAACCAGCACTTCTTCCAACCGATACATAACCAGGTCTTCCTCCATCAACAGGTTCATAAACCAACTCTGATACCACTTGGTGTAGTCACCGATTATGAGGGACCTCAAAGAGATCAATCCAGACTGGTCAAAAAGAGTAAACACAATATAAACACAAGGATACGATGGAGACAATGCAGAGCTGAATGAATTATATCATGGAAACTTATTACAATCAACCGGTAACAACCGGGTTACAAAAACTAGTTCACTGGCCTACTAAAACATGCTCCAACCGGTTTGAACTACTTTGGTGCTCCTTCTCCAACTGGATGAACTAATCCAATGCTCCTGCATCAGTTCTTCAGTTCCATCCCCTATCAGGTGTCCATTTTCTACTGCAAGTCAAAAAGTTAAAAAATCAAACAAAAATTAAAATAAAAAAAATTGAAAAGAAGAAAGAAGAAAAAAGAGCAAAATTGTGTAAAAAGGAAAAAAAGAGAAGAAAAATAATTCGTCCATTGGTGAAAACCTGGCAAACAGGCACCTTGGGCAAGTACCATGATGAAAACCTAAAAAACAGACGTCATGTGTAATCTATGGATTTCTTGCATAACACACTTGGGGCAGGTTTCATTTATCCTATCATGACATATTATCCTTCATTATCCTATTGTCCTTCCATTATACTATCATCCTTCATGTCCATATCCCCTTTTCCACCTTCGATCTTGACAAGGCAAAGGATCTTCATGAATGTCATACATCTTGTTCATATCTTTTATTCTATCATAATTTTTGGTCTTTATCCATTGGCTTCTTACAACCTTTCCTTCATATTCCTTGCCTTATTGCAATATTTTAGCACTGACCCTTCGCCTATCGCAATGTTTAGTCCATATCCCTTATCCATTTTGATCATGCTTATCCTATGCATATCCTATCAATGTCCATACACTCTTTTTTGTACCTTGATCTTGATCCGACATAAGGACGAAAAATATAAACATGGTTTCAAAAACCTTTTGACATGTCCCTCATGCCATGACACTGCTTAACTGTGTCATATCTAGTGCCTTAGCCCATTACGCAATAACCCTTGGACATTGCATCTTCTCTGTCTCCATCATAAATGGCCTTTGTCTTCCCCCTATCCACCAACATTCAAGCAAGCTTTATTTATCTATTCATCATATTCCTTGCCTTGCTAGACACTAGGGGCATAATCCATAAAAATCAAATAAAGTACTGAAAAATCACAAAAAAAATTGAAAAATATCCTGAAATAATCCAAAAATATTTTTAAAATGTCTTGAAATAAAACAAAACATCAAAAAATGTCGTCAAATAATTCTAAAAACATTGTAAAATGTACTGAAAAAAGTACAAAAAGTTTAAAAAGCTTAAGCAACCCTAAAAACTGGAAAACATCAAAATCCAAAAACAATATTTTCATTTCATCAATAAATTGTCTCTTTTGTACATAGGCAGACATTTGAGTGAACGTCAAACAGAAACATGTTACAACATCACGCTTAACAAATCACACATTATTAGATGAATTTTTCAATCAACCAAGCATTCAAACTGGTCAACTTGTCTTATCAATCAATCAACATCAATATCATCGGTCCTTTGTCAACATTATCATGGGTCTTATACAGGGTGTAGTATACTCGAAACCAGATTGTGTCCTATCTTAGACGATGTATTGCATTTCCTAAAACCAGACAACATGATCATCCTGTATATGGTGAAAGTGGATAACAATAATAACGATATTGAAAGGCTAAATGAATTCAACCACAAAACCCTAGCCTAACAACAACAAAGATCCACTATAACATATGAAGATTACCTAAGACAATGCAAATCAAATGAAATCACAAAGATTATACCATCACATGTCCAATAGGGTTTGGATCTCCATTCTTCCTATCTCCATTGATCTTGTTTGATGTATTTGCTCTCAGATTTTATGTGCACAAGAGCTCAACAAAGAACGGAATGTGGTTGCAAGTAGGATCGCATATGCCAAGTAGTCAATTGATCAAGTAGTTAGGGTTTGATAATGAAGGAAGCATCTCCTTATATAGAAGACACTATATGAAATGGAGGGATAAGATTGAGAGGTGTAAAAGGAGGTCGGCTATGATTAGAGGGTAGGTAAAAGAAATAATAAAATAATGAAAGGGGTAGGTAGTGTATGAATTAAGAGATGAATGACATGTGTCATGGGTAGAAAAGGTTAATGAATTAATTAAATAAATAAAGATTTATATAATTAATAAAAGAAGTGGGATCAATTAAATAAATAAAAGTATTTATTTAATTTAGGAAAAGGATAATTTAAATAAATAAATGAATTTATTTAAATGAGAAATAAGGCTAGAAGAGGATAAATGAATTAATTAAATAAATAAAGATTTATTTAATTAATAGAAGAATTAGGCTAAAATAATTAAATAAATAAAATATTTATTTAATTAGACTGGACAATTTTGGGTGTCTACATTTTGCCCCTCTTTGAGACAATGCGGCTTGTCGCATTGTTTCAAAGAAGATAAGATGAACTGATACAGAGTTGCCCCAAGATGGGAATGATATGCCCCCTCGAGAGATTGGATGAAAATGTCTAAAAAGATTGCAGACAATCTCTCGATAAGAAAGACGTGATAGAATGGACTGACCGGATAAAGTGGCAGAGTCACGGGATAATGAAGACTGACTCGGGAAACGAGGGCTAGGGCAGTCTATAAGATAGACCACGAGGGAAATACATCCTCATTGTCATCTACACATCCAAGAGATCAGAGTGCAGACTGAGATAGAGCAACAACAGTTAGCAGCAATGGCAATGGATCACAGATTCAATCGCGTTCGTCGATTTCAGAGGCTAGCAGAGGTAGGAGAGCCAGTAAGTACCACAAAACCTCCTTGTACTTTGATGCATTTATTGTTGTCATTAATGCATGTTAGGTAGTGCAATAAATGCGCTTAGAATAGGGTCCAAAAAATGTCAAAAATGTGTAGGCGCGTCTGCATTGGTGCTAGGCGCATTTATGCGGTCTAAAAGAGCGTTTATGTCATGAAAGCACGTTTGTGTCCAAAAATGTGAATTTGTGTCTTCTAGGTCAAATCGGCAGTTCTGTGATGAACATACGCTGTCGATTGGATAAGCTGCTGAGAGGATACACTCAAGCAAGTCCTCTAGGGAAGACTAGGATAACAAATAGGGCTAGGATTGACAATTCTCTGATAGAACATAAGTTGCCAATTAGGAAACTTCTCAAGAGGATTCACTCAAGCAGAGGCCCTAGGATAGGATAGATCAAGACACTTTGTGATGAACAGTGAGTGCAAATGTGAGCAGCACTTTGTGATGAATAGGGAGTGACAAACACGTAGTACTTTGTGATGAATAGGGAGTACCACTAGGATAGAAGCAACACTTTGTGATGAACAGTGAGTGTCACTAGGACTGAGATGATTGATTTGTGTGACCATAGGAGTATTTGCCTATGTTGGAGTCACAGGAGAGATTCCCATCGACTCAGAGGTTGCGACCTGAGTTAACAGCCGAGGACCGAGCTATGATTGAGGCTATGGGATTAAGACATATTATGTATGTGCCTGAGTTTCAGGCGAACATGGGATTGCTGACTGCATTGGCGCAGAGGTGGCACTCTGAGACTTGCACTTTTCATTTGCCGATGGGGGAGATGACAGTCACCCTGGAGGATGTATACAGGATTCTACGGATACCGATCGATGGGGAGCTGATTCCATACGATCGAGACGGAGACAAGGATGCCCTTAGGTGAGTGTTCTAGGATCTAGGACTGGAGATGAGGGCTGGACATGTTGCTTGGGATACCATGACATGGACAGGATTAGAACTACCAACAATGTTAGCAAGAGTTATCAGTGGGTTCCTCTGTTCGGATAGGGTGACACAAGGGGTGGCTGTAGAGGACACAGGGGCCAAGAGAGATGATCTTGGGGCGGGTCCTTCTAGGGCTCAGACTCCGTCGAGGCTAGCCGGCCCTGAGGGAGGGAATTCATCATAGCCGTAGAGGGCTCCCTATGTATCAGTATTGTACCATTTTTGTATGATGATGTAGACACCTGGAGGTGATTGTAGCCATATGATTTTGACATCATTGTATCATGACACTTTATATATATATATGAGATGATTCATCTTTGTGGTAGCTATATGCATGTGTACCTATGTGATGAGATGTTCCTATGTGATGCTTATGATATGGATGCAAATATGTACATGATGAAATGCAATATTTTTGTTCTTTTATGTTTTTAATATGTTATGTATGATGCAAATGCGAATGTATGAAATGCAAATTATGAGAATGTAAAATGTGCTAACAAGTGTTGTGTGCAGGATGTAATGCAATTTTTGATATCTATATGTATGTATGAAATGCTAATATGTGGTAATGCAGGTGCAACTACATGAAATGCAAATGTTTTTGGTATGTCATTATACTCAGTCATGTGATAGCAAGCTACACGGACTTAGGAAGAACGGTGGAAGTCAATCAAGAAAGGGGGATGGAAGATAGAAGATATGAAAGTGAAAGAGCTTCTTGTGCGTTATCATCATTGAGCTTTATTATGGCAAGTAGGTTATGACAATCGAGGCATATGTTCGACCCAGAAAGTCAGTGTACCTATTTGCATGGAGATAAGACAGTCACAAACAAGGAATGCCCCAGTTCATACTAGACTCACAGTGTCCTCATATCCTTGGACAAGTCATAGCATTACTAAGAGACAATCCACAGACAACAAATACAAATAGGTGACGATACCCCATCCTTGCCTTTCTAGTCAAAGACATCCTGGAGATAGAATCTCTAGTCAGAGACATCCTGAAAAAGCTAAAAGACATGTCACCAAAAGATAAAATCAAAAAATAAAACCAAGACTCGACACCAACATCCACTACAGTCCTCAAGTTTAGTGTCTCTTGTCACTTGTATAAGTCTATTTGATTGGGGTCACAATGTTTACTTTCACAAAAGGATAGATAGCATTGAACCATAATGTTGTCTGAGACTATTGAAATATTTGATTTGTTGAAGCCCATTGTTGCTGCTGTCTCATCTGAAATTGACTGAATCCATGAAACTGATACTTTATTGCGGAGAAGATGAAACTTTATTGCGGATCTATGATGCAAAAGTTACTTTATTGCGGATTGTGCGCGGATAGACTGAAGGAAGCTGGAAGAAACTGTACTCCTCGAAACATGTGATGTTCTAGGTTCCACACCCATCGCTAGACGTAGGATTTGCCTTAGCCACAGATAGGAGCTGATTTATTATGGATGGAAAGGGAGGTGAAAAGGGAGGTTTATTATGAATGGCTAACCAATCTTGGGTAGATCAATAACAAGCCATGATGGGAATGGGTAAGTTTATTATGAACGAATAGGTTGTGAGTGTGTGCAAAGTGAAAGGATGAAAGTGAATCCTGAAGGAGGGAGGAGCAATGTCTCTACACATGGCGCTGGTGACCCAGTTTTCACCATGGTACTTGCCCAGGGCGCCACCGAAGTGGTTTTCACCGTTGGACGAAATTATTTCTCTTTACTTTTTTTGATTTTTCAATGTTTTTTGTGTCACAAGGCGCCTGTTTGCCAGGTTTTCACCAAGTAACGATTTTCTTTGTTTTATAACTTTTTTTGTATTTTTGAAATTTTTGATTTTTTTTTTTCGCATTTTTTGCATTTTTGATTTTTTTGTATTTTTTGAATTAGGATACTCTGAAGAGCTATGTGTAAAACTTGTGAAGGTGCATGCTATTGATAGGATCCTCCAAAGGTTCACCTTCTGTAGTTGAGAGCTGATATGCCCCAGATCCATATGCTGCTGTAATGATGTAAGGACCAAGCCAATTTGGTTCGAACTTGCCCTTCTTCTCTTGGTCTTGTTGATTTTTAGGATTTTCTTTGAGAACCAAGTCACCTACCTCAAATGTGTGAGGCTTGACTTTATGATTGTAACTGCAACGTTCCTTGACTTAATGTGTATCTCAAGTGACTATCTTCCTTGATGAAGAAACTGAGATAGAATTACTAGTGTGTGGACTATGTAGGCCCATATGCGTGTCATCTAAATAAGTTTGGGCATCCCTGATAACAAAGTCCCTCGAGGAAGTTCCATTAAAGGTCCATGATGTATCACCAAAAGGGGAAGGATGTGCAGAACAAGTGGCTGAGTGATGAAGGCTTATGATTGTGAAAAGAAGTGAAAGTAGGATAGCATGATGGAGACGTAGGATCAACAAGTATTCTTTTTGACTTCCAATTGTAGAAATTTTTGAATTTTCGCCCCTAATTATTTTGATATTAGGGGAGATAAACTCTTGTTCCTTTTCTTTCATAGGATTTTTATCCTTAACTTTGATTTTTGCAGAGTCCAATAGCTTTTGATTTTGATTTGGATTAAAGGACTTCTCTTTATTTTTGACTTTTAGATTTTTCTTTTCAAAGTTTGATTTTTGATCCCCAATGAGTAAGGGCTTTTGTAATTCTTGTTGATCCAAGTCTGGGAGAGAAGTGGAAATGGAATGAGTGGATGAAATGGTAAAGCTATATGAGTTATCAAGAGGTTTGGTGATACACTCAATAGATTCTTTGCTAGAACCACTCTTGGACTATTGATATCAAGAGTTGCTTGCACCACTAGAGGAGATTTACATTCAGACTTAGTAGCCACAACACTAGGTGGTTCACACCCAATTCCTTTCAAATTGTTTATAGATTGTTCATGTCGATTGAATACGTTAGGAGATAGTGGGAGTTGATCAACATGAAAGATATACTCACCACATCCCATGTCTTTAAACTTGAACTTTTCTTTGATCTCTGCCTGTTTTTATGTAGAAGCTTTCAACGATTCTGGATCCACATATGCCGATGAAGGAATAGCCTCTCGATTGGATGGAATTGTTATTTCTGATCTAGGTTGTAGATTATTGCAATATATGAATGGATTTGGGTCAGCTTTGACGGTCACTTCAACTCCATTGTGTGGAAACTTGATACATTGATGATATGTAGATGGTACTGTGCTCATCTCATGAATCCAACGACGTCCCAAAAGTATGTTGTATGTGAGATCTAGATCAAGGACTTGAAAAACCACATCCTTTGTAACTGGCCCAACTCTGAGAGGTAAAATGACTGTACCCTTGAATGAACGCTCTTCATCATCATATGCTTTGATAGTAATTTTGTTTGTAAAATTCACAGCTTTGTCAGAATATCCCAATTGTTTAATAGTGCTCAATGTACAAATGTTTAGACCTGCTCCTCCATCTATCAGGACTCGTTTGATTCTATGTTTGTGTATGAAGGCTTCAATGTGTAGTGGTGCATTATGTGGTTGGCTCACGGAGGCGTCGTCGGCTTCTGTGAATGTAAGCGAGCATGGAACGGAAAGGTATCCCACCATGGCTTGAAACTGGTCCACATTTAGATCAGTAGGAACGACAATGTCTCTCAAGATTTTGTCAAGAATAGGTTTATGTGTGGGGGATATGCGTAAGAGCTCAAGGATGGAGATGAGCGCGGCTGTCTTCCCTAACTGTTCTACAAGGTCATACTCAGGTTTGGTTGATGAAGAAGCGATGTTTTTAGTTGGAGCACCTTGGAAAGTGATTTTACCTCGATGAGTTGTGACATGACATTTAGAGGTAGGTTCGGAAGAAGATCCAACACCTTTTAGGACAATGTTGGGTCTCTGGGTAGAATTCTCAGGGTTTTTGTCCTTGATGATAATGGTAGAGACGTAATTGTCCATCAAAATGTGATTGATAGTTGAATCATAGTTATAGGTTGCTCTGGTATAGTTGGTTTGGTCATCTGTGGCTTTAGCTTTTCCCTTGTCATGCTTTGGGAATGGTTCCTTAAACATCTCATGTTCTTGATTGGATGAGTGCCCTTCAATCTCAATGTCACCCCTATCAATGAGATCTTGTATGATGTTCTTCAGTCGATGACAATTTCCTATTTTATGACCCTTGCTCTTATGAAATTCACAATACTCATCATCATTCCACCAATTTGGTTTAACTTTTGGTTCATATGGAGGAAAATCTGGAACTGTGATTACTTTGTTTGCCACTAGCTTCTTGAAAATTGACTCAAGTGGTTCTCCCAATGGGGTGTACTTCCTTCGTGATCTAGAAGATGTTTGAGTATTCAATTGGTTGTTTGTAGAGCTTGATCCCAAAAAAATGAATTTGGGTCGCATTGTGTTGGCATCAACAACACCATCATTGACGATGTTCTTGTTTTTATTCCAAAATCTTAGCTTGTCTTTTCCTTTAAAGTCATCTTTGTTTTCCTTGAATATCTTAATGACTCCTTGTTCAATTAGGACCATCTCTATTGCTAAGCCATTTTCAATGATGTCCTTGAAGGTGGACAAACAAGCTTTCCTTAAGTCATAACCAATCTCTTTGTTAACATTTTGGGTGAACATTTCTACCATTTGTTTTTTGTGGAATTTCTCAAGAGCATTTGCTAGCTAGATTCCTCCATCTTTGTAAAAATGATGCAAAAGACTCTCCGTCTTTTTGCTTGGTGTTGCACAAAGTAGTGACTGATATGTCTATCTCTATGTTGTAGGAAAAATGTCGAATAAATGCCTCTGCTAAGTCACCCCATGACTTAATACTAGGTGGGAGTTGGGAGAACCATTCCATAGCTTGATCACCTAGGCTTTGTGGGAATAATCTCATCAAATATGTCTCTTCTGTTGCTACCTCAATGCAAGCTGTGAAAAACTGTCTTATGTGTGCCTTAGGATCCCCTTTTCCTCTATACTTATCAAATTTAGGCATCACAAAGTGTGTAGGAAAAGGAGGCATTGGAATGCTCTTGTCAAATGGATAAGGACATATGTTTCTCATTGTGTATGTTGGCTTTGGTGTATTTATGTCCTCCATTTTCTTTTGTAAGTCCCTGATTTGTTGCTCCAAATTGCTCTTAGGTGGAGATTGACTTCTTGGACCATACCCTATGCTTGAGGCACCAATTGGAGGGGGAGCATGCTGCATATATGGATGATATTGATCATACACATGTTCATATGGAGGAGGTCTATAGTGATGCTGCATATATGGACCACTTGGTATAGATTCATGTTGAGGAAAAAAATATCTATTTTGTCCATGTATACCATACTCTACAGGCATGTCATGTTCTAATGTGTTGCCCCCAAATTTGACACGGAGTTTCCTTGTGTCCAAATTTTGAGCATGCCTTAGAATATCCAATTGCTTTGGTGGTTGATCCTTAGCATTGATATATGATTGAGCATATTTCTCTGCATAAGACTTTCATAATGGTCTACGAAGGTGAGTATCATATGCTTGACCATGTGTATGTGAGACCTCTGGTTTTTGAAACAAAGATGATGGTGATTCAAGCACAAGATGTGGTCTTCTATTGCCTCCACTATTAGGCCTCCTTTGATCCATGTTGGAGTGAGGTTGTTGCAAAGGTCGATCTTCCATTATTTGAGACATGTCAAAATCATGAGATATCTTGGCTCCACTTTGTGCCATCATTTGTAAGAAGTATTGTCTATCCCTCCTCATTATTTCCTCAACCAATCGATTGAAACGAGGATCCATAATGGATTCTTCCACATCTGCTGAATGTACTGAAAAGTTGTTCATATCATCATTGTGCATATCATTGTTGTTTGTAGTGTCCATGTTCTCAACATTTGGAATGTTTCTATAGGCATCCATGTCAGGTAATGTAGTATGATCAAAACTGAAAAAGATATCATTGTCATACTCATAAGAACTCATGTTTGCAGACTCTTGAGCCTCTTTAGTTTCTCTCCTAGATTTTTGAAGACGGGTTTCAACCATGAATTAGGTATTGACCGAGATGTGTGAGACTAGATGAAAATGGAAAAAGTATGGAAGACCAAGGGTTGGATGGAATGTAAATGAATCTGAAGTGTACTTGCAATGTCCAAAGTGTAAGACCAAGTATGTATGTAGTAGAGTAGGTATGACTTCCAAAGAGAGGATAGTTTCTCTTGATGAGGTAAGTTGATCTTGACTCTAAGTAAGACCAAATGAGACCCAAAGGTGATAGACCTTGATGAGGGACCACTTAGCAAAATGTTGTTGTATGTAGTGTGTTGACAAAGTATGATGGGGACAAGCAAGTGACCTTTTGACTCAAGTTTAGACAAATGTAAATTTAATGCAAGATGTAAAACAATGATGGACTTTGTGAGACCCAAAGACAAGTTGAATGCTAGATGAAAACTTGGAGAAACAACCTAGGAAGCTCAAGAATTCCAAAACTGATTGCTCTTGTTTGTTGGACTGTAAAATTTTTCCAATTTGTGAAGTTGTTGGTTGTGACCAAATCTGAATGTTTGACTATTTTTTGTGACAAGAGGACACAATGTTGATGATGACTCAATGTTTGCAAGTGTTTAGACTCGAAATGACTCCAAGAAAAATGTGTTGTTTGATGTAAAAATGTTTTGCATACACTTGAAGACACAAAAGACACAATGTTTTGTTATTTGGTCTTGAATGTTTTGCTGTTTGATCTTGAATGTTTTGAATGTTTAAAATAAGTCAAGCACAATTCTTATGGCTGGCCAAGACAATAGTTGTTGTTCCCACATGAGGTTTTACCCCCGAGGCTACGCTATTCAGAGCGGATACTTAGATGCTTGACCTCACTAGCTCCACCCTCGGCACTCACTTCTCGAGTCAACCAAGCATCAGTCCCCATGAAAACTCCCCGTGGTGAACTTTGTATCTCTACTAAGAACCGTATGTGTGTGGGCCTCTACCAGAGGTCCGACCTCCTGCCTCAACAACTAGAAGGATTTTGGCTTCTAAAACAAAAAGGTGCTAGTAAGGGCATCCGCTCGTGTGGCCATACATGCGGCACTTTCAGCTCTGTAAATACAGAAGGCTCCCAGCCGGTAGGGGTTACGCCCTACAATTGATAAAATAAATTTGATCAAACAGGTTTATGGGGAGACATAGTGTCGGTATGAACTAATCAGCACACATTATCCATAGTTTTCACCATGAATACAGTTGTTTATAGTGGTTCGGAAGAGGTGGGTTTTCCTTGCTACCACTTGGGTCATTCTCTTCTCACTAGTAGTCCTAATGACCACACGGGAAGACAGACCCTCTAAAGATTAAACAAAAAGAGCCTATTGCTCAAGACACAAAAGACAATGATTCAATTTTAGTGCACCAATTGAAGTGTTTGCTAGTCTATGAAAACAAGGCACACAATAAAAATCCAAAAACCCTTGCCAAGGACCTGCAACAAAGATTTATTAGTAGTTTGGATTGTTTGAAATAATCACCCCTTCCTGCAAGCACACAAGTTAGGTAAATTTTAGATTCAAAAGACTTTGTGAAATATGGGCCTTCAACAATGCATTTTGTTGACCAATTCAAAGATCTGATTCATCATAAAAAAAGACCACCTGTAAAATTTCAAGAGATTTTCAGAAATGTAAGAAAATCCAAAAAATTTGCTAATTTACTCCAAAAATTAATTTTTTATGACAAATCATAAAAAAATCATATAAAATGCAAAATCGATCCAAAAAATCTGAAATTTTTACTAGAGAGTCCTGATGGTCTTCCAAACCTGCATAAAAAAATTTCTGCAACAAATCCAAGTAGTTTGTGAGATATGAGTAAAATAATGCAAAACCCTAATTTTCAAAGATCTGATTTTTGAGGAATTATTTTGCATCAAATTTGAAATCACAAAGAATATATCCTATGTATAATTCTGAGATATTCCAAAAATGTAAGAAAATCTAAAAAAATCGCTAATTTGCTCTCAAAATTAATTTTTTATGAAAACTCATAAAAAATTCATATAAATTGACAAAATAATCCACAAAATCTGAAATTTTTACTAAATCCTTCTAATACTTTTCTTGACCTGCACAAGAAATTTGATGCCAAAATTCGAAGCTGTTTGTGAGATCTGATCAAAATAAGGAAAAACCCTAATTTTTAAAGATCCGATTTTTAGGGAAATATTTTGCATCAAAATTAAAATCACAAAGAACAGATCCTATGTATAATTATGAGAGATTTCAAAAAATGTAAGAAAATCCAAAAAATTCGCTAATTTGCTCTCAAAATTAATTTTTTATGAAAAATCATAAAAAATTCATAGAAAATGAAAATGTGCTCCAAAAATTCTGAATTTTGGATTGAGAGCTCCTGATACTTTCTTCAACCTGCAAAAAAAATTTGGTGCAAAATTTCTAATCCGTTTGTGAGATATGATTGAATCTCTCCAAGATCTTGATTTTGTGTCCAAAACCCTAGTTGCACAAGATTATTCTCCAAATTGTTTTACAAAACAACAATATAGGGTTAGAAAAATCTGCAAAAAAAAAACACAGATCTAACAAAAATCCATGTCCCACTGGGCATGCCAAAATGTATATGGTGAAAATGGATAACAATAATAACGATATTGAAAGGCTAAATGAATTCAACCACAAAACCCTAGCCTAACAACAACAAAGATCCACTATAACATATGAAGATTACCTAAGACAATGCAAATCAAATGAAATCACAAAGATTATACCATCACATGTCCAATAAGGTTTGGATCTCCATTCTTCCTATCTCCATTGATCTTGTTTGATGTATTTGCTCTCAGATTTTATGTGCACAAGAGCTCAACAAAGAACGAAATGTGGTTGCAAGTAGGATCACATATGCCAAGTAGTCAATTGATCAAGGAGTTAGGGTTTGATAATGAAGGAAGCATCTCCTTATATAGAAGACACTATATGAAATGGAGGGATAAGATTGAGAGGTGTAAAAGGAGGTCGGCTATGATTAGAGGGTAGGTAAAAGAAATAATAAAATAATGAAAGGGGTAGGTAGTGTATGAATTAAGAGATGAATGACATGTGTCATGGGTAGAAAAGGTTAATGAATTAATTAAATAAATAAAAATTTATATAATTAATAGAAGAAGTGGGATCAATTAAATAAATAAAAGTATTTATTTAATTTAGGAAAAGGATAATTTAAATAAATAAATGAATAAATTTAAATGAGAAATAAGGCTAGAAGAGGATAAATGAATTAATTAAATAAATAAAGATTTATTTAATTAATAGAAGAATTAGGCTAAAATAATTAAATAAATAAAATATTTATTTAATTAGACTGGACAATTTTGGGTGTCTACACATCCTATCATCAAATAAATATTATCACTTTTGACAACAAGATCATAATGGTGCTTGACTTGTTTGGATTTGTGAATCTTTTTTTTTATTGATTTATCTTCGATCATGTTCCTATGTTACTCGATGATGTCATTGAGTGGATGGCTCATGGTCTTTTGCTTTTGTCTTCTATTTGTGGGGTGTTTCATAACATTCTGGGGCAAGTATGTCTTATGATTTTTGAACCATTCCTTGTTTGCAATGTGTCTGTTTTACGCAAAGGGATTGCATTATCGCCCTGGCCTTCATTAGCATCGTGCACTACATCCGTTTTGCGATATCAAATAAAGGTTCTCACCTACTATTTGCATTTGTGAAAGCAAGATTTCATCACACTAATCATTCTTTGTCTCTTACTTGCATTTCTTTTGTCTAACATTTCTTCTATCCCATTAATCCTTCTATGATCAATCGAGAGTTTCTTTATCATGCTATTTATTTGATTTGATCAATCGAGAGTTTCTTCATTTGGTATTGATCAACCCTTTTTCTACAATCCATTAACATTCTTCACTTCTTACTAACAATTTTCTCTTTCATCATATTTTATCTTTCATCTAACATTTCGTCTCTTCTTTTCGAGAGATCATTCATTTCTTTCATACATAAACAATCTTTCAAGGGGGCATCCCACCTCCATCCCTTGGTTTGCTGGGGCATGATTCTTTTTCAAATTTCTTTGAAACAACGCTCAAAATCGCATTGTCTCAAAGAGGGGCAAAATGTAGACACTAAAAAATGGTCAACACACGTGTCTCCTATTTTTAACATATCATGTGCATAGTCTTTAATTAAACCCCCTTTTACTAACAGTTCTTCTAAGTCCTAAACAAATAAATTAAATAATTTATTTATTTGTCCCCTTTGTCTATTAATTAATTAAATTCATTTTATTTAATTAACTAATTCATAAATATGAGCAATAAATTAATAAATCATTTTTATTAATTTATCATATTTATCTTCCTCCAAAATAAAGATAATTATTAAATTTTATTTACTAATTCATCTTTATCTGCTTTTTGTGAGGAGATAATTAATAAATCTTGTTTATTAATTATCTCTATTTATCTTCTCGTGTGAGGATATTTCCTGCTTTTCTTAATTTTTAATTATTGAATCTTTTCATGAAATCCTCATAATTTTCGAATTTGGAAACTAATATCTTTCCTTATTTTCAAAAATCAATTTTTTTGGCAATATCTCTTTAATTCTAATTTTTAAATTAAAAAATGAGGTATGCATCTTAAAAAATCTGCTTTTTGTGAGAGGATATTTTATTTTATTTTTAATTCTTCTATTTATCTTTTCGAATGAAGATATTTAATAATTTTTAATTATTAAAATCTTCCTATATTTTTAACTTGCTAACTTGGTATTTATGAGAAGATAATTAAAAAATTTATTATTTATTCTCATAATATCTTCCCATTTACTTTCTTCTATCTTCATTCTTCCCCGAATGACAGCTCTGCCATGCACTCAATCAAGTTTGTCTATCTAACAAAAAATCTTTTCAATCTTAGCCATCTAGTCAATCTCAATTTTTCTATAAATTGAGTCATTTTCTCATTAATTTTCAACCACACTTCGAGTATCCTCATGCTTCCTAAATCATTTTTCTATCATCTCATCATCTTGCTTTCAAATACACTTGCTTTTGTAGGTGAGAGCCACATCTATTTGAAGGAGAAAGAATAACAATGGAATAAAATGGAAGGAGCATTTGTTTGGTTTGCATTTCCTTTTAATGCTTTGTTTCTATGCTTTCATTGATTGTATTAGAAGTTATTTCATTGCATCTTAGTCTTCGTGGTTGGATAATTTATTGCTTTGATGCTTGTGCTCAAATTCCTACTCACAGTTTCATTCCTTCGCCTCTTTTGCTCTTCCTTTTTTGTGTTTATCATCTGTTCATTTCTTTGTTTCCTATATTGTCTCTGGTATTGTCTTTGATATTCTTTCCTCTGTTCATCAGAATCAAAAAATTCCTTCAGTCAACCCATTTCTAAAAAAATGAAAAAAGATAACAAATAAATTAGTTCTATACATTGATATAATTAAAATAATAAAATTTAATAAAGTTATCTAATTATTAATAATATTGTTTACCATTTTAAAGTTATTAATTTATTAATCTAATAAATATTTACTTAATTGTAATTTTTAAGGTATTAAATGAAATATTATAGTTCATTGATTTCTTAATCAATTAGTTATTTAAATATTAATTGCTTATGAAATTTAGTTTAATTTATTAAATTTTTAGCACTCAAAAAAGTATATTATATTTTATAATTATATAATATATTATGTTATCTAAGGGTTATATATTATGCGCACACACACACGCACACACACACACACATGTGTGTGTGTGTGTGTGTAGATATATGTATATGTATATGTACGTATGTGTGTGTGTGTGTGGGGGGGGGGAAGGAGGGGCGGGTGTTGTAGACACCTAAAAATGTCTCATTGATCATGTACTAATTATTTATCTAAATTAGTTAAATAATTATTTAATTATTTAATTAAGTTAATTTATCTTATTCTTCTAATTTCATATTTCTTCATCATCTTACTAATTATTCCAATTTCAATTCTATCATCGTTTAATCATTAACCATTTTATAATGTGTTAGTCCCCCCTGCAATTTTCTCTTTTGAGTGTTCATACTCGCGGGTTGCCTTTTTGTGCCTTTTCTTCCGTCGGGTCGTTTGTTTTCCTTCGTACTTGAACCGTTGAACTCTTTCTAAAAGTTTCAATAGGTTCAAGGTTCAAAGTGCGTTTATGAAGAAAGTCATTCATGGTCTTTGTCGTCGTGTGAGCAAGTGTGGTTTGTTTTACGTCTTGAAGTTTTGAACCCGTGAACTTTTTGTCAAATGGTTCAAAGTTCAAAATGTCTTTTGTGAGTCGCGGTAATGTATCGTTGTATAAAGAGCGTGGGTCCATATGTTTTAAGTTGGTTTATGGTCTTGAACCTTGAACCAAATCTCAAGCAATTCAAATGGTTCAAGGTTTTTGTTTAATAGTCATTGTTGTCGCTCGTTCTCGGTATTGTTGTGTGTCGCCCACCCACTGTTGTATTTTTTAAATGAACTTGAACCGATGAACTTTTTGTCAAATGGTTCAAAGGTCATGAGTTCACTTCAAAACTAACTCTAAGGCTTTTTCATGAAAGTGAAAGCGGTGCGGTAAGAAGGAATATTCCCTTTTCAGTAGTTTAAAATTCTAAATATGAAAAGTAATCACGAGTGCATCAAACTACTTGTGCGGAAGTGATGGATAATTAAGAAGGTGTCATATTTTAGTCATTTCACCGTTACTTCACACGCTTGGGTAAATCATGATGAAGTGTGTGTGGCTTTATAGATATTTTCTCGTCTGATTGAAGGAAATGTATGAATTGATTTCCATAGTTGAGAGGGTTGCCGCTGCTATACTTGAGCAAATTGGAGGCGCTGAAGGTAAAACCAGCTTTGATTTCCTGAGGAATTTCCAGTTTTCATGGTGGTAACGGGTAAGTTCAGATGATTCCTCCTAAGCTGTGTTTCTTTAAGTTTTGAAGATTTATCAATATAGAAAGAAAAACTCTGAATTGTTGGAGTAGAATTCTGCCTTGTTTTAGAATTTCTTGGTTAGAAGTATACATAAGCAGTATGAGGCCAATATTGTCGAAGCTTGGTCGGACCTCATGTCTAGTGAGTATATTACCAGAACTAGAAGACACCTCCTTGGTTCATGTATATTTAGGGGATTTCTTAGAAAGAGTCAAGAACCCTCAAACCAGTTCATTGATGGAGAAAATAGTGAAAAGTGGTCTTGTGGAAGTTGTTGCGTTCCCGCTTGTCGCACCGTATCCGGATTTGGCGATGGCTTGCATGAATAGATATGATACAGAGAACAGGTGCATCAGAACTAGTAGTGGTGAGTTGCTAGTTAGTATCAATAGAGAAACAGTAATGGTGACAATTGGAATTCCGCACAAGGACGAATATGAGGACTGGACCATTGGGAATTCATATGCCCATTTCTCGGAAAAGAAGAGTAAGTACATGAGCGTAATTTCCAGGAATTGGCTCCTAAAAATTCAGAAAGGAGGGTCACGACTACCAAAGCCCCTGACTAGAGAGCATTTCATCACAGAAGTATGGGATATTGTGATACTTTTGAACAAAGTGAAGGGAAACTCACACTCCTTCTACTGGGAGGATTGGACGTACTTTTTCGTCTAGGTGGTTTTATCCAGTAACAAGTATCTTGATTGGTCTCAGGTAATTGCAGAGAGACTTCATGAAGGATTAAGCAATTTTGTGGGAATGTCGGGTTTTTATATGTCTTCTTATCTTTTCTACATACTAGCTTGTACAAGGGATTGGCCTGGTTTGCCTAATGAAACTTGGATAGATGGGATGAGGGTGTATAATTATTACCCCCTATTGCACCAGTAGAGACATGTTGAGAAAATTGATAGGTGGAATGGAGTCTTCGCGGGAAAACTTGCTTTTGAGCTTCAGGAGGATGCGAATAGGAGAATGTTTGTTGAAGAAATAGAATTCGTGAGCATATATGGTAGCTTCTTTATTCAATTTCCCAGGTTTACTTATCTACAAGTAGGTGGTTTTGAGGGCCAACCATTCAAGCTGCCTAGGTGTGCTTTTGACAGCTATGTACTTATAGAGGTAAGCATGCATCTAGCTTACATTGATAAAACATTGGGAACAAAGGGCGAGTCTGGAGTTGTATTCCTTGTTGAACTCGGATACTATAGCTGCAAATCTGTATCAGACGCCCTAAACTTGGAATTAGAATTCAAAAGGATGAACCTGCAGCCATATGTGGCAAGGCGAAAGTTTGAGAGTAGAGGTTATACCATTGAAAACCTAAATGTAGACAGTCATTTTTGTCATGAGCCTCAGTTGGAGGATTACTGGGAGAATTGCAGTTATGAATATGAGGTAAGAAAAAACTGTGGTCAAGGCTCACTTTGCAACAAATAATTACCATGAAGCTTCCAATTAATATATCTGGAGTATCATAAGATACAAGGGAAGATGTCCTAGATCCTGGGTTCGACACAAAGGTTCAAGGAAAACCAATTCCAGAAATTGATTGGAATAAAAAGGAGGATGACAGTATTCAAGCTAGAACCTTCAATGTTGTGAGAAGAACAGAAAGATGGTTGAGAAACCAAAAGTTTAAGGAGGGAACCCACATTTCCTCGCATGAACTAAGAATTGATTCGCACATTGTGACTCAATCTCCCATTTCTTCCACTAATGAAATTGTTAATGTTGCAGGTTTTTCAAGACCTATTGTTGAGAAAATTCAACCTAAGAGATCAAAGAGGTCACCACCGGGTCTCACAGTTGCTTGAGTAACTCGGTCCAGGAGTAAAAAGAAGAGTAGGGAGCCCATTCTAAAATAGGTCATTGTAGACCTAGGCCCTAGTGAAGAGATTGAGGAAATAATGGATCCACGAGATCTGGATGAACCTGAGATGCAAGAAATGGACATGAGCAAGGAAGAGGAAGTCTGACAAGATCCCACGAATACCTTGGTCATTGTCACTTCACCAGATGTACAGACAACTCCTCCACCTAAAGAGCCTGCAAACGCACCATGATGGTTGGAAGCTGTTGTTGGAAAGAAACAGAGTGTGGTACCAGTTACAATCCCAATGGAGGACATGGTCAGCAGGTATTTGGGAAAGGCATCAAAGCTAAAAAAACTTAAAACGCGGGCAATGCTTGAAGTAGATGAAGCAATAGGTCACTGGATGGCCAAAATAGCCAAACCAATTCCAAGAAAGGATGCAGACAAAGCTACTGAGGAAGATTTTACAGTTGAGAAGATAGATTTGGGAGTTGCTTCGTGTGCTGTGGATGTTAGGCATTTGGAATCATCCACGAAAAGGATAATTTCAAGAACATGGAAGGATGAAAAAGACAAAAGAGAACTGAAGCAAGTTGTTACTCAGATGGCTACGTATATCAATGCCATCCATAATCCAAACCCCCAACCATTGTCACAGATACCGGTATCATTAGACCCTAAATCTCCGGCCACCAGGTTCAAAGGAACAGAGTGGTTACATAAATGTTTAATAAATGGTTGGACCTTATAATGCAACAGGGATCAGATTATATCGTTAATCTGGTTAAAGTTTATAAAGATGTTGAAACTGTGAGTAAGGAACTAGAACTGGAAACAATGGCTTGGGAGAAAGAAAATATCAAATGGGTAGCAGTCCTTGCACAAATGAATGATATACAGAAATATGGGGTGATGAAGTTCTTGGCTAAAAAACTGGTAGAGAATCTGGATGACAATGTATTGTATGTGTCAAGGAAGAATGTGGAGTGGCGCAACTCGATCATCAAGCAAGGCCACGAAGAATCCACCAAATTTCTCAGAGGATTGATAGACTTGATCAATACGATGTAGAAGGATCTCAAGTGCATTGACATCCAAATCATGAAGGATGGTGCCAAGACAATTAAGGAAGCCATGGACATGACCAAGATCTTTCAGGAGAGGATTCAATTCATTCAGATGACCAAATCTTTGACCACATACAATTTCTCAAAGGTGGCAAGGATCGAATCAATGCTCATGTTTGTTCTGACCATTTGGAGGTACACAAGGCAAAAGTAACATAGGTAAACATGGACAAAGAGGTGTGGAAGAAGAGAATCCAACACATTGGTCTTCCTTATTTTTAGGTCATCCTGAACTTCTCGGCGGCGCACCTGGAATGGCGTGGTTCTGCGACAAAGCAGGACAAATCCGTAGTCTCTTCTGCCACAGTGGAAGCATAGTTAGTCCAAAGATGAGGTGTCAGCCTTACAGTGGCTATTGATTTAGTTTTCTTTCATGTTTTTATAAACGGTTTCTTTAAGTTTGATCAAAAGTAAAATGTAATTTGATTGTGTAAAAACTATGAGCCTGGAGGCTACTTAAGCTGAAAAGCTTGTCTTTGTAAGGGCTCTGAAAAACTGTGATTTTGAGGAGCAATAGATAATATTTTGGTTTTCATATGAATTGTTTGGAAATACATTGGCTGATTATCAATGAAATATTATGTTATGCAATCCTTAAATCTGTGTGTTTGAAGATTAATAATCTTTCTTGAGAAGTTGTTATGGGCATGATATAATTTTATGATCAGTCATCTCTGTATTTTCCTTAATTCATGGTTATCATTAGTTGTTAGAAGACTCGCACGTATTGGTTTGTCTGGTTCCCCTTTCCCTGTGAGGCATGAGAGAGTATCAATCACCCTTCAGTATTGTTGAGCCTCTACTATGCTTTGAATTAATATCGTGAACATGTTTGTAAATCAGAGTCTATGACCTCTCATTAAAAGTTCTTTCAGAAAATTTTCTATGTTCTCAGTTTTGAAGGCATTTATTTTGTGTTGACAGATGAATGCTAAAGCCTTTCAATGCTTTCTGGTAAAAAGTATTAGCATTTCATTTGTACAGTAAATTCATTGCAAATCATACGAGGAGCTGCCCTCTAATGCAGAGGTTGAATTTTTATTAATTCATCCAACTGTTGGTAGTTTGTTTCCTTTATAAAGGGCGAAATAGAGTTATATTTTTGCTTAAGGAAGATAACTGTTAAGATCTCAAGAAAGGGACAAATCTATTTACCAACATAATGCTAATTAAATATTTAATTAAAAAGAAACAGAGCAAAAAGAAGCAGTGCATCCAAAAGAAAAATCTCTAATGGCATCCAAAGTTGCTAGCCCACAAGATAAAAATGCTTCCCCTCCATCTCCTAAATCTATTTTGGGTCCCTATGTCCCAAATCTACCTATCATAATCCCTCCATCATATCCACATGCTACATCCATCTCCCCTCCACTTATCTCACATCCTCTGCAACATGTGCCAATGTTGGTCCTGACAACATCCCCCCATCACACTCACTTTCCCTCCTTCCATCCAAACACTTGCCACTACCATATCCCTTGCATTCCCTATCAAAACCATCTAATCCAAGCCTTTGCATAATCCACTCATTCTTAATAAAGTTGTACCAACATCCAACGATCACTCCAAATGGGCTCCTAATACCTTGATATGAAACTTGATGCTTGAGTCATCCATCCATCCATCCTCCAAATCCACTTATCCTCATCTAGCTCCATCCATATATTTCCTCCCAAAAAACCCAAAAAATAAAAAATATCATCCAATGGTGAAAACTTGGCAAATAGGTGCCTTGGACAGGTACCCTGATGAAAACTTGGGAAATAGGCGTCGTGCGCAATTCTCCTCATCCTTTTTCTCTCCACACTTGGGGGCAAAGCTCTTTTGCCCATCTAGCCCTTTCCTCCTCCATTTCATCTACTTATCATACCCAACATATTGTATCCTATCCAATTCATTTCCTCCACCCCCCTTCGAATATTGATAAAAGAAAGAGGAAAAGCCACAATGTATACATGCTTTGGACACCTCTTGGCTTATGTTTCTCTATCACACTTTTCCTTCATAGTCCATGTCTACCCATCACCCTATCTTCCATCTACTTCCCTCAGCTTCCTATCCTCCAGCCAGTCATCTTATCATATCCTTTCATCCACCTATCCTTATCTCCTCGTTCCTCCATCTCTTCATCCATCACTTGATCCTCCACCAATCGTTATCCCTCAGTTCCTCCATTGCTTTGTCCATCATCCATAGTGCTTCCATCTCCAAATCCTTTTCATCCTATCCTCCATCCTTTCATCCCTCCCATCACATCATTCCATTGCCTCTTGTATCCCTTGTCATTGGTATCTAGCTCTAGGCTATCCCCATGTAATCCAATGCCATCCATTCAATCAACCCATCTACATTTCCATTGCATATGCATCTTTCAATGCGGTATCCCATGGTACCCGCATTCTAATCAATTCGTCTGCTCCTCACAATCCACCATCTCATGCAATTCATATCCATCTTCCTCACTTATCTGACACCATCCATCAGATCATCCAATCACATCCTTGGTCTTGCTCTCAAGCCTTGATCATAATATTCTCATCGTCATCGGGATGTATCTTTCCCAATCATCACCATCAATCTCTCATCGCTTTTCCTCTTGAATGGGGAAAAATCATGCCTATCCTGGCGTCTTCTTCCATCATCCATATTTCTTGTACATCTTGTATTTAGGTGCCACTGTACATAGTCGTGCATTGGCCTAGTTCTTCGATATCATATCCTATCGGCTCGTTCTTCAACAATCATCCTTGAGCATCTTGGTCATCATGATCCTATCAGATCCCTTTTGTCGATCATCATCAAATATTTTTATCTTGGTGTTGTTTCAAGATGTATCCTTCTCACCAACACCCATCATCAGTCTGCATAGGATGTATCCTTCCTCAAGTCAGACATCATCCAATCCTAATCCAATCAATCATCTGTTTGGAAAAATATATCTGAGACACTTGTGTTGGCTTTGATTCTTTATGGTCTTTGATTATCTTTTTAAGCTCCTAAGGGCTCTGTGTCTTCTTGGTCGCCACGATCTTTTATATCATGGTGCGCTAGGAATAACAAGGCTCGGGATGTGATCTTGTTGCTTTTGGTTTTTTCCTTGAGTGTCTTTTTGGTGTATCCCTTTGTTGTTCCCTTGTGAGGTCTTTGTCATCTCATGTTACATTGGGGCATATCTTATGCTTGGGGTTTCTTCTAGCACCATTGCCTATAGGGTCTTTGTAACTCTGTGTGGTGCTAGATTAACCTGTGTATGCTTATACGTGTTAGTCCATGCATTGGTTGTGAAATTCTGTCTTGGTTCTCTATACCTTGGTTGACTCACAGACAATGCTAAATGAAAATAAGTGCTCAATACGTGATGTCCTTTTTATGCGGATGTTTGCGCTCCATGATCTTCCTCATCTTCATTGCATCTCCATTTGCATTCGCTCCCTCCTTTCCTCCTTGGAATGTGTGCGTGTTCCCTTGTCTGTTTCATCCCTCGCCTTGTCCTCTTTTTTTTTCTCTTTTTTTTTTCTTTCTTTTGCGTTCTAGCGGGTTCACATTCCCACACTTTCACGTTCCAGTGGGTTTGGCATTCTTTCATTTTTGCATTCCAATGGGTTCGCATTCCCACGCTTTCACGTTCCAACGGGTTTGTCATTCCTACACTTTCACGTTCCAACAGGTTCGCATTCTCGTACTTTCACGTCCCAATGGGTTTGCTTTCCCACACTTTCGCGTTCCAACGGGTTTGTCATTCCCGCACTTTCACATTCCAGCGGGTTCACATTCCCACACTTTCATGTTCCAGTAGGTTCGCTTTCCCGCACTTTCATGTTTCAGCGGGTTTTTTATTCCTGCACTTTCACATTACAACAAGTTCACTTTATCGTGTTCTAGTGGGTTCGCTTTCTCATACTTTCGCATTCCAGCGGGTTTGTCATTCTCGCACTTTCACGTTCTAGCGGGTTCTCTTTCTCGCACTTTCGCATTCCAACGGGTTTGTCATTCTTGCATTTTCCCCTTCCAGCAGGTTCGCATTCTCGCGCTTTCACATTCCAGCAGGTTCGCATTCCCGCACTTTCGCATTCCAGCGGGTTTGTCATTCCTGCATTTTCGCGTTCTAGCGGGTTTGTCATTCCCGCCTTTTCCCTTTTAGCATATCTCACTCCCTAGGTATCTTTTTGGATGTCGTTTTCGCCTCCTGCTTCCGTTTCTCATCCCCTTTCTCTATGTCTATTGGGACATTGTTTCTTTCAAGATGTCACCCGATCTCCTGTCTTCCCATGCACCCTCTAGAGGGGGCACCCCTTCCCTCATCCTCTGTTCTTAGTTGGGCCCCTGGAACATTTCCGCTTCCTCACTCTTGGGTGTTTTATTTTTCTTCGCATCGACACTATTTTAAGCATCACCACGAAGAGGGGCAAAATGTAGACAACTAAATTTGACTAATTAATTTAATCAAATTTAATAAAAGATAGATTAAAGTATAATTAATGTCATGTACAATTGACAAATGGACTAATTTGTATCTATAAGAGTATTAGATTATATTTCTTATAACAATGACAATTATAAGTGTGATATTAATTTTTTTAGGATTATAAGTGTAGTATGACCTACTTTTCTCATTTTAAAATTACTGGTCTTAAGTTGACATTGTTTGAAAGAGTCGTTACTTGTGAAATCTTTCATCAAAAAGTTTCAATTGTGGCCATGTGAGATGTTTAAAAGTATATCACCCTAACTCATTTAAATTGTACGCCTAATGATCATTATTCATCACTGCCCTTTTCTCATACTTAAGAGTCGCATCGCTCTTAGGTGATAAGCTTGTATTTGAATTTATTTTATTATTTAATATAATATTGTATATTTCATATTATATTTATTCAAAGTTTTCTAATTGAACTTATTTAATATAATATTGTATATTGTATATTATTTTTTAAAATTATATTATACTATTATATTATTATGTTATTTCATATTTAAAATTTAATAATTTACTAATTACTTGGATATAGTAGTTTACTAATTTTTTCATTGAGAATACCATGAACATGATGTTCGATGGACTAATTTTTTCATTGAGAATACCATGAACCTAAAACGGTATCGGGAAGCTTAATATTGCGCAGAGTAGTAGATACGATGGTTTCAAATGTAAAGTGTAGAAAGGTTTGAAAACAATATCATGTCCATGCAGATTTGAAACTTCTACAGTTATGATAACCATCTACCATAATAATCTTTTTCCGTTTCAAAGGGGGCACGTGTACAGTCAAATACAGATTACATTGTTGTTGGCAGGATCACAAGGTAATATTCCCGTGCAACGGTGCCGATTTAAATCTTTGCCTAGATTTAAGGTGATTTAAGGTGAGGATGAATAAAACTTTATGACAGATGACGCATAAATAAGTAACCTAAGTATCGTAAACAACAAATCTTTAAGTGATGGGTTTGTGACAAAAGTCGTAGCTTCTAAAAAAGTGTGAAAAAAGTTTTCTTTTTTCAAGTCTAGCTTCTAGAAAAGTTGAAAAATGAATATAAAGTTTACCAAGTAACATAAACAACAAACCTTTAAGTGATGGATTTGTGACAAAAGTGGGGAGTGATGATGATGAGATGAAAGGGATATTTTTTCTATTAAGATAGTTCAAAAAGATTGGTACATATAAAATCGGATCCTCTTAGAGGATATATCTCAGTCTGAAGTCCTACATTGGTATCTTATAACATCTTACACATATTAACTTTAATTACATTTATAAGATTAGGCTTGCCCATAGTCAGATTTTACAATTATACCCCATATACAGTTTGAAACATATACAAAAATGGTTATAAACATCATATAATTGTCCATAGTATTAACAGCCCCAAGAATATCCGGTATCATAACTGAACTCAGTCCGATCACGTGAGATGAAAGGGATATTGAAAATGGAATTAGAGAAGATATAGAAAAACTTTTGAGACCTGTTGTAAATAAATATGATATGTACAAATTAGTGTTAACAACAAATCTTCAACAAAGCCTAAGAGATGGATTTATGACCAAAAGAGGTGTGATCTTTATGGGAGAATAAAAAGATGAAAATGTATAGTTGCAAAAGATTTGAAGTAAGTGTTTAAGGATTGTCTATCCTATTTTGAAAGTGAGGAGATGAACTAGGTTTCACAATAACATGTATAGTTTAGAGAGTGAAAGTGGGGGAAATGTGTTCAGATAAAAATTCAAACCTCTTTCATCAACCTCTTTTACATGGAGATAATGGTCACTACATAAACAACCAAATAATGACTTTACCTTTCTTTTTATTTAATCGTTATAAAAATAAAAATAAATCTTATTAAAAAATGTAGAGTTGAAGTATCAGTAGTTGAACTAAGAAAAAGACAGTTTGTTGATACCAATTGTTGTGAGGGTTGTTGATACCTTTTGTTCCAAAAATTGAACAAATAAAACCTATTGTTTGAAACAAAAAATATCGATTTTTGTTAGGAAATGTACCAACAGTTGTTAGGAAATGTACCAATAGTTGTTAAGAAATGTACTAATATTGTAAAAAGTAACCAATCAGGTGATGCCATATCAGCTGCACAACTATTGGGGTCTCTTTTGCACGCCTATTGGTCTCACTTTTTTTTGGGGCTGTTTTGGACACCTTGGCAAAAAGCATGCTGATGTGGCATCATATTTGATGATGTGGCCCTGAAACCTTAGTTATAAGTAGGGGACTTGCCAAGTAAGTTGCTGTAAAAAAATCGGAGTGATTTGAAATTTCCAAGTAGGATTTTGAGAAGCGCGAAGTTAGGGTGCACAACTACTGGATCCTTTCCCCTATAATTTAGAGAGTGAAAACAAAGAAAATGTGTTCAAATATAAACTCAAACCTCTTTCATCAACCTCTTTTACGTTGAGATAATGATCACTACATAAACAACCAAATAATGACTATCTTTCTTTTTATTTGTTTAATCGTTATGAATTTTTTTTTTTTCTTATTCTGTATAAGGCCAAACTAAATAGCTCTAGTTTAGAAAAACTCAGTACGCAAAGTAACTGAGTAACTGAGGTTAATCGCAGAAAAAATACAGTATTATAAGAGGTTTTTTTTGGATTATTTTGGTACAGATTAAGAATTTTTTAATCTGCTTTAGTAAAGTTTTAATAGCATAAAAGAGAGAAATACAACCAGACGCTAGAAGGAGGGCTTGAACCTCCGACCTTGTGGTTAACAGCCACACGCTCTGGCCAACTGAGCTATTCCAGCTTACCGTTTCATTCAGAAAATAAATATTTAATCAACCTTTTTACAAACGCAAAGACATTATTTCCCCCCAAAAAATTTGAAATTCGTTTTTCAAGGATTGAAAATAATAATACTAAATCTATCTCAAAAATCTAACTACACTAAATGCCCTTGAAATATACCTTTGTTCTAAGAAAAAAGGGAGAATTATATTTGTCAGTAGGCTGCAAAGATGAAACCTAATTTCCCTCCTACAGGTCCCACCGAGATTTGAACTCGGGTTACTGGATTCAGAGTCCAATGTCCTCACCACTAGACCATGGGACCGTACACATACTAACCTATTTTATCAAAATATTTTTTTGTCATGCATATTTTTTCTGATTGAAACTCAAAAACATGATATTCTTGGAATCAACTAGTACTAAAGATTGCAATAATTTAATAGTTCTTGCCTGCATAAAATTATAGCAGAGGCATAGCTTTTTAAGCAGTGATTAATTTTTTTTTCATAGCGCGTGAAATTTATGCATAGATTTATTTTCTGTTATATGATATAAGAAGTTGCATTTTTTTAAGCTAAATTTTTATTGAAGGTATTTTGGTCGCCTCTGATTCGCAATGCAGATGGTTGGTAGTTGCTTTCTCGTTTATCAAGAAGAGAGAACGCACTCCTTCCTAGGACAGGGCCTGCAAAATAGATCTTGGGATGCTCAGGCCTGCAAATCTTTTAAATCTCCAAAACTTCTAGAGATCACCGTAGGTGCAGTGACAAATAATAATTAGGACAAACACTTGGCGATTGGGGCTTAATTTCTTTTGCATGCTTTACCAGAGAGCACGTATTTTCCGAAAGTGAGTTGCTAGTTTGTTAGGGTATATTTGGCACAACTTTTTAAAGTGCAAATACAGAGAATTTTCATGGTTGGTTTGTCTAGAGGTTTTAGACAGGCTTTGCGAAGTAGAGCATCGATTCTTCATTGTGGTGATTTTGCTATGGGTGTTCCGAGCCTTGCTCATATATGCACTATACATTTGGAATTAGCTGTTCTGAAACCAAGATTTGAATCCCCATCGATCTTGGAGAGCTATCTTTTGTAGAAGAACCTATGTTACCAGAAACGAGAAACGAGAAACGTAACCGCAACCGCAACGTGATGAGAAACGAAATTTTAAAAGGTTGCGTATAAGAAACCGATTGTATAGATGTGTATATATATATATATATATATATATTTGTAAAATAAAACAAAATTAATTTTAAAAATAAAAACTATAATACACATATCTCTAATTAAAAATTTAAACATTGTTAAAAAAAAATTTAATTTCATTCTTTCATTTTAAAATAATTTATATAAAACACTTTTCACAATGAATATAATAAAACCAAACCACCAGGACAAAAATAAATGTGGCATAGTTAACTGGCCGTACAAAAATTATAAATTAATGTAAACTCCAGTATTGGTAGTTATAAACTCTAGCTTGCATTTATAACTTAATGTTAACTCCACCTCCAAGTTGCCTAAACTTTTGTTTAAATTTTAATGGCAATCTGGAAAAACGAAAATCACCAAATCACCGCCGAAAATCACCAAATCACCGCTTGGAAACGGCCGTCGAAACGCGAAACGGATGTCTCCCGTCGCGTTTCTGGTAACTAGGAGAAGAACAATAACGATCAAATTCGCTTAGCGAATGCCCATCCTTCTCTTCCAAAGGAAATTTTTTCCACCCCAGACATGGCTCCAGTATCGAGATTTGTAAATTTTAATGTTATGAAAAGAAAGTTGTCCAACATTTCATACCAGCAATTAGTCAAGTTGTGCTTGAATTGTATAAAGAGCTAGCCTGAAGATGGGGCAAGAGCAATCGAAAAAATTCCTCAAGATTGGCTAGAATGTGTATCCTCATTCTCAGTAGGTACCCATTTCAATTCGTTTCAATTTACTGTTATAGTGTTGCAAATAGGTTGGAATGATGCTATACTCTAAAAAAATAATATTTGGAGTTGTTAAATTTGAGCTTCATTCATATTGTTTTTCTTCAAATATTTTTCCATTTTCTTATGTTCACCTTTTTCAAGTTGCATATTTTTTACCGTAAATATTTATGACAATTTTTTTTGGCATGTTCATATTGGAGTTTCTAGCGGCTTGCAGAGGGTCGCTCCATTTTCAACGGTTGTCAGGGCTTGATCTCTTATTTCAATAAGAGAGAACTCACAATTCCTGAGGCGTGGCAGAAATCAGAAAACTAATGTGGTAGTTATGAATCGGGCAGAAAGCTTTTGGAAAGGCATGCAACGTGGTGTCATGCATGTAAACCTTTTTGAAAGCAAATAATGTAAACAAGTTTTATGATCCAGATTTGTAAGGAGGAAAAATATAGGTATTCAAAACTCCTAAATGATGAATCCTCCTGCCTGAATATTCATATCTCTTGAACATATTTGCTCCAAGGTCTATTTTAGCTGATGTTCGGATCATCCGGCTTCAGGAAATTCCAATTCCTTCAGCCAACCGGGATAAGTGTGGAGTCTTTGCATGAACATCCTATGGTGCTTGCATTTCCATTTCCTTTTATAAATTCTTCCCATGCTGGAGTACTCTTGTGAGCTGTAGAAGAATCCCCTTCTAAGCCGGAAGTCAAAAAGTTGCCTTTCTGTTTCAAATCCCACAGTTGAATTCACCACTTCCGACAAAGAGGTGATTGTGCATTTGCTAGTGGTAAGGCTTTCGTTAGACTGATATCATTTCCTTTTGGGCAAATTAATATCCGTTGCCTATGGAAACCAGCGATTTGATCATAAGGGGGAAACCGCTCGTATCTTTTTCGAATTAGATTTTCTGATCATTTATAAGTAATTTCTATATTAATGACTATTTTATGTTCCATTTTGAATCAGTCTTCAATGGAAGATACACTGCCTCTGTTTAAAAAAAAATTCATTCCAAGTCTTGAATTGTTTGAGAGTTAAAAGTTGCCTATTTACAACACTATTTTAACATATTGTTGTTGACAATCTCTGGCGGTTCTCTACTTTTTTTTATGTTGGTGAAAATGAAAGAGTTAATTCAAAATTTTAATTTTGGGGCTTTGAACACATTTCCAGGTTCAAGAGCTGGAGCAATTCAAGCAATTCCAAGAAAAATTAGTTGAAGCTATTGTGCACCAAATGTGAATGGAGAACTACCCAACAAAATTAAAGAGGCAAATCTTTTGTGTTTTCGAAGATGTTTCATAAAAAGACTTGCACTTTGAAAATATTTCATAAATATTTGGTCCTCCACTAAAGATTCCATCTTTATCAGATTCCTTGGTAAAAATGACTATAATATATTGCTTGGCATAGGAACAGAGCTCGTTTTCTCCTTTTGTGTTTTATTTCTTTTCTTTCTTAGGAAAATATGCTTCCAAAGAGAGTTGGGTACCCAAGTATTTGTAAATCAGGCTTCCACCTTGAAGAGTAGAGACATTTTTCTGGAATTCTAGTGCATCCACCCTTGTATACTTCTGTGAGGTGATTTTATTTGCTGCAAAATTGTTTTGAGAGGATTAGTTTTTAGTCTTGTTCAGAAACAACCAGTCAAGGTGTTTCACACCGTGGTCGGTAATTAGAAGCTAATATTTTCTTGAGGCAAGATTTTATGGTTTCTCTGTAGAGTTTTTCACGTAGATTAGGATTCAGCCACTGTTCAGCGAACATACTGGTCTTCTTTAAATAATTTTATTCTATATGTTGGAATGTTGACTTTCATGTAAAGGCCCATTTGTTCAACTTATTGGTTCTGCGAGTTTGCTTAGGCTTGTTATTATAAATTACTAGAATTTATAAATTGTCAATGGAAAATTTCTCATTATTATTTTTTGAGTTGAAAGTGGGCTAAACTGTGCATTGAATACTGGATTGCCAGAGACAATGACGGCACTGCGGTTTTAACATTACTTAAAAAAATTATTTGAAAACAAAGACTCGCATCTATTTTGAAATTTAGATTTTGTAATGTCAGTTATTAGTTTTATGATTTTATTTTAACGGACTACTGGGAAGCTCACTTTCACAACATACATTTGTTTGCTCACTCAAGTTATTTTGTTGTTGGTCTCTACAGGAATAGTACTTTAGTTCTTGTCTCTGGGTGATGGTAGTTCATACAGTGATTTTGATTCTGTTGTAAGTCTATATTTTAACTGACTTGACGTGAAAGTTGTTAGAATAATAATAGTAGATTTTTTTATGCAAACACCTTTGTTCCTGCTAGTATCGAGAAAACACTAACTTCAACAAAAGGACTTGAAATTTATACATAGGAATAGAATAATAACAAGTCAAAATGTAGATTTTAAAGGTAAAAAGAGGCACGTTCAGATCGTACCAATAAAAATACACCAATGACTTTTTTATTCAAGATTTAAAAATACAGAAACGATACCCAGAATAGTCCAAGGAAAACAACACTGCCACTAATATTACCAGATTACTTGAAAAATAAACTCAGCACCTTGTTACCCAGGTTCACTATACTTTTTAATCACATTATATTGTAGATCCTTTTTAAAGAGGAATTGTATTGTAAAACCATGAACATGTTATAGACTAATCTATTCAATTATTTAGATTAAAATGAACATTATTATGCCATCTTGGAAGTCATATCTAGAGAACCAGCCTCTGGCCTCCGCCTTGTCCTATTATCATAGCTTCTAACCTAGCCTAAGGAGCCTCGTTTGGCTTTCAACCTTCAACCCAAGCATCTTAGAAAGCATCCTAGAAAGCATCCTAGATGTTAGGACTTCAGATTGTGGGTCTTTCTACATGTTTCCAGAAACATATCAGACAAAAGCAAAATTGTTCTTGCAGTCTCTGGCAGGAACTTTGCTGCCTCGCAACCCTTCTTACTCTAGACAAGAAGGTGGTTCAAATAAACAAAAGAATGGCTAATCTTTCCATTTTGAAAGGTATTCAATGTGATGAATATATCTTTTATAAATTTTAATGTTTAATAATCTATAAATCTTGTCATTTTTGTTAAATCATTTATTTTTTTGGTATTCATCACATTGTTTAAGAACAAGTTCAAGTAGATAGGGTAGTAGACCATGCTCACTACAATGATTTAGTATTCCCCGTTTTCAGGATAAATAGTTCTCTAAATTAATCCTAACAGTGAAAATATGATCAATTGCGATTTTGACATGATGTAGCCCCCAAAAGTGAAAATTTATCTCATTTCATGATTACATGTGTAATCCCCATATTATCTTAATTTTTGTCTCAAAAAGAAGAACACTTGATTCAATGATAAGACTCACCTTACAATAGGCACTTTACAATTGTAGTGCATAAGCATGGCCAATTTGAACAAAAAAGGGCACTCTATAACGATAGTGTGGTATCAACTCCAATCAATCAAACATGAAAAATGACCATTTTAATAAAAGATGGTTTTTAATATTCCAATGTCTATTAGATAAATTTATTTATTTCGTCTTTACTTATTTAAATTACTTGTAAGATATTTATAGACATTTGTTTTGTCTTTATTTTTCGTCATGTAGAATGCTTAATTTAAAAAAGAATGTTATCAAATCTTCCCAACTAAAGAAGTATTTTTTCTTCGTGTAATTTTGTCGTTAATTAATAACTATTCGTTGGAATGTCTTTTTCATAGGATGGATGGATAGGTAGGTGGGAAATCCTCATTTATCCTCTAAATATAAGGTGGGCATTTCAACCTTGATTTGGGAAATTGTTTTGTGCCGTATGTAGTGTAAGGCATTAACATGGTCTAAGCCTGATCATCAGCAAAAATATCAAAGTAAGGAAATTGAAATGAAAAAGCATGTTATGTACAAAATGTGGCATAAAATTTGGTTTTAGTTTCTACTTCTATCAAGAAACATATAGGGGAAGAACACCAGTTACTGCCCATGTTCCCATAACCGTTCACTCCTTGTGCACCCAATTCCCCAATTACTAACTTTAAAGAGAAAAAAAAAAACATAATTAACTAATGTTGCTTTGCTATTAGTTGCCTACAATAAGTTCTAATTTATCATTGACCTTCAAATTAAAGGAAAAATTCTAATAACATAGACTATTTGAGAAAATTCTAATTACATAGACTATTTGAATTATAGTTTCTAGGAGACTTGTATCTTAATTCTTAATACTTGTTTGTTTTGTTGGAAATGTGTTTGTCTCAAAATGCATTTCTATTTTGGATATTTACATGTTGACATATTTGGACATTAAGACATCTCAGATGAAGTTTCTTTGGTTTTTTATATATCTCTTAAAATTGTTAGTTGAAAATTAAAAATAGTCATAGAAGTTTTTTTTAATATAACATATAAATTATGTTGGTTTTTTTCTGAAGTGTTGATATGTGATTGATAAAAGCTAAAAGAAATATACTAATAGTCTAATTTTATTTTTTTCTTTTGTTGATATCTATTTGAATGCTCTTAATGTTAATATTTTTAGTTTCAAGCATTTTAGTGTTTTACATTCTTTAAAATTGCATTCCTTGGTCTAATTCGTAGGTAAAGTCATCTTCGACTATGCTTTGAACAATTTCATTTTATTGTGTTTTAAAATTAACTATAGAAATACATTAAATGTAGGTTGACAATTGAACAACTAAAAAGATTGGGAAAAAATAAAATTAGGTAGTTGACTAGATACATAAAATGTCATTGTAAGATTTTTAGCTTATATATAAAAGTTTCTCTTATGTAATTAAACATTCAAGAAGTGAATTGTATCGGGGGTGGTTTTTAAACTTGTTTTGACCATTTTTTAATCCACTTGTTCACAACAAAAAATAGTTATATCGTTCTAATTGAAATCTCTTTAGTTTGTCTCATGCAATTAAAATTCTTAAATTTGTTTCATAAGTATTGCATTGTGGAAGAAATATTGGTTTTTATATTTGCAAAAAGTCATATTTGCATTACTCAAAACAACAAGTTACAATATAGTCTACACACAGGAAAATTTAATTTCATATAAAATGACTCCAATATGGAAATTGTAATAAGCACATGTTCCTTCATATTGAATGGTTTCACACTCAACGAGAACCCCCAATTGCTTCCTACCAAAACCTTACCTTTAAACCAATAGGGAGAGCAATCCAATTCAATTAAATAAAGCAAATTGGCAAAAAGAGGAGAGCAATCCAATTCAGTTTATACCTCTTCTAATTGAAACTCTCAAACAAGATATTCTAGAATCAATTAGTATTGAAGATTGCATTAGTTTATTACTCTACACAAGAAGGTGGTCCGAATGAACAAAAGAATGGCTAATCCTTCCATTTTTTTTTTTTGCATGTGGCTCAAAGTCATTCAATTCTAGATCTTTAAACTTAATGCTATATTGTGTTTGCTTCTGCAACAAAACTATGATTGAGAACTATAGGACTAATAAATAATTGTGACTCGTGCATCTTGAAATGTGGATAGTTTAAAATCAACATGTCTTAACAAATTATAGCTTGAGAACTAAAGGATCAATAATTATCTCTGAAATATTTATCTTCAAAAGTATATAGTTTAAATTTGGGATGTTTTACGATCTTAGATCTGTAGGATTGAATAATCTGCAAACTTTTAATTTTGTATGTTTGAAGTTGAAGTTTTTGTTTTGCGTTTCAATTTTATAAATTATTTTCTTACAAGATTTTACCTCTTTCAAAATGTTATTTTTATTACTTATAGCAAATAATTAATTATAAGAAAAGAGATAGGAAAATTAATTAATTAGATTAATTAATTAGATGAATAGGATTTAAATTGATTAGCCAAATTTAGGTGTCTACACTATCATTATCTTTTCATCTCTTCCTATTTCTCCCTCTTTCTATATCTCTCTATTTCTCTCTCCGTCTCTTTATCGCTCTCTCACACACACTCCCTATCTTTATCTCTATATCTATCTCACTCGCTCGCACACACTTCCTATTTATCCCTCAATATAACTATTAAAAGTATAGATAACTGATATTTTGAAGGTGGGTGTGTGGACTAAAATTTTGATCCTAAGTGAAAGACATATAACACCACTTTGGACTCCTATTTTTTTATACAAAAATTAATTTATCTTCTAAAATAGGTTTAATCTTCTCACAAGACCTCTTCTCCACAAAATTAGTACTTGTAAGACTTCATGTGGCCTCTTCCTCCAAGGATAAGAAGAAAAAGAAGAGGCTCACTATAAGGAAAAAAAAGAAGAAGTGCGATTATTTGAGATTGGGAAGGAGCAAAGTATTAATGTTGAAATTTGATTGATGCAGATTAAAAACTCTGAGATAATTGACAATTGACAAGAAATCTTAAACTAGCAGAATATTTAATGGCCTCATTCCAAATACACAAGATCACATCTTCAAATCTATTGTTTTAAAAAAATAAAAATTAATTAATAGTATATATATTTATTTTTTTCTTTTCTTTTCAGAGACCCTTCCTCTTTCAAAATAGACCACTAATCTGTTCACGGGACCACAACCTTAATCTCTTATTCCAGGCAATCTCAATCAAAGCAGCTAATCTCCACACAAATTAACACTCTATGAAAAAATTAAAAATCTGCAGAACACAACTGTTCTTTGCAAAATTTTCAGCACTGAAATCTTTATGTTCATCCCATTACTTTTAAACCACACACATAAAAAACTGTGTTTTACACATGAAAGATTTTTTAGAATGCCGTTTTGTGTAATCAATTTAGACTTCCAAAGATTTTTTAGAATGCCGTTTTGTGTAATCAATTTAGACTTCCAAATAAAGCAAGATCATCGAAGCTTTGCGGCACAATTTGTAGGCCGCACAGATTGTGAGTCTGAAAACAGAGTGTCGTGAGATGACCTCCAAATCAGCTCTGGAATCCCTGTAAAAAAGCAGAGAGCACAACAAAAAAATGGCCGCTGAAATAGCCGTTGGCTTCTTATAGCCACCACATCACTCAACTCCTCCACAATTATTCTCTTCTCCCTAAAATTAAACCCTAGCGCCTTGCAAATCCGCTGTACTAGAACCCTAATGTGTTGGTCGAAGTGCTTCGCTCTCAACTCCGATCTGTGAAATTGCGTCTCAGTCTGTATATTGTTGAATCTACGGATATAAATGGCGGTCGCGGCGGGGATATTTTGGTGGAGGAAAATCCAGGTAGAAATAATGGCTGTAGAGCGGAGCCCTGCTACTGCGGAAGCAAATTCTGTGGCAAAGATCATTTTCCTGACCTGTCGAGCGGCAACATAAAGACAGGTGGCGTAAATGGAGCTGATCGCAGATCTGTGGCTGTGAACTGGAATTCATCATTTGGCCGAAAAGGGAAGAGATTTGCTCGATCTGCTACATATGAGAGGTTTTGTGAGACTCGAACCTTGTGCCAACCTGGAGTGGTCTCGTAGGCTGAGGCATTTCAAAGGCGGCGATTCAAGGCAAATTTTCTCGTATAAATTTACAAACCTTTGTTGATGAGGGGTTTAGCCGCGGCCCACAATTACGAAGAAAATAAATAACACGCTAGAAGGAGGGCTTGAACCTCCGACCTTACATTTTTTAAACTAAAATAGATATCCATGAAGAAACATAAAAAAACAGAGACATTGTTTTCCTTTCAGAACTTGGAAATTCGATTTTCGAGGATCGAAAATAATATATATAGAAGAGCCATCTATGTAATCATTTATCTCCAAAATCTAACCACACAAAATGTATATTTGAACAGAAAAGAAAATATAAATTTTATAGTTTCCTTCCCTTATACCACAGGTCCCACCGAAATTTGAACTCGGGTTACTGGATTCAGAGTCCAATGTCCTCACCACTAGACCATGGGACCTAGCGCTTGTTGATTTTTTTTATCAAAACTATCTATCTCGATATGTTTTTAAATATTACTTTATACAGTTAGCAGTTATTATTAATTGAAATTGATGTAATATGTATGCCTGTCTTATGAAGCAGACCTTAAATTAATTTCCAATGAAATTCTAAATAATATTTGTAGTTTTTCTAAAAATATTATGTTCGAAACAATACACTTGCAGATGCATTAAAGAACAGGGGTAGAATTGTGTGGTACATAATGTGATTAAAGAGTAGGTGTCTTTGGTGTATGTTTAGCCTGCCATTTTCATTTTACTGGTTTATAAAAGTATTAGTAACTATTTTGTGGGAAATTTGCACACTAATCAAATTTATGGTGTTTGTGAGCTTTGTTTCTATTTGTATTCAATATTGTTTTCTAATTTCAATTTCAAATGGCAGTCTTTTTTTATTGTTTGTTAATTTTAATGTAATTGTGCTACTCTTCTTTATCTGTGAAGGGGACTTTTAATTGTATGGGCGACATTAGAAGGTTTATTTATGAAGTTTATTTGATAAACCTTTATGTTATTAAAATATCTAGATCTTTATAAAAAGTATTGATCACGATGAGAGTGACGAGGAAGGATGGAAAGGCACGACAAAGATTTTGGAAAAGTATAGTTCAGAGTTCCTTCCTATGAAAGAAATCAATAAAGTAAAGTGAAGATTTTAATGTTTCACTGTTTATTAGATTGATAAATTTGTTTATTTTGTCTTTAGCTATATTTTAGATTGCTTTTTAGATATTTATTGATGTTTATTTTGTCTTTTGTTTAGTCTTTATCCAATGTTCCTAACAAAAGAAATACGTTTTGTCCTTAATTAATGAAGTGTTTGTTTGAATGTCTTTTTCATGGGATCCGATTTAACTATTTTGCGACGTATGTAGTGGGAGACATTGACTTGGTCAAAGCTCGGTTGTCGACGCAACTTACTATCCTTATCGACGAAAATATCAGAAAAGGAAATTCAAATAAAGAAGCAATGAGAATGTGGTATACAAGTTGGATTCAATTTCTACTTCTATCAAGAAATATCTAATAAGTCCAAAATAAATCAGATAAGAAAAGGAATTGGGAAAATGAAATATGGAGAGTTTTTTAATTTTTTCCATTTTCATGATAAGGAAAACCTAGTTTCTAAGTTTAAAAATGAAAAAATTTCAAGCATTGTTTTTACAGTCTAGTTTTTAGAAAAGTTTAAAAATGAATGTTAAGTTTATCAAATAATGTAAACAATAAATCAAACTTTTAAGTGATGGATGTGAGAAAAGTGAAAAAATTAGAACTAATAAAAAAGTTTTTATTTATTTATTTTGTATGAAAAGGAAATTTAAAAAATAGTCTAGTTTCTAGAAAAGTTTAATAATGAATATAAAGTTTAACATGTAAACAACAAACTTTAAGTGATGGATTTATGAAAATTTTAAAATTAATTTGAAGTTTACCAACTAACATAAATAACAAACTTTTAAGTGATGGATTTGTGACAATAGTGGAAAAGTTTAGCTAACAAAACAAAATTAAAATGAATATAAAGTTTACTAAGTGATGTAGACAACAAATCAAACCTTGCGACAAAAGTGGAAAAGTTGAAAGTCATAGCTTCTAGAAAAGGATTTGCGACAAAAGTGGAAAAGTGGAAAGTCATAGCTTCTAGAAAAGTTTTTTAATTTTTTTCCTTTGCATGAAAATTAAATTTTAAAAATAAGTAACCTAAGTAACATTAACAACAAATCTTTAAGTGATGGGTTTGTGACAAAGTTGGAAAAGTCGTAGCTTCTAGAAAAGTGTGTGAAAAAGATTTTTTTTTAAGTCTAGCTTCTAGAAAAGTTTAAAAGTAAATATAAAGTTTACCAAATAACATAAACAACAAACCTTTAAGTGGTGGATTTGTGACAAAAGTGGGGTGTGATGATGATGAGATGAAAAGAGTATTGAAAATGGAATTAGAGAAGATATAGAATAATTTAAAAATGAATATAAATTTTATAACAACAAACCTTTAAGTGATGGATTTGTGACAAAAGCAAGGTGTGATGATGATGAGATGAAAAGGATATTGAAAATGGAATTAGAGAAGATATAGAAAAGTTTTAAAATGAATATAAAGTTTACCGAGTAACATAAACAACAAACCTTTAAGTGATGGATTTGTGACAAAAGTGGGGAGTGATGATGATGAGATGAAAGGGATATTGAAAATGAAATTAGAGAAGATATAGAAAAACTTTTGAGACCTGTTGTAAATAAATATGATATGTACAAATTAGTGTAAACAACAAATCTTCAACAAAGCTTAAGAGATGGATTTATGACCAAAATAGGTGTGATCTTTATGGAAGAATAAAAATATGAAAATGGATAGTTGCAAAAGATTTGAAGTAAGTGTTTAAGGATTGTCTATCCTGTTTTGAAAGTGAGGAGATGAACTAGGTTTCACAATAACATGTATAATTTAGAGAGTGAAAGTGGGGGAAATGTGTTCACGTGGAGATAATGGTCACTACATAAACAACCAAATAATGACTTTATCTTTCTTTTTTGTTTATTTAATCGTTATAAAAAGAAATGAAAAATCTTATTAAAAAATGTAGAGTTTGCATAGGTTGGTGAAATCAAGAATATGGGATAAATCATAGTGCAATTGATTGAACAAGAAATACAATTTAGTGTGTGAGGGACAGTAATAGTGTTTGTTGATAATAAAATGAACTTGAGGACAGTATAAAGGACACGATCTTCTTCTACAGCTGCAGGCAGTTATTGATGGCAACAAAACATGATACAACAATTAGTTTGCAAATTAGTTTTGCTAACAGTCTTTGGACAGGCATGCAGATTGATTATGGATTTTCAGGTTGGCATGAGGAAAGACTTTGGGACAACCTTATTAACAAGGAAGTCAACATAATTTATTTGCTCCAACTGTCTATCAGTAGTTATCTTCCTACCACAACCTTTGGAGAGTTCTATTGGATTATGTTTCTCTATCACACTTTTCCTTCATAGTCCATGTCTACCCATCACCCTATCTTCCATCTACTTCCCTCAGCTTCCTATCCTCCGGCCAATCATCTTATCATATCCTTTTATCCACCTATCCTTATCTCCTCATTCCTCCATATCTTCGTCCATCACTTAATCCTCCACCAATCCTTATCCCTCAGTTCCTCCATCCCTTTATCCATAACTTGGTTCCTTCTCCAAATCCTTTTTATCTTATCCTCCATCCCTTCGTCCATCATCCATAGTGCTTCCACCTCCAAATACTTTTCATCCTATCCTCCATCCTTTCATCCCTCCCATCACATCATTCCATTGCCTCTTGCATCCCTTGTCATTGGTATCTAGCGTTAGGCTATCCCCATGTAATCCAATGCCATCCATTCAATCAACCCGTCTACATTTCCATTGCATCCGCACCTTTTTAGCGCGGTATCCCTTGGTACCTGCATTCCAATAAATTTGTTTGCTCCTTGAAATCCACCATCTCATGCAAATCATATCCATCTTCCTCAGTTATCTGATACCATCCATCAGATCATCCAATTGCATCTTGGTCTTGCTCTCAAGCCTTGATCGCGGTCTTCTCATCATCATCGGGATGTATCTTTCCCAATCATCATCATCAATCTCTCATCGCTTTTCCTATTGATTGGGGCTAAATCATGCCTATCCTGGCGTCTTCTTCCATCATCCATATTTCTTGTATATAGGTGTCATTGTACATAGTTGTGCATCAGTCTAGTCCCTCAATATCATATCCTATCGACTCGTTCTTCAACAATCATCCTTGAGCATCTTGGTCATCATGATCCTATCAGATCCCTTTTGTCGATCATCATCAAATCTTTATAATTGGGTGTTGTTTTGAGATGTATCCTTCTCACCAACTCCCATCATCAGTCTGCACAGGATGTATCGTTCCTCAAGTCAAACATCATCTAATCCTAATCCAATCAATCATCCTTTTGGCAAAAGATATCTGAGACACTTGTGTTAGCTTTGATTCTTTATGGTCTTTGATTATCTTTTTAAGCTCTTGAGGTCTTTGTTTCTTCTTGGTTGCCACGATCCTTTATATCATGGTGCACTAGGAATAACAAGGCTCATGATGTGATCTTGTTGCTTTTGGTTTTTGCCTGGCGTGTCTTTTTGGTGTCTCCCTTTGTTGTTCCCTTGTGAGGTCTTTGTCAGCTCATGTTACATTGGGGCATATCTTATGCTTGGGGTTTCTTCTAGCACCATTTCCTGCAAGGTCTTTGTAACTCTGTGTGGTGCTAGATTAACCTATGTGTATGTTTATACGTGTCAGTCCATGCATTGGCTATGAAATTTTGTCTTGGTTCTCTATACCTTGGTCGACTCATAGACAATGCTAAATGAAAATAAGTGCTCACTACATGGCATCCTTTTTACGCAGATGTTCGCGCTCCATGATCTTCCTCATCTTCATTGCATCTCCATTTGCATTCACTCCCTCCCTTCCTCCTTGGAATGTGTGCATGTTCCCTTGTCCGTTTCATCCTTCACCTTATCCTCTTTGTTTTTCTCTTTTTCTTTCTTTCTTTTGGGTTTCAGCGGGTTCACATTCCCGCACTTCTGCGTTCTAGCGGGTTTGGCATTCCTGCACTTTCGCATTCCAACGAGTTCGCATTCTCGCGCTTTTGCGTTCCAACGAGTTTGTCATTCCTACACTTTAGCATTCCAATGGGTTCACATTCTCGCACTTTTACATTCCAGCAGGTTCACTTTCCTGCACTTTCGCGTTCCAGTGGGTTTGTCATTCCCATATTTTCACATTCCAACGGGTTCGCATCCCACGCTTTCATGTTCCAGCAAGTTCACTTTCCCGCACTTTCGTGTTCCAGCAGGTGTGTCATTCCCGCACTTTCGCATTCCAGCAGGTTCACTTTCCCACGCTTTCGCATTTTAGTGGGATCGCTTTCTCGCACTTTCGCATTCCAAGGGGTTTGTCATTCCCGCACTTTCACATTTTAGCGAGTTTGTCATTCTCTTATTTTTGCATTCCAGCAGGTTCGCATTCTCGCGCTTTCAGGTTTCAGCAGGTTCGCATTCTGGCACTTTCTCGTTCCAATGGGTTTGTCATTCCCGCATTTTCGTGTTCTAGCGGGTTTGTCATTCCTGCATTTTCCCTTTTAGCATATCTCACTCCTCGGGTATCCTTTTAGGATGTTGTTTTCGCCTTCCACTTTTGTTTCTCGTCCCCTTTCTCTCTATCTATTGGGGCATTGTTTCTTTCGAGATGTCGCCCGGTTTCCCGTCTTCCCATGCACCCTCTAGAGGGGACACCCCTCCCCTCATCATTCGTTCTTAGTCGGGCCTGGAGCATTTATGCTTCCTCACTCTTGGGTGTTTTATTTTTCTTCGCACCAATGCTATTTTAAGTGTCACCACGAAGAGGGGTAAAATGTAGACACTTAAATTTGACTAATTAATTTAATGAAATTTAAACCCCTTTCTCCCAGTTAATTAATCCCCTTTCCTTCTAATTAATTAATTAACCCCCAACCCATTTCCTCCTAATTAATTAACCTAGTTAATTAATCCCCTTTTTGCCATCCCATTTGATTAATTACCTTTAATTTATTAAATATCCCCTTTTAAAACCCCCATGGATTAATTAATTTAGATCAAATCCCATTTGAGCACATGGCTCCTAACCTTAACCAACCCTATCTATCCTAACCTCCCCCAGCTTAGTCATCCTCCAAACCTCCCAACCAACCCTATCATATCCCTCCTAACCTCCATGTGTGCACATCCTAACCTCTTTTCCCCCTTTTTGGGGAAAATATCCTATTTTGGGTGGCTTTGCCCAAAATAGTTGGACACATGTCATTCCTCTTCCCTCTTGTTGAGCCTTTTTTGGAGGACAAGTGTCTCCTCTTCACACCCTCTCTCCTTCCTCTCATCTTCTATATAAACCCTTCATTTCCTTTGCAAAACCTCTATGATCCACTTTTTCAATCAATGCATCGTTACTCTGTCAAAATCACTACTCACACCCACACATCCATTATTATTTGCATTATCATCTTCATCAAATCATGGAGAAATATTGAGCATCCGAATCAACATCATGAGCATACATCCAATCGCGAAATAATCAAATCGAAGCAAGAATTCGGGGTTTTTCATAGCTTTCCTTTGTGTTTTTGCTCTGATTTTACCATTTCGATCTTGAAGTGTTGAGTTTAATGGCTTGTTTTGGTTAATTAGTTTATCTTTTTAGCCCTTAGTTTAGCATGCACATTTCCCCTCATATATGTGTGTGTGTAGGGTCAAATTTACATTGCAAAATGGGTTATGTAAAAAAAGGTGAAACAGTAGATAGCCCGTAAGGTTGAGATTGGCTTAATTTGGGTGGATTCATTTGAGAGAAACTGACACGTGGGTGTTGGATTTGGAACGACTCAATCTTCATGCGAAAGAAACAAAATAAAAAGATAACATACGATCTAATCATGTTTTGCTTAATTTTATCTTGAAAAAGATGCATAATAGGCAATTAAAAATAGAAAATAAGATGGGCTATCAACTACAACCTGTATATGGTGAAAATGGATACAATAATAACAATATTGAAAGGCTAAATGAATTCAACCACAAAACCCTAGCCTAACAACAACAAAGATCCACCATAACATATGAAGATTACCTAAGACAATGCAAATCAAACGAAATCACAAAGATTATACCATCACATGTCCAATAGGGTTTGAATCTCCATTCTTCCTATCTCCATTGATCTTGCTTGATATATTTGCTCTCAGATTTTATGTGCACAAGAGCTCAACAAAGAACGGAATGTGGTTGCAAGTAGGATCGTATATGTCAAAAGCGTAGTGTAGTCAAGTGCATAAATTAATTAGCCAGGGTTGATAATGAAGGAAGTATCCTCTTATATAGAAGACACTATATGAAATGGAGGGATAAGATTGAGAGGTGTAAAAGGAGGACGGCTATGATTAGAGGGTAGGTAAAAGAAATAATAAAATAATGAAAGGGGTAGGTAGTGTAGGAATTAAGAGATGAATGACATGTGTCATGGGTAGAAAAGGTTAATGAATTAATTAAATAATTAAAGATTTATTTAATTAATAGATGAAGTGGGATCAATTAAATAAATAAGATATTTATTTAATTTAGGAAAAGGATAATTTAAATAAATAAATGTATTTATTTAAATGAGAAATAAGGCTAGAAGAGGATAAATGAATTAATTAAATAAATAAAGATTTATTTAATTAATAGAAGAATTAAGCTTAGATAATTAAATAAATAAAATATTTATTTAATTAGACTAGACAATTTTGGGTGTCTACATTTTGCCCCTCTTTGAGACAATGCGGTTTGTCGCGTTGTTTCAAAGAAGATAAGATGAACTGATACAGAGTTGCCCCAAGATGGGAATGATATGCCCCTTCGAGAGATTAGATGAAAATGTCTGAAAATATCGTAGACAATCTCTCGATAAGAAAGAAAGGCTAGAATGGACTGACCGGATAAAGTGACAGAGTCACGGGATAATGAAGACTGACTCGGGAAACGAGGGCTAGGACTAGGGCTAGGGTAGTCTATAAGATAGACCACGAGGGAAATACATCCTCATTGTCATCTACACATCCACGAGAGCAGAGTGCAGAGTGAAATAGAGCAGCGACAGTTAGTAGCGATGGCCTTTGTTCACAGATTCGACCGCTTTCGCTGATTCCAGAGGCCAGCAGAGGCAGGAGAGCCGGTAAGTACCACAAAACCTCCTTGTACTTTGATGCATTTATTGTTGTCATTAATGCATGCTAGATAGGGTAATAAATGCGCTTAGAATAGGGTCCAAAAAAATGTCAAAAATGCCCAGGCGCGTCTGCGTTGGTGCTAGGCGTGTCTATGCTCGCGAGGCGCGTCTATGTTTGTGCCAGGCGCGTCTGTGCAGAGCATAGGCACGTCTGTGTCTTTCAGGCGCGTCTGTGTAAAACATGCACGTTTATGCAGTCTTCAAGCGCGTTTATGTCAGGAAAGCGCGTTTATGTCCAAAAATGTGAATTTGTCTTCTAGGTCAAATCGACAGTTCTGTGATGAACATACGCTATCAATTGGATAAGCTATTGAGAGGATACACTCAAGCAGGTTCTCTAGGGAAGACTAGGATAACAAATAGGGCTAGGATTGACAATTCTATGATAGAACATATGTTGCCAATTAGAAAACTACTCAAGAGGATTCACTCAAGCAGAGGCCCTGGGATAGGATAGATCAAGGCACTTTGTGATGAACAGTGAGTACCAAGATATAGTACTTTGTGATGAACAGGGAGTACTAAAATATGAGCAGCACTTTGTGATGAACAGTGAGTGCAAATGTGAGCAACACTTTGTGATGAACAGTGAGTGTCACACACGTAGTACTTTGTGATGAACAGGGAGTACTGCTAGGATAAATAGCAACACTTTGTGATGAACAGTGAGTGTCACGAGGATAGATAGTAACACTTTGTGATGAATAGTGAGTGTCACTAGGATAGATAGTCAGATGCACTTAGATAAAAAGTAGCATTTTGCGATGAACATTGAATGCCATGATGACTGACAAGATTGATTTGCTTGACTGCAGGAGTATTTGCCTATGTTGGAGTCACGGGAGAGATTCCCATCGACTCAGAGGTTGCGACCTGAGTTGACGGCCGAGGACCGAGCGGATATTGAGGCTATGGGTCTGAGACATATTTTGTATGTGCTTGAGTTTCAGGCAAACATGGGACTGCTGACTGCTTTAGCTGAGAGATGGCACTCAGAGACTTGCACTTTTCATTTGCCGATGGGTGAGATGATAGTCACCCTAGAGGATGTATATAGGATTCTGCGGATACTGATCGATGGGGAGCTAATTCCCTATGATCAAGATGGAGACAGGGAGGCCCTGAGACGAGTGTTCCAGGACCTAGGATTGGAGATGAGGGCTGGACATGTGGCTTGGGACACCATGACAGCTACAGGATTAGCGCTGCTAGCAGTGATAGGAGGAGCGATCAGTGGGTTCTTGTGTCCTGATAGAGCGACACGAGGGTTGGCTATGGGTTGGGAAGGAGCATTGGAGACACTGGTGACACAACACACCAGATATGCCTGGGGACCGTGTGTGCTAGCACACCTGTATTATGAGCTGCATCAGTTTGTGTACCACGGGTCAGTGGGATTGGGCTGCGAGGTCACATTGTTACAGGTGTGGGCCTATGAGCATCTGCCAGTGAGGAGACTGATACATTTCAGGGGCAGAGGTCACAGACGTAGTTTTGTACACTTGTATGACATGATCACTTCGCAACCACAGATTGGTAGGTTAGAGCACTGGCGGCGGGTGATTGATGACATTGATATGGTCATATGGAGGCCATACCTTGGATGTGAGCAGTGGGAGGATGATGCAGTAGAGCTGCCCTACACCTTCCAGAGCAGGTATCTAATTGGGCGGATGCCCTATGTACTGGAGAGGCAGTTAGTGGACAGGGTGGGCAGGCAGTTCGGCAGGATCCAGCGGATGCCACGGGGTTCAAGCATGTATGCACGGACTGTCAGAGATCAGGCGTAGTTTGGGCCTTTATTATCATATGATCAGGCTATTACACAACTAGTAGAGATGATGCCCCTACCCTGGGACATGTGGCCAGAGATTGAGGATGCCGACATGGATGCTGAGTACACAACATACTGGGCCGAGCATCCATTCCCACGCTTGATGGATCCAGGAGAGCTACTAGATGGAGATGGTGGTGGGATGGGGATGATGACGGAGATGATGGAGGCAGAGGCCGACAGAGGAGGAGGGGGGCAGTTGGAGAGAGGAGGGTGGCACCGCGGAGGGAGGGTGGAGAGGACAGGCAGGTTCGGGTGGTGAGGGGTCGCGGTGGATTACCGCTACAGGTGCTAGCAGCACAGGGTCCCAGACAAGTGTAGGTACAGGGACAAATACAGGGACAGGCACCAGTACAGACACCAGTACAGGAGGAGCCACAGGGGGCTGAGGCAGAGGAGGATGAGCTGAGGGAGATCTGCCAGGGACAGGCAGATGAGATCCAAGAGCTAGAGAGAGAGAGGGATAGGCTCAGGAGGTGGCTCAGAGATACTGAGCGGGAGCGAGATCAAGCCATTCAGTGCTACACAAAGGCTGAGACAACACTGAGGGCTGGGAGGTAGGTGATAGAGGACACAGGGGCCGGATATGCATATGTTCTGCGGGCAGGGGAGGAGATCAGTTACTGGCGGGATCTCTATTATGGTGCGGTGCCAGCTGATCAACGGGCGAGGAGCTTCCATAGACCATCACAGACAATGATAGCTACAGGAGGGAGCCGGAGGAGACAAGCGTCTAGTGGTGGGGTTATGGGTCCTCCACCACCACCAGATAGAGGATACAAGAGGGATGATCCTAGGGTGGGTCCTTCGGGGGCTCAGATTCCGTCGAGGCCAGGCGGCTCCGAGGGAGGGAGTTCATCATAGCCGTAGAGGGCTCCCTATGTATCAGTATTCTACCATTTTGTATGATGATGTAGACACCTTCGGGTGATTGTAGCCATATGATTTTGACATCATTGTATCATGACACTTTATATATATATATATGAGATGATTCATTTTTGCGGCAGCTATATGCATGTGTACCTATGTGATGAGATGTTTCATGATGTATGTTTCTATGTGATGCTTATGATATGGATGCAAATATGTACATGATGAAATGCAATATATTTTTTCTTTTATGTGTGTATGCATGATGCAAATGTGAATGTATGTAATGCAGATGAATATGATAATGCAAATAATTATTTACATGATGAGAATATAAAATGTGCTAACATGTGTTGTGTGCAGGATGTGATGTAGTTGTGATATCTATATGTATGTATGAAATGCTAACATGTGGTAATGCAGGTGCAACTACATGAAATGCAAATGTTTTTGGTGTGTCATTATATTCAGTCATGTGATAGCAGGCTACGCAGACTCAGGAAGGACGATGAAAGTCAATCAAGAAAGGGGGATGGAAGACAGAAGATATGAACGTGAAAGAGCTTCTTGTGCATTATCATCATTGAGCTTTATTATGGCAAGTAGGTTATGACAATCGAGGCATATGTTCGACCCAGAAAGTCCTTGTACCTATTTGCATGGAGATAAGACAGTCACAAACAAGGAATGCTCCAGTTCACACTAGACTCTCAGTTACCTCATATCCTTGGACAAGTCATAGCATTACTAAGAGACAATCCACAGACGGTGAATATAAATAGGTGACGATACCCCATCCTCATCTTTCTAGTCAAAGACATCCTGGAGATAGAATCTCTAGTTAGAGACATCACGGAAAAGCTAAAAGACATGTCACCAAAAAAGATGAAATCAAAAGAAAACCAAGACTCGACACCAACATCCACTGTAGCCCTCAAGTTTAGTGTCTCTTGTCACTTGTATAAGTCTTATTTGATTGTGGTCACAATGTTTACTTTCACAAAATGGATATATAGCACTGAACCATAATGTTATCTGAGTCTGCTGAAAGATTTGATTTGTTGAAGCCCATTGTTGTTGTTGTGTCTCATCTGAAACTGACTGAATCCATGAAACTAATACTTTATTGCAGAGAAGATGAAACTTTATTGTGAATCTGTGATGCAAATGTTGCTTTATTGCGGATTGTTCGTGGATAGACTGAAGGAAGCTGGAAGAAACTGTACTCCTTGAAACATGTGATGTTCTCAGTTCCACACCCATCACTAGACGTAGGATTTGCCTTAGCCACAGATAGGATCTGATTTATTATGGATGGAAAGGGAGGTGAAAAGGGAGGTTTATTATGAATGGCGAACCAATCTTGGGTAGATCAATAACAAGCCATGATGGGAATGGGTAAGTTTATTATGAACGAATAGGTTGTGAGTGTATGCAAAGTGAAAGGATGAAAGTGAATCCTGAAGGAGGGAGGATCAATGTATCTACACATGGCGCTGGTGACCCAGTTTTCACCATGGTACTTGCCCAGGGCGCCACCAAAGTGGTTTTCACTGTTGGATGAAATGTTTTTCTCTTTACTTTTTTTGATTTTTCAATGTTTTTTTGTTGTGTCACAAGGCGCCTGTTTGCGAGGTTTTCACCAAGTAACGATTTTTATGTTTTTATGAATTTTTTTGTATTTTTGAATTTTTTGAATTTTTTTTGAATTTTTTTTTTTGAATTAGGATATTCCAAAGAGCTATGTGTAGAACCTGCGAAGGTGCATGCTGTTGATAGGATCCTCCAAAGGTTCACCTTCTGTAGTTGAGAGCTGACATGCCTCAGATCCATATGCTGCTGTAATGATGTAAGGACCAAGCCAATTTGGTTCGAACTTGCCCTTCTTCTCTCTGTCTTGCTGATTTTTGGGGTTTTCTCTGAGAACCAAGGCACCCACCTCAAATATGTGAGGCTTAACCTTATGATTGTAGCTGCATTGTTCCTTGACTGAATGATGTGTAGCTTGAGTGACTGTCTTCCTTGATAAAGGAACTGAGATAGAATTACTAGTGTGTGGACTACACAGGCCCATATGCGTGTCACCTGAAGAAGTTTGGGCATCCCTAATAACAAAGTCCCTCAAGGAGGCTCCATTAAAGGTCCATGATGTATCGCCAGAAGGGAAAGGATGTGCGGAACAAGTGGATGAGTTATGAAGGCTTATGATTGTGAAAAGAAGTGAAAGTAGGATAGCATGATGGAGACTTAGGATCAACAAGTATTCTTTTTGACTTGAAATTGTAGAACTTTTGCCCCCAGTTATTTTGATATTAGGGGAGATCAACTCTTTCTCTTTTTTCTTCATAGGATTTTTATCCTTGACTTTAATTTTTGTAGAGTCCAATAGCTTTTGATTTTGATTTAGACTGAAGGACTTCTCTTTATTTTTGACTTTTAGATTTTTCTTTTCAAAGCTTGATTTTTGATCCCCAATGAGTAAGGGCTTTTGTAATTCTCGTTGATCCGAGTCTAGAAGTGGAGTAGAAATGGAATGAGTGGATGAAATGGTAAGGCTATGTGATTTCTCAAGAGGGTTGGTGATATGCTCAATAGATTCTTTGTTGGATCCACTCTTAGGACTATTGATATTAAGAGTTGCTTGCACCACTAGAGGAGATTTGCATTCAGACTTAGTAGCCACAACACTAGGTGGTTCACATCCAATTCCTTCCAAATTATTTATAGATTGTTCCCGTCGACTGAATACCTTAGGAGATAGTGGGAGTTGATCAACATGAAAGATATACTCACCACATCCCATGTCTTTAATCTTGAACTTTTCTTTGATCTCTGCTTGTTTTGATGTAGAAGCTTTCAATGATTCTAAATCCACATATGTCAATGAAGGAATAGATTCTTGATTGACTGGGATTGTTATTTCTGATTGAGGTTGCAAATTATTGCAATATATGAATGGATTTGGATCACCTTTTATGGTCACTTCAACTCCATTGTGTGGAAACTTGATGCATCGATGATATGTAGATGGGACTGCACTCATCTCATGAATCCAAGGACGTCCCAAAAGTATGTTGTATGTGAGATCTAAATCAAGTACTTGACAAACCACATCCTTTGTAACTAGACCAACTCTAAGAAGTAAGGTGATTGTGCCCTTGGATGGACGTTCTTCATCATCATATGCCTTGATGGTAATTTTGTTTGTAGAATTCATAGCTTTATCAGAATATCCCAATTGTTTAATAGTACTCAATGTACAAATGTTTAGACCTGCTCCTCCATCTATCAGAACTCGTTTTATTCGATGTTTGTGTATGAAGGCTTCAATGTGTAAAGGTGCATTATGTGGCTAACTTACGGAGGCATCATCGGCTTCTATGAATGTAAGAGAGTGTGGAATGGAAAGGTATCCCACCATGGCTTGAAAATGGTCCACGTTCAGGTCAGTAGGAACAGCAGTTTCTCTCAAGATTTTATCAAGAATGGCTTTATGTGTAGGGGATATGCGCAAGAGTTCAAGTATGGAGATGAGCGCGGGTGTCTTCCCTAACTGTTCTACAAGGTCATACTCAGGTTTGGTTGATGAGGAAGCGATGTTTTTAGCTGGAGCACCTTGCAAAGTGAATTTCCCTTGGTGGGTTGTAACATGACATTCAGAGGTAGGTTTAGAAGAAGATCCAATGCCTTTTAGAATGATCTTGGGTCTCTGGCTAGAATTCTCAGGGGTTTTGTCCTTGATGATAATGGTAGAGACGTAATTGTCCATCGAGATGTGATTGATAGTTGAATCATAGTTGTAGGATGCTCTGGTATAGTTGGTTTGATCATCTGTGACTTTAGCTTTTCCTTTGTCATGTTTTGGGAATGGTTCCTTAAACATCTCATGTTCTTGATTGGATGAGTGCCCTTCAATCTCAATGTCACCCCTATCAATGAGATCTTGTATGATGTTTTTTAGTCGATGGCAATTTCATGTCTTATGACCCTTGCTCTTATGAAATTCACAATATTCGTCATCATTCCACCAATTTGGTTTGACCTTTGACTCATATGGAGGAAAATCTGGAATAGTGATTACCTTGTTTGCCACTAGCTTTTTGAAAACTGACTCAAGTGGTTCTCCCAATGGAGTGTACTTCCTTCGTGATTTAGAAGTTGTTTGAGTATTCACCTGATTTGATCCCAAAAAAATGAATTTGGGTCGCACTGTATTGGCATCAACAACACCATCATTGACTGTGTTCTTGTTTTTATTCCAAAATCTTGGCTTATCTTTTCCTTTAAAGTCATCTTTGTTTTCCTTGAATATCTTAATGACTCCTTGTTCAATTAGAACCTTCTCTGTTGGTAAGCCTTTTTCAATGACATCCTTGAAGGTGGACAAACAAGCTTTCCTTAAGTCACAACCAATCTCTTTGTTAACATTTTGTGTGAACATTTCTACCATTTGTTTTTGTGGAATTTCACAAGAGCATCTGCTGGCTAGATTCCTCCATCTTTGTAAAAATGATGCAAAAGACTCTCCCTCTTTTTGCTTGGTGTTGCACAAAGTAGTGACTGATATGTCTGTCTCTATATTGTAGGAGAAATGTTGAATAAATGCCTCTGCTAAGTCACCCCATGACTTAATACCAAGTGGAAGTTAGGAGAACCATTCCATAGCTTGATCACCTAAGCTCTGTGGGAATAATCTCATCAAATATGTCTCTTCTGCTGCTATTTCAATGCAAGCCGTGAAAAACTGTCTTATGTGTGCCTTAGGATCCCCTTTTCGTCTATAATTATCAAATTTAGGCGTCACAAAGTGTGTAGGAAAAGGAGGCATTGGAATGCTCTTGTCAAATGGATAAGGACATATGTCTCTCATTGTGTATATTGGCTTTGGTGTATTTATGTCCTCCATTTTCTTTTGTAAGTCCCTGATTTGTTGCTCCAAATTGTTCTTAGGTGGAGATCGACTTTTTGGACCATACCCCATGCTTGAGGCACCAATTGGAGGAGAAGCATGTTGCATATATGGATGATATTGATCATACACATGTTCATATGGAGGAGGTCTATAATGATGCTGTGTATATGGACCATTTGGTATAGATTCATGTTGAGGAACGAAATATTTGCTTTGTCCATGTATACCATACTCTGCAAGCATGTCATGTTCTAATGTGTTGCCCCCAAATTTGACACAGGGTTTCCTCATGTCCAAATTTTGAGCATGTCTTTGAATATCCAATTGCTTTGGTGGTTGATCCTTAGCATTGGTATGTGATTGAGCATATTTTTCTGCATAAGACTTCCATAATGGTCTGCAAAAGTGAGTATCATATGCTTGACCATGTGTGTATGGGACCTCTGGTTTTTGAAACAAAGATGATGGTGATTATGGTACCATATGTGGTCCTCTATTGCCTCCACTATTAGGCCTCCTTTGATCCATGTTGGAGTGAGGTTGTTGCAAAGGTCGATTTTCCATTATTTGAGACATGTCAAAATCACGAGGTATCTTGGCTCCACTTTGTGCCATCATTTGTAAGAAGTATTGTCTATCCCTCCTCATTATTTCCTCAACCAATCGATTGAAACGAGGATCCATAATGGATTCTTCCACATCTGCTGAATGTACTAAAAAGTTGTCCATACCATCATTGTGTGTATCCTTGTTGTTTGTAGTGTCCATTTTCTCAACATTTGGAATGTTTCTATAGGCATCCATGTCAGGTAATGTAGTATGATCAGAATTGAAAAAGATATCATTGTCATACTCGTAAGAACTCATGTTTGCGGACTCTTGAGCCTCTTTAGTTTCTCTCCTAGATTTTTGAAGACGGGTTTCAACCATGAACTAGGTATTGATCGAGATGTGTGAGATTAGATGAAAATGGAAAAAGTATGGAAGACTAAGAGTTGGATGGAATGTAAATGAATCTGAAGTGTACTTGCAATGTCCAAAGTGTAAGATCAAGTATGTATGTAGTAGAGTAGGTGTGACTTCCAAAGAGAGGATAGTTTCTCTTGATGAGGTAAGTTGACCTTGACTCTAAGTAAGACCAAATGAGACCCAAAGGTGATGGACCTTGATGAGGGACCACTTAGAAAAGTGTTGTTGTATGTAGTGTGTTGACAAAGTATGATGAGGACAAGCAAGTGACCTTTTGACTCAAGTTTAGACAAATGTGAATGCAATGTGAGGTGTAAAGCAATGATGGACTTTGTGAGACCCAAAGACAGGTTGAATGCTAAATGAAACCCTAGAGAAATGACCTAGGAAGCTCAAGAATTCCGAAATTGATTGCTCTTGTTTGCTGGACTGTAAAATTTTTTCAATTCTGAACACAGACGCGCCTATATACTTCACAGACGCGATTTCCTGACACAGACATGGTTCTGTTTAACACAGACGTGCTTCTGATATTTTTGTAAAATGCATTGTTGATTCTGGAAACACAGACGCGTTTCTGCCCTTCACAGTTGCAGTTATACAACACAGATGCACTTCTGATATTTTTGTAAAATGCACAGTTGATTCTGAAAACACAGACGCTATTATGTCAGACACAGACGTGGTTACACAACACAGACGCTATTATGTCAGACATAGACGCGTTTCTGCAAAATTTGTGCAATTTTTTTCCAATCTGTGAAGTTGTTTTTGTTGTGACCAAATCTGACTGTTTGACTATTTTTCGTGACAAGAGGACACAGTGTTGATGAAGACCCAATGTTTGCAAGTGTCTAGACTCAAAATGACTCCAAGAAAAGTGTGTTGTTTGATGTAAAAATGTTTTGCATACACTTGAAGACACAGAAGACACAATGTTTTGCTATTTGGTCTTGAATGTTCTGAATGTTTAAAATAAGTCAAGCACAATTCTTATAGCTGGCCAAGACAATAGTTGTTGATCCCACATGGGGTTTTACCCCCGAGGCTACGCTATTCAGAGCGGATACTTAGATGCTTGACCTCACTAGCTCCACCCTCGGCACTCACTTCTCGAGTCAACCAAGCATCAGTCCCCATGAAAACTCCCCGTGGTGAACTTTGTATCTCTACTAAGAACCGTATGTGTGTGGGCCGCTACCAGAGGTCCGACCTCCTGCCTCAACAACTAGAAGGATTTTGGCTTCTAAAACAAAAAGGTGCTAGTAAGGGCATCCGCTCGTGTGGTCATACATGCGGCACTTTCAGCTCTGTAAATACAGAAGGCTCCCAGCCGGTAGGGGTTATGCCCTACAACTGATCAAATAAATTTGATCAAACGGGTTTATGGGGAGACATAGTGTCGGTATGAACTAATCAGCACACATTATCCATAGTTTTCACCATGAATACAGTTGTTTATAGTGGTTTGGAAGAGGTGGGTTTTCCTCGCTACCACTTGGGTCATTCTCTTCTCACTAGTAGTCCTAATGACCACACGGGAAGACATGCCCTCTAAAGATTAAACAAAAAGAGCCTATTGCTCAAGACACAAAAGACAATGATTCAATTTTAGTGCACCAATTGAAGTGTTTGCTAGTCTATGAAAACAAGCCACACAATAAAAATCCAAAAACCCTTGCCAAGGACCTACAACAAAGATTTATCAGTAGTTTGGATTGTTTCAAATAATCACCCCTTCCTGCAAGCACACAAGTTGGGTAAATTTTAAATCCAAAAGACTTTGTGAACATAGGGGCCTTCAACCAAACGATTTTGCTTTCAAGACAAGTTGCACCAATTTCATTAGCTAGATCTGAAAATGTTAGCTCAAAATAAACTAGATCCGAAACCTTAAATGTAAAACCCAAAACTAAATCAATAACTCAAAATGTGAAACAGGTGCACACAGACGTGATTACCTTAGACACAGACGCAACTTTATGATGTAGACGCGGTTCTGTGAGACACAGACACGGCTCCAGAACCCAGACGCGACTTCTGGACACAGACGCGTCTAAAAATACTACAGACGCGCCTTAGGAACATAAACGTGGTTTCCAGATTCTGCAAAATAAAATACTATCGATAACATAGACGCGGTTCCAGATGTCGCAGACGCGCCAGAAAATCAGAAACACGATCCGAAGGTACGCAGATGCGAAAATGTCAAAATGCTGTCGAAAATGTCAGATCTGTAACTTCAAGACACAAAATCTGTAACAAAGATGTTAAATGCAAAAGTGACAAGAGTCCCACCGGGCGTGCCAAAATGTATATGGTGAAAATGGATACAATAATAACAATATTGAAAGTCTAAATGAATTCAACCACAAAACCCTAGCCTAACAACAACAAAGATCCACCATAACATATGAAGATTACCTAAGACAAAGCAAATCAAACGAAATCACAAAGATTATACCATCACATGTCTAATAGGGTTTGAATCTCCATTCTTCCTATCTCCATTGATCTTGCTTGATATATTTGTTCTCAGATTTTATGTGCACAAGAGCTCAACAAAGAACGGAATGTGGTTGCAAGTAGGATCGTATATGTCAAAAGCGTAGTGTAGTCAAGTGCATAAATTAATTAGCCAGGGTTGATAATGAAGGAAGTATCCTCTTATATAGAAGACACTATATGAAATGGAGGGATAAGATTGAGAGGTGTAAAAGGAGGTCGGCTATGATTAGAGGGTAGGTAAAAGAAATAATAAAATAATGAAAGGGGTAAGTAGTGTAGGAATTAAGAGATGAATGACACGTGTCATGGGTAGAAAAGGTTGATGAATTAATTAAATAAATAAAGATTTATTTAATTAATAGATGAAGTGAGATCAATTAAATAAATAAGATATTTATTTAATTTAGGAAAAGGATAATTTAAATAAATAAATGTATCTATTTAAATGAGAAATAAGGCTAGAAGAGGATAAATGAATTAATTAAATAAATAAAGATTTATTTAATTAATAGAAGAATTAAGCTTAGATAATTAAATAAATAAAATATTTATTTAATTAGACTAGACAATTTTGGGTGTCTACACCACCATTCATTTTTTAACTGTTAGACATCACATCGGAAAGCTAAATGTTCATATTTTCATTGTCTTTTGATTTTAAAGTTTTTGTATTATGTAATAGTATTTTTTTTAAAATAATGTTTTTGTCTATAGCATGATTTCAATGTTGGTGTAATTCTATTTATTTCAATACTGATGTTTTTTTATATTAAATTCAACATCATAAAGGTAAATGCTCTTAATTTAGTGATGCTTATGTTAATTTTTTTAATAAAAATCCTATTGTTACCACCACTGTTATATGAATGTTGACCTCTTGTTTATTTATATTTATATTATAATCAACTTTGATAATTTGTTCGAAGTATAAAATCTATAAAAGATAGATTAAAGTATAATTAATGTCATGTACAGTTGACAAGTGGACTAATTTGTATCTATAAGAGTATTAGATTATATTTCTTATAACAATGACAATTATAAGTGTGATATTAATATTGTTTAGGATTATAAGTGTAGTATGACCTACTTTTCTCATTTTACAATTATTGGTCTTAAGTTGACATAGTTTGAAAGAGTCGTTACTTGTGAAATCTTTCATCAAAAAGTTCCAATTGTGGCCATGTGAGATGTTTAAAAGTATATCACCCTAACTCATTTAAATTGTAAGCCTAATGATCATTATTCATCACTACCCTTTTCTCATACTTAAGAGTCGCATCACTCTTAGGTGATAAGCTTGTATTTGAATTTATTTTATTATTTAATATAATATTGTATATTTCATATTATATTTATTCAAAGTTTTCTAATTGAATTTATTTTATTATTTAATATATTATTCTATATTTCATATTATATTTATTCAAAGTTTTCTAATTGAACTTATTTAATTATTTAAATTTTTCTAATTTAATTATTTAACTATTTAAATTTTTCTAGTTTAATTATTTATTGTATATTTCATATTATATTTATTCAAAGTTTTCTAACGGTTTTGTGTTGTTATATAAATATTCTTTAGCAGAAACTAAATTTCACAAAAAGGGTCTCTTTGCCCTGAAAATTTGAAGGTTTCACAAACAAAATTTGGATTATTTATTTTGTTACAGTTTAAGAATTTTTTAATCTGCTTTAGTAAAAATTTCATTAGCACAAAGAAAGAAATAAAATTAGATTATGGAGTCAATTAGACGCTAGAAGGAGGGCTTGAACCTCCGACCTTGTGGTTAACAGCCACACGCTCCGGCCAACTGAGCTATTCCAGCTTACGTTGACCTGAGAAAATAGATATTTTATGAATCTGTTTACAAACGAAAAGACATTATTTCCCCCAAAAAATTTTAAAATAATATACAAAAAAGATGAAACTTAATTTCCCTCCTACACTAAATGCCCTTAAAATATATGTTTGTTCTAAGAAAAAAGGGAGAATTACATTTGTCAGGAAGCTGCAAAGATGAAACTTAATTTCCCTCCTACAGGTCCCACCGAGATTTGAACTCGGGTTGCTGGATTCAGAGTCCAATCTCCTCACAACTAGACCATAGGACCATACAATTATTATTCTATTTTATTAAAATATTTTTTGTCATGCATATTTTTTCTAATTGAAACTCTTAAACATGATATTCTGGAATCAACTAGTACTAAAGATTCCAGTAATTTATTACTCTAGACAAGAAGGTGGTTCAAATAAACAAAAGAATGGCTAATCTTTCCATTTTGCAAGGTATTCAATGTGATGAATATATCTTTTATAAATTTTAATGTTTAATAATCTATAAATCTTGTCATTTTTGTTAAATCATTTATTTTTCTGATATTCATCATATTGTTTAAGAACAAGTTTAAGGAGATAGGGTAGTAGAGCATGCACACTACAATGATTTAGTATTCCCTATTTTCAGGATAAATAGTTCTCTAAATTAATCCTAACAATGAAAACATGATCAATTACGATTTTGACATGATGTAGCCCCCAAAAGTGAAAATTTATCTCATTTCATGATTACATGTGCAATCCCCTATCTCAATTTTTGTCTCAAAAAGAAGAACACTTGATTCAATGATAAGACTCACCTTACAATAGGCACTTTACAATTGTAGTGCATAAGCATGGCCAATTTGAACAAAAAAGGGCACTTTATAATGATAGTGTGGTATCAACTCCAATCGATCGAACATGAAAAATGACCACTAAAATAAAAGATGGATTTTAATATTCCAATGTCTATTAGATAAATTTATTTATTTCGTCTTTACTTATTTAAATTACTTGTAAGATATGATTTATGGTTATGTTTTGGATCAGAGTTAAGGTTAGTATTATGGTCAAGGTTAAGGTTTACATCATGGTTAGGGTTATGATAATGGTTACAATGTATATCATGGTTAGGGTTTGGTTTTGGTTTAGGATTATGGTTCGGGTTAGGGTTTACGATTATGGTTAGGATTATGGTTAGGGTTAGGGTTCAGTGTTAAGGTTAACTTTATTGTTAGGGATACAATTATGTTTAGCCCGTTAACATAAGTTAGGGTTAGAATTAGGGTTATGGTTCAATTTCATTAAAGTTAGGGTTAAATTAGTATTAAAGTTCAATAAGGATTAGGGTTTGGGCTTGACAAATTTTAGGAATAGATTAGAATTAAAGTACAATTTGGGTTAGGGTTAATTTTAGGATAGGATTATTGTTAGGGTTAGGGTTTAGGATTATGTTTAGGTTAGCATTATGATTAGGGTTAGGGTAAGTATTATGATTAGGGTTATGGTTAGGTTTATTATTTACATCATGGTTGGGGTTAAGGTTGGGTTAGGGATTATGGTTAGGGTCATAGTTAGGATTATGTCTAGGGATAGGGTTTACATCAGGGTTAGGGTTAGGGTTAGGGTTAGGGTTAGGGTTAGGGTTAGGGTTAGGGTAGTGATTAACATCATGGTTAGGGTTAGGGTTAGGCTTAGTGTTAGGGTTTACATCATGGTTAGGGTTAGGGTGAGGATTATGGTTGTGATTAGGGTTTAAGATTAAGGTTAGGGACAAGGTTATGGTTTGGGTTAGGTTTAGGATTATGGATAGGATTTAAACTTAAGATTAGGGATAGGTTTTGAGTTATGGTTATGGTTAGGGTTATGTTGTTTTAGGGTAGGGATAAGGATTATTGTTAGGGTTAGGGTTTATGGTTATGGTTAGTTTAGGGTTAAGGTTTAGAGTTATGGTTACGATAATGGTTAGGGTTATGGTTTACATCATGGTTGGGGTTGGAGTTAGGGTTAGGTTTATGGTTAGGCTTAGGGTTACATTTATGGCTAGGATTATGGCTAGGGTTGGGGTTTACATCATGGTTAGGGTTAGTGTTAGGATTAATGTTAGTGTTTATATCATGATCATGTTTAGGGTTAGGATTTGCATCATGGTTAGGGTTATGGTTATTGCTTGGGTTACGGTATAGGGTTTGGGTTATAGTTAGGTTTAGGGTTATAATTATGGTTTATGGTTATGTGTAGGATTTACATCATGGTTAGGATTAGGGTTTACATCATGTTTAGAATTATGAATAGGGTTAGGGTGTACATCATGGTTAGGGTTAGGTTTAGGGTTATTTTTAGGGTTAGGGTTTATCCTAAGGGCTGTAGAGCCATTATTAATACTTTCTAATAGATGAATGGTGCATCCTAAGAGTTGTACAACCATTCCCTATTTTTAGAGTTGGGGTTTAGGGTTATGATTAGGTTAGGTTAGGGTTAGGGTTAACATTATTATTATAGATAGGTTATGGTTAATATCATGGTTAGGGTTAGGGTTAAGGGTTAGTGTTAGGATTAATGTTAGTGATTACATCATGGTTAGGGTTAGGTTTAGGGTTAACATTATGGTTAGGATCTACACCATGATTAGGGTTATTATTAGGATCATGGATAGGGTTAGGGCCTAGGATTATGGTTAGCTTTAGGGTTCGAATGGGATAGGGTTTAGGATTAGGATTAGAATGATAGTTAGGGTTTATATCATTGTTAGGATTAGGGTTAGTTTTACTGTTTGGGTTATAGATAGGTTTAAGGTTATAATTATGGTAATTGTTAGAGTTAGGATTTACATCTTGATTAGGGTTAGGGTTAGTATTATAATTTATTTAGGGTTTAATTACAATTAGATTTAACATTAGTATTCAAATAGGCTTAGGGTTCAAGGATAAAGCATGGTGCGAGGGTTATGATTATATAGGAAAGCTTGATTTTAAGGTCAAAGTTAAAGTTTAATTAGGGTTATGGTTAGGATAAGGCATGGTGATTGTGAGGGTTAGTATTAAATTAGGATAAGAATTCAATAAGGGTTAGGGTCAGATTAAGGTCGAAGTTGTAGGTAGGGTCTATTTCTATGGTTAGAGTTAACTTTAGGGTTAGGTTAGAGTTAACATTCAATTAGAGGGATTAGAGTTAACAGATAATGTTATAGTTAATTAGAGTTAGGGTTCAAATATGAGTAGGGTTTGTTTATGGTAAGGGTTAAATTAAGATAAGAATTCAATTAGGATTAGAGTGTAATTAGGGTTAGGATCAAGTTTAGGCTAGGATTTAGTTATGGTTAGGTTAGGGTTCAAGTTGTAGTTAGGGCATAATTGTAGGGTTATATTTAAATTTAGGGTTAGGTTATGGTTAGATTTCAATTATGGTTAAATGAAGGTTGAAGTTTAGGATTAGGTCACATGGTTTAGGGTTCAATTGGGTCTAGATTAGGGATATTGTCAAGGTTAGGGTTTGATTATGGTAAGGTTTTCATTATCGTTAGGGTTCGTATAAGAGTTCAATTAGGGTTAGAATTAGCTTTATGATTCAATTACATTAGGGTTACAGTTAAATTAGGATTAAAGTTTAATTAGGGTTAGGGTTTGGGCTAGAATTCAATTAGGATTAGGGTTCAATAATTGTTAGGGTTTGGATTAGGTTAGGGTTTAATTAGGGTTAGATCAAGGTTGAAGTTGTAGGTAGGGTTTCATTCTATAGTTAGAGTTATGCTTAGGGTTAGGTAATGGTTGGAATTCAATTAGGGTTATATTTAAGTTTAGTGTTAGGTAATGGTTTAGGGTTATGGTTTGGGTTAGGGGTTAGTGTTAGGATTAGGATCGTTGTTTGGGTTTACATCATGTTTAGGGTTAGAATTATGGTTAGGTTAGGGTTAAGGTTTAGTTTAATGACAAGGGTTTAAATAATGGTTAGGGTTAGGGTTTAAATAATGGTTATGTTTAGGTTAGGTTAAGGTTAGTGTTAGGGTGTAGGGTTAGTGTTAGGATTATAGTTAGGTAGGATTATAGATAGGGATACAATCAACATCATGGTTAAGGTTAGGAATGGGATTAGGGTTAGAGATACATTTTGAGTTATGGTTAGGGTTAGGTATTGGGGTTATGACTAAGGATTATTATTAGGGTTAGGGTTTTGGGTTATGGTTAAGTAAGAGTTAGGGTTCAATTATGCTTAATGTTTTATTATGGTAAGGGCTTAATTAGGATCAACATATAAGCTTAAATAATAGTTAGGGTTAGATTTAGGGTTAGGGTTAGGGTTTAAATAATGGTTATGTTTAAGTTAGGCTAGAGTTAGCATTAGGGTGTAGGGTTAGTGTTAGGATTATAGTTAATGATACAGTCGACATCATGGATAAGGTTAGTGTAGACGTATAAAAATGACCATTTTCCTAGATGAATATTTTATGTTCATTCCTCTATTTTAGTTAAATATAATTTAACTAAATCACCCACATTCCTCTATTTAATTAAGTGAATTATTCAATTTATTTAATTAAATTCACTAGAACCTTTTACATCATTTAATTGAATAAATCATTTTATTTAATTAACCCCTTTTCTATCTACTTTTAATTAAATTTACATTTAATTAATAGTCCACCCCAAATTGAATAAATCTAATTTATTCAATTTCCCAAATTGCAACCACAATTGAAATAAATTAATTTTATTTTAAGCGCTAAAGCTACCCCACATGCTATCCAATCTAATTTATGGAGTCATGAAGAATGACTCAACTTCCCAAGGTTGGTTCCATGGTTCTCTATCTCACAAGGTCCCTCAAGCCAATGCCTTTGCCCTCATATCACTGAGCAAAGTGACTTAGGGATGACTAATGCAAGATCGAGGGATGCTTTTGATTGATTTTAACATGAATGCATCCTATTTATGCATGATTCTACAAATGAGATAAACTCTTTATCCTTTGGGTAAACTCTTTATTCCTTTAACCTTTGCACAAGAGTTAATCCTTTGGGTAAACTCTTTATCCATTGGATAACCCTAACCTAACCTTAACCCTTACCTCCTAGGGTAACCATGAGGTCTTCTCAAGCATTTAATGCTTCTTACCTCTCCTCTCAACCAGCCGTATGTTGACAATTGTCACCATTTCATTGGTGAAAATTGAAAACATGGATTGACAACTTTCAAACTTGACCCTTGGTTAACTCTTTCAATCCTGACCATCCATTGCCCTATTTTCACTATAAATAGAGCTCTCCTTCCTCCATTTTAAGGATCCATGCAAGATTTTAGTATCTCATTTATGCTCAATTTTATCAATACATCAAGTCTCTCTTTGCAATAGGAATTAATCTAATATAGCATTTTAGAATAGTTCCTTTATCATTAGCTTAAATCATTAACTAGTATATCATGTTAGGATAGTATTTATACTAACCTTGTCATATTATAATCTAGTTTAGCTCATTTGTAGAATCATGCATAAATAGGATGCATTCATGTTAAAATCAATCAAAAGCATCCCTTGTTCTTGCATTAGTCATCCCTAAGTCACTTTGCTCAGTGATTTGAGAGCAAAGGCATTGGCTTGAGGGACCTTGTGAGATAGAGAACCATGGAACCAACCTTGGGAAGTTGAATCATTCTTCATGACTCCATAACTTGCACCAAGAAGTCCTGTGGGTGTGTGGACAAGCCTCTTTGAGCTTCATTTTTCACATTTTAAGTTTATAATCAAATCAAGATAGCCCCAGAGGATCAAGATAGAACAATGTTTACTTATCTGTGGGGAACGTACTATTGGAATGTCATGCCTTTTGGCTTAAAGAATGCATGAGAAACTTATCAATGAGCAATGACGATAATCTTTCATGACATGATGCATACCTTCATGGAAGACTATGTGGATGATTTACTAGCTAAATCCTTCACCAAAGCAGAACATCTAAGCATCTTAGAAAACATTTTTGATAGATTGGAGAAATTCCAAGTCAGGCTCAACCCTAAGAAGTGTGTCTTCAGGGTTACATCAGGCAAGTTACTAGGCTACATAGTTTCAGCTAAAGGTATTGAAGTGGATCCAGCAAAGGTACAAGCCATTATGGAGATGCCACCACCAAAGAACATCAGCCAGCTTAGATCTCTACAAGGATGACTCCAATCAATCAAGCGATTCATTGCTCAATTAGCATATAAAAGTCTCTCGTTCAATCATTTGCTACATAAAAATGTACCGTTCAGATGGGAAACCAAATGTGCAGAATCATTCTATCAAATCAAGCAATACCTGATGAACCCGCCAGTTCTAGTACCACCAATAGTGGGGAAGCCACTCATTCTCTACATTTCAACAACAAACATATCACTGGGGGCATTGTTAGCACAAGAAGATCAACAAGGAAATGAATGAGCTATATATTATATCAGCAGGACATTGAATAGATATGATTAAACTATACATTCATTGAGAAGGCTTGTCTAACAGTGGTATTTGCCTCCCAAAAATTCTGGCACTACATGCTAGCTCACACAATTAGGCTAGTTGCAAAAATTGATCCTCTCAAATATCTACTCAACAAGGCATCTCTTACAGGCGGATTGGTTAAGTGGGTCATGATCCTCAGTGAATTTGATATCCACTACACCGAGCGACGAGCTATCAAAGGACAAGCAATTGCAGATCAACTGGCTGAAGCACCACCACCTGGAAAACAAACTATGGAGATCGAATTTCCAGACAGAGACGTTCTTGCTATCTCCACCAAACAATGGACCTTATATTTTGATGGATCCTACACACAACATGGCTCAGGTGCTGGCATTCTGTTCATCACCCCTGAAGGACACACTATACCAAGATCATATAGGCTTATGTTTCCATGCACAAATAACATTGTTGAATATGAGGCATTGGTTATAGGCATCAAAATGGTCGTAGAATGGAGAATAACATAGTTGAAAGTCTATGGAGATTCACAACTAGTCATCAATCAAATCAACAATAACTATCAGACAAAGGACGACAAGCTGCTACCATACAAGCGAATGGTGGATGATTTCAAACAATATTTTGTACACATCACCTTTGAGAAAATACCAAGGCTGGACAATAGAGCAGCCGATGCAATGGCTACTATCGCTTCACTACTACAAATTCCAGAGCAACAGAGTCATTACGAGTTTCTGGTAGAGCAACTGTTCTCCCCAGCCTATGATCATTCGACATCCCATGTTATCTATGTCTTGACCGGTTCTGACTCTCCTTTATATGGACCAATATACAAATATCTTAAGAACAATATCCTACCCATTGACCTATCCTGAAACCAAAAATGTAACTTTATCCGACAAGTCGCCCGTTATACTCTTACCGCTGATACTTTGTACCGTCGAGGTCTAGATGGTACTCTTCTTCGTTGCCTTGATTTTAATGAATCTGACTCTGCTTTACACGAGCTTCACGAAGGTATCTGTGGCACACATTCAAGTGGTACTACTCTTGCTAAAAAACTTCTAAGAATGGGATATTATTGGCCGACAATGGAAAAAGACTCTTACCACTTTGCCAAGAAGTGTCCTAAATGCCAAATCCATGGCAATCTTATACATGCACTAGCACAGGAACTGCAACCATTCACAACATCCTGGCCCTTTTGTCAATGGGGACTAGACTTAGTCGGCAAAATTCATCCTTCATCTTCAAATGGACACAAGTTCATTATAACTACAACGAAATACTTTACCAAATGGATTGAAGCAGTCCCCATGACCACAGTGACTGGGAAACAAATTGCCTCGTTTATCCTTAATTATCTAATCTGGAGATATGACATTCCCAGTTCCATCATCACAAATAATGGACGACCTTTCAAAAACCAAGATGTAGGAGAACTATGTGAAAATTTTAAAATCCAACATCGTTTTTCTACACCTTACTACCCACAGGGGAATGGTTAGGTAGAAGCATCCAACAAAACAATATTGAAAATCCTAAAGAAAACAGTGAATGATGCAGGCAAAGATTGACATATACAACTCAATCCAACACTTTGGGTATACAGAACTAGCATCCGCACACCTACAAAAGCTACACCATATTCATTGGTATATGGATCAAAAGCAATTTTACCCTTGGAGGTAGAAATTCCATCTCTCAGAGTCTCTTTGAAAGGCTTAATCCTAGATGAAGAGTATCGAGTTAACCGACTACAAGAGCTTGACCTTCTAGATGAACGATGCCAATATGCCTACACTCATCTCAAAGCATATCAGCAATGCATGTGCAGGAGCTACAACCACAAGGTCATTCCCATAATTTTTAAAACTGGAGACCTAGTACTCAAAGAAAATCCTAGAAATCAGCAAGATCGGGAAAAGAAAGGGAAATTTGGACCTAACTAGTTAGGTCCCTATGTCATTATATTAGCTTACGGATCAGGCGCCTATCAACTAACAACTTCAGAAGGAGATGTGCTCGATGAACCAGCTAACAACATCCATTTGAAGAAATACTACACTTGAGTAGTCTAAATGCACGGAAAAATAAAAAAATAAAAAAAATCAAAAAATCAAGAAAAAGCAAATAAAAAGGTACAATAAAAGCAACTAGTGAAAACCTGGCAACATGCGCTATTTGTGAGAGGACAAATCCTCTATCTATATCCATATCATTATATCCATAGTCAAACACTATCGGCCATCACCCGACAGTTCTATCACAATATCCATCCAGACCATACTTAGCGTAGTCACTATCCTGGTTCATCTGCATATCCTTTCACCACATCTCACCATGGTTTGGTAATCACTGTACATATCCACATTTAGAGGCACACTTGGGTAGGGGAAACATTGATCAAAACTTGCAGCACGTTCAAGCCGTCAAAACTAGTCGCAAACTCAGAACATCATATCCAGCAAAACAACACGATTGCAAAGCAAAACATTGATCGTTTGAAAGGATTCACAAAATATGATGGATGATTTTCTAAAGCATCAAATGTTGCATCTTGCATAAAGTTTTGACTATTTTTTGCACTTGAACTTTTTGAATTATTGGATCCTCTATATTTTCTCAACAATGCTTCAAAGCTAGAGAACGTCGTGGGGACTCCAATATTTTCTTAGTTTTCTGTCTGTGAGGCGATCATCTGTACTATGTAAATACTTGTCTCAAGACGTGATTCACAACACATCACTGAAGACATGATTCCACTTTACGCATACAAATGGTTTAATCTTGTCTGTTTCTATGCAATCCGCACTTAGGTCGTCCTGGTTCAATTATACCTTGACGCTTGTGCTATCTTGCAAAATCAAAAATCATATAAACTTTTCTCAGGTCATTATGGTTCAATTATACCATTATGCTTGTATAAATTTTTAACATATCCCAAAACAAATTGATGCTCAATGATGATACATACAAAGAAAGGAAACAACATGTGGCTGTACATGGATGACAAATGCAGAATGAGGATGCTCAAAAATAATTAGTTGCATATCATTTTACATCTCAACATATCATATCATATATCTCATTTTCAAGATACATCTCACATCATCATGCATCATATTCATCAAATATCACATCACATACATTTATCTAAGCATTGCATCATCATAGAATAATCAAAAGCATATAGAAAGTATAATCCATAACACATCACATGAGGATCAAAGAAAATGGTGTCATATACATATATCAAAAAATTATCAATATACAAAATATGTCATGTCTGTGTCCATACAAAAAAATGATCAAAATACAATAGAGACAACGTCTCTCAGGTATGACTATCTCTTGAAGGCGATGGTCTCACTGCAGATGTCCCAGCACCTGGATCTCCAGGTGGATCCTGTCTAGGAGGCCCTGTCACGCCTCTGCTCTCCGTCCTCGACCCAGTCTCTCGGGATCGATTAGATCTCGACTATGTAAAACTCTCCACTCGGTGCTCCCTAGGCACTGCATCCTCATAATATTGCCGATAATACTCCACCTCCTTGGCTCTCAAAGCCAGCTCTCTCAAGGTGTCTCTCATCGGACCACTACTGCCGCTCTTTACACACTCGTCGTGAGCTCCTCTGCTCGACCCCGCCGCTCCATCTCAATATCACGCTTTGTGGTCAACTGAGTAATCTGACGTTGATGCGCCAACAACTGTGTCTACAAATGCTGCACTAACAATTGCAGCGATCTAATTTGCGCATCCTCCGCATGCGTCGGAACCCGCATCTATAGGGGTACCCCTGTCCCTCTACCTGTCCTCGGTACTGGTGGAGGTAAAACATCTGACCTCCTCCTCTGGGATGGTCGTCTGAAATCATCATACCCTCCCACTACCGCTATCACCTCGCCAACCCGCTCCTCCCCTCCAGCTCTGATAGCCAAACCTCCTCTCCCTCTATCCACTGCCACCCGCTCCCCTACCCTCTCCCCCCGTACCACTCTAGCACCACCATCTCCACCTCTCTCTCCTCTCCTCCCCCGATCAAATCTCCCTTGATCCAATCTCCCCCTCTCCCCTCGCCGACCTCGACCACCTCCTCTATCACCACCTCCTCCATCATCACCCCCTCCGTCACCACCTCCATCCTCTATCTCCTCCTAGCCTCTCCTCACTGATCATCCTCATCATCATCAAAAGAAGGAATCATCTTCATTGGATCTGATATCTGGGCCACTGCACGCGCTGCAAAATTGTCAGTCATCCCTGCATCCACTATCTCAGGGGCATGATCCCAAATCTGGTCGGCTAAATGAAAAAACTCCTCCACTGCCGCCGTGCTATCAATCGTAGGTCCCCAATTTGGAATGTCCTGTCTCCTTCAAGCATAAAAACATGCTCCCTATGGAATCCCCTGCTGTCGACCATATTGCCGCAACACTCGGCTATGTAGAAACCTCTCAATCACAAAGGGCGTCTGCCCTATCAAATATTTCATCATGTACACATAGGGCATCTCCATCCCATCCTCTGCCCATACCTCACAACCTATATATGGTTGTTAGACGACCGTATCAATATCATCCAACACTCTCCTCCAGTGCTCTAGTTTGCCCAACTTACGCTTGACAACTATCCCTCTGTATCCATATGCATACGCACACCCAACAGGCCTATCTCTGTCCACCAATGGCCTAGCTGCGGGAATATGCTCCCACGCCCATACCTGGAGCAGTGTCACTCCAGCTGATAAACTGTCGTAACCCAAGTATACCACCTGATGTAAATCCGTGTATAAGTAGGCCAGCATAGCCGACCCCCACACAAATTGGCGACCCTGCGTCACCATATCCTCCAAAACCAATCCCCACCCCACTGCTAGTCCCTTTGATCTACGGTCGAGACATAAGAACCCACCTATGAAACCTGCTAAAACTGATGGTAGAGGAGCATAATCTAAATCCAAAAACTCCTGCCAGGGGATCTCATACCCGTAAACAGTATCATCCTGCAAGATCCGACAAAGTGCCTCAGTTCCCCCCTCCTCGGTTTGCTCATAGGGTAGCAATGCACCTACCACAGGAATCCGTAGAATCCGATAACAATCCTCAGGCGTCACTGTCATCTCGCTTGTCGCCAAATGGAAGGTGTTTGTATCATTATGCCACCTCTCAGCCAATGCTGTCAATAAACCTTGGTTTACGATAAACTGAGGCATATCTAACAACAAGGTCAAGCCACACCTCTCAATAATGTCTCTATCTGCCTATGCCAATTGTGGTATCAAGGACCATGGTCTCGAAAATCGCTCACGCGACTGAACCACTCCAAGACCCTCTGTCAAAAAGCAAAGCAAGTCCAATATCAGTTTCCTCATCAACACATGGATATCAAAATCAAATTCCTCTTAAAAACTTAAAAATTTTGAACAATTTAAATCAAGTTCCACATCATATCAATCCATCAAATCATATCAACTTGTAACACAACTCAATTTTCACAATCATATCAACTTGTAACAAAACTCAAGTTTCATATCAACTTGTAACACAACTCAAGTTTCACATCCATATCAACTTGTAAAACAACTCAAGTTCCACAATCAATGTAGCTTTTAAAACAACTCAAGCTCCACAATTCATATCAAACACATCATATCAAAATCGCATCAAATCTATATCAACTTGAAAAATTGCACATCAAATCAAGTTATATCGGAATTCATATTGGACAAACTCATCAAAATAATGACAGCAACCATGCAGATTGACAAATTGCACCTACCCGACAGAATCAGCATCAACCTACCAATTTTCTTCATTCACAAATCACACTATACCAAAAAAATTTCCCTATGCGCTAAACCATCTTGTCTACACACTAAATTGTTTATCATGCGCTAACCTGTCCTCTCCACGTGCTACCCAATCTACCTTATGCGCTAGCTAGAACCTATGCGCTACCCTTTTCTTCCAATGCGCCATCCAATCTACCCTAAGTGCTAAAGCTACCCCATGCGCTAACCTATACCACTCTTGCGCTACGTATCTAACCTTATGTGCTAGGTCATACCTACGTGCTATCTGGACCTACCCATCTGACCCCCTAAAAACCTTATGCGCTAGGTATCTCCTATGCGCTTCCTGTTTTACCCTCTGCGCTGCCCTGTGACCCCGGTGCACTAACCTAATCCTATGCACTAACCTAGTCTACCTATGCACTACCCTAAAAATTTTGGATGCTACCCTATTTTATTTAACCCAACGTGCTACGATGCCTATCGTATGCGCTATTTGTTGACCTCGATGTGCTAAAACGTAAAATCTGCATGACAAATTGAAAACATGACTAAAAATGACAATAAAAAATAAAAAAGGGATCAAAAGGGTTGGCTTACTGGTGGTCCATACGTGTTAGAATATTTAATCTTTACTTAGCTTAGGTTTATTTGTATTTAGTTTAGGATGTTCCTTTGGAATTCCTACATGTAATTTGTCCTCTAGTACATGTGTGAGGACAAGTCATTTCTTTTATTTTCCTTTATTAAGGAATATTAGATTTCCTCCATAAGAGGATGTGGACACATGGCACACACATTTTATGAATGGTGGCATTCATAGATTTGGGAGTTACTTTGTAACTCCTCTCCTCATCTCTATTTAAGAGATGTCTCCTCTCTCTTTTCTTCTTAATGACAATATTGTAAAGAGCTTCTCTCTCTCTCTCTCTCTCTCTCTCTCTCTCTCTCTCTCATTCTCTCATTTTAGGCATTGCCTCATTCATAATATCACAAGGGGTTTTTCTTTGTTTTTCCCCTTTCAAAAGTTCTTGTGCCTCCTTCTTCACATTTGGGTGATTGCTCCAAGGTTTTTGCATTTCTCTTGATAACATTTACTTCATCAATAAACTTACTTGGATTTCATTTTTCTTTCCTTGCTCTTGTATTTCCTTTCAATATGCAACAGGCCTTTGATACCTCCGCACACGCTCGAATCGATGAGAAGAATACGAAATCGGCATGTTGACTTTTTTTTTTCCACGTGTCACTTTCTCCAAATTGAACAAGCACAAATGAGACAAAAAGGAATCACATTTTCCCTTTTATAGGGTAAATCAAAATTAGGGTTACGTGGAGGAATGCAAAAATTGCTCGTGGTGTCTCGTACAACTCGACCAAACATCATTATCAGGAGATGAATCAATTTATCGCATTCAACATAGACCAAAATTTCAAATGCCATTAAATTTATCCAAATCAAATCAAATTTTCAAAAAAAATTGATTCATCTCCCGAGGGGGCATTATCGATATCATTTTATCAAATCTAGGGCACGACATGAAAATCTCAAAACAACATAAAAATTGATCATAACTAAATCAAAACAACACATCATTTTCTTTGAATCAACATGTGCACACACGTCACTTCAAAGAGGGGCAAAATGTAGACGTATAAAAATGACCATTTTCCTAAATGAATATTTTATGTTCATTCCTCTATTTTAGTTAAATCTAATTTAACTAAATCACCCACATTCCTCTATTTAATTAAGTAAATTATTCAATTTATTTAATTAAATTCACTAGAACCTTTTACATCATTTAATTGAATAAATCATTTTATTTAATTAACCCCTTTTCTATCTACTTTTAATTAATAGTCCACCCCAAATTGAATAAATCTAATTTATTCAATTTCCCAAATTGCAACCACAATTGAAATAAATTAATTTTATTTTAATTAAATTCTATTTTCCTCACCCACTTGCATTTTCCTACATCTCCCACTTGCCTCCTAAATCACCTTCCTAATTTCTTCTAGAATCCATCTAATCCTAATCAATTAGCCTAAACCCTTCAATTATCCCCTTTCCCTAAATTTGAGGAGGTCACTTCTCAAATTTGGAGTAAAGTCTTCAAAAGGCATTAAAGCCTTTATCCATTCAACAAGCTAACTTGTTGAATACCCCCAAATTTGGAAGGACTCTTACAAATTTTTCCCCAAAGTCTTCAAACCATTAATGGTTAACTAACCCTTAGTGGCATGGTTAGAGACTTTTTGACTAACTTAACCTCCATCTAACCCAAGGGTCTCATCAAGCATTTATTACTTTGACCTTGGTTATTCCTTTAACCTTTGCACAAGAGTTTATCCTTTGGGTAAACTCTTTATCCATTGGATAACCATAACCTAACCTTAACCCTTACCTCCTAGGGTAACTATGAGGTCTTCTCAAGCATTTAATGCTTTTTACCTCTCCTCTCAACCAGCCTTATGTTGACAATTGTCACCATTTCATTGGTGAAAATTGAAAACATGGATTGACAACTTTCAAACTTGACCCTTGATTAACTCTTTCAATGCTAAACATCCATTGCCCTATTTTCACTATAAATAGAGCTCTCCTTCCTCCATTTTAAGGATCCATGCAAGCTTTTAGTATCTCATTTACACTCAATTTTATCAATACATCTAGTCTCTCTTTGCAATAGGAATTAATCTAATATAACATTTTAGAATATTTCCTTTATCATTAGCTTAAATCATTAACTAGTGTATCATGTTAGGATAGTATTTATACTAACCTTGTCATCTTATAATCTACTTTAGCTCATTTGTAGAATCATGCATAAATAGGATGCATTCATGTTAAAATCAATCAAAAGCATCCCTCGTTCTTGCATTAGTCATCCCTTAGTCACTTTGCTCAGTGATATGAGAGCAAAGGCATTGTCTTGAGGGACCTTGTGAGATAGAGAACCAAGGAACCAACCTTGGGAAGTTGAGTCATTCTTCATGACTCCATAACTTGCACCAAGAAGTCCTATGGGTGTGTGGACAAGCCTCTTTGAGCTTCATTTTTCACATTTTAAGTTTCATCGCCTCGCTTTTCCCACATACAGTTAGGAATAGGGTTAAGGTTAGATATATAGTTTGAGTTATGGTTAGGGTTAGGACTATGGATTATTATTAGGGTTAGATTTTTGGGTTATGGTTAAGTAAGAGTTAGGGTTCAATTATGTTTACTATTTTATTATGGTAAGGGCTTAATAAGGATCAAGGTATGAGGTAGAATAGGGTTAGGATTTAATAAGGATTAATGTCCAATTATGATTAAAGTCCAGTTAGGGGTTTAGGGCTAGAGTTCAATTAGAGTTAGGTTTAAATCTAGGGTTGTGGTTCAATTATTGCTAGACTATAGTTTAACTTGTAATTGGGGCCTAATTCAAGGGTTTTAGCTAAGTTTGGGGTTAGGTTATGGTTAGGGTTCAATTGGGTCTAGATTAGGGATATTGCCAAGGTTAGGGTTTAATTATGATAAGTGGTTGATCATAGTTATGATTAGTATTAGATTTCAATTGGGGTTAGAATTGTGAGTATGATTCAATTACTTTAGGCTTAGGGTTAAAATAGGGTTCAAGTTCTAGGTAGTGTTTAAAACATTATTTGTGACCTTTCTAAATTAATAATCATATGTTATTTTTCAAATGTTATTATAACTCAACTAAAATAGAAAAATCACATCTAAATGATAAATTAGAAACTTTTAATACTAAATATTTGTATATCTTAAATATTATAATTTTTTTTTAATCTTTTTAAATTGAAAATTAAGATTCTTTCATTCCTTTTTTTGGTAAAGTTATTGCTTCTATTTTCAATATTAATCTTTCTAATTTGAAAATTAGATTCTTTCCTTCCTTTTTAATCTTTTTATAACAACATTCCATGACATCAATATCTTAACAAATTAAGAATAACAACATTCAAATATAATATATTATAACATATTATTGTTATATTGATATTTATATATTTTTATTTTTATCAAAATATATTACTAATTATATAATATTTATATTCGAATAATATATTATTATATTATATTGGTCAAATGATATTATTTTATTATTAGTTAAAATGAATGACTCCATATTTAAGGCTAAGGCATGAAAATATAAGAGATAATGATTCTATGTAACAAATGTCATATTGTTATTTATGCACTCTAATAATGATAAATTATTTTTTTAAGTAAAAGTGCACAAATGTATTTTTTCATAATATTGATAGATTGATGGGGCTAATTTAATAGTCCCAAAATCCAAAATACTTAATAAAATATCTTTTGACTGTATTATAAACTTTCTACAGATCACATGTTCTAATTTGTTATTAAAATCAAAATAATAAACATTTATTTAACTAAATTCATTAATATTAAAATCTAAATAATAAACATTTATTTAACTAAATTCATTAATATTAATTTGTTTTATTAAATATAAATCTACATAAAATTATTTGATTAAAACAAATGAAAAGTAAAAGAATTGAGTCTCTGAGGGTTGCATTAGCGTTCATCACTACGAGTCCCATATTCTTCGTGATTCGGATACAGGTTTCGCTCTTTCTTTTCCCAATCATTTGTTTGTTAAGTGAAGGCAAGTTTCTCATAGCTCTACATTCCATCAATTTTTATCATCGTCTTGTTCAAGTTCATTCAAATTCCATATAAATTCTTCACAAATTACAGGGAAATGCAAATCAACAACCTTTAGAGGAGTAGGGTAGATCACTTAAGATAGGTTTGTTACCTGTGTTTGAATCTGCATTCAAACAAACAAAGGAAAGTTCTTGTTGGAGATATCGACAGACAAGCCACTAAAACTTGCATTGAATATCCACTCCCATGCTGAAGACAAATATAAATTAAATCAAAATATCGTATAGGAAGACCAGTGCTTGAATATGAATCCCACGCTAAAGAGGAATATAAAAAATCCAATAAATTTGAAAACCAGAACCCAAAAATTAAGGAGTACAAAGTTATCATATGTAGCTTACCAGTTCACATCGGCAGGTAACATGGAACATGGTATTGTAAACCCTCAAAATCTGCAGTTAAAAATAGAGCTCTCTTTAGCTACCTTTATCATCACAAAAAAATTCTCATAGAAACCTACGGTTTATGAAAAAAAAATATGTTATCATAAATACCCATGACAAAACCTATGTATAATTTCTGGTTTTTTTTGGTATAATTTCTAGTTTTTCATAGAGCTCTCTTTGGCTATATTTATGACCCTATATTTCAAGATTTATGCACAAATAATAGACTATAGACAATTACCAAACGGTGACAAACTATTTTCTAAATATTGAATTTCTAATATTAGGTAACATATATATAGTATATAACATGGTAAACTTTAAGCCATTTGTCCTTTCATTTGTACTATTAGAAATACTCGAATTTAGAATTATTTGCAACTTACAACTTTAGAATGTTGTCACTAAAAACCTGGAGGACATCACCAAGGTCGTTGATCATACCTGCACTCCTAAACCGGTCGTGGATCTTGACCTGGAGGAAGAGACCATCTAGACTGGAAGCGGTGATGCTACTCCGGTGGGTGGTACTGCGAAGAGAACCAGGGCCAATATCAAGAAAGTTGTGGCTGCTTCAGCAAAGGATCCCCCTAACTTCAAAGACAACATCAAAGAGCTATATGAAATCAGCAACACCCTGGCTAAAGCCCTGGAAAAAATTTGAATGCTGGAAGGCCTGCTGGCTTTATGGGGCTTTTTTGGGTTTTCTTCGGTTTTCCGCTGGTTTTTTATGGATTATGTTCTTTTCTGTTTCTTGTAGCTTTGCTGTTTAAGTTCTGCTTGTAAAGGGTTTCGGGGCCCCTTCAAAACCTGCTTTTTCCTTAAACAAAAACTTACAACTTCAGAAATTTTTACAACCTAAGAACTAAAAGAGTTTTTTTTACTACATTTCCATTGTTACTTAAAATATACATTGCACAGGATGCCTCAAAGGTTGATTACAAAGATATGGTGTTGATTACAAAGATATGGTGCAAAACTAATATGAATACCAAGTTGATTATATAGATATTGATGTTAAGTGATATCGATGCCTGAATTGATTACGACAAAAAAAGTGCACTTTGAGCTATTGTATATCCTTTTATTGAAACGACAAATGAAACAATCCGGTAAATGTACAACTAATAAAAAAAATTGGAAATTTTTAGTCAACAAAATGATTAAACAGACTAAGTTATAGCAGTTGAAGGATGCATACCTGATTTTGGCTAAACTCCAAGGTGTATAGTAGACACCCAACAAATATTCTAAACAAAAAATGTAGAGGAAAGAGTGGAAACCCCAGTCTATGATGTGCTGAAAACTGTAAGAAAGATACACTCAATTCCTCTACAAGAAAGGAAAAACTAATTTAAAACAAATATTTTTCTAAATCCAACTTGCCAATAACGCAGTCTTCTCAAGCAAGATGCCCAGCTTATGGACTATAACCTAATCACTGGTAAAAGAATGCCAAATATCTTTGAAACCAATGACTGGCAAAGAGAATGCAATTTCATTTTAAAAGATGAAACAATTGGTCTTCCACCACTGCTCCAGTTACAAATGAAACAATTGGTCTTCCGTTGTCGCTACAACTATGAAAGCTAAAATAGCTGGCCTTTTGGTGCCATGACTCAGCTGCAGTTACGAATCTGGCCTTTCACTACCATTCCTGTTAATGGACAGAATATGCAAGACTCTTGGAATTCCATATGCTGCAATTGTAACTGCCCTTTCTTTTTTGTTTCACGGATGTGTTGACATTGTATAGGACGCCTCTCGACATAATAATAAAGATGGGATAGGATTGGTGCATGTCGTGAGGCATGGATTTACGGTCCTACTTGCATTGCTTAAAGGTTTCTAAAGCTTTTTGAGCATATCCATTTGTGCTTGCTTTTTATGAAATAACATCTCTTTTGAGGCCCTATAGTCGATATTGTATGTATGTCTTCAAGAGAAAACTATATTTGCTTGAGATTCTCTGAAACATGTTCAACAAATCGGTTTCCTACCTCCACCTCACTCCATGAGATGACACCTTTTTGAGGCATTTTGTCAAACAATTTCAGGTGTGTTGTCTATGATTCATAGCAGAGTGTTTCTAACCATAACGTTTGACAAAAATCTCCATAACCTGTACTAAAGCCTCCCATTTAAATGCACCTTTTTGAGGCATGGAGGAAACAATTTGACAAGAACTTTTCATATTTATTAATAGAAAGAAATCATAACACAAATAAATGAAGCTTCTACAGTTAGAATAATCGTCTACCATAATAATCTTTTTCCATTTCAAAGAGGTCACGTGTACAGTCAAATACAAATTGCATTGCTCTTGGCATGATCACAAGGTAATATTCCCGTCCAACGGTGTCGATTTAAATCTTTGCTTAGATTTAAGGTGAGGATGAATAAAACTTTATGAGGGATGAGGCATGAAAAAAGATTTAGTCTAGCTTCTAGAAAAGTTTAAAAATGAATATAAAGTTTACCAAGTAACATAAACAACAAACCTTTAAGTGATGGATTTGTGACAAAAGTGGGGTGTGATGATGATAAGATGGAAAGAGTATTGAAAATGGAATTAGAGAAGATATAGAAAATTTTAAAAATGAAAATAAATTTTATCGAGTAATTGAAACAATTATAGAAGATATAGAAAAGTTTAAAAATGAATATAAAGTTTACCGAGTAACATAAACAACAAACCTTTAAGTGATGGATTTCTGACAAAAGTGGGGAGTGATGATGATGAGATGAAAGGGATATTGAAAATGGAATTAGAGAAGATATAGAAAAACTTTTGAGACCTGTTGTAAATAAATATGATATGTACAAATTAGTGTTAACAACAAATCTTCAACAAATCCTAAGAGATGGATTTATGACCAAAATAGGTGTGATCTTTATGGGAGAATAAAAAGATGAAAATGGATAGTTGCAAAAGATTTGAAGTAAGGGTTTAAGGATTGTCTTTCCTGTTTTGAAAGTGAGGAGATGAACTAGGTTTCACAATAACATGTATAATTTAGAGAGTGAAAGTGGGAGAAATGCATTCAAATTTAAACTCAAACCTCTTTCATCTACCTCTTTTACGTGGAGATAATGGTCATTACATAAACAACCAAATAATGACTTTATCTTTCTTTTTTATTTATTTAATCGTTATAAAAAATAAAATAAAAAAATCTTATTAAAAAATGTAGAGTTGAAGTATCAGTATTTGAATTAAGAAAAAGACAGTTTGTATAGGTTGGTGAAATCAAGAATATGGGATAAATCATAGTGCAGTTGATTGAACGAGAAATACAGTTTAGTGTGTGAGGGACAGTAATAGTGTTTGTTCATAATAAAATGAACTTGAGGACAGTATAAATGAATGACAATATCATTGTCGTAGTAATGTATAACAGTAAACATACAGTGAAAAAATAAAAAGACAGTCTCTATATTGTTTTCTAAATTTGAACAAATATATACAAGGGAAGAAGAAATTCTTCTTACTCGATATAGGTATTTCGCCTCGGAGATTCGAACCTGCAACGTGGGTTTTTTTAAGATAGAAGTATAGTGTTTTTAATCTGCTTCAGTAAATTTTTTAGCACAAACAAGGAAATACAACTAATGAGGTCAATCAAACGCTAGAAGGAGGGCTTGAACCTCCGACCTTGTGGTTAACAGCCACACGCTCTGGCCAACTGAGCTATTCCAGCTTACGTTAGTCTGAGAACATAGATAATTATCAAGTTTCTTACGAACGCAAAGACATGAGCCTTATATGTAATCATCTACCTCAAAAATCTAACTACACTAAATGCCCTTAAAATATACCTATGTTCTAAGAAAAAAGGAAGTATTATATTTGTCAGTAAGCTGCAAAGATGAAAACCTATTTTCCCTCTCATAGGTCCCACCGAGATTTGAACTCGGGTTACTGGATTCAGAGTCCAATGTCCTCACCACTAGACCATGGGACCGCACTGTTGTTAAATATATTTTATCAAAATACTTTTTCTCATGCATATTTTTTCTAATTGAAACTCTCGAACATGATATTCTGGAATCAACTAGTAGTAAAGATTGCAGTAATTTATTATTACTCTAGACAAGAAGGTGGTTCAAATGAACAAAAGAATGGCTAATCTTTCCATTTTGCAAGGTATTCAATGTGATGAATATATCTTTTATAAATTTTAATGTGATGGATTTGTGACAAAAGTATGTCTATTAATAAGTGTTCGTTGGAATGTCTTTTTCATGGGATGGATGGATAGGTAGGTGGGAAATCTTCAGTTATCCTCTAAATCTAAGGTGGGTATTTTAATCTTGATTTGGGAAATTGTTTTGCGTCATATGTAGTGTAAGGCATTAACATGGTCTAAGTCTGATCATCGGTGAAAATGTCAAAGTAGGGAATTTGAAATGAAAAAGCATGTTACGTACAAAATGTGGCATAAAAGTTGGATTTAGTTTCTACTTCTATCAAGAAACATATAGGGGAAGAGCACCAGTCACTGCCCATGTTCCCATAACCGTTCACTCCTTGCACACCCAATTCCCCAATTACTAACTTTAAAGAGACAAAAAACAAACATAATTAACTAATGTTGTTTTGCTATTAGTTGCCTGCAATAAGTTGTAATTTGTCATTGACCTTCAAATTAAAGGAAAAATTCTAATAACATAGACTATTTGAATTATAGTTTCTAGCAAACTTGTATCTTAATTCTTAATACTTGTTTGTTGTATTGGAAATGTGCTTTTGTCTCAAAATGCATTTCTATTTTGGATATTTACATGTTGACGTATTTGGACATTAAGATATCTCAGAGGAGGTTTCTTTGCATTTCTATATATCTCTTAAAATTGTTAGTTGAAAATTAAAAATAGTCATAGAAGTTTTTTTTAAATATAACATAGAAATTATGTTGGTTTTTTCTAAAGTGTTGATATGTGATTGATAAAAGCTAAAAGAAATATAGTAATAATCTAATTTTTTTTTCTTTTGTTGATATCTATTTGAATGCTCTTAATGTTAATATTTTTATTTTCAAGCATTTTAGTGTTTTACATTCTTTAAAATTGCATTCCTTGGCCTAGTTCTTAGGTAAAGTCATCCTCAACTATGCTTTGAACAATTTCATTCTATTGTGTTTTAAAATTAACTATAGAAATACATTAAATGTAGGTTGACAATTGAACAACTAAAAATATTGGGAGAAATTAAAATTAGGTAGTTGACTAGAAACATAAAATGTCATTGTAATATTTTTAGCATATATATAAAAGTTTCTCTTATGTAATTAAACATTCAAAAAGTGAATTGTATCGGGGGTGGTTTTTAAACTTGTTTTGACCATTTTTTAATCCACTTGTTCACAACAAAAATTAGTTATATCATTCTAACTGAAATCTCTATAGTTTGTCTCATGCAATTAAAATTCTTAAATTTGTTTCATAAGGATTGCATTGTGGAAGAAATATTGGTTTTCATATTTGCAAAAAGTCATATTTACATTACTCAAAACAACAAGTTACACTATAGTCTATAGAGAGGAAAATTTAATTTCATATAAAATGACTCCAATATGGAAATTGTAATAAGCACATGTTCCTTCATATTGAATGGTTTCACACTCAATGAGAACCCCCAATTGCTTCCTACCAAAAACTTACCTTTAAATCAATAGGGAGAGCAATCCCATTCAATTAAACAAGCAAATTGGCAAAAAGAGGAGAGCAATCCAATTCAGGTTATACCTCTTCTAATTGAAACTCTCAAACAAGATATTCTAGAATCAATTAATACCGAAGATTGCATTAGTTTATTACTCTACACAAGAAGGTGGTCTGAATGAACAAAAGAATGGCTAACCCTTCCATTTTTGGTTTTGCATATGACTCAAAATCATTCAATTCTAGATCTTTAAACTTAATGTTATATTGTGTTTGCTTCTGCAACAAAACTATGATTGAGAACTATAGGACTGATAAATAATTGTGATTTGTGCATCTTGAAATGTGGATAGTTTAAAATCAACATGTCTTAACAAATTATAGCTTAAGAACTAAAGGATCAATAATTATCTCTAGAATATTTATCTTCAAAAGTATATAGTTTAAATTTGGGATGTTTTACGATCTTAGATCTATATGATTGAATAATCTGTAAACTTTTAATTTTGTATGTTTGAAGCTGAAGTTTTTGTTTTGCGTTTCAATTTTATAAATTGTTTTCTTACAAGATTTTAGCTCTTTCAAAATGTTATTTTTATTATTTATAGAAAATAATTAATGGACATCTATACAAAAGTCATATCCAATGCAATAAATATGCTTTGAAGAGGAATCAACATTTAAAAATCCTATAAATTGTTGTTCTTTACTAAAATTTATTATCATGTGCTGCTACTCTTATATATATTGCAACCCTTATTAATATGGAGTAATTAGTAGAATGTTACATATATTATCTATTTACTTTCAAAATTATAAAAAATCTTTACTCATTTTTAACCACCAACATTTTGGCTAAATATGCATTTTATGCCAAAGACATCTCTTATTTGAAATGGGCGACCTAGTTTGAATGATTGATGGTTGAAAATGTTCTTCAAGCCCAACAAGACGATTGAAATAATCTTGAGTGTGCATTTTTCTCTTCCATTGTGCACTATTCAAGAATTAATTCAATTCAAAAGTACCTCCCGTGTCCATGAGACAACATACACACACACTTGAAAAGTTGTTCGTTTAAATTTTAGACATTAGTGAAATAAAGTTGTGCATAAAGATAAATGGTTGTCACATCAGTTTTCAAATCACTATCACATGTAGACCCCCAGATCTCGGAGAAGCCGCATTCCTTCATAGATTCGGGCTCGCCCTTCCAAATAAGTATAATTATTATCATATGCTCGTATTAAAGTGCACAAAATTATTAAATATAAATTGTTAAATGTATGATTGAACTTATTGTCTAAACAACTCTATCAACAATATCAAGTTCTTCCAAGGAATTTAAAATAAGAATGATTTGTGATTTGTCTAAAGGAATGCATGCAAATTCATATACGTACTTTTCTTAACAAATGATTTTTGAATTCATGAATAGTCTACCTATTGGATTATTTACAAACGACAAAACATTAAACTATATAATTATATATTATATTTTATAATAAAAACTATTAAATATAAATACAAAATTATATAAAAAATTAGTTTTATCAATATTTTGTATTTATTATTTATTTATTAATTTAATATTATCTATAATAATATAACTAAAATATAAAATATATTTTAGTTATATATATATATATTTCTTTTGGCAAGGTGGCAATGCCACTTGATATATTTTATTAATAATATATAATTTTTACAATATATTTAAAAACTGGTTCAAACTGAGCTCCCAGAGAAAAGAACCAGGAAGAAAAACTCTGGTCATTGCTCATCAACATGCCTATAGAAGAGAAGTAGTGAACAATCCTCTAGCCGGAGCTAGTTACAAAATAGAGATCAACAAAGGAGCATGCAGGCTTATTTACAAATAGGAGCATGCAAGCTCATTTTACAGAATAGGAGCATGCAAGCTTATTTACAAAATAAGGACATGAAAAAGAAATAACATAGGCTGCCCAGTGAATGAAGAAGAGAGCTCCAAAAAGCAAAAGGACTAAACCAACATCAAAGGACAGATCCATCTTCATAGGATATCTTGAAGGCCCTACAACAAAGAACTCCTGCGACCACAATTGACATGCCCCTGCACCAAAAAACACCTACAACCAATATATATATATATACTACAGAACGCAGAGAATTTACAAGAAACACAAGGGTCCAAAACATAACTGACACCAACGACATGAGATCTAATGTCTGCCATTATAGACAAATGCCAAAGGAGAAGAGGTGAATGTGGAAACAACAAACTTTCAAGTGATGGATTTCTGACAAAAGTGGGGAGTGATGATGATGAGATGAAAGGGATATTGAAAATGGAATTAGAGAAGATATAGAAAAACTTTTGAGACCTGTTGTAAATAAATATGATATGTACAAATTAGTGTTAACAACAAATCTTCAACAAATCCTAAGAGATGGATTTATGACCAAAATAGGTGTGATCTTTATGGGAGAATAAAAAGATGAAAATGGATAGTTGCAAAAGGTTTGAAGTAAGGGTTTAAGGATTGTCTTTCCTGTTTTGAAAGTGAGGAGATGAACTAGGTTTCACAATAACATGTATAATTTAGAGAGTGAAAGTGAAGAAATGCGTTCAAATATAAACTCAAACCTCTTTCATCAACCTCTTTTACATAGAGATAATGATCACTACATAAACAACCAAATAATGACTTTACCTCTTTGTCATAGTAATGTACAACAGTGAAAAAATAAAAAGACAGTCTCCTTTTTGTTGTATCAATAGGAACATCAATAACATGATTCTATGTTGTTTTCTAAATTTGAACAAATATATACAAGGGAAGAAGAAGTTCTTCTCACTTGATATAGATTTTTCGCCTCGGAGATTCGAACCTGCAACGTGGGTATTTTTTAAAATAGAAGGATGGTGTTTTTAAGCAAAAAAATTAGGTTTTTCTGGTCTTTGGGTATTTTTTAAAATAGAAGGATGGTGTTTTTAAGCAAAAAAATTAGGTTTTTCTGGTCTTTGGGTATTTTTTAAAATAGAAGGATGGTGTTTTTAAGCAAAAAAATTAGGTTTTTCTGGTCTTTGTTGAAATTCTGCAAAATAACAAAGGCTCTGCCAAACTAAATAGCTCTAGTTTAGAAAAACTCAGTACGCAAAGTATTTGACTGCAGTAACTGAGCTCAATCGCAGAAAAAATAGAGTATTATAAGAGGTTTTTTCCAGTGATTGCATCAGAGAAGGGTTTTGGTGTTGTTATATAAATATTCTTTAGCAGAGACTAAATTTCACAAAAAGGATCTGTTTGCCCTGAAAATTTGAAGGTTTCACCAACAAAATTTGGATTATTTTGGTACAGATTAAGAATTTTTTAATCTGCTTTAGTAAAGTTTTAATAGCATAAAAGAAAGAAATACAACCAGACAATGAAGTCAATCATACGCTAGAAGGAGGGCCTTGAACCTCCGACCTTGTGGTTAACAGCCAACTGAGCTATTCCAGCTTTCGTTTTTTCAGTAAAATAGATACGCTATGAAGCAACATCAAAACACAGAGACATTGTTTTCCTTCTAAAGCTTTGAAATTCGATTTTCAAGGATTGAAAATAATATATAACGAAGAGCCATATATGTAATCATTTAACTCCAAAATCTAACTACTGCAAATGCCCTTAAAAATATATATTTGTACTAACAATAAAAAATTGAATTTTTTTAGACTCCTTCCCTTTTTCTACAGGTCCCACCGAGATTTGAACTCGGGTTACTGGATTCAGAGTCCAATGTCCTCACCACTAGACCATGGGACCAATCTATTTTATCAAGATATTTTTTCTTTTCTGTATTGTTTTTAATTGAAACTCTTAAACATGATATTCTCGAATCAACTAGCACTAAAGATTGCAGTAATTCATTACCTGCAGGATTATTAATGCATCCATTTGGTGCATTCTTTTTTTGAAGGCAGTCAATCATTTGAAACTATTTTTTAAAATTTATTCATATTTTTATAGTTTTAATTTTTGTATATTTTTTAGAATTCAAATAATATTATTTATCTGCTTTCTTATTGGTGTATTTTGGAAACATTCATTGCAAAAAATCTATTTTTTTCAATTATTTATTCAATATTTTTTAGAACCATCCCAAGTGATCCAAAGTGTCAATAAATTCTGATTATGATAGATGATATGTACCAAAATCTTATCTCATTCAATAAGATCAAAAAAATCTAAATAAAATATTGTTTGTTAGGATGTATTTTCAATGCATATTAATATACTTTTTTGACAGTTGGATATCTATTAAATACATAGAACTATTTTAATTGTACATTTTACTATATATGCACTTCCCACATTTAATTTTAAAATATGAATGCTACTGTAAATGTCTAGAAACATCCTCTCTTGCTTAATGCATGCACATCAAATTTTGTGCAGTTGTTCAGTGTATTAATTAGCCTCTCTATTTCTTTTGCCTTCATTACTTTATGTCGCCTCTCTATTTGACCATCACTGCAGACACTTTTTTGCAACAAGACTACGCTCAGAGAGAAAGAGAAAAGAGGTATGGGAATATTTCCTTTTTTGTTGGCTCTATGTTGGTGCTTCCACTTCTTGTTGCTAATAAGTATTGGCATTGCATTGAATAACCAACGCTTGTCATTTGTCCTTTGACATGTCAAAAAAAAATCATAATAGTTTAATCATTTGTAGGACTTCTGTTATATGGAAGGAATTTGGAGATCTGGTTTATATTTCGGTTTTCTAGTTTATTTAAGAGATATTGTTAGAGTAAAGGTTTTAATTTAATCATGTTGATTAAATTACCTTTATTCCTCTCTTAAGATTTCACTTTAGTTTGCATTTGTGACATTTAATAATTATTAAATGTCTACCTATTAGGTTTTTTTTTAGGGTTGCACAATATCCTTTTATAAGGATTCATCATTGTAATTTATCTCTCTCTTGGATGAATACATTTTTCAGCTTTCAGAGCACCCTTGCTTGTTTGTCTCCATCTCTTCTTTCTATGACAGGTTATTTGCATGCAGGTGATCTTCGGGGTCTGTGAAGTTGGCTTTCTCAACTTCTACATGGTATCAGAGCTCCAGATCTGCTGCTTCCTGTTCGTCTTCTGAAGAATTTGGAGCTACGAGGGTTAGATCTGACTTTTAGGTTTTGGTTGCATCAGATATGTGTTTGTCTTCTATTTTATTTTGGAATAGGGGTTTTTTTTTTCGGTGCACTTTGAGCCCACCTCACCATTGAGCTCGTAGCGCCCAAAAATCCCTATTACCATATATAATTTGTCCGATTTGGACACAGTTGCTCCAGAAGGCAAATTTTTTTTGCCACGAAAACCAAGGCGAAAATTCTAAAAAAATCAAAAAAATATTTAAAAAACGCAGTTTTTTAAAGTTTTTGGGCGCAGCCAGTGTTACGGCCAGCGCCGCCACCGCCCAGCCCGGCAGCCACCGCCGTCGGCGGTAACCCGCCCAGCGTCGCCCGCGCGCTGCCTACCGCTTGCGCGCCGCCTGCCGCCCGCCCGACCGCCCAAGCGCGGCCGCCACCGTGCCGCCAACAGAGCGCTAGCCCCTGGTCGCCCTGCGGACCAGGGGCTTATTTTTTTTAGCCCTTGAGGGCTATAGGGTCTATTTGGGTCTTTTGGAGCTCTTTCACGAAATCAGGCATAACTTGGGCATTTTAGCTCGGATTTTCGAATGGAAATAGGCGTTGGAAAGCTGGTTCCGAGCCCGATCTAATTGATGCAGGTCTTTTTCTCTAATTTTGCCGTTTTGCAGTGTTTTTTGCCAGTCAAAGTCAGAACAAGTTTTTTGCACTCCAGGAGCCATATCTTTTGCATATGGACTCCGTTTTTCACAAACGAATAGGCGTTGGAAAGGGGTTTATGTGCTCTTTCCAGATCTGTCATTTATTTTTCCAGAATCTACACTAGGTACATTCTATTCAGTACTTTGTGTTTTCACACATCTGTCAATTACTTGGACGTTTCATGACTTGGAAATGATTTGTTTGCGTGGGATGGATTTATTTGATCTGCTTTATCAGTATTAAAGTCATTTAGTCTCAGATTTGTTAATTTGAAGAGTTATCATGGGTTTTTCTACTCACCCTTCAGTTGTATTTCTAGAACGGGGTAATTATGAGTCATGGGCAAAGGGCATACTTACACACTGTAGGTGGCTTAATATTTTGCCTTATTTGTATGATCTCATACCTAAACCAGCAACTTTAGAGGGAAAACTAGCTTGGGATATCATTAGAATTCACATAGTAGGAGTTATTTTTTCTAGTGTTGATTCTGACACTGTGTGGGCTATATCGGGCATTGATTGTCCTCACTCACTTTGGACACATCTTTGGGAGATCTATGGAGAGCCCAGTCTTTCACCATTCCCAAAGGATCCTGCTTCAGATTGTCTTGTACCCATTGGTTGGAGAGATAACACACCTTTTGATCATGATACTTTAAAAGAACTTCAATATTTAGACACCCTTACATATTCCGATGAATCAGAGGATTGTCTCACAGTTCCTACTCTTCAAACTGAGATTATACATGTATCAACATCATCTCCTTTTGTTCCTGATTAGTTTGATATTGCCTCTTCTTTGGCTCCTATTGATTCAGCTAAGCAGGACATCATACATCTTTCAGACATGGCTACTTGGGATTCTTATCTTGCAGGCATTTCGTCTTTGTTTGTAGAGTCCTATATTGCAGACTTGAAGGATTACTTTGAGGATTTTCAGCTCCTCTTTGTTGACAACCATATTCCAGCTGTTAGCCCACCATCATCTGTGCATTCAGAGGTTGCAGTTTTTGAGTCTTCAGTTCAGTTTGGATTTGACATCTTTTGTTTTAGTTCAGATAGAGGGATTCTTCAGCATCCTATTATGGCACACATCTTGAGACAGATTGATTCTTCTCTCTTCACAGGGTTTCTTCATCTTCGTCCTTTAGATCTATTTCTTCCCAAGGGGAGGAATATTATATGCCGCTTCAAGATCTCTTTCTGGATTCTACCTCAGGCATCCATATGTGCGACAGGAGTTTCTTCATTGTTGGGGGGGCTTCTAGTCTCTTTCTTTTTCTCCTATGGAGACCATTGTATATGTACTTATATGATAGAAGTTGTCTATGGGGGGTATCATGTTATCCACCTCCTATCCTTCTGTTATTAGTGCATTTATTTCTTTCATCTCTTTTTGGAGTAGATTTTTTCCCAGGAGGTTTTCTCTATTTCTCCACTTTACAGAGATTTGGTTGTAATTGGGTACCTGATCAGGCCTTGTTGCCGGGACCCAAGTTTATTTTCTTGCATTGTAGTTACCTTTGCTTTCTTGCACATGTTTGTAACTGCACTTTTGCTCATCTTAAGGGGGGGTGTTAGAGTAAAGGTTTTAATTTAATCATGTTGATTAAATTACCTTTATTCCTCTCTTAAGATTTCACTTTAGTTTGCATTTGTGACATTTAATAATTATCTACCTATTAGGGTTTCTTTTAGGGTTGCACAATATCCTTTTATAAGGATTCATCATTGTAATTTATCTCTCTCTTGGATGAATACATTTTTCAGCTTTCAGAGCACCCTTGCTTGTTTGTCTCCATCTCTTCTTTCTGTGACAGGTTATTTGCATGCAGGTGATCTTCGGGGTCAATGAAGTTGGCTTTCTCAACTTCTACAGATATGTCTCAAAGGTTTATTAATATGAAATATTGTAGTATTTTTAATGTGCTTTATAGAAAAGTTTTTATATAATTTGTAAGGACAAAGACTCAGTTGGAAATTCAAAGAGGAATTTTGGGTGTTGTCTCTATAAATTGGTGCCACCAGTTCTTTGCAACAACCCTTTCTAAATAGTTTATCTAAAAATTTGTCAATTTATTTAATAAGCTAATGTGTTTTTTTGCCACAGTGCTCCTGACTCCCATGTCCCTCTTCTAGCTCTATTACCAATTAGTTTTGTTGTGTTCATGGTGCAATAGTTTGAATCACAGGCACATGCATCAATCCTACAAAGAGTTTTGCAACAGCTGAAATTTTTATTTCAAACGGTGAATGTATTTGGAGAAAATTAAAATTTTATTTATATTAACCTTTAAATTTTAAAATTATCCATGTATTATAAGGTTAGCAATCTATTTTAGGTGCAACTGTATCCAAATAAAATGACAGGGGGTGAGCAGTTTGATCCAATTTGCGGAATTTGCTTGGAATCAGCTCCAATTTTTATGTTGGGTGAAGTTGGTTTATTGGCAGCGGAGTATTTGATATCACCTTGTGCTTGCAAATCATATGCTAGTTGTAATTTATTCTTAATGCACCACTTATTAGATTATTGTTATGCAACAACAGGGTTTGTGTAAGATTATTGTTCATTTTTAATTGTAAGTTTGAAAGATCTTTGAGATGGCAGCACTGTCTACTGCTCATGATCTTCTGGGCTCTTGGAATTCATAATTATTTTACTTATTTCAATAAAACAAAATAGTTACAAATTTTCAGTTATAGAACCTCACAACAGAATAGATAGTCACACCAATTTTTTAGCTTCTTAATGGACAAATTCTTCAACCAACTATCTTCTTATCTTTGATAGTGCAAAAAGGACAATCTACAACTTTTTATTTTGACTATCTGTCTGGATTACAAGCAAGATAAGTTTTCTCCTTTTTAACCCACATACTTAATTTGTCGGGTTTATTGATATATTTGTATAATTGTTTGTGTTTGTACCTCATTTTAATTGACCACTAATTCATTACAGAGCTCTAACAGCATATCACTCCAGAGCCAAAGTGGGACTTAATTTGGAGGCAAATCTTTCAAGGGTATTTTCGAGGAGAAGAAGACGAGCTACAAGCTTCATCTTGAATTTTCTTTCATAATTACATGCTTATTAGTTTTGCTTAATGTGGTTAAGGATCAAGAATTAATGAGCATGGGAAGCTGCCTTTCTAAGAATAGCAATGCCAATTCAATGCTCGTTCACAATTTTCAAAGTGAAACACTTTTCCCTTCTCTCTGTTATGCTCTTTTTATTTGGTAATAAATGATAACTATTTGAGTCCCGTTCCCTTCTCTCTGTTATGCTCTTGTTATTGCTTGAAAATTTAATTAATTCCACTTTCAAGTACTGTATCTAATGTGCTAGATAGTTGGACAGTTAGCTTGCAAAGTGTAGCTTTCAAAGTGTAGTTTGATATAATCATGTGCTTGCTGAATGTAATTGCACAATTTGATTAATATTTACCCTAATTTCTGTGAGGCCCAGAATTACTATGAAATTACATAACAAATGGTGTAATAGAAAATTATTCATGATATTTTTTCCAATCTTTTAATTCTCATTTTTTAGTTTCTATCCATAGGCGGGATTACTAATGCATCTATTTGGTGCATTCTTTTTTTAAGGCAAATCATTTGAAACTATTTTTTAAAATTTATCCATATTTCTATAGTTTTATTTTTTGTATATTTTTTTAGAATTCAAATAATACTATTTATCTACTCTCTTATTGGTGTGTTACTCTCTTATTGGTGTATTATGGAAATAGTCATTGCAAAAAATCTATTTTCCTCAATTATTTTACAAGTGCAAGAACATCCACATCTACTATAGTATATATCAAGGTTTTCCATCCAACAGTTAAAATGTTTTGTATTGCAAATGTTCAAAATGTGGAAATTTCACAACACTTAAAATGCAACTATTATCTTACTAATGAATGTAATAATTCATATTTATAGTGTTTTTCCTTATCTTTTTAGTTTTATAGTATGTCAATAAAAGTTCCTACAATTTTCTATAGCAATTATTTTACCTAAACATTAAATGTGGTGTTTAATCTGACAAGATATAAAAGTTAGAAAATTTAGAAAAAAATCTACAAAAATCTTATCTCATCAACTATAAATATGTAAATATTAATTTATGTGCAAATAATAATTTGACAAAATCAGAAAATTTAGAGAAAAAAATCTACAAAAATCTTATCCACTATAAATATGTAAATATTAATTTATGTGTAAATAATAATTTGACAAAATCCAAAAATTGGTAGAAATCTTATCTACCAACAAGTAAATATTAAGCTTTTTTCTCTATCAAATAATAAATTTGTAGACTTTCTACTTCCTATGCCATTACTCTCAATTATTATCTTAACATTAAACCTTTCTATAATAACATCAATTTTTGGTCTTCAATCTTGATAGTTATAGTTAAATCAATTGTAATATTCATATCCGATAAATAACTATTAACAACTACTCTATCCTATAATAATAACTATAGGCAGGAACTTGACGCTATGCGTCTCTTGTTACTCTAGACAAGAAGGTGGTTCAAATGAACAAAAGAATGGCTAATCTTTCCATTTTGCAAGGGTATTCAATGTGTACAATGTGATGAATATATCCTTTATAAATTTTGTCATTTTTGTTATATCATTTATTTTTCTAATATTCATCATATTGTTTAAGAACAAGTTCAAGGAGATAGGGTAGTAGACCATGCTCACTACAATGATTTAGTATTCCCTGTTTTCAGAATAAATAGTTCTCTAAATTAATCCTAATAGTGAAAAGATGATCAATTACGATTTTGACATGATGTAGCCCCCAAAAGTGAAAATTTATCTCATTTCATGATTACATGTGTAATCCCCATATTATCTCAATTTTTGTCTCAAAAAGAAGAACACTTGATTCAATAATAAGACTCACCTTACAATAGGCACTTTACAATTGTAGTGCATAAGCATGGCCGATTTGAACAAAAAAGGGCACTTTATAACAATAGTGTGTTATCAACTCCAATCGATCGAACATGAAAGATGACCACTAAAATAAAAGATGGATTTTAATATTCCAATGTCTATTAGATAAATTTATTTATTTCGTCTTTACTTATTTAAATTACTTGTAAGATATTTTTAGATGTTTGTTTTGTCTTAATTTTTAGTCATTTAGAATGCTTAATTTAAAAAAGAATGTTATCGAATCTTCCCAACTAAAGAAGTATTTTTTTCTTCGTGTAATTTTGTCCTTAATTAATAAGTGTTCATTGGAATGTCTTTTTCATGGGATGGATGGATAGGTAGGTGGGAAATCCTCATTTATCCTCTAAATCTAAGGTGGGCATTTCAACCTTGATTTGGAAAATTGTTTCGCGTCATATGTAGTGTAAGGCATTAACATGGTCTAAGCCTGATCGTTGACGAAAATATCAAAGTAGGTAAATTAAAATGAAAAAGCATGTTACGTACAAAATGTGGCATAAAAGTTGGATTTAGTTTCTACTTCTATTAAGAAACATATAGGGGAAGAGCACCGGTTACTACCCATGTTCCCATAACCGTTCACTCCTTGCACACCCAATTCCCCAATTACTAACTTTAAAGGGACCAAAAAATAAATAAAATTAACTAATGTTGCTTTGCTATTAGTCGCCTGCAATAAATAAGTTGTAATTTATCATTGACCTTCAAATTAAATAAAACATTCTAATAACATAGACTATTTGAATTAGAGTTTCTAGCAGACTTGTATCTTAATTCTTAATACTTGTTTGTTGTATTGGAAATGTGTTTTTGTCTCATAATGCATTTCTATTTTGGATATTTACATGTTGATGTATTTGGACATTAAGATATCTCAAATGAAGTTTCTTTGCATTTCTATATATCTCTTAAAATTGTTAGTTGAAAATTAAAAGTAGTCATAGAAGTTTTTATAAATATAACATATAAATTATGTTGGTTTTTTTCTGAAGTGTTGATATCTAATTGATAAAAGCTAAAAGAAATATACTAATAGTCTAATTTAATTTTTTTCTTTTGTTGATATCTATTTGAATGCTCTTAATGTTTATATTTTTATTTTCAAGAATTTTAGTGGTTTGCATTCTTTAAAATTGCATTCCTTGGTCTAATTCGTAGGTAAAGTCATCCTCAACTGTGCTTTGAACAATTTCATTCTATTGTGTTTTAAAATTAACTATAGAAATACATTAAATGTAGGTTGACTGTTGAACAACTAAAAAGATTGGGAAAAAATAAAATTAGGTAGTTGACTAGAAACATAAAATGTCGTTGTAAGATTTTTAGCTTATATATAAAAGTTTTCTTATGTAATTAAACATTCAGAAAGTGAATTGTATCGAGGGTGGTTTTTAAACTTGTTTTGACCATTTTTTAATCCACTTGTTCACAACAAAAATTAGTTATATCATTCTAACTGAAATCTCTTTAGTTTGTCTCATGCAATTAAAATTCTTAAATTTGTTTCATAAGTATTGCATTGTGGAAGAAATATTGGTTTTTTATATTTGCAAAAAGTCATATTTGCATTACTCAAAACAAGTTACGCTATAGTCTACATAGAGGAAAAATTAATTTCATATAAAATGACTCCAATATGGAAATTGTACTAAGCACATGTTACTTCATATTGAATGGTTTCACACTCAACGAGAACACATGTTCCTTCATATTGAATGGTTTCACACTCAACAAGAACCGCCAATTGCTTCCTACCAAAAACTTACCTCTAAATCAATAGGGAGAGCAATCCAGTTCAATTAAATAAAGCAAATTGGCAAAAAGAGGAGAGCAATCCAATTCATTATACCTCTTCTAATTGAAACTCTCAAACGAGATATTCTAGAATCAATTAGTATTGAAGATTGCATTAGTTTATTACTCTACACAAGAAGGTGGTTTGAATGAACAAAAGAATGACTAATCCTTCCATTTTTGGTTTTGCATATGGCTCAAAATCATTCAATTCTAGATCTTTACACTTAATGCTATATTGTGTTTGCTTCTACAACAAAACTATATTTGAAAACTATAGGACTGATAAATAATTGTGACTCGTGCATCTTGAAATGTGGATAGTTTAAAATCAATATGTCTTAACACATTATAGCATGAGAAATATAGGATCAATAATTATCTCTGAAATATTTATCTTCAAAAGTATATAGTTTAAATTTGGGATGTTTTACAATCTTAGATCTGTAGGATTGAATAATCTGCAAACTTTTAATTTTGTATGTTTGAAGCTGAAGTTTGTGTTTTGCGTTTCAATTTTATAAATTATTTTCTTACGAGATTCTAGCTCTTTCAAAATGTTATTTTTATTATTTATAGCAAATAATTAATGGATAACTATACAAAAGTCATATCCAATGCAATAAAGATGCCTTTAAGAGGAATCAACATTTAAAAATCCTATAAATTGTTGTTCTTTACTAAAACTTAGTATCATGTGTTGCTACTCTTATATATGTTGCAACCCTTATTAATATGGAGTAATTAGTAGAATGTTACATATATTATCTATTTACTTTTAAAATTATAAAAAAAATTTACTCATTTTTAACCACCAACATTTTGGCTAAATATGCATTTTTTAATGCCAAAGGCATCTCTTATTTGAAATGGACGACCTAGTTTGAATGATTGATGGTTGAAAATGCTTTTCAAGCCTAGCAAGACGATTGAAATAATCTTGCCCGTGCATTTTTCTCCTCCATCGTGCTCTATTCAAGAATTAATTCAATTCAAAAGTACCTCTTGTGTCCATAAGACAACATACACTCACACTTGAAAAGTTGTTCGTTGAAATTTTAAACATCAGCGAAATAAAGTTGTGCATAAAAGATAAATGGTTGTTTGGTCATTTTTCAAATCGCTATCAAATGTAGACCCCTAGATCTCGGAGAAGTCGTATTCCTTCACAGAACCGAGCTCGCCCTTCCAAATAAGTATAATTATTATCATATGCTCATATTAAAGTGCACAAAATTATAAAATATAAATTGTTGAATGTGCGATTGATCTTATAGTCTAAACAACTCTATCAACAATATCGAGTTATTCCAAGGAATTTAAAATAAGAATAATTTGTGATTTGTCTAAAGGAATGCATGCAAATTCATATACGTACTTTTCTTAACAAATGGTTTTTGAATTCATGAATAGTCTACCTTTTGGATTATTTACAAAAGACAAAAACATTCAATTATATTATTAGAGATAACATTAAATTTATGAATAATGTATCAATGCATAGAATAATCTAGATTAACTGAAACATAATGGTTGTTGGACATAAAATCCAAGCTAATGTTAATTCACTTTAGAATGTGATTATCAACAAACATGTCATTAGAAGGGTGCAAGGATGTATGGACTTTAGGATGAGATAACATAACATGAGCCTATTGGTAATGGAGTCCAATTATCTTCTCGATTGAAAAGGTTTCTTTCACTTATGTTAAACCAAAATCTTATGTGATCAAGCTATGAATGAGAAAATACCAAAAATCTTATCAGATCAATCTTCCATACCTCTTCAACATGTTTAAAGACGCTAGAAGGAGGGCTTGAACCACCGACCTTGTGGTTAACAGCCACACGCTCTGACCAATTGAGCTATTCCAGCTTACATCTTAATAGTAAAATAGATGAAATATCAAAAAACATAAAAATACAAAGACATTGTTTCCCTTCTAGAATTTGCAAGTTTGATTATCAAGGATTGAAATTAAATATAGAAAGAAGAGCCATATTCACTTAATGCCCTTAAAATATATGTTTGTACTAAGAAAAAAAAAGGAGGTAAAATATATGTTTGTCAGTAAAGATTAAAAAAGTGAATTATTTGTCAGTAAGCTACAAAGATGCGGCCTCCATCCCTTACAAAGGTCCCACGGAGAGATGAACTCGGGCTATTGGATTCGGAGTTCAATGTCCTCACCGCTGGACCATAGAACCTTGACATTCTAATCCAAAATTCTTTACATCACATTTTTTCAAATATTAGTTTATACACTTAGCAATTTTTATCAATTAAAATTGATATAATATGTATGTGTGTCGTATGAAGTAGACCATAAATTACTTTCCAATGGAATTCTAAATAAAATTTGCAATTTTTTTCAAAATATTATCGTGGAAACAATACACTTGTACTTGGAATAAGGGTGTGGATAATATGTGAGAAAATTGAATTTAAAAGAGATTTTGTAATAGACATATTTATATATAGGAGTAGATAAACAAACAAGAGAGTATGGCAATAAAATAGTTTATTTGATTATGGATGCAATGATCAATATTGAATCAAAGATATTACATACTCTTACGATGATGTAAATGTACAAAAGGTCTTGCTTATATAGAAAATGGTAGATATAAGATTAGACCTTGACAAGTAGTCCTATATCAAAAGTAAACAATTCAAATGACAACTTAGATGAGTGAAAACAGTATATGGGGAGAAATAACATAAACAAAGAGACACTTGAACATAGAAACCGTAGAAGATCTCTTGGATTGGGTATAATTGATAGACCAAATCTAGGACAAAGGGCACAAGAAAGGTGGGGATATGGATCATTTTTTGTACATTTTGGGGCCTACAAATTTGGGCATCAAGAAGGCTAAAAACTTATATATTTGATGACTAGATAAAACTAGATCCACTATTTCATCTTGTAATAGTGGATTAACAAAGTTGTATACTAAACCATTAAACTCCTCTTTCCAAATCCACGTCATTTTCCCTTTTCCACTCAAAATTTCCATAGTTGTGATCTCAACAATGAAAATAGACAAAATAACCTCTATATTTTCCTACAACATGACCTTTATTTATTCAAGAAATATAGAATAGCATCATATAATATTTAGTTGCTTCATATATTTGTACAATTCATTATAGCTCCATACTTGTGAACTTCGATAGATTATTTTCTTGGGAACCACCCTTGGAAGCCTCTTTATATTCATTTTGGCTAGTTTAGAACTAAAATCTTGCATTTGTCCTCTATAATTTTGAACAGTTTTATTCTAGTCCCATAGTTCATCAACCATTCTAGTAATATTTGTGAGATTTAGCAAGGAACACTAGGTAAATAGAATTAAAAAAAAGTGAGAGAATTGAAAACAAATGAAGATGATTGCATAGAATGAGTGAGTGATTACATAAGATGGAGTGGAGGTATATAAAGGACAAGTATCTTACCTATCACCCTACATAACTTGCCGCATGGGCAAGATGCCACATAGACAAGTCATCTATGCATGGTTATACACCAACGCCACCCCTTAACCATAGCTTAGGTGGGGCAAAAGAGTGGGTCCCAACATCAAAGCCTAATAAGGTACCCAAGTAAAATGCCTAAGTACAATGCACCTCATAAAGAACAAGAGAAAACCCATTGAGGAAAAACTCCCCCCTAAAAAAGAGAAAATAAGCTCTCTAATGTATGAGAAGTATAAAATCTCATATGAGAGAAAAATCCTCCCCATAAGAGAGAAAAATGAGAGATATCATGCAACCCCCCCTCAATAAAGAATCTCCAACAATGGTGGTAGATGTCAAACAATGAATGCTAAAGATGATCCAAGATTGGTGAACACCATTCCTCCCCTTAGGAAGAAATAAAACCACATAAGTGTGCAAGTTATCTTTTCGTTCTTGAAAAGAATGAGGAAAGAAAACTCAAGATGAAGGAATCCTCTGAACCCTGCTCAAATGAAGAAAACTCAAGATGAAGGAATCCTCTGAACCTTGCTTTTATGTCTCCATGTCAATGTTGAAAGGTACCATAGTAAAATCAACCGTTCTAGGCCATAATGATGAAGATGGCAATCTAGAATATGATGAAAACCAATTCAGAGTCCAAAGACAAATATAATCCCTCCAAATGTTGCTCAAATATCTCTAAGCCAATTTTGAAGTGTGAAAAATGTTTGTTTTTTTTTTGGCAAAAGTGGCAAGCCACTATATTATTTATTAATCTGATTCAATGAGGTCAACTGGGAAAGAATCAGTGAAGAAAACCCAGCATCGTCCCTAATATTTACATATATTTAGATATTCTGAACAAGTGATTACAACAAGTGATTACAAAGGATTATCAGTGAAGTGTGAAAAATGTTAATAAGATGAATTAGGTACCATAAAATATTGAGGTATAGTGGCCATGGATGTATGGTGATAGTTGGACCAATGAGAATCTAATGTTGCCACGATAGAAGAAACTATAGGCAAAGAAAGAACAAGAAGGTTAGAAGATGTACCTATAACATTGGAAGATGATGCATATCCATAGGACCTATCATGAAAGAGGATATGAATGTCCTCAATGGTGTCCTCCAAGTCTACAATGTGGGACTCTACACATAAGGATGAAATGTCAAATAGAGATGTCTCCCAATATATATTGGTGTTCTGCAATACATTTGTCTTCAATATAAAAAATATATTTTTTAATTTCAATTTAAAAAAAAAAAATTGTTTGAATATATATCTTACATTTTTCTCATTTATATGATACACAATTATAAGAATTTTCCCTCTTAATAATTTTAAATAACTCAACTCAACCTAATCAAAAATCATTGCGAAATTTTAATTTTTTTTTCTAAAAATACAATAATTAATTTTGGCTGTTCACTGAAAACTGCCTCTGTTAGGGTTTCATGGCGTTTTCATCAATTTCTGCCAAACATGAGGATCTCCAAACATATCTCTGTTAACAAACCGAGGAAGATGAGGCAGCAAAAGCTTATAAGTCTGACGCAGAGTACCCCTGCCGACAGAATTCTTCACAATAAGCTCCACATCATCATTTGAATTCCTGACAAATAACAGAGAACAGATCCAGGCGACGGCGGCCGCAATAGAAGCAGGCTTCTTCCTTATATGAAGATTTTTCACCATATCATTACTCATTTCCTCTGCACATCTGCGCTGCCTGTGATCAAATCTCAGAGCTTTACACAGGCGCGTAACAGAAGCCCTAACATGCGGATCTATAAATTTATTCATGTCAATTTTTTCCGGCGGAGGATCGTCCGGAAGAAAAACGCCGCAGGCCTTAGGGATCTTCTGTCTGAGAAATTTCCACGCTTTATTTACGTCGGACTGTCGCAGATCGGAAAACTTTGAAGTGAATTCCGCCATTGTTACGAGCTTGTTGAGCTGTCTCCCTGAAATGTAAAGGCATGCCACGTAGATCGCGCTGAGGTGGACGCCGTATTTTCCTCTGAGAGCCGCCGGCCGGCTTCTTAATAACGCCGTGAAAATACTTTGCGCTTGTGTTATTACAGGTGCTGTGCAGGAGGGCCCCACCGCTGATGCTATTCGGGCGATTTCTTCGAGGTGAGCTGTCTCTTTCGGATTGGTTACTTCGCTGAAGGGGTTGTGGGACCCGCTTGCTGGCTCGACACGCTGGGCATCCTGGTTGTCTTCGAAGATTCTTACGTCCTGCGTGTCGTCTATGTATTGGTCTTCGAGAACGGTTGCGCATTCTGTACAGACAACTAGGCCTTGTGATCGGTCCACCTCAGCTTCCACGTCAGCCTGGCATGTTGCGCAGTATTTGCGCACTTGGTGACCTCCCATATCACGCAATTTTTAATATTTCCAAGTGTAGCGATTTAAATGGACGTAAGAATATGTTTTTAATGTATGGTGGGATGCATTTTTATTTCCACTGCGCAGGGTATTTATGCATTTTTAGCTGCTGTTTCGGAAGAGGTGCGCCCCTTGCTTACTAATTTAAAAACAAATTAGTATAGACATAATTATATATATAATTTATGCATTTTTATGTGTGTATGAATCTGCATATAAATACATGTATCTGTTTGTGTCCATATTTATGTGTATGTGTTTAGAATATATAATTTTAACTTATATATCTAAATATTTTAGATTAATAACTATATAAAAAATAAATACGTTTTTATTTATAAATTGATATGCAAATATTAAATTTACATGTTTCAAAACTGTTATTCAAATTTGAGTTATTTTATTTATTTATTTAATTTAAAATATATATAAATATTGTAGACGTCTAAAATTAATTAAATTAAATATTTAATTAATTTTATCCTTTTTACATAATTAGTCAATTTAACTATGTTACTCTTTATTCTTCTCAGAATTAATTAAATTAAATTAAATTAATCCTGTCACTATAGTTCAATTATTGATTTATTAAATAAATAAATTATTTCCTCGTCTTTTAAAGTTCCTAAAATCAATTAATTCTTCCAAAATCCCCTCTTAGCTAATTAATGACAATTAATTAACTTAGTCATGGGATTCCTACAAATCACTTCCTCTAATCCTTCATTAGCTTAATTAATTCTTCTAGAATCCCTCATAATCATGATCAACATTATTTCCTAATTTTTAATTCCTCCACTCATTTTCTCTCCTCTTGTCAAATCCTCCGACAAATCTCACTTGTCTTCTAATCTCTCATCATCCCACCTCATCATCTCCCCCAATCATTTGCTAATGGCTAATCCCCATGATTAGCCACCAAGTCAACCAATAGCCATAAATGGCTAAATCCATTTGTCCCCTCCTCACCTTCCAACCTTAAATACACCTGATTGGGTCATAATTTCAAGAAATTGAAAATCCCACATCCTCCCATGTCTCTCATCTTCCCAAAGAATTTTAAATTCCTTTTTTAATTCCCTTTCCCCACACACTTCATTATTTGAGAATTTTTCATTCTCTTGTGCATCCCCCAAGGAATTTTTAATTCCTTCTTGTCTTTCCAATGTACTTGGGATATCTTCCCCATGTATATTGTGGAGTGTGGAGACAAGAAATGTCTTTATGTCAAATCTCTTGGCCTCCACACCGGTCATGGCATTGTCTCCTCAATCCATGTGCTCCCTCTCATTCAATCTCAATTCTCCATTTCTATTCAATCTCAACTGTCCATTTCTCCTCTCTCAATTCTATAAATTGGGGTCTCCTTCCCTTTGTTTTCTATCTCCAATTTTTGCAATCTTATGCTACCCACATAGCTTTAGCAATCCATCAAGAGCATCACCACTATAGTCAAATATCCACTTAGCATCCATGGCATCCATATCCATCCTTTGAGCATCCACTATCCACTCCATCCCTCTTTGTTGTGCAATCTTGGAGAGCAATCCACATCAATCAAGAAGGGTAAATCCAAACAAGTGGAGCACAAGGACGCATCTTCACTTTATCAAGCCCAATTCGAAGGAGAATGTAAAAATAGCAAGGTATAAGTGGTTTTGTTTTATATTTTGAATGATCCATTGGAATATAACCATTGAATCTTGTTTTGTTGTGTTTCCCCTCTTCATATATATATATATATATAATATTTTAGTTTATCTAAGATTTATTTTCTTTATTTACTTAAGAGTTATTTTATTTTATTTTAAAATTATTTTAATATTTTATAATATAAATAATTTTTTTAAAAAAAAAATTAATGCTTGGTAAACTTTTTAACGTGATCGAGCGTCTAGAGCTATGAATCGACGAGGCTACAAACGGGGGACCTCATCCTTACACTTCACTTGTTCAAACCCGCGAGCACAATGACCAAGCGAAGGCACAAGGCCTACGAGCACAATGGCCCAACAGGGGTTTGAACCTTGGTGGCTACTTCACCAACGAAGTGTTATATTTTGACTGCATTAATGAAAAATATAATATATTTGGACGTCTTTCACATAATTATTTTAAAATATAGATATGCTACTCAACAATTATTTTATTTATGGGGTTGTCCTCGTATCGTAGCGGTTGTAGGTTGCGCACCTCCAGGTGGAGGTCTTGAGGTCCGTGTCATCCAAGCTGGGCGGTATGGTGAGGTGGAGGTTTATCCTGCCCCCCACTGACTGTGACTATTCGTAGATCCCCCATCCTAGAAAAACATCTGCTCTGCCCCGCTAGTGCCGACAGACCAATCTAGTAGTGCGTACCACGAGGAAGGCCTAGCACAGATGTAGGGTAAAGTTTGATGTCGACTCTCACTGTTAGCGGCTCGATTGATGGTTTGTCTCTGTTCATTGGCCAATGGAAATGACGATTGGTGCTCTCAAGCCATACAGGTGCTTCATTGAGAATGCCTTGGCTCACGACATGGAGATGAGGTCCTCCCATGTGATCTCACTGGTTCATAGCTCCAGTCAAAAGCGCTTGCCCTTAAAAAAAAACAATTATTTTATTTATCTATTTTTTTTTAAGAATTATTTCGCTTTGTGTATTTTTTTACTTCAATTTTATTTTTAAAAAGTGATATTGTAATTGTGTAAATTTACTTTTTCTTTCTTTTTCTAAAATAGTGTATATCTTATCTTAAAACATTTATAGAGTCCACATATTGTTAAAAAAATGTAACTTAAAAATATATTATCTATAATGTATATGAAAAAGAAAAAAAAACCATTCAGTATAATTATATATTATTCCCCCATTTGTGGGGTTTGTTAGGTTGATCCAAGCTCTGTTTAAGAGAAAACATGATGAGTTCCACTCAATGAGGGATGGATCAAAGTCAATTTTGATGGCGCCTCATGTGGCCATCGTAGCCCATCAGAGGAAAATTGCATTCTTTGGGATTGGAAGGGGGAGATCTTAAGTATGGAGGCAAAGAAATTAGCAGAGGCCACATACATTGTAGTTGAGTTCCAATCTCACTGGCTTCTAGTGTGCAAACATGTAAAACCAATGCTTATGAGAAGGTTCACCTTGAAGGTGACTCATAGTTGGTCATCAATGCTCTTAGGCGAAAAGATATTCCTAATTGGAAAATGAAAATGGGTGACTCAGATTTGGGACATGCTCTTAGGTTTTAGAGATGTGAGAATTTCACATACATATTAAGAAGAAATCGAGAGGCAGACAAGCTAGTACATCGTGTAATAGATATGCTTGATGTCTCTTGGTCTAGTGGTTTTTTAACATTGGCAAGAGATCAATTGGAATGAGTTGGCTGGGATGGAATGACTTAAACCACACACACTAAGCGTACACTTCTAGGCTTAAAAATTGTTAAACACTCAGAGTTGGCTAATGTTTTCTAGGCTTAATATGTTGCTTAATGTGTGTGGTCACACTAAGAACACACTTCTAGGCTTAAAAGTGTTAAAAACTCAAACTTGACTAACATTCTCTAGACTTAATATGTTGCTTAATGTGTGTGGTTTAAGACTGGTCAGCTAGGATGGTATAGGATGTTGCATTAATGGTGATCGAAGGTAGTTGCATTAATGACAAAACTTCATTTGGTGCCCCCCTTATGCGAGCTCTGGTGGAGAGATGGATTTATATGGTGGGAATGGGATTTTTTGGTATTCCACCAACAAACATGATACTACCATTTGTCTTGACAATGCAAACAAATAGATGGCATTTAGAGGATAGATCATTAACATGAGGCCAAGGAAGATTTTCAATATTGATGACTCTAAACTACTCCAAGTGATTAAGCTAGTGCTTGGAGAGCCTTATCTCCCCTCATCTTACTGATACAAGATCAATTTGATGTTTCTTCCATGTTTTTCGCATAGCTCAAGGAGGATAAAGCCATGACGAAACTCCTAAAGAAGTAGTTGGTGCAAGTGCAATGAAAGACTTCTTGCGAATGGTGGTGATTGGGATTGGGTCATGTTCATGGTTGACCTTGTTTTATAATTGGCCCTAGATTACATTCTAAATTTGGGAAGCGCGGGTGATGATGTGGCCCTATTGTGAACAAGACCATCTACTCAAATCTCTTATATTTGTTTTGAATGGTGCAGATAAAATGGGGAGTGATTAGTATCATGCCTAGAAGTAGTAGATCTCACCTCTCTATACCAAATAGTGTTGGCAGCCCACACAGAATTTAAAACCCTGGATGCCAAGTGTGCATCATTAGAAAATTATCACCAACTAGGATTTATGAGTGATGGAGAGGGCATTGCGGTCCATGCCCTATCATTGGGCACCAACACACCTTTAAAATTTAGTCTTTGTGGAGGATTCAAGCATGAGACCACACTTATGGAAGCAGGGGCACTAAATTTTCTATTGTAGAGGGAGTTGTTGCTAGTGCCTGAAGGATGTGAAGTGAGGGGGAGAGTAGGAAATGTTAGAAGTATGGTTGTCATTGCATCAAAAGATCGACCTGTGAATGCTCGATACAACCACTAGACTTATAGAATCCATAAAAGGTGGTTAAGCCATGCCACAAACCCAAGCATTGTGTTGCACAACACAAGGAGACCAAGGGCGCACACCTTGCAACATTCCCCCACCCCCTAGTGCAAGGAAGGGGGTTTGAACCTGTGACCCAGGCTCTCATACCACTTGCTAGAAGTACGGTTGTTGTTGCGCCAAAAGATCGACCTGTTAATGCTCGATACAACCGCTAGACTTATAGAATCCACGGGAGGTGGTCAAGTCATGTCACACACCCAAGAGTTGCACTGCACAACACAAGAAGACCAAGGGCATGCACCTTGCAATAGGGAAATCACACAAAGATTTTGAAAGTATCATTCGAAGTAGAACAAATATATTATATTTATTTAATAATAAAGTTTTCAATATAAAATTTATGTATTACTAATCTACTGTCAATCAAGGTTTGCCAAATAATAGAATTTTTTATATATTTTTCCATAGAGATTTAAAAATTTCAAATATTATTGGATTTGCTACTAACTATTTAAGAATATTTCATTTGATTTATTTTGTTTACTATTCTATATTTTATTTAGTTTATATTTTATGAAGTATTAATATTATATATTTAAATGCTATTTTATTTCTACTTAAATCTAAAATTTTAAATATTATTTCATTTCCTTTCAAATTTGAAATAGATTATTCACTAGCATATATGTATTTGAAAATTTTATGTAGAGTATGCTGAGAGATATCTTTAGAAAACCTAAACTAATTAAATTTAGAAATATTTAACATTCATAAGTATGAACAAATGAAGAGATTTATTATTAGAAATAACTAAGAGAAGTTTAAATCAAGAGAACATGAAAAATATTTTTATATGTAATTTGAAAATGAGAGAAGTGAATTGTGACATAGAACATTACATCAATTAAATTCCAATGCATTAAATCTCAATTCTTTTTCTATAAATAAAGAAAAAAAAAACTTTTAAAAAAATATGCTTTATAAAATAACACTTTTTCAAAATATTTAGCGATAAATATTTAGTAGCTTGGCTAGCTCTATGAAAAATCAAAATTTTCTCTTTCAATGACAGTGCATTTAACCCTCTATTCATCATTGTGTCTCTTCTTTTACTTCAAGTTTAGATATATATTTATTGAAAAGGACTTTTCTTATAATGTTGGCAAACTTGATGATTGGTCTCTACTAAGTGCAACAGGTTGATGTAAACAACTCAATGCATACGCTTAATAGACCAATAGATCCCAAAGTAACCTATTGTGTCCTAAAGAGGCTCATTTAATTATCGATTAGGGGCATATCTACTTAGATGATGCTGGCACTATATGTGCAACCAAGGACTCTCTAAGCTATATATCTATTGTGTAAAGGGAACTAAATAAATTCAATAGTTAATTGAAACAAAAGTAATGCTAGAATATAAACCCATCTGCATAGTATTTGATGCGAGTAACTGGCAAGTAACTCAACAATGGCTTTGGGTAGTGTAGTGTTATGACTATGTTGTAATTTTAACTCACAAGCTTGAATACTAACATCATTAACAAATTACGTGCATCTAGCTCAAGAAGAATAAGTATAACAACTAATCTATGAAAGTAATGAACAATCTAACTAATGCTAAATAAATGAAGCTCACTATAAGAGGATTGCATTACCTCAAGTGGTTCTTGCTCAAGAGAGTTGCAACCTCTGATCACATAGTAGTCTTAACTCAACATGTCATCAATCATTCACTTTAATCATCTATAGTACATAACATATAGTAGTAACTTCTCTAATTAATCATTAATCTAAGCAAAATCTAGTTTATATGACATATATGGAAGATCTCCTAAACTTTAGTAAAATTAGACTTTATATACACTTTGAGAGAGTGGGCTAATTAGATCTTATAAACTGCTATGAACACTTATCAATCCTCCTTAACTTTGAGGATGACTTATTTTACTATGAAATAGAAAATGATAACTAACTTAATAGGAGTCTCAATCCTATTTGGACTCTTATTCAAATGGTAAACAAAAAGATAGGAATGTGCAAGAATCAATATGCATGACTTAATGAAGCACAACTTCATTATCCTGTGAACTCCTCCATTTAATTCATGCATTTATTCTTCAAAGACAAGGTCAATAAAGCTTCCTAACAACTACATATCGGTTGACATCCTCTAACTTCTTCCACACGGGTCGTAGGGCACATTTTGCAATGGTTGTGGGCCAACCATTAATTCTTAAGTTGGAGGTTACTGTCTTAATACAAGCATCCATTCACATCAACACCATTTATAACATTGATATTATATTAGCCATGAAAATTCACATGACATATTCATTCATCACATGTCATATATCATCTATTAATTAAAATATGGTTCAAGATGTAGTATTAAAATATATAAAAGTATTGTGAAGCAAGAATAAAATAGATAAAATACCGACATTTGTAAGACCCATCACTCCCCCCAACTACACCGTTGCTTGTCTCAAGCAAACTAGTGCCTAAGATAAAACTACAACACATCAAATCTAAAGTCTGTTGACTCACTGACACCTATACCCCGTGTCATATAAAAACCTTTATGTCTTGTGATTTTCTCTCATCGTTCTCTTTCTTTCACTATACCCACCAACTTCCTTCCTAACCAGTGTGGAACTAGATACACCTAGGGAGTGGGAGCCATGTGACCTCAGTGTCCAATGAAGCCTTGATGTCTAGTTCATTCCTGAGGTGAGATATAAGGGCCTTAAGTTGGACATCTCCCATGTATATAAAGGGGTTCCAATTGGCATTATAAGGGACAACCAAGTTGTGAAGGTAAAATTCATGCACTTGGTCCTACATTTCTAGTGTGGCTTTTGAATAAGCAATTAAAAATGATCTAGGTGTAATGATGGAAATAGGTAAACTACTAATAAGTTGACTAATTTGAAAACAGAGAGACTTTTCTTGCAAATGCAATGCATATGCCTGGGCTAGTGGCCTACAACTCCTTAGTTGGTTTGCTAAATGAGCCATCCTTTTTAGGTTGATTGTCAACTTTTTTACCTTCAAGTTCCTTTCTTCAAACTTTGCCTCATATTTGGCTCTGATTGCTTTTGTTTTCATTTTCCAATTGTTGTTTATACCAATCAAATTTAAGTGTGCACAACATAGAGAAAGTCGAAGGGTTAATGTTGTAAGTGGTGGGGTTGGCACAAGAGTATCTGCTACCTTAGCTAGAGGTGGCTCATTCTTTTGTAGCTCTATTATAGCTAGTTTTGCTAGCTTTTCTAAATCTACTCCTTCCTGATGATGGAGTATCAACTATGTTTCTAGCTCCTTAACTTTCCCTTGCAATTTAGTTTCTCTTTCCTTGTAGCCCTTCAATTGCTCTTTCAAGTTCTTAATTTTCTTAAGAGTTGCTTACACAACCACTGTTCTCTTCTTCTTCCTTGAAAACATTATTTGGTCTAATAAAAATGCTAGGTCCAACATCTATCCAAGCATCATCATTATAAGATCTCATAGGAGAGATTATCTCCTTCTATCCCAAGCCCGATATGTCCTTAGCCTTTTTCTTGGCTATGTAAGGGTCATCATTATGTGTTTCACGCTTTGAGCTAGACTGCATATGAACCCTTTGTGTATTCTCACTTATGGTTTCCCCTTTTTGTATTTTCTCGCCCCTAGTTCATTTCTTCAATATTTAAACATATATTCTCTTTCAAAATCAGTTTCATCAATTTTGGAAACATCATCCTATTTATAAGGCTTTTTCTCTCCTCTAGTCCCTTTTTCTTTGAGGTGATGTGAATGCCTCTCTGGCTACTTTAGTGCTTTGATCTTTTCCCTTTTATCCTAGCTTCTTCATGTTTTTCTTCATGCTTTTGTCCCTCGGGTTCCTCTCTAAGTGTTTGTTTCCTAGACTGCTTACGTTTTTGCTTCTTAGATTCCTCCCTAAGTCTATGTCTCTTTTATTTCTCTTCAGTTTTTTGTTTTGTTTTTATGCTTCTTGTTAGCTAAAGAGGATAAAACAAATTCCTTTCTTTTTTTTTGGTTTTTGGTGGAGATGGAGGAATGGGGCTTCTAGGCTAAGATATTGTGGGCATTTTCTTAGATGTTGTGAGTGATTTAGATGTTGCGAGTGAACCTTGTTGCAAGTCCTCACTTCTATGTTCATGTTTCAATTCTTCACTCCTATGCTCACTAGGGCTAGGAGTAGGTGATGTAGGAAGTGATAAGTTATCCCCAATATTTTCTGGCACCTTTCCTTTAGGGGTTTCAATTTATTCTACCTCCCTAGTTTGTTTATTATTTTCCTCAGTCGTATTATTCTCTTCTTTAGCCCTATCATTTTCATTATTAGCTGGAATGTGTCAAAATAGTTTGTTATGAATGTCATCTCAACCCTTGAAATCTTCCCATGTAACATTTGGGTATTGAGTAGATAAAGGCTTTTTTTTAACCAATAAAACAACTAGACAATAATATGACAATGATGGATATGCCATTTTTCTTCTAAACACTACGACCATCCTAGTGAGCATATGGTGCAAATAATTTGGAACACTGACTAGCCTATTGCGGCATAGATGACTTAATAATTTGAAATGAACAATGTAAAGAAGGGAGTGACTCACATCACAAGTAAAATACCTGATAACATGGTGGCAAGGAGAAGTGCTTAATCCCTTGGGATGAGGAGTCAAAGCTCTCCCTTGGTCTAGTGGATTTTGCCTTGGCCAAGATTACATCTAGAGACATAGGATATTCTTCTCCTATTTGTTGAAGACTAGATACTTCTACTTTAATCACAACTTCATTATTCTTGAATGTTTCTGCAAATTGCTTATTTATTGGTCATTATACGCTGTTGGCCTTAAACAATAGTGAATCAAACTAGACCTTTCAAAGAATGGCAAACCCTGTGCGTTTGTTGTTAGTAACAGAGCGTGGTTCGTTGGTTCTCTCCTTATAATGTTGCCACCCATTTTCACTGCTTGAACTCTCTTGTCTCTAACTACAATTAAATTGTCTCAAATTTTGCTATCTCATCTCACTATCTGCACCACTCTTCAAAAATGACTATCTGCACCACTCTTTGAAATTCATTATTCTTTTTGCACTTTACTTCAACTCTTCAAAAATGACTAGTAGCTTACAAGTCCCAATTCCCAATTTCCTTTCTACTTTCTTTCTTTCCGTAGAACAATCAAATAACTATAATGCTTCTGCTTTCTTTCGCTCATGTAAAATGAGTATTGCAAGTAAAATCTAGTTTTAAATTTTGTTGAATAATCATTTTTCGGCAATGCATAAGACATTATCATAATGACTACCTCCCCCAACTAAAGGTTTATTTTGTCCTCAAATTAATGACAGTGGTATGGAGTACAAAATATTAGAATTTTGGAATTGTGTAATGATATATGAAATAATGATAAATACAAATGCATGAGAAGTTTATGTACTAGAATAATATCAATCATGCAATAAATCTAGTAAAATACAATGAGTACCTATTGAGAAGATTGAAGTGGATATGTGACATGCAAATAGCTTATGAAAGTTGAGTATACAATACTTAAGAGTGATGCTTGATTGATTGATGTGATGGTGGTCGCGTAGTGGAGTTGTATGATGCACCACATGGTAGAAAATTGAAATTAGCAACGAAACCATTGTATGTTTGAGATTAGAAAGGTGTCGTGATTTGTGCATTGATATGTGAAACAACTGTGTGTGAAGTCTTGTTTCCCTTTACTTCATGTGACTTGACTAAATTGACAACTGCATAGAAGGCAACAATTGGTGCATGCGACTTGACTAAATTGACAATTGCATAGAAGGCAACAATTGCTACATGTGCACAAAGTCAAGACTATTGTGTGATGCTACATATCCCAGCTATTGTGTGATTATCTCAATGCTACTGAAAAATAAAAGCGGATGATTATTTTGACAACTATTAAATTTGTTTCCGTATGAGCATTAGTTATATTACATGATCTTGAGTTAGAGCAACTAGATGTTAAAACAACATTTTTACATGGACCAATAGAATTTTTTTTTGCAAATTCAGGAAGTCATTGTATGATTTAAATAAGTCACCGAGGCAATGGTACAAGAAGTTTAATTCCTTCATGGTGAATCAAAGATTTACGAGAAGTGAGTATGATCATTGTGTTTACTTCAAAAGTTTGAAAAATTGTTTATTCATTATGTTGGTGTTATATGTTGTCGATATGATTGTAGCAAGCGAAATCATGGATGAAATTAATAAGTTAAAGACTCAATTGACTAGGACTTTTGATATGAAGGATCTAGAAGTAGCACAACAAATTTTGGGCATAGGAATACACAAAGATAAAGAACGTAGTAAGTTTTGGCTATCACAACGGAAATATGTGGAGAAGATCCTCATAAGATTCTACATGCAAAATGTGAAAACAGTTAAATTTTCTACTCTATTCTCTTGCTATCTTATGAAGTTTGATCGGAAACGTTGATAATATTAAAAATTCAAACGGTCAAATCCAGATACTACTTAGCAACAATTAAATTTTTGTAATAACCAATCTTTTTATTATACCTAATATTTTTAACAAAAAGAACTTTCCCAAATAAAATACTCACATGCACCACTTTTATTATCAAGACTTTGACATCACATCTAGTTCTACTCTATGATTCTCTTTCGAAATACTTGATGCACGTTTGGGTTCAAATGCTAGTTTCTAGAAAAAGCTAGTTGTTCCAGAATCTGTTCTAAATAGATGAAGATTTATGAACTTGGGTTTTTGGAAAGCTACCTACTTTTATTAGTTTTTGTAAGATATGATAGAGAGAACTTAGATTCTTGCATTCCTAATGACAAAAATAATGACTTTTCACGTAGATGAATTTTCTTTCGTTTCCTTTCTGAACAATCTAAAAACTAATCAGTAGATTGCTAAATACATTTTCAAGTAAGAAGATGCTAAGAGAGTAATGTTTTCAATTTGTACATTACATATATACAAAGTCCTCTCTGCTTGAGCTATCGATACAATCAGATACAACCCAAACTGTTGCGCCACAATTGAAAAACCAAGTTCAGACTCTCTGCTTAAGGAGCTGATAATTTCTTCTAAACAAGTCACAAAGAAAATATGACTTTCATATGAACAAGCTAAGCCAAACCATATCACATAATAGATATCAGCAGAGCTCACAAATCAGCTCATATTTACATCTATAATCAAGATGGTCTAGGATGTCATATAGTCAGTCCCATCAGATGATCTGTCTGGAATTTCTCTTCCAATATCTTCTTCAAGCTTCTTGTTCAACTGGTTTGAAGGAACAGTAAAGATGGTTGACCTCTTCCACCGTGAAGGGTTTCTTAAGAGCGATGAAGTCATCATTGGCCTCCTGAGCTGAAAGCTGAAGATAGTGGTTTTGGGCCTTTTCTAGGAATGAAGGACAGGCAATTTGTACTCATGAAGAGTTTAAATGTAGGTGAGTTGGGCCTTGGAGGATGGAAGGGAAAAGGTGACTTTTGTAGTTGGCCTCTGATGGCTGTTATTTGGGGCTGAGTTCTCATCTTGACTGGCGAAGTATCTGTTGAAACTATTGTGAACCACAACTTTAGTTTTGTCTGTCTTGGGTGAACAATTCATATCATGATCTTTCAGACTCCATCTTTTAGCAGCTTTGCTGCGTCTCTCTTGTGCAGTTCTACGTAGATTTTCCATTTCCCTAATATGATGTTTGAATTCTTTCCGAACCACATCCAACACAACATCTCCATACCTTTCACACCAAGACCTGAACACAGCCAAAATCAATAAAGACTGCATTCTGAACACTCTAAATTAACAATATATAATTGGGAAGGGATCATATGAACTTACGTGGGAAAAAACTTTTTAAGTTCGTTTTTGTCAACAGGCAACTGTGTTGCAATGGATTCAATCTGTTCATCCCTGATTTAAATGCACAAATAGGACAAATCAACATTTTATCATTTATCTTACCTTGCTGAGGCAGATCTTTCATCTGAAATTAACTATCAAATCAAATTAATGATATTAGATTTCCACAATCCATAGTGCTGATAGCGGCTGTTTGATTTGATTGTGTGAGAGATTTTTCTGTTTCTTAACTATCTAAAATCCTGATGATTTTGATCACTGATTAAAAAACTCACACACAAAAAACAGCAGCTATCAAATATATCAAATCCATATAGAACTTAGAAAATTTACTTGGTTTGCATAGCATGTAACCTGACCACATCACCAAAATTGACAAACATTTATACTAAATTCTATATTGTTGCTCAAAGATTTACCACCAAAGCCACTTATTTGAAACCATTTAGATGGAAGAAACTACATCCTTTGATATCTTTCCTGAATACAACTTTCAAGGTCTTAATTCAGACACGTATACTTACGTAAAATTTGGATTGGGATTTGTGGTACCCATCTCTGCAAGGATGCGTGACAACTCCATCTTTATATTCTCACCCAAAACCTGAGTTAAATAGCAAAGATTTTCTTCCTCGTTATAACCATACAAGAAACAAGCTTCATTTATGCTCAAAATGCTGTTGAATGCCAAGAAGTTGAAAGAAAGAAAAATCAACATATCTCATTGACGATCTTTGTTAATGGGCTTTTACCAGAAGATATTTTGTGTTAAATAGTTATCAACTGGAGAAACTAAAAGCCTCATATGAACAAGCAACTTGATCAGTACCTTATCAACAAAAAAGTCTGTTGCAGCACCATCAGAATGTATCTTTCTCTTTATCTTCTTTGTATTCGGCCCTTGTCCAATTGGTCTCAGTATTAATTTAGAAGGTGAAAGAGATTCCTCTGACATTTCAACATTTAGAGGAAGGTGATCCGTGTCTTCTTCATTCTTGTTCTTCTTCGAGGATTTGAATAGATCTAATCCCCATGATTTATTCCCAAACTTCAACTGTTGCTCATCAGTTTCAGAATCAGAATCAGAATCACTAATATGAGATGAATATGAAGCCTCTGTTTGACTTTCCTTAGAATGGTCTTTATGCACTTTGAGGAGCAGCTGATTGAAGGCTTTTTTAACTTTGGCTCTGGTAGTCCCTCTTTTATGACCTGCCCATGACGCCATGGTATTCTCTAGAAGAGATGATTTTACTGATTGTTTGTTGAGAGATTCTTTGTTGAAAGGTTGTACAGGAGTATCCAATGATCCAGCTACATGCCAAAAAGGGTTATTTTTGAATGATTCGGTGGGTTTAATACATATAGCCATTCCTTTATAATCCTTTTGCATTGGTAAACTAGGAGGATTCCTTGCGGGACAGCAATCCTTGACAGTTGCTGTTCTAAAATCTAGAGACTTGGGAACAATTATAGATGGGAGTTTTTCCTTGGACTCTGCTCCTTTATAGGGAGTTAAGCCAAGACAAGGCATAATTATTTCTTGTTTCATTGAATATTTCTCTTCGCTACAATCACCTGTCCTTCTGGCTGGAAAATTCTTGAACATGCTCTGGTCCTCTTTCAGCTCCACCACTGACCACTCTGTTTCTTGCCTGTTCACTGACTCTGGTAATACCTGCTGTTTATCAGGCTCAGTTATAATATTATTGAGAGTACAGGGGATTAGGTCACTACTCAACAAGACATCTCGGGAATCAATCTCTGCTCCCTGTACTGCCAGACGAAGAAGTAGAGGCCTCTTTGAGAAATTGTAATCTTCTTCTGATATGCAATTTGCATAGAAGAGTTCCTGCTCCATGATTCAAACAAGGAATTTTTTGAGAAAAAGAGAAAAACTTTCATAGGACAAAAAAGGAGAAAATACAGTCAAAACTACTTCTCATAGCAGGGGATGCACATATGATAGTTCTCAGAAAGTGCTCAAATCTTCACACTGCATGATCGAATAAAGGATTTCACAAATATAAATCCAGGAAGAAATGTTCAAACAGAAACAAGCATGACGTTGAAGAATATAATTTTAAGAAGGTGTAAGAAGGTGTGGCTTACATAAATATAATTAGGCAAAGTGCACCATCAACTAAACTAGAGTACTTAGAAAACAAAAGAAATATTTAGAATTTACCATAAGGAGGAGCTCCATAAAGGAAACAATGTTTTCTTATGTATTTTTCAATTATTTGTTACACATACCCACAACCAAATATAATTTAGGCAGAGCGCACCACCAACTAACTAGAGAACCTAGAAAACAAAAAGAATAGTTAAAATTTAACATAAGAAGGAGCTCCATAAAGAAACAAATGTTTTCTTATGTATTTTTAAATACACCCCCACAACCATACATACATTATGTTGGAGCATAGCATACCCTTCTTCCACCTTAGTGTATAGTGATGTTGCCTCAAACAAAAAACTGGTACATAGTAGCAACAACAGGAGGAGAAATAGTTTTAAGGAGATTTCAGAACAGGAATTGTATTTATCTATAAATTATTTATGAATTCAATCTTCCACATTGCCAATGGTTCAAACATCATAAAGTTAGATGAGTCCACCGTAGAAATGACTTAGCAAGCCAAATGGTGAGTGGATCTGCATCTGGCATATACTCGGAAAGAATGCTTAAAATTTCACAATCAACAGCCCAGTTGGCAACAGAAAATCCTACATGTACTAAATCAAGTTGTATGAGTCCAGTGTGGAAATAACTTAGCAAGCCAAATGGTGAGTGTACTGTACCTGCATCTGACGAACATTCACAAAACTTAGCAGATAAGAAACCTATAAAAAGCTTAAAATTTAAACTGAAAGTACCAAACGTACTGCGAGAAATCCAAACAGGAGATTCAAGTCATTCATCTTGCAAATAGCAGGTATCTGCCTCTTTTATCCTATAAGGAGGGTGATGCAGAGCATCTCCCTTAATTTTCTCCTTGCCATGTCCTGTCAGTTGGATACTCAGAAATCTGCCCAGACATATCAGGAATTGTTTTCTATAGTATTGTCAATTTTCTTCAAGTCTACAGCAGTAAAGTCTTTGATAAATAATTTCTTAATCTGCCTGAGTCAGGGGTTTTCGTCCACAAACTTGGCAAGGAAAATAAAAGGGTTTTCATCCTTTAAATGCCATAAGGGATTTCTTCCTCAGGTTAAATGAGCCACAGTTTCATGCTCCGAAGGGGTAATAATCAGATAATAAAAGATGTACTCTTCATATGATTTTCCCTTGTCCTTGTTTGGTGTCTCTTATATATCTGTTTTCCTTCAATAGTCATGATTCTTCACATGCCCAATCTTTGCTAAAATTAAACTTTAATTTTATATTTTATATTTTAATTTATTATTATTACAATTGCATTTCAACAAAGGTACATTACATTTAGCAAGTACTCAAAAGGTTGCAGGTCTTTGAGACCAGGTCGAGGGGGAGCCACAGATCCCATGGAAAGACTCATTGGAGCTATAACCAAACAAGGAACAAGAGTTAAAGTTAAAGTTCCCGATCTCGAAGGTGAGTTGAATCTAAAAGTGTTCATAGATTGGGTTCAAGTCTTAGAAAAATACTATGACATGGAGATAATTGAAGAGACTAGTCCACAAGGGTCAAAGGTGCAGCATGTAAAATGAAGTATCATGCTGCTCTATGGTGGGAGAATCTCCAAAATGCTAGAAGAAGACAAGGGATTATGGCAAAAAAGTTAAAACATTTGAAAACAAAATCCTTGCCTTTAAATTATCAGCAAAAGCTTTTTTAAGAATTCCAAAATCTGAAACAAAACGAGTCTTCTGTATCAGCCTATGCTGAAGAATTTTTGACGTTGCAAATCAAGATTAATTTGCAAGAAGATGTTGAGCATGCATGCAGTGGCCCAATACATTGATGGGCATAGATTTCAACTCCAAAATGAGTTAGCTGCCGTCACAGTGAATACTATGGATGAAGCATATCAATTAGCCTTAAAACTAGATGAAAAATTGAATAGGTTGGGCAGGGTGGCTAACAAAAAAGGTGGCAGCAATTCAGAAAGAGGAAGAGGAAGTTCACCAAATCAATCAATGAAGAAGAGCCATAGGATCATTTGAACTCAAACTTCAAAGGGAGGGGTGGCTTTAGAGGCAGAGGATGAGGATACTAATCTTCTGGAGGTTGGAAGCCTTTGAGGTGCTTTATTTATAGCGAGGCCCATAGGGCTATAAATTGCCACCAAAACCCCAAGAGAATGATGGTGACCTAAGAAGATGGAGAACCCTTGATAGAAGAAGTTGAAGTAGAAATGGATGAGATTTTGATGTTGAATAGAACCTTGATAGATGGAGAGAATGTATTTTAGACACGATGCAAGTGTAAAGATAAAGTGTTCAAGATGATTGTGCAATGGTGCAAAAATTAATTGTTTGTATTCCAAAACCAAATCATTATAAAATTTATGTTTGAAAAAGGCTCATATTGTGTTTTCTATGCCATTGTGTTTATGATTGATCTTGTCTAGTTGACATGAAAATTGGTTCATATGTATGCCAATGGATGCTTGCCACTTGTTATTTAGTAGGCCTTGGCTAAATGATAGAAATGTGATTCACCATGGCATAGAAAACACATATGAGATACAACATGAGGGTAAAATCCATATCTTGAAACCTTTTAAAGGAAAAGGAAGAACTGAAATAACAACTTTGTCTCTATTTACAATGGGTTGGAAAGAGAATTTTAGAGAATCTAAGGGAGAGGTTTGTTTTCTTTTGTACCCTCAAGAAAAGAAGAAATCAGCTCAGCACACAATCCCATTAGAGACGCAAAATTTATTGCAAAAATATTATGATTTTGTGCTATCTGATCAGCTAGTTGGTTTGCCTCCTTGCAAAAATATTACTCATCAAATTGATCTAATTTCAAGTGCCAAACTTCCAAATGAATCTGCTTATAGGATGACTATTTTAGAAAATGAGGAAATGAGGAGGAAAATAATTGAGTTATTAGAAAAGGGGTTTGTAAGAGAAAGCATGAGGTCATGTGGCATATTTGCTCTACTTTCCCCTAAGAAAGGAGGAAAATGGAGATTATGTATTCTAGAGCCATTAACAAAATCACTATTAAGTATCAATATCCACTACGTAGAATGGATGATCTATTTAGATTGCATGTTAGGTGCCAAGATCTTTTCCAAGAGAATCCTCAAAAGTGAATATCATTAGATTCGGATTCATGAAGGTGATAAGTGGAAGATTGCCTTCAAAACTAAGGATGGGTTATTTGAAAGGGTGGTGATGCCCTTTGGATTGTCCAATGCCCCACTTACCTTCATGTGAACAATGAACTAGGTGTTTAAATTGCACATTAGAAAGTCCAATGCCCTACTTACCTTCATGTGAACAATGAACTAGGTATTTAAATTGCAAATTGTAAAGTTTATTAGTCTTTTTTGATGATATCTTGATTTCTAATAAAACTATGGAGGAGCCAATAGAACATTTAAGAATAGTGCTTGACATGTAGTAGAAAGATTGTTTATCAACCCTGAAAAGAGAGAATTTTGTAGAATTGGTATTTTTGGTTAATGTTTTTTTAGCAAATGGATTGAGCACGGATCTAGAAAAGGTTAAGGATTTTCTTGAGTGGCATACTCCTCAAAGATTACTAAGGTGAAGTGCTTCCATGGGTTGGTGAATTTATATAAAAGATTAATTAGAAATTTTAGTGATGTAAGTGCACCATTGATTGATTACACAAAAGAAAAGGTTTTTTTAGTTGGACAAGGGCACCTCATGTGAGTTTTGAACAACTCAAGAGGAAGGTTACTAAAGCACCTATTCTTTCTTTGCTTGATTTTGGGAAACCTTTTTATAGTTTGAGTGTGATGTTCCAAGACGCACTATTGGGGGAGTGTTGAGCCAAAATAGAAAGCTTATGACTTTTTTCAATGAAAAATTAAATGAAGCTAGAAATAATTATACCACTTATGGTAAAGAATTCTACATTTAGGTACAAGCATTAAAATATTGGAGGCATATCTTCTACATAGAGAGTTCATTTTGATGACCAACAATCAAGCCTTGAAATATATAAATTCACAAGGCAAACTATCTCATAAACACACCAAATGGGATTCATTCTTACAAGCTTGCATGTTTGTTGTATAGCATAGGAGTGGCAAAACCAATGCAATGTTTGATGCCTTAATCAGAAGACATCATTTATTGGTTGTAATGAGCCATGGGTTAGCTGGCTTTGAAGAAATGGAGTGTGTGAATATGCAAATGATCTAGAATTAGGTAGTCTCTATGCAGTTCTAAGTAGTCAAGACCATGTATCCATTTGAAGACTTCTTGAGAAATGCATTCAAGTGGGTTGGGTGGGCACTTTGGAAGAGATAAGACTTTTGGATTAGTGAGTGAGGAATTCTTTTGGCATAACATGATGGGGGATGTGGACAAGTTTTTGGCTGCTTGTAGAGTGTTCCAAATAGCAAAAGGAGGACGTCAAAATAAGGATCTATATATGCCCTTGCCAAGGGAACCGTGGAATGATATTTCAATGGATTTTGTCTTGGGGCTATCACAAAACATGATGGGAGAGGAATTCTTTTGGCGTAACATGATGAGGGATGTGGACAAGTTTTTTACTGCTTGTAGAGTATGCAAAATAGCAAAAGGAGGACGTCAAAATAAGGATCTATATATGCCCTTACTTGCCAAGGGAACCATGGAATGATATTTCAGTGGATTTTGTCTTGGGGCTGCCACAAACCCAAAGAGGTCAACATGATTTGGTATTTGTGGTGGTGGATGTTTTTCTAGAATGGCTCACTTTATACTTTGTAAGAAGATGCAAGTCAAGTAGCACATTTGTACTTTAGGGAAATTGTGAGGTTACATGGTATCCCAAAAACTACAACTTTTGATAGAAACACTAAATTCTTAAGCCACTTTTGGAGAATCTTGTAGAAAAATTGAGCAATAGGTTGCAATTAAGTTCAGCATACCACCCCCAAACCAACGTCAAATTGAGGTGGTGAATAAAATTGTGAGGTTACATGGTATCCCAAAAACTATAACTATTGACAGAAACACCAAATTCTTAAGCCACTTTTGGACAATCAGTATACCACCCCCAAACCAATGGTCAAATTTGAGGCGGTGAATAGGAATCTAGGTAATATATTAAGGTTTTTTAGTTGGTGACATCCCTAGACAATGGGATTTGGTGCTACCCAAGCTAAGTTTTCCTATAATTCCAGCATAAATAAGTTTACATGTAAGTCTGCATTTCAAATTTTTATGGTACAAATCCTAAAGGAATCCTAAGTCTACATGTAAGTTTTCCTATAATTGATCTGCCAAAAAACCCACATATTAGCCAAGAAGCTACTGATTTTGCAGAAAGTATTTGAGAGGTACATCAACAAGTTAGGCTAAAATTATAGTCCATGAACGAGAAATATAAGAAGAATGTTGATTTGCCATAAAGAAAAAAAATATTTCAAGGAGGAGACATCATCATGGTTCATCTATGCAAGGAATGGTATCTCCAAGGTGCCTACAAGTAAAAAACCCACGAAAATTGGGCCATGCGAAATTCTGAAGAAGAGAAATGAAAATCCCTACCAAATTGATTTGCCTAAAGAGCTGGACATCAATCTTATCATTAATGTTGCTGACGGCATATATTCATAATAAGTTGGAGCAAATGATGATTAGGTGGAAGATGAGCAGAATGAGAAGGGAAGTGTATCATTACTTGCCGAAGAAGAAAAGAGAGCAAATGGAACAAGTGTTAGACACCAAATTGATGGCTACTCGATCCAGGTCGTATGAGTTATATTTTTTAAATGGGAAGACCTGCCAAACTCTTACAACTCTTGGATCATAGAAGTTGACATGCTTAAGTACAACCGAACAACTCCACCTTTTGGACCAGAATTATGAAGTTCAGATTTTCTGAGAGTAGGGGAGGATGATGCAGATCATCTTCCTTCATTTTCTCCTTGCTACATCCTGTCAGTTGAATAAGAGTCAGTTTTCCTAGAACCTTGTTTTTACTAAGTTTATTAAACTGTTTGACAGTTTTGTTGCTGTCAGATTTTTATTTAACAGCTGTTTTCATCTTTCTATTTTTAGTTTGAGGAATGCAAGTAGGAGTGAATAACTGTTTTGGATTAGAGTATGAGACATATAGCTAATATAGAGAGCGAGTTCTTGGGGAAAAGAGTTAGAATTTGGAATTAAGGGAAGGAAAGCAAAGAACAGGGAACAGAACTGGATTGAATTAATATAATATACTATCTAATTGTCTATTTCATAAATTGACAGAATGATTGTTATCCTGCTTTAATTCTCTATCGTTTTTTCAGTTTAATCTTTCATGATTTAGATCAGAACAGGGTATTTCCTTTGAAGGCTAATCTGCAGGTTCAAGAAATAGATTTGCATTCAGTTATCAGAACAGAGCATTATTTCCTTTGTAGGCTATCTGCAGGTTCAGAAACAGGTCTGCATTAGGGGCTCCTGCTCCTTTCTCTGGATAACATGGATATAAGTATTTCAAGGCTGTAGGGCTCTTCTGAGCTGGCATTCCTTAGCTACCTCACCACAATAACCATAGGATACCAACACTACACAAGTCATCTTTTCCACGGGTAAGATCACTATGAGAAATCTAACGGTAGAACTCTTAAACTCAAGACCCGGTGATGTAATACAAACTCACTCTGGTCTGAAATTGAACTTACAAAAACACCACAAAAGTGCAGACACTCTGCTCCAATTCAACACTTGGATTTCAATTTAATGAATAATGCATTCACAGATCTCAAAACAAAATAACTCTGAATTTCATTTCAAAACTGGAAATTGGCCTCAAATCTATCTTAAAAATTAATCTTAATTCTTTGCATCTCACCTCTCTGTCTTCTACCAAAACCCTCATTTGCTAGGCCGCGACCCACACATGATGCACTCTGTTTTCTTTTTATTTTCTTTGTTCTTTTCGCAGTCCTCACACAAATTACTACCCACAAAGTTTCAACTTTCAGTCGATGTCTCCCTCTTGGACAACTCTTATTCTTTCTTCCTTTTTTATGCTTCTGCAGCTTTCTTATCCCCTCTACTCCACGCACTCACCTGTTCCTCTCCTTCTACGTATTCATATCTCCTCTGTTTTTTTTTTAAAACCACCCACACAGCCCTGTCTTCTATCTCCCTTACGCAGCCTCAAACCCATTCACCTCTCTCTCTACTATCGGCTGATGTCTCTCTACTATGCAGCCCCAATTTCCTACGGATTGCCCCCCCTCTTCTTTGTGCAGTTGTATCTACTAAATTTACTCCAACCCATCTCTCATACGTTACTTTCAAACGATTTACACATTTGCTAATATTAAGGTCTTTACGGGACTCCACCCCTCCTGCATAAACATTCAACACTTTCAACGCCTACGTGAAGGGAAAGTTGGAATTTCAAATTGGGGGTTCCCTCCACGTGGATGCCCCGCGTCACCTGGTAAAACTCTTATAACTCAAGACCTCTTTATTCTCAAAAACAGGGGCACAGCCTGTGGGTATTGAAATTTGACCTCCCTATCATAAAGTATCCAAACTTATCAATTCAAACAAGCGCTACCATTTTTTGAGCTTTGGTCTCTCTGCTAAACACCCATGTAAAAGCGAGGTGATATTTAAGGTATCAGCCACCCAATAGTCCACCAGAGTATACTAGATTCCCTTTGTAGGAAGAAGAACCTTTTCTCACTTTACCTTCTGTATTTTTTAATTTCCATCCATTTCATTTTGACAGGAGGGAACATCCCCTTGCCAATCCACTTAAGATTCAAAACCCTACGTACTTTTAGGTATGAAATAAACGGGTCTTTAGTCTAATCACGTAAACTAAAAATGTTCATGGACTAGGAAAATTTGTCAAGTCTTTTTGCTATAAACCTAATAGAAGAGTTTTCAAGAAATTCTATTCAGGTAAATAAGCAAACTAAAAACCCTCCAAAAGAAAGTCTTCTAAACCTTAGAATGAATCTTTTGATCTGCTTATAATCAGGAAATGCGCACAAGATAAGAGTTAGGTATCTAACCTGAAGAAACAGTAACTTGTCTCTGGTTATTGCAGGCCACTCTCCTTCTGCAGGGGAGGCAATAAGGGCATACAACAAATCAGATCTGGTGGCATCCACTTCCTCTTCTGATACAATCCCCTCCTTATGAAGTCCAATCTTGTTTAAGATCCTATGAAACATGTCCTGCTGCCATTTCAGATTCTCAGACTGCTGATGTGCAAGTCTCTGTTCTGGAGTCTCGTCTTCAATTTTCCTAAAGGAGAAGGTATGCATGTTTTTGTACATAGATGAAATGTTCTCCTGAAAATGGAATCACCACATTAATCACTAAATTAAGTTATTACTAAGAATCAGGATAGTTCAATGCGCAAGAAAGTCACCTGCAGAGATTTGTACGAAAGGGGAAAGCTGCTGAAAGCCATGATTTTCAAAGCACCCTTGTAGCCCTGAAATCTTTCAAGAGTATAGCAGAGAGACTAAGAAGAGAAGAGGCAAACAGTAGCTTTGTTAGAAAAGAGAAATAATAAGGTTGGATGTAGAAGATCCGAAAGGCACATGACATCACTCAGTCTGCAAAAGAGCATAGCTCCTTTTAGGACGTGGCAAATTCAAAATTTTATACTCCTAACGGCTAAAAGTGGAAAAAGTACCCGTTGGGAGTGGGCAGCCCAGCTTTACTGGCCAGCATGCCTTAATTATCGTATTTATTATTTATCTGTCTATAATGGTAAAATCTACAATGTCAATTGTTCATTTAATTTTGTTTCTATTTTAATGCAATGATTTTATATAATTAATATTGATAAGTGGGGTATTCTTGTGTAAAGTTGGATTTATCTTCATTTTTATTTGGACTTTTTTTAATTATATTTACACCTTTTTGTATATTTGATCTTATTTGATCTATTTTTGTACATATTCTCCAATGTTTGATATTTATTATGCCTATTATTACTATTGATGTTCAAACATTCATCCTCCACTTAAATGTTATTGCTTCTAGTCCCAAGTCAATCCCATAGACATGAGATCACTCTTGCACTTGCTAATCTAACACTCAAAATTTTAAAATTAAAATTTAATTTTTTGGTAGTACATATTTGGCATGATTTAGTACTACATATATTTGTATTTAAAGGCATTGAATTGCAATCATTATCATCCTCTCATTTCTAAAAATCATTGAAATTTTTTGTAAGGAAAAACATGTTAGGAGCACTTCAATTGGAGCATCTAAAAAGATTCTAATTTTGCATCACAACATTCTAAAGGATCTACATGTTTGAAGATCTTTATCCTTACTCATTTCTATAATCATAAAATTCATCCTATCAAAGAGTTTGACATACAAGAACATGACCCTTGTAATCTAGTAATCTCCTTTTAGGTGTTTATAAACAACACAAATCTTTAATTTTGAATTAGAAAACAAGAATATGCATTGTACCAATTCAAATTTGAGCTCATGGAGATCACCCAAAACAATAAATGCAACCCTCCAAATTGGTCATAAACTATTGTGGTTTTGAGGTAGAGAACAAACATAAGAAATGTTTAAACCTTGAAACACATTCTAAAATGACAACAAATTTATTCATGATTATTGCACGTAGAGCTAAGTACATTCATCAACATGTAATTTTTTTTAGCTTAGCATTAATTATTTAATCATCAAGTTCCCACAACTATTATTTATCTCTCTAAGTTAATTTATGCTTATGTGTATGCTTATTACATTTTTCTAGATTAAAATTAGGGAACTTAAGTTATTTTCTGTTATATTTTAGTCACCCTATCCATGCTTACACTTCTAGGGTTTGACCTTAGGGCTATAATTTCACTAATTTTAGGATATTTTAGATTTGTAATCTTTTAGTTATCAATCTTATTGGAAAGAGGAGGGTACATACTGAGCTTGACAGAAGACTCATATTTCACAACATCTCTATGCAAGTTACCATAACTATGGAGATATCCAAGGAATTTTTTCTAAAGTTGCTTAAATATGGGACAATGTACATCAACATATCAAAGATAAAGTATGCTAGGCATTGGTCATTCAGCAAATCTGATAATGTGCCCTATTGAGAAACTATCAAAAAATTCTAGAAAAAGTACAACAAGAAATACAAAGAGACCTTGGACTTAAAGGAGGACCAACTCTCAATGTGAACCATGGAGAAGAGTTCACAGTGTAAGTAGTAAGATATAATAAATATATTTCACATATTGATCTACTAATTGGGTAGAATGATATTGACAAATATAGTGAAAGCATGAATTGACCTCTTTCCTTTTTGCATATATGTAATGATTTTGAATTTGAACTTGTCTAATATCTATGTGGTACAACATACTGAACTTGACTATTGGCCTTGCATGGTTAGAATATATAATTCTCTTTTTGTATAACATCCAAGAATAGTATAAGCTTTTGAGATAGAGAGCATGCATGATCTATATGTATTCTTTTGGTAGCGACCCTGTGTGGTCACCGTATTTCATTTGGATAGTGACCCTCCATGGTCTATTAGTGAATATAGTGGTATACTATGACCCTATGTGGACGCAAGGACAACAATAATGTAATCTTTTTATTGTCAACTATTTCTAATACAAAAAAAATGCCAATCCTATTTGTAAATTCAATCTTTATTTCACCCTTGTGCTTCATTGATATATATGTATTCTAGGTTATGATGCGTTTCTTTACATATTGTGTTGGATAAAAATAGATTCAGGTAAACTAATACCCAATCCCACTCTCATTCACACATTGGAATACAAAAGAGCCTAAGGAGCTGATTCACTTTGACTAATTCTCGCAAGAGAGAGAGAGAGAGAGAGAGAGAGAGAGAGAGAGAGAGAGAGAGAGAGAGTCAAGGAATATCTTTAGGGTTTCTATTCCTTTGTTGCTTATGAAGAGGAGATATACAAAATGCACTGATATGATTAACTAAGCTAGAGAGATGACCTAAAATGTTGAGATACACTGGAATATAGGAAAATGCAGAACTGAGACTAAGACATAGAGTACAGAACTGTAACTTAAATTCAGATGTGCACCTATCACCAAAATTTGAGCCTGAATCAGTCGGATCAAGGTTCTAAGTGCCTTGGTCCTTGATGTTTGACTGATCTGGAACTCTGGAAACTAGAAACTGAGACTCTACACTGTTGAACTACCATAGAAAACCAGAAAACTCAGAGGACTGAGGCATAAGGCACCTTGGTATTGGACCGAGGAGATGGGCGCCTCGGTACCGAAAGACCAAGAGCCGCTTTCAGATCTAGATCTGCACCTATGTGTTCTGCCTTTTTTGAAGATCGTGCGTCTATCAAATCTATGTACCTGCACCTGCAACTTGAAAGATGGTGTTTGGGTGGCTATATAGGGTTTTGCCTTAGTCAAACCCTTTATTTTGGTGATTTCCACCTCCACAAATAGTTGATAATGTATTGAAAATGTGTGTGCAGGAAAATTATGTGTGTATAAGATCCTAAATGTGTTAAAATGCAAGATTAAAGTTATATCCTACGATATGAGCATAAAACCCTAAATGAATATAATTTGAATGTGAATGTTTCAAATCACAAATGCAATGATGGATCTAAAGCATGAATGTAAATCTAAAAACAAGTGTTGTGAAACTCACATAAAGATATCAAAATAACATGAAACCATACCAAACCCTAAGGAGAGGTACAAGCCAATCAATAGTCGATGATCTCTTATTATTCTTCAATATCTTCAAAGCTTCAATTGATGATGAAAATTGATGATGAAAATTGTTGATGAAGACTTGATAAATGCTTGATTTGTTGATTGAAGACTCCACATAACTTGCACTTTCACTTTATAAGAGGCTTCTTCAATTGCTAGAGTTGTTGGATCCTTCAAATGAGGGAAGGAAAGGCTATATGTATGAAACCCTAACTTTGATTTTTTTAATCATAGGCCGACCTAGAAATGATATTTTTTCGCATCGAGTTGGATTTAAACATTATAATACTACCAAAACATGATCCCGAAATTCAATGAGAAAAAGTTGGGAGCAAGGTGAATTGCCTTGGTCCGATCAACTTTTTCCCAAATTTTTAAGGATGTGAAGTATCATGATTATAAGGTGATCCTGAAGAGGATGCATTGATTCAAGATGTTTTGATATGCGAAATCGGGCCTTGAAGGTCAAAATAGGACATAATTAGGGCTTTGATGAATTAATTAATTGAAAGAATAAAAAAGGGCACTCTTAGAATTAAGGGCCCAATTTTATGATATGTAGAGGTATGAAAGAGGATTTAAAAAAAAATTAAATTAGTTAATTAAATTCTTAAAGGTAAATTTAAAATGCAAGATGCAACACACTAAGGTGGGTGCTAACCTAAGCATGGAATTGTACCACCCAATTAAGGGTGTACAATTTACGATGCTACATTTAGCCCCCACTTTAGCGATCATATGATACTATGTGCATATGCAAGCTAAAGTACATAAAAGTAAACATTCATGAAAAAGGATGTATCGACAAGGTGTTAGATAAAGTCCCCAGCGGTATCTGCAATACACTTGTTAGTAACCGTATCCTACAAAACCACATTGTTAGATAACACAAAATCACCTAAATTATTACTAAGGAAATGATGAAATCAAGGGTAGCTATATGCCCCCCTATTTCGGCTTGCTTATTAGTGAGTTGAAACAGGGTATCATGTTTACCACATCAAATTATGAGAAAGAGCGATGACAAATGCTCATAGTGAAGCTTGATTCAAGATCAAAACACATCATAGAACATTTTGTAAGAAAGAGAACTGAAACACAATCCCAATGCCACCAACAATGCATAAATTGGAGTTCTCTAGCTCAAGATATGAATGATTAAGTAGGAAATGAAGAATTAGGTTTTTAGAAAAAGTCAATATATTAAATTATAACAATGACATTATTCATTTGTCATTTTCACCTTTTTGTCTTGGAGTGTAGAAGAGGATCCCACACAACACTAGAGATGCCTCGATGACGACCCAAGATGCCCACCTGGATAAATATCCTACAACCCATTGTAATCGAGGATCACCCATTAGATGAGGTGAGTCCACTCATCTACCTTCATACTTTCCATTGAATTTTTGTTGACTGTATTTGACTTCACTGAATAGGTAGGAGACTTGATTGCACATGTGACCCTAGCAAGGCACCATGGTCCCTGTTGGGTGCCTTGGTCCTCCCAGGATGCCATGGTCCTAGTGGGGTGCCTTGGTCCTTCCAGGGTGCCCTGGTCCCAGTGGGGCGCCCTCGTCCTCCCAAAGCACCCTGGTCCTTGGATAGGGCGACCAAAGGTGGTTATAGGATCAGGCTTTGGATGTTGATTTGATTGATTTGATTTGCAGATAGAGTACTGATTCATGATTGTTGATTTTGCATAAATTACCATTTATGCAAGGGCACACTGCTGGATTTACATTTTAGAATCTATGAAGCCAGATTCCATAATTGTCACAAGAGGACAGAGAGCTACTTCAGTCTGTTCTACCTAGCGATGCTCATGGTACTGATGGAGAGGTGGGATCCAGATACTTCCACATTTGTCCTACCCGTAGGGGAGATGACAATTACACTAGAGGATGTGTACCACATCTTCAAACTTTCTATTAGAGGACAGACTATGAGATACCAAACGGATCACACATTGATAGATTTGAGATGAGAGCAAATGTATTGCATTGGCAGACCCATGTGTGCAGAGATGAGTGGTTAGATTCTCATTAGTTGGCTAATTCATCCTACTGACAGAGTTCCAATGGTGAGTAGATTGATGATAGCGACAACAAGGCTAGCCATATGCCCTAATGGATGAGGGAGTCATATGCATGGGGGCCTCACATATGTTATCCAAGCGATGGAGGAGCAGTGCACAACATTTGCATGGGGCTAGAGCATGTTAGCCCATCTCTACCAGGGCTTGGGAGAGTATGTTTATGGAGAGGGACAAAGCTTGATGATATGCACCCTTATGCAGATTTGGATGTTTGAGCATATCACATGCACCAAGTCGACCAAACTTCCAGTAGATATGGATATCGATGTATCGAGGTCATATGCTTATCCACTCACTAGAACATGGAATATGGGTGATTTTCTTTATTAGAGAGTAGTTATAGATAGATCGTAGTTAGATGATATCACATGGAGGCCATACCGACGGATGACTACTTGGCCAGGTCAGCCCAAGAAGCTTTTTTTGCATGTAGAGGGACTGCCTCCTAGAGGGTCACTAGAGCTTCATTGTCATCCCATTCTACTTTGATCAAGTGAGGCGATAGGTTGGGCTAGAGCAAGGTGTTCCTTCAGATGTCTCGATCTACATACAACACTCTCGAAGTTGCGGTGAAACCGGGAGTAGTCCCTAGGCCTAATACTGATGGTATAGAGTTGACAAACTCAGATGATGAGGAGAGAGATATCGAGGTCATGTTTAATGATGATGTCAGAGTCCAGTGTAGTTACATCACATGGTGAGACAAGTGCTACCTTAGAGCCATATTCCCCTTAGACTATCCTAGGGGGAATCTTGGTCTATGGATGAGATTGACTGAGTCCACTAGTGAGGACTATGAGGCGTCTGAGGATCTTGAGGATACTCAGGATCACCAAGATGAGAGGGAGGATGAGATGGTGGTGGTAGAGGAGGAGGTTGGTATCGAGAGGGAGGAAAGGCAAGAGGGAGATGATGGTGTCGATGAGAAAGAGGAGGAGGATTCCCTCGATCATACAGATCCTCACACCATAGCCCTAGATACTTTAGTAGTAGAGGATGTAGTGAGAGATGTAGAGGAGACAATAGTAGAGAGGTTGATATCGAGCCTATACTGATAATCTCTGACAGGTCTTCATCCCGAGGTACCTAGGCACTACGAGCATGGAGAGGGGAGCGGCTCTAGAACACAAACGACCATGGCACAATCCCCTATTGTATCCAACCCACACTGGTAGGAGGGTGACCCAAGTATATTCTCACTATAGTTTTAAGTTAGTCATTTTAATTCTTGAACAATAATGTTTATGTAATTAATCTTATCCTCTCTTCTATAGTCGGTGTTCAAGAGTGGTGATCTCTTATCGAGAAAACCCTATCCAATATTGTCACTAATTCACGTATTCCTCGCTCTTCACAGATCATGCATATACCCTAGAGGAGTGCGGGACAACATGAGGATCTATTCGATTCAGTACAGATAGAGCTAGAGCTCGAACGAGAGGAGAGGGAGCAGCTACGACATGAGATTTCAGAGGCCTGGATGGAGTCAACCATGTATCGGGGCATAGTTATGGACTGAGATAGGAGGAGCTCATCAAGGAGTCACTCACGATCTTCTACCCACCACTTCACACCTATGGGACCACCATGACAGGGTCCAGAGGTCTTGGGTAGCCACCATCCATAGATGGTGATGATGTATAGAGGCCACATTTTGTTTCTAGTGGTTGACTTTATATATGATGTACCTAAAATTTTTGATTATATATATATGATGATGTTTGTCTCAAATGTGTTCTTCTAATTGCAAAAAAAATGTGTATATTGCTTTGGTTAAAAGTAAAAAAAATTGAAATGTACATGTATGTCTACTTTAATTCTCATGTGATTGATTTCTCAATGCTTCATGATTAAATTGATACACATGTGATTTAAATAAGCAACTAAATGTTCAATTAAATTTGACAAGTGATGATGTATAAATGTGTTTAAGTTAAACTACATAACTAACATGATCTAATTAGTGTTTTAATTATACACAACATGATGTAACTTAACTCAAACACATAAAGAAAATTGTATGATAGCTAGCATAACAAAATGTAAATTCCTAAGAATTTACATAATGAATTCAAGACAACCAAAACTAAAAATATGTTTGTCAAGAATAAAGAAATATAGATTAAATAAAAATTATTTAATACCACATGCTTTAATGAAGACCTACTAACTCATCATACAATTAAGATCAAAGAAACAAAAGAACTGAAGAGAACCTATCTAGGCATAGTAACTACAAAGATGCATAACATTTATGGGTTCGTTAAAAGGCGTACCTTCCATATCTACTATTTTATAAGCACCCGACCCATAGAATTTAGTGACGATATACGATCCAAGCAAATTTGGGCTAAACTTTCCTTTTTCTTCACGTTGTGCAGATTCTCATAGAGCACTAAATCACCCATGGAGAAGGAACTTTTAATAACTTTATCATTGTAACCTCATTGCAAGGATTTATGATATGCTTAAATGTGGTCAAGAGAATTTATACGTTGTTCATTGAGAATTTCAAGTTGTTGAAGGCGTTGCTCTCAATATGAATCATCATCAATTATTCCCTTAACAAAAAATCTCAACAAGGGAATTTCTAACTCTAGAGACATGATTCCATCAACACCATAAACAAGATTATAAGGTGTGGTACTTATAGCTATGCGAACTTGTTTGATAGGCCCAAAGGGCTTAGGTAAACTAAGTATGCCAATCCTTACCATGCTTAATTACAATCTTATGAAGAATTTGCTCAATAATCCTATTAGAGGACTCAGCTTGACCATTAGATTGAGGATAATAAGGTGTTGAAAAATAGTGTTGAATGTGATATTTCTTGAGGAATTTCTTCACATCTTTGTTCTTTAATGAAGTGCCATTGTCAGAGACCAAAGTGGAAGGTATACCAAATTGAGAAATAATGCTCTCTAGAATAAATTGATAGATTACTTCAGCAATAGTAGATCGAAGAGGAACTGCTTCTACACACTTCATAAAATAATTTGTAGTCGTGATGATGAAGGTATGTCATTGGGATGAAGGAGAGGAAATTTTACCAATGAGATCTAAACCCCATAAGGAAAAGGGCCAAGAGGTCACTTGTGACCTAAGTTCTTGTGCAGGAGCATGAATCAAATTATTATGTTGTTGACATTGGTGACACTTTTTAACAAACACAAAGGAGTCTTTTTCCATATTTTTCCATTGATATCCCATTTGGAACAACCTCTAAACCAAAGATTTGCCCCCAAAATTCCCCCCTCAAGAACCTGAATGCCCCTCCTTAAGGGCAACCGAGATCTCAATTTTGTTAAGACAACGAAGGAGAAGACCATGATAACCTCTTCTATACAGAACATTAGAAAGGATAATGTATCTAGCAGCTAATTTATGGATTCTGTACCTAGCATTTTTAGTTATAGAATATGGAAATGTACCAACGATCAAATATCTTGAGATATGCAAGTACCATTCATCAAAATCTAGAGCACAACAATAAACTACATCACTAGGATTATTAGTAATAGCTGGAGAAGAAAGGTTGTGAATAACAAAACTAAGATCCACCATAGGATCCTGTAGGGATACAAGAGAGGAAACACATGCCATTGCATCGGAATGCCAATTATCCTTTCAAGGAATGGGCTCCATGGTGTAAGAGGTGAATTTCTCCAACAAAGATATGGCCAAGTCTCGATACTGATAATTTATCAAGTGCTTAGCTTGATATACCCCTGTAACTTGTCTAATGATTAATTAAGAGTCGCCGTAGATGTGTATATGTTTAACATTCAAAGCTAAAGCCGCTTTAAGACCAACTATAAGGGCTTCATACTCAACAATGTTGTTGGTACATAGGAAATTGAGACATTAAGACAAGGGGATAGGTTTTCCAGTAGGGGATATTAGGATAACACCTGCTCTCGAACCTGTTCGACACCTAGATCCATCAAAATATAATTCCTAGGTTTCGTCAGTGTCAACAGGAAGAACAAATTCATTAGGGAAAGATTCTTGATTAGGTAACGTGAGGGGTGAAGGCGCATCAGCTAAATGGTTGGTTAATGTTTGTCCTTTAATTGCCTATTGAGAAACAAATTTAAGGTCAAATTCAGTCAACATCATAACCCATTTTGCTAGACGTTCTAAGAGATTAGTTTTAAAAAAGAGATATTTTAAAGGATCGAATTTGATAATAACATGAACCTCAACATTCAAAAGATTGTGTCTCAACTTCTGTGTTGCAAAAACAAGAGCAAGACATTATCTTTCTATCCTAATATATCTAACCTCATAATTAACTTATCATGTATGGCTTATGTACTAAACCAAGAATTCTTTACCATCACTATTATGTTGCACAAATAAAGTTGTGAGAGCATGTGAAGAAGCAGTCGTGTATTTAAGAAAAGGCTGGGTAGGAATAGCGGGTTGCAAGACAAGAGGATTAACCAAATAAGCTTTCAAATTTTCAAAGGCTTATTGACAATCCTCGTTCCATTAAAAGGTGATGTTTTTCTTAAGCAATTGAGTAAATGGGAAAGTTTGATCTGCAAGTTGTGATACGAACCTATGGATGGCTCAAATTTTTCCTTGCAAACTTCTCAACTGAGAGATGTTTTGGGGAGGTGGCATGTTAACTATCCCATCTATTTTCTTTGTATTCACCTCAATACCATGATGCAAGATTATGAACCCTAATAGTTTTCCACTATCCACACCAAAAACAAAATTTTGAGGGTTCAAGTGCATTGTACTTGCAAATTATTTCAAAGATTTGATGAAGGATCTTAACATGATCTTGGAGAGATATATACTTAGCTAAGATGTCATCAACACAATCTTCTAAGAGTTTATGCATGTAGTCATGAAGATAAGAGTCATAGCATGTTAATAAGTAGTGCCAACATTTTTCAACCCAAAAGGCATCATGACCCAACAAAATGTACCCTATGGAGTAGTGAAAGCAGTTTTGAATTGATCTTGAGGATAAATGAAAATTTGATTATATCTCGAGAAACCATCCATAAAGGATAAAAAAGCATGACCAATAGTAGAATCTACTATCATATCAATGTTTGGAAGTGGAAAATCATCTTTCAAAGAAGCCTTATTGAGATCTCAAAAATTGGTACACATCCTAATTTTGTTATCAGGTTTGGCAACAACAACGATGGTCAAAATCTAAGGGGAATAATCAATAGGGTGAATAAAGATTGCGTCTAAGAGCATTTGAATTTCAGCTTTGACAAGAAAATCTATTTTAGGATTAATCTTTCTAATTTTCTGCTTCACAGGTTTAGCATCGAGAATTAAGACAATGTTATGAGTGACAGTTTTAGGATCAATGCCAAGCATGTTAGAATAGATCCAAGCAAAGATTTTGGGAATTTGTGTAGTAACTCAGAGTATTCTTTTCGTTCCTCAGTTAAACATTTTCCAATCTTTATGATCTTTTCTTAATTACAAGAATCCATGGTGACATCGATAGTATTACTTATAAGAAGGCTACTTTGTTGAGGAACATCCATTGGTTGAGGGAATTCCTTAATCATCTCATCATCATCTTTAGGTAGTTCAGTGTTTTCCCCAAAGTATGTTTCCTCATTTAAACAATAAGGAAATACATGATTATAATGATATCGAGGAAGGTCATCATAAGCTTCTAAAAACTCAGCTAAGGAATCACTATTAGAAAAGACATCCAAAGAAGGTGATTGGGAATCAGGTTCAATGTACTCAGGGTGTTTTAATGAAAGAGAATTAGGAGAAGAGAAAATAACATTGAAATTAAGAGATGGTCTCTTAGAGGCTTTGGTGGGTTTAAAGGGATTATATCCAAGCCCGAAAGATACCTCATGGGCATTATTTTCTAAAGGAACCTTTACCCCTTGTTCCTGAGCACAACAACCATTGCCATTATACCCACTCTTAGCTAAGATGTAGAAACTAGGACCATAAAGTGCAACCATTTCCATGAGGGAAGACAAATTCTCATAAGTTTGAATGTTATAATTAGTTGAAGGGGGTTGGGATGTAGTATTTGAAGCAACCATAAAATTGTTACTTAGTTGTTTAGACAAAGTGGATTGCTTTTTAGGTTCATTCATATCTTTCTCCTTGTATATCTTAGGTTCTCTTGGAGGAACTTTATACTCTCCTACAAAGATTGGTGTAAAGTCTAAAGATCCTCAGTCATCACCTAAGAGCACCTCTTCAGGAGAAAAGGTTTCCTTAGGAGAAGACTTAGATGGAGCATAATCCTTTATAGGAGCATTAAAATCACTAGAAGAAACACGAGTATTTGGGGAACAAGGAATACTTGGAGAAACATTGGAGGTAGTTGAGGAAGAATCTACCGAGGAAGATTTAGAAGATGTTTGTAGGCAATCTTGTAAATTGGTATCAACAAACAAAGTATACATCTTATTGTTGTAAATGAACTTAACTTGCCTATGCAAAGTAGAGGGAACAACTTCCATGCAATGAATCCATGGTCATCCTAATAACAAATTGTAAGTCAAATTATTGGGCATGACATGAATAGGTGTGGGTAAAATAATGGGTCCTACCTTAATAGGTAAGGTTATAATACCTAGCAAAGACCTAGCAACATTATCAAAGCCACGAATAGTAAGAGAATTTGGTTTGATGAGTGATGTATCCACCTTAATCTTGTGTAATAGATCAACGCTACAAATGTTGAGGCTAGAACCATTATCTACAAGAGTTCATTGTATAACATTACCATTAATAAGGACAACAATCATAAGAGGATCATATTGGTGTTGAACCTCATTAGAGGGTAGTTCATCTTGTGTGAATATAATTTGAGCTTTAGGTGTCATCATGGAGTCAATCATAGAAGCCATATTATTAGGTGTCACTATGGGTGGGACATCTAAGGTCTTTAAGGTGTCTTGTAACAATATTCCATGATGTACATAGGAAGTTTGAATTAAATCCCAAAGGGATATCTTGGCAGGAGTAGCTTTAAGTTGTTCAATAAGGTCATACTCCTTACCAAGAGCTTGTGAGATACAACGTGCTTGTGGAAGAATAGGTTGAGGATTAGGAAGTGAAGATGGAATAACTGGAGGAGGATTAGGTTTCCTATTGTTTCTTGTGTTGTATGTATGTGGAACCAAATTATAACTCTCTCTAGTTATTTGCTTAGCATACTCATAGGGATTCTTAGTGGGATATCCTCCTTGCATAGTAATAACGGGTTTATTAGGAGTGCAAAAGGCATCATTATTATAACCACCTTGAACCATCAAAAGAGGCTCATTAAGAGTTTGAGTATTTGGAGAAGGACTAGCACCTTGAACTGTGAAAACGGGTTTATTAGGCCATAATCATTCACAGTTATCATATTGATCAAGGGTGGTTTGGAAACATGCAAAGAAGATTTAGTAGGGTTGAAATCATCAAGTGGTTCATAGAGAGGATTATCAACCTCAAACATTATTTTATGAATAGGTTTTTCTTCAAATTGAATGAAAGGGACTTCCTCATAGAGAGGATTGTTAATGATAGCAAACCCTTGCAACTTATTAGCATTCTCTTGTTCTAAAGTATCCTTCAAGGAGTATGCATTTTAGGAGAAGAATCAACATTACTCTTCAAAGCTTCATCCTTAGGGGGGTAAACATTAACAATCTCCTTTTGAACTAGGAAATCTTCATGAATAAAGCCAATTTGGGAAGGAGAAGTGTTATAAATGGAATGGTCAATCATATCACCCTCCATAATATCATCTTCTTTCATGTATGGACTTTCATCAAGGGGAAAAAAATGAAGATAATAATCAGTATCATCATCTAAAGGTTCATCCCAAATAGGTATATCATTGAGAGAAGTGTTACAAATATTTTAACTTAGGATCATTGATTTAGGGTTTGCAACATAGAAGGGAGAAGCCACTAAATGTTGTCACTTAGGACAATTACATTCAAAAGAGGAAAGGGAATCCACTAGATTCAGTCACAAATCGAATAAGGACTGAATACTAAATGGATTGAATTAATTTTGATATCCGCTTTTGTAAATTGAAATATTGAAATTAGGTAAAGTGCTGAATAATTAAGGTAAAACTAAGAAAGCAGTGAGCTATAGATGCGGGATTTTTGCACGCACCTAAATCTGAGCAGTAAATGCAGATTTAGACTTGATTCTAGAAAAAACTCCAAAAATGTCAAGGCCGAGGAGGTGGGCGCCTTGGTCCTCCTACTTTTTCACACGTAGAAAAGGGTTGATTCATCTCTGCAAATAATGCTGGGTAAAAGCAAAAAACTGTGTCACGTTTCAGAGCAACTTATCAGCACAAGTGAATTTAAGTAATTCTGACTAAAATTTAATTTTAGTCAAAGATATGGTCTATAGAGATTCATTATAGCTATCTTATATATGGGCCACAAATTTTCCAATTTGAATTATCTACTAAATGTATATTTTATACCACTTTGGGCCTAATTACTAAAAAAAAAAAAAAAACTTTTTTTGAAAAACTCGATGTTTCAACAACTCCCACTCTTATAAATAATAATTTTTTGAAATGTAAAAATACCCTTTTATAGATCTATAAGAGAATTTTCAAAAATATATATCCTTAAATAATTTTTTATATTTTATATTTTATTTTTATTGAAATTAGGTCATCAACACTAAAATATAAGGTTGATTATTTGGTAAAGGAAAAATACTAAAATTTATTTTAAAAATTTGAAAAAAATAAATGCACTAGAGAAAAGCATCTATGTCAAGATGATATAATTATTTTATAATTTGGACAAATAAATAAGAAAAAAGGTGACGCCAAATGGAAAGAGTTATATTTCAGAATACACAACTTTTCAAATTTATTGAAAAATATATATACATAAAAAATATTTAAAAATATATTTTTGCACTAAAGTTTCAAGTTATCAATATACACAAAAAAATTGAAGAAAAAAAGGTAAAATTTACTATATAAAGTGTGACGTCGCGTGTAACTTCAATTTGAGCATTTTATCAGCAACTAAATTATAGTATTTACTTTATAAGAAAGTGATGCTTTGCGAAATGGACAATGGTTAGACTAAAGCCTGTGGTCGTATAACACACAAAAACACAAGAAACTGTTAGTGTTAATCAACCAAAAACTAATCTAAGCAGGCATATCAAAAGAGACACTAAAAACATGATAAATGATTTAACTATGGAAGTAAATACCACAAGACATCTCCAAATGTCTTTTAACATGCTCTTAGCTCCTTCTCCTTTGTTCCTCTCCTCTCCAAGTTCCAAATTAGTGTAGCTCTCAGCAGCTTTTTGCACTATGGATGCTTATGGAGGTTCAAGATTGAAATGTTTACTCTAAAATGCTATGCAAATGTGAACAAAAGCTAATATTAGATGCTATGATGCTAAAATGATTTATTTTAGGCCAAAATAACACTATATTAGTGATTTATGCTAAATGCTCTCTAAAATTCACTATAGATTAAATGCATACAAGTTTTCAAGATCTGGATTATGAGGAAATGGGCTCTATTTATAGGAAAAATGGAGCAATGGATGGTTGAGATTGAGTAATCTCAACAAGGGTTAGGATTGAATGATATTCAATCCATGTGAGGGCTTTCAACCCAATCCCAGGATGACAAGTGTCAACATGAGATAGGTTGAGAGGAGAGGGAATAAGCATTAAATGCTTGACATGACCTGAAGGTTAACTTGGGAGTTGAGGTCAAGGTTAGGTTGAATGAATAAGTTCTTTATTCAAAGAATAAAGCTTTTATCTGATGGATAAATTTTTGTGCAAAGGTAAAAGGGATAACCATGGTCAAAGCAATAAATGTTTGAGGAGACACATGAATGCAAGTTGAATTAACCATAAATGGTTATGTAAGAGTCATTAATGGTCATGTAAGAGCCATTAGTGGTTTGGAAGACTTTAGAGGTTAAATTGTTGAACACACAAAGCATTAAATGTTTTTCAAAGACTTTTGGAGTCTTTGAGAAGTGACTCCAAGTTGCTTAGGAATGTAACAATAATTAGGGGATGAATTAGGTCAATTAGGAAGGGTTAAGAAGAATCTAGAAGGGGGTTTAAGAATGCAAGTGGATTTGGTGGGTGAGGGAAAATAGGATTTTTATTAAAATAAATTTCATTTTTTTTTTCATAAATGTGTGCAAGTTGCATTTTTAGGAAAATGCTGGGGGGGGCGGGGGGTGGGGGGTTGATGATTTAAATAAATGTTTTAATTAATTTATTTAAAAGAGGAAAAGGGGATTAAATTGAATAAATAAGATTTATTCATTTAATTGATTGTGAATTTGGTTTAATGAATTAATTAAAATAAATTGAATAATTTATTTAATTAATAGGAGAATGTTTGAAGATGAATTAATTAAATATTAATTTAATTAATTGTTGGCTAGTGGGTTTTTAATCAAATAAATACGAAATATTCATTTAATTAAAATGGACAGATTTATGTGACTACAGAAAGTATATTCAAATAATTTTTAATTTTTTTTTAAATTACAAACATAAAATACACAAAAAATATACGTTTTATTAGTTGACATCATTTCACAATTTAAAACATATATTTCACTTTCTATTGATTCAATCTAAAAAGTTGAATCAACATTGGTCATTTCCTTTATAAAAGTGTGACACAACTTTGTACTTTTACCTTGCTTATTCTGAAGATCGCAACTCCATACCTATTTCTTACACACAGAAACAAGGGAAAATAGGTTGGGAATAGGGGTTTGCCTAAGCCAAACCCCGGTTTAGGAATTAACCTTGAATGAAATATTGCAAATACTTGAAATAAATGATGGATAATGAATCTTTTCTTCTTGGATGTAATTACATATGTTGTATGAAATGGCATGAACATGACAAAACCCTAATCACACACATATACTTGCAAATGGATGATGTAAAGTTGCTCCACAATTGATAGATGAAGAATATGCAGCCTTGAAGACCTCGAGAAATGCTTGATGATGAATAATTTAATGCCTGATTGTTTGATTATAGTGCTTTGAATATATCCATCTATATCCAAAATGAGAGGGGAAGAACTCCTTATATACTTGCCTGTCGTCAAACATATTAATTTTCTAACATAGGCCGACATGAAGAAAGGTTTCCTACTCAAATTTGAGATAGGGAAAAGGGTTTACATTGGGGCCCAATTAGGGAGGACCATGGCCATGCCTTGGTCCTACCCCATATTTGGGCCAAGGTTTAGGGTCCCAACAAGGTGGAATGAGAAAATATGGCCATTATTTCATGGTGAAAGCATAAATGAGTCATGATCAAGCATGAGGAATGAGAACACTAAGGTGAGAGGCCCAAATGCAGTCAAAATTACAAAGGGTGCAATTTTAAGATGCTACATTTAACCCCCACTTTAGCAGGAGTATGAGCTTATGCAAATACTCATGGTAAAGTAGAAGAAAGAGGAATGAAGAAGATGATGAATGTGGAGCAAGATCACAAGGAGTATAAGATGTCACTAATTTCAAGGAACCAAGCCCCCAATATTAGGATCTTAACTCACTCAAACATATGGAAGGACATACAAAAACAAGACAAACACAAAAAGTCAAATAAAGACAAAAAGGCAAACAAAGGCAAAAGACACAAAAAGACACACAACAAAAGATAAGAACCAAAAATAAGACCTCAAGTCAACTAGCCAAAGAGACCTCAATATTAAAATGTCTCAACAACAATATCATTCTTGAAAAAAATGCCATCTCACGAGCACAAGTGATCACGTAAAAGAGAAAAGCAAGCATCATCCATTAACTATCAATAGCAAAGCTATAAGTTCATGAGAAGAAGAGAGATAACATGAATACACACTAGATGTGTTCTTCTAGGTGATCCATGAGAAGAAGGATGAGAGAGGAGAACATAGACACCTCACCCCTAGATGTTTGCTTCTAGGTGATCTATGTTGGGGAGGAGAGTAGGAATAGTCTTAGCCCTATTCCGCTAGTTCCATTCATCCGCGTGTGTGTATGCAAGTGATGTTCGGTTTCAAGTGTATAACTCCCCGTGTAAGAGTTTGTTTCATCCAGTTTTGAGTGTGCTTCAACCTATTTAAGACATGTAATATAAATGCAAATACCAAGAGGCGACTGTGTGTGCAAATGCCAAGGGGCGAATATGTAAATTTTGGGAACATCTCGTTTATGAGTTTTGCTTTGGTTTTGAGAATGTGTAACCCTGATTAAAACACATAAATGTCTGGTTTCAAGGACATCCAATGTAAGAGTTTTCCTCTAGTTTTGGTGTTGTGTACCCCTATCTAAGACATATATCAAATGTTGTGTCTATTTTCGGGTGTGAAGCACCTCGTGTAAGAGTTTGTTTCCTCTAGTTTCGAGAATGAACACCCTATTTAAGACATACAAAAATATGGTACAAAGGGAGTGATATGGGTGCCCCCCCTTAAGATGTCCACATAGCCCTATGTTGATGTCTTAAGGAAGCTAGAAATAAGGATACCAACCTTCAACACAAAGGAGATATCATTTAGGAAACAATGTCATAAATCCAAGCTAAAAGAGGGAATACTCTTATAAGAAAGGATAAGATAGTTGAAAAAGAGATATCTTGCAACAAGTGTAAAGGAGGTCCTTGGAGGAGAAGAGATCTTTGCTCAAAAGTCCTACCTCCTAGAGGATTTTCATGAACAAACATAGCACCTTCTACCAAAAGAGGGGAAGTAGAACAAGAATGCATGCCTTCCCCCTATTGCTAGGTGAAAGATATTCTTGATGAAGGATGACACACTTTTAAACCAAGGTGAGGGGGTAAGTTTATGATAGGTGTACATCACCAAGTGAAAAAGAGGTTGTAGCCAAGGATTTACACCTCTTGCATAAGAGAGAATCATTGAGAAAATAACAACTACACACAAGGAATGATATCAAATCATAAGAAAACACCACTCAACAAAGGAAAAGTAGATCCTTAGAAAGGATAAGAAAGAGATAAATTATCCCCCCCCGTGTAAGGACAATGAGAAGAATTACACAACTTCCAAAGAGAGATTATTCCTAAGAGATGTATTGTTGAAAACAAAGAATAGGTCCTAACAAGGGACACAAATGTACTCACACGAAGGATGATTCTATGCAAGAAAGGACATCACGTTATGAATAATGCAATAAAAAAGAAGAGGCAATATTCAAAGTGAAAGGGTGAAAATAAGGATCACAAATTCCTCTAAGGAGAGATTATTGATAAGAGACATACCATTTCAAGCAAAGAATAAGTCCTAAAAAGGGACACACATGTACTCGCATGAAGATGATTCTATGCAAGAAAGGACATCACATTATGAAAAATGCAATCCATAAAGGAAATAGTGAAACCTTAGAAAGAAGAGAGATAATATTCTTGCCCCCCAAGCATAGAGACAAAAATAAATAGACTATTATGTTGCTCACTAAGTCTGATTGCACTTAAAATTGTACCACCATGTATGACAATGAGCCCCCAATAGGTAGGCTAACAATGTCACATAGTGAGGAGAAACATAATAGGGACTTGAATGTTATTTGAAATGATTATGAGAAATATGACATTCATTGTCAGATGTTATTTTTGACACCTATATCAATATAATGTTGTATTTTTGTTTTCAAAGCTTGACACTCATTAGTGGAATGACCATGAATTTGATGACACTTTTAAAAAGAAGATTTTTCAAGATGTTGTCTACGTTTCCTTCTTCTTTTAGGCTGAAGAAGAGAGATTAAATTGGCATGGAGAAGATCAAACAAAACATTTTCTTGTTGTAATACCATATGGAAATGAGAAGGTGTGGATTCACTAGATAATGGAGGAGGGGATGTTGACAAAGGCAAAGGTCGGAAACTTATATTTTCACTATAAAAGTATGATTTCTCATGACTTTCAATACTTTATTGCACACATCCTAAAACTTGTCCATTGTATCCATGTGTAGGATCAAGAGAAGATTTACTCTTAGGTGGAATTGGATTGAAGTTTAAAGAGGCCCAATTAATTTCTAGACATGCATTATGGTAACAATTTTGATTATCAAATTCAGACATCTTAGATTTTCTAGAAAAAGGTGTGAAATTTAAGGACCCCCAATCATCCTCTAAGAGTTCTTCTTTAGTAGGAGATGGTGCACTTGTCTGAATTGTTGAGAGGATTGTAGGAACTAACAAATCATATTGTTATTCAATTCACATGTTCTCATCATTTTCCAAAGTAAACACTTCATTATTATATGTGTAAGGCACAACATGATAATTAGGAAAAATCATAAGGCTCTTCATTTTTTGGGAGAGAGAGCATGATAGGAAATAGTATTATCCTCTTGCTCTAAGTCATCTTTATGATTAAGAAAAACATTAGGAAAGGGACTATCATATGTAATCAATGCTTCATCTCTAGGGGGAAGATCATGAAAAGAAGGTATGGTATCACTAGGAGAAGTAGCCATAATATCATCCTCTTGCACCAAATAATCCTTATGAGGGAGACACTTTTTAGGAGAAGAAGGAACACGGTTCTCCAAAGATTCATCTTTAGGAGGGAGATCTTTGAAAGAAGTGTCCATATTCCCTTTTTGCACCAATGTGCCCTCATTAATGAGATCAATTTTGGGAGAGGGTAAAACATAGCTATGAATGAAAGAGAAAACTAAATTATCATCATATGCATGAAAGGGAAAATCATTCAAACATCTTTAATGTAACTTGAAATTAGAAAAATAAGATAAGAGCTCCATATGCACTTATGATCAAACTCATATGCCATTTAACCATAATAATGTTCACCCTACACATGCAAAATAATTGAATAAAGGAGGGAAAATTGGAATTTGAAACTTGCAAAATAATTGAATAATGCAAAATTTTAGAAAAATAATTATTATTTTTTAATCGGTAATATTTGTATTTTATTTATTTAAAACTAAACAGTACATCTTCAGTAAGATAATAAGCTATCAACCAGTTCCCTAAAACCACCCACAAAATTTATCCAAACCCCTCACCCAAAAAAATGGAAATTAAGAACCAGTAGCTTGCACGCCCACTAACCCCACACCCCCATGCTATGAGTACAGAAAATCACACAGTACATCTTGCCATTCAAAAATCTAGCAAATTCTGCTTGAAACGTTCTTAACGAAAATCAGAAAGTTTAAATTTTCAACAAAAAATTTAACTAAACCAAAAAAAAGAGGAAATTCGCACCTAGAAGTACCCTAGCATGCTATGACGAATTCATCTCTCTTCCTTCACATCTCTTTCAGCCAAGGCAATCGATTCACCGGCCACCCTGAGTTGGCAAGAAACTCCTCCTCTTCCCACGTGTGAATCTCCTTTCCTTCTTTCTGCATCCTTGCCCGCTGCCCCTCGTGAAACTGGTTTTTCTGACTCACCACCGCTTCCACCCGCCACATCACCCCCTACATATTTTTTTGCCATTTCTGTAGATAATTTCCTCATTATCGACCTCCTATGCCTCAATTCCTCTACCACACTCTCCCCATCCTCCCGTTGAATCTCATCTTCAATGTCCATAATCTGGACAAATATTAACAGTCCTTCCCATCCTTGCTTCGCATCAACCCTAAAGCGAGCTCTGGCTTCTTCATGATGGTAGAGAAATTGGATACGCGAATGCCTCACCCTAACTCCTCATTCTCCTCCAGGATACCTTCAACAAGATTAAAACCCCATCTTGGCACCACCCACTCTAGCAGGGACCCCAAATTTAATAGATACTCTCTTGGAACAATTCTCTGCAAGACTTTCCTCACCTCTTCACAGGTGTGTCCCAACTCCAAGACCCACGCCATGAGGAGCAAGCAGATGTCTGCTCTGCACCTATAATGGTGGTCGATTACAACCACCTCTTCTCCCAAAACTAGTCGAATTGCCTTCAAGAGTAGAGGGTCTTTTGCCAGGAACATTTTCTTGAGCTTCTTGGGAGGGACAGGTCCTTGAAAAGTTGACATAAGCTTGGAGTATTCTAGAGGGAAATTCGCTTCCTTTTTTGAGCTCGCTGAGGATTGCAAAAAATTTCGATGAAACCTGATTAAAATTTGGTTTCACCAACTTACCAACTCTACTCATTAAATGTGCGAGCATTACAAAATTGGTATTCAATGCATAACACTCCACCATCATCGCCATTTTAGAGCATGTTGCAATAAATGCTCATTAACTCAACCTTACGTAGTAAAAAAATTGGCTTTCTGACAGGAAATTTGAATTGTTTGTCATACCAACTTGGCAAGCGATCTTAACTCCATTTAATGGTTTCTTTTTTGCTATCCTGCCACCTCACCTCCCCTAGTGCGAGATCACATGCATCATTCGACAACGCATCCACAATAGCATTTCCATCTCTTTTCACATGTGAGATGCAATAATTTTTGAAAGATTTCAGTTTTTCACTTATATTATTTACATATTTGTTCAATTTCCAGCACGGTGTGTGGCCTTTTAATCAAAGCCTGGACTACAATTTGGGAATCACCCTCCAAGTGTAACTTCTTCACCTTCATATTTGTTGCTAATTAAACTCCTAGTAAGGCCGACTGAGCTTCTGCCTCATTATTAGTGCCATCTTGAAGCCTTCTTGCACCCGTACATAGGATCTTCCCTTCATCATCACAAGCCACACATCCCGCGCCTAAAATCCCTGGATTGCCTTTTGATGCCCCACCAAAAACTATTTTCACCCACCCCTTCTCTGGTTTTGACCACTTCACCGTCTCCCCATCCAAAGGGTCTTTTAAAGGATTAACACTAGGGAACCCATGAATGGGTCTAGAAAAATGATTATTCAATTACATAAGAAAAGAATAATTTAAATTTAAAAATTAGGGCTTTGTGAAAATAACCTCTTAATTTTAAAAATTTAAATTTAAAATTAGGGCCTTGTAAAAAGAACCTCTTAATTCTAAAATTAAATTTAAAATTAGATCTAAGCTTGAAATTGAAATGATTAATCCAAAATTGGGCAACCCACAAGGTTAAATTAAATTTAAAAATTAGGGCTCTTTTAATTAACCACTTAATTTTTAAAATTAAATTTGAAATTTGATCCAAGCTTGCAATTTTGAATTTGAGGTAGCTTTAAAATGATAAATTAAAAATTCAAACAACCCACAAGCTCAATTTTTAAAAATTTAAAAATTAGGGTTTTTAAAATAACCACTTAATTTTAAAATTTGAATTTGAAATTAAACTTCTAGATAAAAATTTGAATTTTGAAATTGAAAAACGCTCACATTTGAAATAATGAAGCCAAATTAAGGAATTTACAAGCTCAATTTTGAATTTAAAAATTAGGGTTTTAATGAAATTAACCTCTAAATTTTTAAAATTTGCAAGGAAATCAAACTTCTAAATGAAATTTTAAATTTTAAATTGCATAAACATTTAGATTTGAGAACATAAGTCAGAAATAAGGGTGTAAGGAGTCGAGTTCACCAAAATGTGCTGGAAAAAATGGAATTGGGTAAACTAAGACCTAATCCCACTCTCATTCACACATTGGAATACGAAAGAGCCTAAGGAGATGATTCATTTTGACTACTTCTCGCACATGTGCACGAGAGAGAGAGAGAGAGAGAGAGAGAGAGAGAGAGAGAGAGAGAGAGTCAAGGAATGTCTTTAGGGTTTTTATTCCTTTGCTGCTTATGAAGAGGAGATATGAAAAATGCAGTGATATGATTAACTAAGCTAGAGAGATGACCTAAAATGCTGAGATAAACTGAAATATAGGAAAATGTAAAACTGAGACAGACATAAAGTATAGAACTAGAAAATGAATTCAGATGTGCACCTATCACCAAAATTTGATCTAGAATGAGTCGAACTGAGGCACTGGACACCTTGGCCCCTGATGTCTTACTAAGCTGAAACTTTGGAAACTAGAAATTGAGACTCTACATTGTTGAATTACCACAGAAATCCAAAAAACTCAGAGGACTCGAAAGAACGAGATCTGCACCTGTGTGTTCTGCCTTTTTTGAAGATCATGCCTCTGTTAGATCTATGTACCTACACTTGCAACTTGAAAAATGGTGTTTGGGTGGCTATATAGGGTTTTTCCTTAGTCAATCCCCTTGTTTTGGTGATTTCCACCTCCACAAATAACCAATAATGTATTTAAAATGTGTGTGCAGGAACCTTGTGTGTATAAGATCCTAAATGTATTAAAATGCAAGATTAGAGTTCTATCCTACGATATGAGAATAAAACCCTAAATGAATATAAATTGAATGTGAATGCTTCAAATAAAAAATACAATGATGGATATAAAGCATGAATGTAAATCTGAAAACAAGTTTTGTGAAGCTCACATAAAGACATGAAAATAACATGAAACCATAGAAAACCCTAAGGAGAGGTACATTCCAATCAACAGTCGGTGATCTCCTATTATTCTTCAATATCTTCAAAGCTTCAATTGATGACGAAAATGGCTAATGAAGACTTGATAAATGCTTGATTTGTTGATTGAAGACTCCACATAACCTAAAATTTCACTTCATAAGAGGCTCCTTCAATTGCTAGAGTTGTTGGATCCTTTAAATGAGAAAAAGAAAGGTTATATGTATGAAACCCTAACTTTGTTTTTTTATCATAGGGCGACCTAGAAATGATATTTTTTCAAATCGAGTCAAATTTAAACATTATAATATCACCAAAACATGATCTCAAAATTCGGGGAGAAAAAGTTGGGACCAAGGTGAATCGCCTCGGTCCGATCAACTTTTTCTTGAATTTTTAGGGATGCGAAGTATCATTATTATGAGGTGATCCCCAAGAGGATGCGACAATTCAAGATGTTTTGATATGCGAAATCAGGCCTTGAAGGTCGAACTAGGACATAATTAGGTCTTTGATGAATTAATTAATTGAAAGAATAAAAAGAGGCACTCTTAGAATTAAGGGCCCAATTTTATGATGTGTAGAGGGATGAAAGAGGAAATTAGATTTTATTAAATTAATTAATTAAATGCTTAAGGGAATTTTAAAATGCAAGATGCAACACACTAAAGCGAGTAATAACTTTATCATGGAATTGTACCAACCAATTAAGGGTGTACAATTTACGATGCTACACATATTCTATATTTTAGCCACCCTACCCATCATTTTTTTGGTATAAAGGAATTAACACTAGTCCACACTGCATTTGTTAAGCCCTAATTAGTCATACCCTATAACCTTTGGCCATATGAGCTACAAGGAATTTTTTGTGAAAAATGTTTGAACTAATTAATAAATTAGTTAGTATTGATCAATTTGATTTTAAAAATTATAATAAAACAATCAAGGCCATTAACCACTCAAATTTTATAATTTATCAATTGAATGGATGTTAATTGGCACTAATTTATTATGAAGCATTTATATGTAATATTTTTACCATAGTAAGCTACATATGTGTAATGGAGTATCACTTAGAATTTTGGAGGCATATTTTAATTAGCCAAAGTATTTGTCAATACCATTAAATTGTGTCATGCATGAGGACCATTTTTATAAATACAATTATAGTTCCATGTTGTGGTTGAGGTCATAATCACCTTGAAATCACAACATATATTTTGGGTCATGGTCCTGACTACCCAACATTTAATATTATATTTTGCCATATTTTTATTCCATTATTTTACAACTTGTTAGGTTTCACAAATTTGATTTATATAAATATAATTAAAACCCTAATTATCTTGCTTACAATTTATATTGGTGTGATTCTTGAATTATTACATCCTTTGAGAATTCTACTTTGGACTTCTACCTTTGGTTTCATTTTGTTATCTTGAATTCTATTTTTTGTGTCATAGACAAATAGAGACATTAGTGAGTTAATGAAAGGAAAGTGATAATTTCTTTCTTTATTTAATAATGATGATTTCTCTTATTTATTTATCTATTGAGTTTCATTTTTGCAAATGGTATTGAATAGTGATACATCTAGAATCCATGAAATTATGGTTCCTTTTGTTAATAGTGTTTACTTGCATAACCATTTTTACAAGTAATTCTTCGAAGCCAATAAGTCACAATGTTTGGAGGGATCTACTCTAGCAATGAAAGTAATGGTGTAGGTGAGATGATAAGTGGTAGTATAAACCACATTTCTATCCAATTTTATCTCAACTACTTGATTAACACAATAATGCGCCTTGCATTTATCAAATTACATGAGGTTAGCTAGTGAAATTGTCTTTCATTAACAAAGGACTTATGGAATGGTGTTCCACCTAGCTCCACATCCAATGTGGGCAACTAATGGTAGGGTGGTTTCAGTATTTTGGAATTATGTAGTGATGTTAGTTTGGAGATTCTAGATGTATTGATCACTTTAATAAGCTTGGTAGATTAGGGCTTTGAAATTTTTGATAAAGCAACTAGATTTTGTGTATTCATGTATCATGAGGAGATTTAGGGTTATTTGGGATACTCTATATTTATCCATCCACATATTCCACTCTATTTGGCTATGTAGCAAGGACACAAATCAACTTAGTTGTAATTTTCCCACATATAAGTTAAGCATGAAAGTATGGTGGTGCCCTAAAATAAACTCACGATTGAATAATACACACATCTAATTTTGTATTTATTGAAAACTTTGAAAATAAGTTTCTAAAAAATCTGCATCATTTTCAAATTCAACTAGAAATTTTATAGAAATTGGCATAAAATTTCCACTTTAAGAACTTATGAATAAAAAATGTATACATATACTAGAAGGCCTCCCCATGGCTAGTAGTGTAGCAATAAATTCATGCATGCTGGATTCACCACAAATGTGTCATGTTTAGTCCTTGGCAAAGAGTGTTCAAATCTCTTCGAAGTTGAGTATATTTTGCTCTCAATCTAAGCGATTTGAATGACCTGATACATGACTCCAAGGGGAAAGATATTTGGATCCATACTTAAATGATAGGAGGCATGGCCTCATGATGAGAAGAAAACTCAAGGAAGTCATCCTTTCTAGAATTATCACTCCAAGCTTGAGCTAGGTCATTCTGGAATTGGTGTATGACTTCGGCATCAAAATCTACTTTTGTATGTGCTTCTTGTAGGGTATTTTATTTGGCCTCCAATTGTTATTTTATTTAATCAAGTATTAGCTCAAAATCTTGTCTTGCATACTATATAGCATCTTGTTCTTGGACTATATCATCTCATAGGTGACCAACAATTTGTAAATTTTTTAAATCCTTTTTTGACATTCTTGCAAGTATTTCTTTACTTTTCAAAGAGCAAGAGCTTGAGCAAGTTTAATGTTTTCTCTACATCAAGTTGAGGCTCAAGTTCCTAAATTAGTTTTTTGACCTCTCTTCAAGAGGTTTTAAAGGGCTATAGTGGTAATGGAGGCTTCTTCAAGAAGAGACTACCTGGAATCCATACAAACTCAATGACTCTACAACTTCATCCTCGGCTTCCTTATAAACCCAAAGGTGACATCATCTTCTTATTTGCGACCTGAGAGGAGAAGCTTGTGAATGTGATACTTATAGGATGGTTGGTCCTAGTAATGCAAGGGAAACAATTGATTCCTCTTCCTCCTTTAAATGATTCATAGGGGGATCAAGATTAGTCTATGGCTTAATGAAATGTAAGGTGTTGACATTTGGAAGATCGAATTGTAGGCATCTTTTCCTAATTTTGTATTTTTAGTCATAGGGGTCCCACTCTAGAGGAATCCCTATCACTTTTTCCAAACATCTTCCTATTTCAAGAAGTGGTGTTTGATAATGAGGTGGATGAGTCCATGATGGTGATTTTTCTATTATGGTGATGGATTTTCATGACCATATTGTACGAGGTGTATAAAAATGAAGGAAAAATTATTAGAGTAGTTGGGTGAGTAGCACCATGAAGGAGACAAGTTATAATGCACATACATGGTGCTATAATAGTATTGTATTAGTCATTGTAGGTGAAGAGCTTAATGGCCCAAATACTATCATGGCACATGGATCTCAAAGACTATAATGTTCTATTCCTTTTGGTTTCCCATTTCTTATCACATCATTAGGTATGGGCTTTGGTAGCACATGACATGATATTTTTTAGGATTATTTCATCAACACATACTTCTCCCTATGTCAAGCTCTAGCTATGAGGTTATGACACAAATGCTAAAGGCCCTAATGTTACTAGTAGTAGATGTCCAACATAGAGATGTGAACAAGAGTTATGGCTATGCTACCTTGTTCTACGAAAGGGAATTTTGAGTCTTATTTTAAGGATCCTAGAATTATAATTTTTTCTCAAGTTGGTCAATTATTTTTTATATATCTTAGAAGTTTAGAGAAGAAAATTGTAATCCATCATCTGCAATAATAATATACTATCAAAAAGAATTACAAGGAGTGCAAAAGGCACTACCTCTTCACAATGAAAATGATTTCTTGGAACGTCAGGGGCATTAATGTCACTGACAAAAGAGGGAGAATAAAATCTCACCTTGATTCTTCAAAGGTGGACATTTTTTTAATCCAAGAAATGAAGCTATCATAGGAAATGTATCACAAAACAGTGGCTAAATGGACACAATTTGGATCGGCCCAAATGCAAGGTGTTGGGGCCTTAGGCAAATTGCTTACATTATGGAATCCTAAAAAAGTCAAAGTTCACTTACTAGATCAAGATCTTAACTGGAAAATGTTGAAAGTAGTATGCTATGACATGACCTTTATGATATTTAATATTTATGGCCCCATCCCCACTCTCGAAAAGAAAGGCCTATGGGAGAAGCTGACTGTTCTACTCCAACAAGAGGAAGCACAAAACTTCATCATTGGAGGAGACTTTAATGCAATCTTGTCTCATAAGGAAAAGCAAGGAGGAATCTGCACACCCCCATGATCTATGCAGGATTTTCTTAGCTTCACTATTAAAAACAACTTATTGGATGTGATCCCCAATAATGATCTCTTTACTTGGACTAACAGGAGTTCAGGCTTCCTTCAGATTGTAGAGAGACTCGACAGGTTTTTCATTCCTCTGGAATGGCGCCTCAATTAGTTTAGTTATCATTTAGACATTCTCTCCATTTCTGAACCAGATCACTTCCCAGTCCAAATTACCTTGGAATGGCTCCTCCTTCAAGTTTGAGTGCATGTGGTTTAGACACCCACATTTTCAAGCTTTATTAAGACAATGGTGGGTATCTGCCCCTACATGTAGAGGAAGGAAGATGTTCCAATTTTTTAAGAAACTTCAGTTTATTAAGATCTAGGCTAAGGAATGGAACAAAAAGATTTTTAAGAATGTTTTTTCTCCAAAAAAAATCATTGCTCAACAACTGGAAGAAGTTAACCAAAACATAAGTTCCAATGGTTTGGATCAACTCCTGCACTCTACACAAAAGGGCCATCAAAGTGAATGGGAAGAGGTCTGTAAGAGAGAAGAAGAGTACTGGAGACATAAATCAAGAGAGCTTTGGCTGCAATAGGGAGATAAGAACACAAAATTCTTTCATGCCTCCACAAAATAAAGGAAAAAATCCAACTTTATATTCTTAATCAATTTTGAGGAATCAGGGGAACTAATTAAAAATTTAGAGGATATCCAAGATCAAGGTGTAAAGTTTTTTAAGAATCTTCTAGCCCCACCACATTCTAATTTAGATCCTTCTTAGAAGGACAATGTTGAGCTTCTACTACAATCTATTCCACCTCTAATTTCTGACCAAGATAACAGAGCCCTTCTGGCTCCCTTCACTTTGGAGGAAGTCCACAAAGTGGTATTTTTCCTTTCCCCAGATAAAGCCCCAGGTCCGGATGGGTTCACCGCCCTCTTCTTTCAAAAGTGTTGGGATGTGATTGGTTTTGACCTCTTAGAGGTAATGGAAGAATCTAGGAAAAGGGGAGCTATGCTGAAAGGTTTTAATGCAACAAATATTGTTCTTGTTGGGTGAATATTTTGTCACCAGCATACTAATGACAAAATATATAATTCACACAATGCTATGCTGAGAAATTAATCTCTCCTCTCATCAAGGGGAGGTTCCTTATGAAATTTCTCCTCTAATTAATAAGAAGTTAAATTTGTGGGTTGGTGTTGGGCATATAACTCTCTTTTTTCAGAGTTTATGTATTCTCCCTTCACCTAGTTACAATTTCTCTATCTCTTAAGATACTTAAAGAAAATAACTATTAATCTAACAAACTACACCAAGAGTTACTATTAAGCAGCACAAAGTCTGCTTGAAGGTAACACTAATTCAAACTGATCATTACAAATTAAACAATTAGAAATTTAGCTTGTAGCTCAAAGTCTTCAAGTATAGATTTCTAATCCATTAAACTACAAATAATTGCAGCAATACAAAGCTTACCACAAGTTACTTAATTTATCAGAAGATTTCTCAAATATGCTAAGAGCACAAAGTCTGCTCGTAAGATTTGAGAGCTCGTTAATCACGCAACAATATCTTAAAGATCAAAGAAGCAAAGATGATATATATTCAATGGACATAGGAATATTAAATTATATAAACAATTTTCTTGATACAACACAAAGTTTGTGATCAACAAAACTATTTTCCTTATTTGTTTGATAGAATTTTTAGCACAAAAAGCCCAAAGTCTTAGTTGGGATAAAAATTCTGCAGAGTTTTTCTAAGCATGAAAAAGATGAAATATTTACAAAAGAGGTCCTCCTTATATATGAAAAGAAGTTGAGAAAAAGGTGGGTACAGTTGACTTATTCAACTGCACAGTCCCATTTTACTACAACTACAACATAAAGAAAGCGTGCAACTGCATAAAAATTGACAACATCTATTGGTGCAACTGCATGAAGAAAAGGTTTCAAAAGGGGTCACTTCATTCTTCATTCTCCTCCTCATTGGAATTCTGAAAATATTCGAACTTATCCAAGATAGCTTTCATCTCTTCTTCGTTTGACATTGGAGGAGAACTTGTGATTACTCGGACACGAGAAATTGCATCTTTAATCTTTACCTATTTCTTTGGCCCATCCTGTGTTTGGATCAAAGTGATCTGCTACTGGATGCACAAATTCTGGATCATGAGCTGCAACTGGAAAAGATGCATATTTATGCAGTTCGGATTTGATCAGATTAGTTAGGCGAGCATGAGCCTTCTCAACTTGGTCAATGAATTCTTGCATATTTATGTGCTCGATTTTAGTGTCTCTGATCTCCTTGATATTCAAGTCTACTGAACTCTCTGGGTACAGATTCAAGTACTTGTTGTACTTGTACTTCATCTTTCTTGATGATGTTTTACTTGGAGAAGATTCCAACTGACATGAGGAAGGCTCGGATTTTTTTTGAGGGATATTTGACATTCGTGATGACTACATTCAACACTAAGGATTAGCTCTTCATCATTATCAAAATCATTTTTTCTCAAATGGATCAAAAAATGGGACTCAAAACAGGCTTGGGAGTAAAACTGCCAAAAACAGCAGGTCGGGGAAAAAAGTCTGACATGCTCTTTTGAAAACAAAAATTGCACAACGAACTTTAAAGTCCAAAGTGCAATTAAAAACACCTTGATTGGCACATCGGACTTTAAAGTCCGATGTGCAATTTTGGGATGGGTTATCAACACATCGAACTTTAAAGTCCGATGTGTCAATCTGGGGAAAATCAATAACACATCGGACTTTAAAGTCCGACGTGTAGGGGGTGAAAACTTGAAACAAGCACATCGGACTTTAAAGTCCGATGTGTCAATTTGGGAAAGATTAAAGGCACATCAGACTTTAAAGTCTGATATGCAGACAAAGGGAAAAACAATTAGTTGACATGTCAAATTTTAAAACCTGACATGTCAACCTACTCTTCTCCGCATATCAGATTTTAAAGTCCGATATGCGAAGGTTATGATCCCGCATATCGAACTTTAAAATCCGATATGCGGAGATCCTTTCATCTAGCTACACACTGGATTTTAAAGTCCGGTATGCAGCTGGAGAAGGGAGACTTCGGAGGGAAATCGGGTTTTAAAATCTAATTGTCCTTTCAAACAAGGGAGACAATCGGACTTTAAAATCCGATTGCTCTACGAAACACATAACAAAAACTTTGAAAGAAACCAAAACAAGGAAGAAAGAAATGCAAAACAAAAAGGAAAACCCAAAGAGAAAAATAAAATGCAAACCCTACCTCGCGGCAATGATGATGGAATAATCCGACAATGGAGCGATCTAATCCGAGTCACGACGAGCAAAATCCAAATCACAGCGAGAAAAAGTAGAGGAGGGCGAACAGAGAAAAAACTGACAAGAAAAAACAAAGGAAGAAAATGCAAAAATTAACTTAAAAAGCGATTAAATAAAAACCCTAAAAAATCAATTAATGCAACATTAATTACAACTCGCAGTTGCATATCGGACTTTAAAGTCCAACATTTAGGCTAGAAACTCTTGCATGTCGGACTTTAAAGTTCGACGTGCATTGTCCAAACAAGTAGTCTGCAGGTCGGACTTTAAAGTCCAAACTGCATGCTTAGACCAAGCAAACACACATTGGACTTTAAAGTCTGATGTGCAGTCAACAAAGAAAAGACCTTGCAGTTCGGACTTTAAAGTCCGAACTGCAAGTAAAATTGCAAACTAAAGAAAAACAAGAAAAACACTAAAATGAAAAGCAAAGAGCTAAACGAGCTACCTGCCAAAGTCGATTAAGCTCTCCCAAAGTCCATAAGGTACGAAACGGACTAGTTTCGTAGGGTTGCCTCACAATTTTGGCCGTGCTGAAATCGAGGACAACACCTGGCTCTGATTGGGGAACAAGTTGCACCACTTGAAGCTTGTAGAATCTAGAACTCTGAGTGCCTGTATCCATTGGGCTATAGAGTCAGGTGACGAAAAGAATGAAAAGAAAAGACTATACATATTTTACAAAAAGTACAACTTCCTTTACATTGCTCTCTATTGAGCAAAAGAGCTTCAAATGTTCTCCACTATGAGGTAGTGAGAATGGGGTACCATCTACATATGCAAGTAAGTAGCTATGCTCGCCACATACTTCATGAATAGTGAAGGGACCTCTCCACAAAGAGTCAAATTTTCCATGCAAACCCTTTGGTTCCTTCCTCTTGTCCCATAACAAGACTTGATCACCAATTGAGAACTCACAGGAAGTTGTTTTCCTATCAAACAATGCCTTTACTTCGCTTTGGCGGGCAACAATCCTATCTACCACTTCAGCTCTTGTTTCTTCTAGCTGAGAAAGAAACATAATTCGCTTATCCAGTGAATCTTGATATGTTTCATCTTCAATGGCCTTGGCAAGCTGTAATGCTGGAAGTTCCACAGTGATTGGAATCTCGACATTCAACCCATACAAAAGTTGAAAAGGTGACATACCAATTTCTCTTTTTGGAGTTATACGATCAGCCCATAGCGCATCATAAAGAGCTTTATGCCAAGTTCGTTGTTTCTCATCAACAAGCTTCCTCATAATAGTAACCAGATTCTTGTTGCTTGACTCGACTTGACCATTTCCTTGCGGATAATAGTCAGATGAGTGTGAAAGAGTAATACCATGATCAAAGTAAAATTCAATTATCTCATAAGATGAAAAACATGAAGTGTTATCAGCTAGTATCTTATGAGGAACACCAAACCTTGAGACAATGTTTTCCTTTAGAAATTGACAAACCACCACTGAGGTAGATTGCTTAGTTGGGATTGCCTCCACCCACTTGGTGAAGTAATTTGTCGCTGTAAGAATATACATGTAACCTACACTTGATGTTGGATTGACAAGTCCAATGAAGTCCAACCCCCACTGTTGGAAAGGCTCTTCAATTATTACTGGCTTTAGAGGGAGCACAGCTAATTTAGGCCTACCAACAAATTACTAACATTGCTCACACTTGAAAACCCAATTGTATGTATCTTTAAATGATGTTGGCCAGTAATAGCTAGCACACAAGATTTTGTGTGCAGTAACAGGGGTAGAAAAATGTCCTCCACAAGCAAGATCATGAAAAGCTTGAAGTAATCTTACTTGTTGTTGTTTGTCCACGCAGTGCAGGAAATTACCGTCTAGACCCTTCTTGTACAAACAATTGTCCCATAGGACCAAATTCACTGCTTTAAGCTTTAAGGTTCACTTTTCTTTCCTTGACAAGTGTGCAGGACAATCTCCATACATTAAGAGATATGCTGGGTCGGAATACCACTCATCAGTAGTGCTAACAAATAGAACATGAGGAAGATCTTGATTAATACCTTCATTTTCAAGCACCACTTCATCAATTGATTTGTTGTCAACTATCAACTGACATAGACCTTTTCCACGAACCAACTTAGTGGACTTGATTTTCATATCATATTCTTGAATCTTGGCAACCCAGTTGCCCTTTTTAGTTCCAAACTCTTGTTGCGTCAGAATCGACTTGACAACAACATCAAGAACAAGAGCAACGACATGCAAATTCAGAATATAAAACCTGAAATGTTTCACTGCTTTCACCATGACAAAAACATGCTTCTCCATTTCTGAGTATTTCAACTCATGAGCCTTCAGTGGATAACTCATGAATGCAATAGGTGATTCCACACCTTCATTATTTCTCTGCATTAGTACAACCAAACAAGTATGATCTGATGCATAGCTATACATAATAAACTCTTTGGTATAATCTGGGCATACTAAGACTAGAGCATTTGCCATGGCTTCCTTGATCTGATGGAAATCTTTCTTTCCTTCGGGAGTCCACTTGAAGAGAGAATTACCTTTCATCATATTAACTATATGACGAGTCTGTTCAACAAAGTCTGGAATGAATCTTCGCAGGAAATTTACTTTACCAAAGAAAGAATGAACAACAGTCTTACTTGTTGGCAAGGAAAGGTCACGAATAGCTTTAACCCTTTCTGCATCAATTTTTATACCTTCTTTCGAAACAATATGCCCAAGCAATTTACCTTCAGTGACCCCAAAAATAGATTTCTTGGGATTGAGGGAAATTCCATGCTGACGACATTTCTCTAAGACTCGTTGCAAATGGGAAAAATGATCTTAACGGTCCTTAGAATAAACTGTCAAATCATCCAAATAGACCATAATGAACTTACCAAGAAAAATTCGAAAGGCCAAGTCCATTGCACGTTGGAAAGTTGCTCCCACATTTATTAATCCAAAAGGCATCCTGCGATATGCAAAGGTACCCCAAGGTGTAGTAAAAGTGGTCTTATGCTGATCTTGCTCCAGAACTTCTACCTGGTTATAACCCAAAAATCCGTCCAACATGGACATCATCTCTGCTCCAGTAACAACTTGTAGGACATGATCCATGACAGGTAAAGGATAATTATCCTTCAAGGATTCCTGATTCAAGTTTCAGAAATCTACACATATCTGAATTTCACCATTCTTCTTATGTATAGGTACAATATTGGCTATCCAAGAAGAATGGTGGATGGGGAAGATTATCCTTGCTTTCAACATCTTTTGTACTTCAACAAAGATAGTATTAGAGATCTTTTAGTTGTATTGTCTTTGCTTCTGATGGAAAGGTGTAATACCTAGTTTCAATGGGATGTCATGGCAGAGCTCTTTGGGATGAAAATAATTTAGATCTTCATAAGAGTATGCCAAGACGTCAACATACATTTGCAATAATGCAACAAATTTTTGCCTTTCTCCTTGTGAACAACACTTTCCAATGTTGATCATTTTTGGATTGTCTTCAGTCCCAATGTTTCATCTCTGCTTCGTTCGTCATTGGAGGAGAACTTGTGATTACTCAGACATGAGAAATTGCATCTTCAATCTTTACCTATTTCTTTGGCCCATCTCGTGTTTGGATCAAAGTGATCCGCTACTGCATGCACAAATTCTAGATCATGAGCTACAACTGGAAAAGATGCATATTTATGCAACTCAGATTTGATCAGATTAGTTAGGTGAGCATGAGCCTTCTCAACTCGGTCAATGAATTCTTGCATATTTACGTGCCCAATTTTAGTGTCTCTGATCTCCTTGATATTCGAGTCTATTGAACTCTCTGGGTACAGATTCAAGTACTTGTCATACTTGTACTTCATCTTTCTTGATGATGTTTTACTTGGAGAAGATTCCAACTGACTTGAGGAAGGCTTAGATTTGTTTTAAGGGAGCTTTGACATTTGTGATGACTATATTCAATACTGAGGATTATCTCTTCATCATTATCAAAATCAATTTTTCTCAAACGGATCGAAAAACGGGACTTAAAATAGGCTTGGGAGTAAAACTGCCAAAAACAGTAGGTCGGTGAAAAAAGTCCAACATGCTCTTTTGAAAACAAAAATTGCACATCGAAATTTAAAGTCCAAAGTGTAATTAAAAACACCTTGATAGGCACATCAGACTTTAATGTCTGATGTGCAATTTCGGGATGGGTTATCAACACATTGGACTTTAAAGTCCGATGTGTCAATCCGGGGAAAATCAATAACACATCGGACTTTAAAGTCCGATGTGTCAATCCAGAAAAGATTAAAGGCACATCGGACTTTAAAGTCTGATGTGCAGACAAAGGGAAAAACAATTAGTTGACATGTCGGGTTTTAAAACCCGACATGTCAACCTACTCTTCTAAGCATATCAGATTTTAAAGTTCGATATGTGAAGGTTATGATCCCGCATATCGGACTTTAAAATTTGATATGCAGAGATCCTTTTGTCCAGCTGCACACCAGATTTTAATGTCCAGTATGCAGCTGGAGAAGGGAGACTTCAGAGGGAAATCAGGTTTTAAAATCCAATTGTCCTTTGAAACAAGGGAGACAATCAGACTTTAAAATCCGATTGCTCTTCAAAACACAAAACAAAAACCCCGAAAGAAACCAAAACAAGGAAGAAAGAAATGCAAAACAAAAAGGAAAACCCAGAGAGAAAAATAAAATGCAAACCCTACCTCACAGAAATGATGATGGAAAAATCCGACAATGGAGCGATCTGATCCAAGTCATGGTGAGCAAAATTTGAATCACGGCGAGCAAAAGAGGAGGAGGGTGCACGGAGAAAAAGATGACAAGCAAAAACAAAGGAAGAAAACACAAAAATTAACTTAAAAAGTGATTAAACAGAAACCCTAAAAAATTAATTAACGCAATATTAATTACAACTCGTAGTTGCACGTCAGACTTTAAAGTCCGACATGCAGGCTAGAAACTCTTGCATGTCGGACTTTAAAGTCCGACGTACATTGTCCAAACAAGCAATCTGCAGGTCGGACTTTAAAGTCCGAACTGCAGGCAAAGACCACTTGCAGGTCAGACTTTAAAGTCTGAACTGTAGGCTTAGACCAAGCAAACGCACATCGAAATTTAAAGTCCGATGTGCAGTCAACAAAGAAAAGACCTTGCAGTCCGAACTGCAAGTAAAACTGCAAAGTAAAGAAAAACAAGAAAAACACTAAAATGAAAAGCAAAGAGCTAAACGAGCTACCCGATGAAGTTGATTAAGCTCTCCTGAAGACCATAAGGTATGAAATGGACCAATTTTGTAGGGTTGCCTCATGATTTTGGTCGTGCTGAAATCTAGGACAACAATTCTTATCCCAAAAACCCCTTCCCCTTCTTCATTCGCAAAGTTCATACCCATTTCTCTTTGTAACACAATATATAAGATTGTAACTAAGGCTATTTACCTTAGAATGCACTTCCTCATACTAAGGATCATGTCACAAGAACAAGGGGGTTTTGCCCCAGGTAGGGAGACTATGGAAGGAGCCCTAGTCGTGCATGAGGTTTTACACTCTGTCCATGAGAGCCAACAAGAAAATTTTGTTATCAAACTTGATATGATGAAAGCATAAGACCGGGTCAAGTGGGAGTTCCTCTTCAAAGTATGATCAAAATTTGGTTTCTCAGACAAATGGTGCAAATGGATCAAAAATTGTATCTCATGTGCACATTTCTCTATTCTAATAAATGGTCATCCTTCAGGGTTTTTTTAGAGTACACAGGGGATAAGTCAAGGCGACGCTCTGTCACCATTTCTCTTAATTCTCATGGTAGATGCTTTGAGCAGATACATCAATTTTCAATCCTCAAATGGGCTTTGGCTTGGGGTCACCCATCCAGATACTTCATTAACAGTAACTCATTCTCTCTTCGCCGATGACACATTGTTATTAGGTAAGTCTTCTCTAAAAGAAGCCAAGCTCATCAAGCAAACACTGGATATCTATTCTTCTGCTTCGGGTCAGAAAATTAATGTTGCCAAGTCTAAGATTTTCATTTTCAACACACCTTCAGTCTTATCACTAAGAATATGCAAGACTTTGGGCTTCTCAATGGTCCAATTGCCATCCTCCTACCTTGGCATCCCCTTTTTTATGGGATCAAACAAACCATCCTATTGGTCTGTTGTCATTGGTAGAATTCAGGCACAAATCTCAGCTTGGAAAGTAAGGTGACTTTCACTATCAGGTAGAATCCTTCTTATCAAGTCAGTGCTAACAACAATATCAAACTTTACATTTCTGTCCTCAAGGCTCCCTCATCCGTCATCCAATAATTGCAGAAACTTGTTAGAGATTTTCTATGGAACAGTAATATGACAAATGAAAGGAAAATCCCCCTAACCTTTCTAGAAAATATGTCATGCCAAAAATCCCAAGGGGGAGTGGGACTTCACAATTTGAAGCACCACAACAAGGCCTTTGGAGGAAAATTAATTTGGAAAATGTACACTAACCCGGTCTCCAAATGGTGTCAGATTATGCAAGGTAAATATTTGGACAACACTCAACCATCAAGAGTATTGACACTTTTAGACCCTCCAAAGGGATCTGCTATTTGGAACTTCATGATGGATTCAAGGAATCTAATATCCAAGTATGTTTCATGGCAAATAAAAAATGGTCTCAGTGCTAACTTTTGGACAAACTCATGGTGTGGGCATCCTCCTATTGCTCAATTGGATAACATGGCAGACATTATGGATACAACCATAGCCCATTGGGGTATAAAATTGAGTGATTATGTGTATGTTGTAGAAATATTCTCAGGAAAAATAATCAGGAAAGATCCTACTCTTCTCCCAATAGCCCTCCAACAAGCTTCCTCATTGGCCAACATTTTATTGAATAAAATAGTTATCATGTCTAACAGAGATGATGTGTTAATTTGGGCAGCTTCAAAGTCAGGGCAATATTCAATCAAAGAAGGTTACAATGCCCTGCAACAGTCAGACATACTCCTTTTGTTGGAATGACATTGTCTTACCAAAAGCAGGTTATTTTGCGTGGCTAACACTAAATAAAAGAATCTTAACAACAGAGAGATTAGTAAAACTAGTTAAAAGACAAGCTTTTAATTGTGTATTTTGTGACTTAGAGGAAGAATCAGTTGATCATTTTTTTACACTGCTCTTTAGCCTCCCAATGTTGGTCCTTCATCATGAATAAACTCCAACTCATGTTGCCCCTTTTGAAATCACTGTGGGATATGTTTAACTCCTAGCCTCTTTTATTCTCTACATTAACCTTCTCAGGTATTTGGAAATGTGCTCCTACTCACATTATTTGGGCAATCTGGTGGGAGAGGAACAAATGAATATTTAGAAAGATATCCTCTTCTCTGGATCAAGTTTTGATCAAATTGTAAAATTCAATTACATAAATCATTAACTCTTCTCTCACAAATTCCAAGGACATCCAGTCATTTACCCAGTGGGATAAGGAAATTGCAAAATCCTGGCACGATATTATTTTGCCAATAAGGATTCTCCCGAACTGGTCTTCAATCCATGTGAAAGACAGGTCATCCATAAAATGGACACCCCAAGCTCCAAATTTTTTTAAGATCAACTTTGATGACTCTTCTCATGGAAATCCAAGGAAATCGGGAATTTGGGTTTGCATAAGAGATCATTTTGGCAAAATGTGTGCTTTCTAAGCTTCACCCATCCCTCCAAGTACAAATAACTTGGCGGAAGCAAATGCTTTACTAACCGGTCTAGTACTAGCAAGGAAGTGTGGCCTCTCCAATAAACACATAGAAGGGGATTCTTTAGTCATATCAACTCAATTACCTCGAAAAGATCTAAGACCTGGAAGCTATCTTATGTTCTGAAGCATACCTTGGATCTTCTCGACACTTTTTCGGACTACTCTGTCAATCACACACTAAGAGAGGGAAACTCTGTTGCTGACTTGTTAGCAAACATGGGTTGCGATGGCATTTTCGTGGAGTTGATTGCAATTCCTTCTAAACTGTCTTCTTTTCCCAAATTGCTCGAATTAGTACAAAAGGAAAGTACAACGCTCTTACCACAAGCTACTTCCTATTAAATACTCACATGCAAGCACATAACCAGTGTTGGTTAACAAGAAGGCTGACAGGACACTTGCATTTATGCTTTTTAAATGCATTTTGTAGATGGTATGTATGGAACTTTAGTGCGAAGTACCCGGGGAATCTCAATATGTCACTTCACACAAGGTAAAACAGACTTAGGCCTCTCACACATCCCCTCGACTATATTATGGCCACAAAATTAATGCAAGGATCACAAACATGATCCTAAAATTTGATCATTTATTGCACTTTGAGATGGTATTTTTGTTTATAAATGGAACCAGCCTGCTCTTACACATATAGTTCTTAGCCAAAATTTTTGAAAATTACACACAGTTCTTAGTCGAAATTTTCAAAAATTTAAATTTTTGAAGTATCATAGTGCTCTACAATATGGAAAATGGTTCTTGCGGAGGATGCAGGCAAATTCACTGGGAGTATATGCCATGGAACGACTGGATTTCAGTGCAAATTATAGAACCTTCGATGACTTTTCATAGACACATCGATGACAGGGACCTCGACCAACTTTTTCTGTTACACAATCCACAATTGAGAAGAGTTCAAAGACTTCATCGGTGAGGAGATGTTATCCCCACAAGCCAAAAGGATTCTGTATCCACATCAACTTCTTAGTTCCTTTCTATAAAATGCTCTGGATCTCTTGCAATCTATTCCTCTACTGGATTTAGTATTCTTTAAGTTGGTAAGACAAGATGTGCTTCCCTCAGCCCCATTCCATGAAGCCCTAGCAAAATATAATCTATGGCAGGGTCGACTCTCCTTGGAGGCCTCTTTTCACGCCATTTTATTCAATCTAGCCATGCTTACATGGTACTCTATGACCGAATAAAGCATGCCCTAGAACGACAAAACTTTTGCCATGTGAAGAACGACTTGCATCAATTCGGTAGACAATTGGATGACCACATTGTACACAGAGTGAAAATTAAAGTTGGGGCTCTAATGGAAGTCCTAGAAATAGAAAATGTTGACCCCTATTTGCAAACATCGCAACCCGTGGAAAGGGATTAGACTACAGATAGGGTTCCAGAGCTCAACGTACTGGCGCAAGATGAAGTCACGGGATGGACTACTTCCTTTTTGCCCATTTTTTATGCCCCTGTAATTCAGCCCCAGGAAGACACTCCCATGAATGAGTAAAGTTATTTCGGTTTTGTTTTTTGCTACCTAGAATATGCTCTTTTTTTGTCGAATGGAAAATCTAATGGCAACCGAACCTGTAGAGGAGTCATCTTCTTTGCTTGTCGACTAGCACCGGTTTTGGAGGCTTCTCTCTTTATGAACTGGTCGTAAGGACATCATACCGGTACCAAAGCACCGGTAAAACATAATGGGAAATCAGTTGGTGTAGCTCATCAATGCTCAGACAATTAGATTCACGCTCCTCAGTCGCCACGATAACCGGTTAAGGGGTGTGATTATTTTTTGGTTTCCTTCTGTCTCATCCCAACCGGTTACTCTCTTTTTGGCCCCTAAGAGACTCATTCTATGGGCAGTCCCTATTTATCTCTCCGGATCGGGTGGCTTCTTCTCATAGCCTCCTTCCTTCTTTGTCACTAAATTTGAGAAAGGATATAGGGTTTTCTTCCCGGTTCTTTCCCTATTGAGCTCTTGAATTAGTTATATATATATATATATATATATATATCAGTGGTTTGCCACTTTTGTTTTAAAAAAATAATAATAATATACTATCCAATTGAGGCAAATATGAATAGCATGTCTCAATGCTTTTGTCTCCTTTAATGCAATCAATTATTTTTCTAATCTATATAATCAAAGATAATGAAGGTCTTCCTTACACATTTGGTGTAATGAATATTTTGTTTACTGCTTATGTTAAAGGAATAGATTAATTTCTTTCAATTGAATGTTAAAAATATTGTCAATGCACTGAGGATTTATATGTAGAATTACATTGTTGGCCATTGGTAGGTTACATTATTTTAAGGCAACAATATTTGATAACCATGGGAAAAGTGTGTAGGTCATTATGAGAAGAGGGTTATAGAATTTAAGACTCTATAATGGATAAGGCACCTATTTGATTGATTTTATAGTCCAAATCCAAGAAAGAACTCAAATCAAAAAAATTAAGCTTAATTTTACTGTTTATTGTTTTGTTTTGTTCATCACATATCAATATTTAATTGGTTTATGATGATTTAAAGTAAATAATACTTTACATGCTAGCCAATGTCATCAAGTGTGGGAATGTAATTTACTAAGGGACAATACAAAAATTGTTTAATTATAATTGGTGTTATATAATGGGGAACCCACCTTGGTTTAATAAAGCCTGAAGTGTAGAGAAATTTTATTTCTTAAAATGAATTATCTGTTAGTTGGCCATTGATATGATACTTTTTATCCTAAGAAGTATTTTACCTTTAGATAAGATCAGGAAAATAGTTGAAAATATCAACACAAGGAGTATGTATTCACATATTAGATCAAGAGTCATCAAGAGTTCAAAAAGAAATTTGTTGTGGGAGTGGTTTAATTGTGCAATAAAAGGATCTCAAGAAGTGTAGAGAAATTTTATTTCTTAAAATTAATTATTTGTTAGTTGGCCATTGATATGATACTTTTTATCCTAAGAAGTAATTTACCTTTAGAGAAGATTGGGAAAATAGTTGAAAATATCAACACAAGGAGTATGTATTCACATATTAGATCAAGAGTCATCAGGAGTGTGCTATGCTCAAATTCATCATTGCTAAATAGGAAATAAGGAAAATCATGAATCCCTTAACCATCTAAGCAATCCAAACATAAAACCAATGAAATAGATGCAATATAGAATAAAATTAAACAATATAAAACTCCCTATTATGCATCATGGCTTCCATTGCTCTTTTCATCTCTGTGGTATGGTGGCTCTCAGATATTGTGCTGGCAACCTGCAATTGACACAAAGATTCAAAGTTCGTGATTGTTGAAAATGGAGATTGAATGCTCAATTTATAGATTTTTGGAGAAGATTGATTGAAAGGTGGAACAAATTGATCAAGAGGTGGAACCCAAGTGAGCTCACATGAAAATTGATAGTTGAACTGTTGATTTAGAGGTGAAACATAATAGATTGAATAGATTAACTGAGTTAACTAATTGAGAAAAAGCTAACTGAGGGAAAAAAAAATAATGATTGGAGAAAATTAAGAAGATGACAAAGAGAGCTTTATTTAGAAAAAGCTAACTAGAAGATGGAAATAGAGATTGGAGAGATAAATGATTGAATTAATTAATTTAGCATGTGCTTGCACTTTAACTTAGATTTTCAATTTAATCTTTGCATGAAATTTATTCAAATAATTGAATTTATTCAATTCAATTTAGTATTTGAATATTTAGAACTTGACTTTGATTTTTGAAATCATGCACATGTATTTGAATTTAGAAGAAATTAGAAGAATTAATTAAATGAATTTAGAACTTGAAGAACTAGAAGAATTAATTAGTTAATTAAATAATTTAAAGAAACTATTTAATTATTTAGAAGTGGACTTTAATTAAATAATAAAGATGATTTAAATTAAAGGATTAAATCACAATTAATTAAATAATAAATATTTAATTAAAATTTAGAAAAGGGTTAATGATTAGATGATTAGATAGAAATTGAGAATTAATTAATCTATTTAAATAATAAATATTATTTAAATTAGGGAATTAATCAGAATTAAATAAATCATAAATATTTAATTAACATTAGAAAATGGTTAAAATGTTTAAGTGATAATAGAAATAGAAAATAGAATAATTAGTAAAATGATGAGAAAATATGAATTTAGAAGAATATGATTAATTAACTTAATTAAATAATTAAATAGTTATTTAATCAATCAGACGAATAATTAGTACAAGATCAATGAGACATTTTTAGGTGTCTACATTTGCCCCTCTTTGAGACAATGTCGAAATGACATTGTTTCAAAGAAAACAAAAAAAAATGCCCCAGTATGTCTTGGTACCATTGTATAGTGTAAATATGCCCCCTCGAAAAAGGTGGTCGAAAAATTTGAAAATTGAGACCATGTTTTCGATATCAGTATAATGAGAAATCGTGTGAAGTTTCGTGCGATTTCGAGATCATTTGAGTAGGCTACAAGTTGTTTGAAGCTGGTGGGGACCACAGGCATCGAGGTGTTAGAAAAACCTTAATTTTGAGCTATAAATAGAGATTTTAGGTTTTCATTTGCTCATTTGCAATTTGGCAAGTTCTTGGTTTTCTCTGTGAATTATGTGCTTTCTTGCGAGTATTTGATCATCATGACTGGCTATAGAGCTCGATTGCATCTGTCTGACTAAGTACGATCATATCAGAGACCTCCTGGGACTAGTGGCATGGTATTTTTCTAATTTTTTGCCTGTTTTTGCTATTTTTCCAAAAAAAATCAATGTCCCATTTTTCCTTTGCGTCACGCAATAGCATGTTGGTTTTCACGCATTCACGCTAAACATACCGCATTCATTGTAAATGTACCGCATATGTTGTAAATCTTATGCATTCGCTCATTTCTTTATGCATTAGTGCTTAATGTTACACATAAGCCTTTATTGTTCCACATTGGTGTTAAATGTCACGCATTGGTTTAAAACATCACGCATTCATTGTAAGTGAAAGATTTTTTGTCATACATCTGATTATTTTTTATGTTCTCGTGATCCAATATCTGATTTTTTAATATTTTCTCTATGTAGGAGAACATTGGAGTGCTATACTGCCGACAGAGCAGACCCCATGGACTTGATCTTCGTGCTGATTTACTTGATGAGGAGATTGAGCATATCCGACAGCTTGGTTTATATTACATGTTACACTTGCCAGAGGTTACGACCAACATGGCCATGATTACAATGTTGATAGAGTGGTGGCATTCTGAGACATGTTCATTCCATCTTCCTACCGGAGAGGAATCCATTACCTTAGAGGATGTATGGCGTATATTGCATATTTCAATTCATGGCGAGAGAGTTGTATATGACCATGACAATGGCATTACTGGATTGTGTGCACTTTTTGAGTGTGAGATACAAGACTTATAGATCAGTGGTCGGTATGACATCCCTTGGGCCCGTTTAGGTTATGATGACATGACTATTGTACTATGCAATATTGTCAGCAGTTTGTTGACACTTGACAGACAAGGTCATGGATTTCCAATTGGATGGGGTAGAGTGGTCCATGATATGATTGTGCATCGATGAGTATATGCTTGGGGTCCTTGCCTTCTAGCCATTTTATATTACCAGATGCACGACATTGTATATCTTGGTTATCAGTCTATCAGTTGCAGGGTGACATTGCTCCAAACTTGGGCATGGGAGCACATTTCTATTTTGAGACCTGTCATTCATGTTGATTTGTAGCCTGGTGAGACTTATGCTTATAGGTACACATCGGGTATTAGACACAGGGGTTCAGGTAACACCTTGTATTGGAGGCATCAGTTTGATATTCTACATCATTTTATTTGGAGGCCTTACTTAGATTGCCTCAGTTGGTCGGAAGATGCAGTGCACTTGCCTTTCTGTCGACAACGAAGATATCTGATTGGTAGGACATTCGAGACGCAGCGGATCATAGAGATGTCTCTTCTAGGATGGGTACTGAGATAGTTCAGAGAGGTATAGGTTACACCGGTGGTTACTACTTATTTTGCTCGTGTATCTCGGGAGCTATCTAAATGGGGGGTTTGTATACGGCCACATGTTTCTTCTATTGAGTTTGATGCTCTTCAGCCAGTACTTTGGGATTGGGGTAGAGGTGCAGCAGATCTAGGGACTATGCTAGAGTATGATGCATGGTGGGCCAGACATATGCCTATTCCACTTATTGATACTATTGTTCTGATTACAACACAATAGATTCGACATCCTAGACAACACCTAAGGATAGACAAGGAGGAGAGAGTCGGAGGAGGAGAGGAGGGTGGATTAGATGAGGGGGAAGATGAGGGAGGAGATGAGGGAAGAGATGAGGGAAGAGACGAGGGAGGAGACAGATGTAGACATTGGTGGAGACACCGAGTCTACTAGCGGTGAAGATGACGATGATTCTTTAGGGTCATCGAGCAGTGAGGATGGTGACAATGATGATGAGATGCTGAAACTGGAGGATGTGCCTGTTGCAGAGGGTAGAGGAGGAGAGGTGGGTGACATGGATGATGACCCACAGATCCTTAGAGCATGGATTTAGAGTCTAGAAGATGAGGTTGCCAAATGAGATGTCGAGAAAGAGGCCTACCATATAGACTACGGTGCTTTAGAGGTTGAGATTGATTATCTCTAGAGGGAGAGAGATGAGGCAGTTAGGAGAGCTCAGATCACCATAGATGCATATGATTAGCTATTTAGACCAGTGACAGAGGCACGTAGACAGGAAGATATATATTTTGTTGCTGCACAGAAGGCTATTTATTATCGACAGGCTTATGAGAGAGCTATCCCTAAGGGTATGAGAGAGCCTAGTTTTATTGCCTTTATGGGGAGGAGATTGAGTTGATCTACTTCTCAACAGACTAGCAGTGGTGGTGTTATGGGACCACCTCGACATCCTGGGGTAGGATCTAGTGGAGATGATCCACCTGTTGATAGAGGCAGTGTCGGTTGAGACATTTTGATCATGTTATTTGAGCCTTCAGGCTTGTTTATTGTATTGATACACATTATCATTTTTGAGTTATATATATGATATGTAGTTTTTTGGTGGCGATCTATTATGCTTTGTTTTCCATGTATGCTTATATGATGTTATGATTTATATGTTGTATATCTATTTGATTCTTTATGATTCATGAATGCAATGGTTACTACATGATTTATCAATGATGCTTTATGAATGCATTTTTGAAACTATATGGATGCATTTTTGTTTATGAATGCAATTTGTACTATATGTATGCCTATGAGACTGATGTTTATGAATGCAATGGTATCTATATGATTTATACATAATGTATATACTTTTTTGTATAATAATGCCAGAACAAATTTTATTTTTTGTAACTCAGATGTACCTTGAAGAAATGTTAGTAAGATGAAAGAGAGAAGAGATTGATGAAAGAAAGACGTTAGAAAAGAAAATGATTTAGATAGAAGATGGGAAATCAATAGACTATCAAGAAATAGATGAGATGAGAATGAAATTGAATGAATCACGAACCCATGTCATTTATTTTTTGCACAATATATTCTATTGGCATTACAATAGAAAGGAGATTGTTGGCATTTCAATAAGGATATCGAGAAGGTTGTTGGACATTGTTGATATAACTGAAGAAGGATGATTACTGTCTTTATAATATTATTTTGTCATTGATGTCAAGAAATTGATTTTTTGATTCAGTATGATGTTGTCATATCTTGAGAAGTATGTATTGATGAGAATTAAGATGTTGGTAAGTGACATAGAAATAATGTGATAATGAAGGGGAATAATAAGTTATTCAATGGGAAACTATTACCGAGTTAGACAATGATGAGATCATGTTGTTTTGATTGTTTTGATATCCTACATATGTTGTTGATTGTAAGGTTAATACTATACTATGTCATCGAGCAAAGAACCTAGTCAGTAAACCCTAAGAACCTAGTCGATAAACCCTAAGGTTATCGATATCAGTTAAAGAAGGCAGAATGTCTACCGAGTGAAGTTTAGTATTTACTGAGTAACAACCGAGTTATAACAGATCGTATTGGATGGATAAAAGCATTATTTAATGAAGGATGCTGATGAGTTAGAGATGAATAAATGATTGGTATGCCGCACATGAAGTTTGTTAAGGATCTACGGCAATGGAAAATCAAAAGGAAGATCTACAGCATAGATTGAACCACAATAACCTAACACAAGTTCCTAGGAAGGAATGCAAGTTCCAAGGCGAGGTAAAACATTTTCAGATTGAAGGATACATTGAACCTAGTCAAGTTTGATGATTTGATGGCTATGATTGATCATGGGAAATGTGATCAAGGAGATTCAGCAGTTAGCAGATTGTTTATAAATAGGGAATTGTTGATAAACATTGTATGTAAGCAGGTGTAAGCACAGGGATGCTACATAGTGATTACCGAGGACAAAAGCTTGAAGATTTGTTTGAATAACAAAGTAGGGAGCCCAGTAGAGGGACAAGATAAGTCCTATGACAAGATTGTTTTGAGCAAATAAGAATCTGCTTTAGTATTTTAGATGTGAAGTTGCAGATATATTTTATTACTGTTGTTTATTTTGTAAGTGACAAAAAATCTCTTAACCGAGTGGACTTAACAGTCTTATTTATAAACCCTCTAGCAAGGTAACATTCTAAATGAGTGTTTAAAATCCTTTGACAAGGTCACTTCTAACAAAGTGAAGATCCTAATAGATCTAAGGGAAATCCCTTAATCAGGTCACATCTAGCAATGTGTTTGTAATCTTTAACAGGATTTGCTTTTAACTGAGCATACTCTAGAAGAGTATATTTCTTAGTGGGTCTGAAATCCCACAGTAGTTTTTCCCTATTTGGGTTTCCACGTTAAATCTGGTGTTATATATGTCATGATGATTATGTGTTTATGAGTTAGCATGTTTAGCAATTTTTGGTTATATTACTGAAGTATAAGTTACCGAGGTTGAATCTGTTGATTTTATGGAAGATTAAGTTTGTATGATTCACCCCCCCTCTCATCTTACTAGCTATTGGCATCAGAACTTTACAATTGGTATCAGAGCTTTGGAATCTAGAAGAAAAAGTTTAAAGGTACTTGAGGCAAAGATCAGAAGATGTATAAAAGGGATGCACCAAAGCTGAACAAGTCAAGTTTCTCCACATGGCAGAAAAGGATGAAGCTGCATTTATCAAGAATTGGAGAATATGCAACATATTATTTGGAGAATGATTACATACCACCAAGCACCAACCCGATGACCTTGGAAGAGATAAAGGCAAAGCAAGAACATATTCAAGCTATGATTGAAATAACATCAGCATTGACCGACTCAGAGTTTAATGATCTAGAAGGTTGTAATGATGCAAAAGCAATGTGGACCAAGCTCATATCTGTATATGGAGGTGATGAACATGTTCAAAGAGAAAAAGTAGATAGTCTAAGAGGACAACTTGAATCCATGAGAATGAATGAAGGTGAGAACATAACTCAATACAGTACAAGGTTAAAGGAGACTGTCAACCAAATCAAAGGAGCAGGAGGAACTATTGAAGAAAATGATGTAACAAGTAAGTTGCTTAGAACCCTTCTACCTGCTTATGCAATCCGAGTCTTTGCAATCAATGAACTAAGGTCTGTACCAAATAGGTCAGTTTCTTTGGATGCTACTATTGGTAAGCTACATGCATTTGAGTTAAGTAATTTTGGTAATAGTGGGTCTTCAGTAAATAAAGTAGAATATGCATTTAGTTCTTTTCATATTGGTGAATCTGATGATTACAATGATAGAATGAGTAAGTATTCTGAAGGGAATCACAGTGGAGCAAGTGAAAGATTTCGTAAGAACATGGAAGAAGTGCACAAACTGTATGAAGAAATCAAAAAGCAAGAAGAGTTTGAAGCATTGTTGGCCAGAAGGTTACCGAGAGGAAAAGGTAAGTATAAAGGAAAGCTACCTTTAAAATGTTTCAATTGTGATAAAATAGGACATATGGCTTCTAACTGCCTTGACAAAGAATCTAGTGAAAATAAAGAATATCGAGATAATAGGCAGAAAGACAACCAATATAGAGGACACTGAGACTTCAAAAGGAGAGACAAAAAGACATGCCTAGTAGCTAATGAGGAAGCCAACGATGATAAATCTGATGAAACTAATATAGAGGAAGTTGTTTATGTGGATATTAAAGATGGATTAGATGAAGAAAGGTATGAAGAAAAAGCCCTAATATCTCACATAAATAAAAATGATTCTTGGATCATAGACAGTGGATGCTCACATCACATGACAAGTGATAAACACAAGTTTGTTAAATTAGAAGATTATGATGGAGGATATGTAAGATTTGGTAATGATGCACCATGTCCGGTGAAAGGTAAAGGATCTATAACACTTCTTGATAATGCTAAATGTGATGATGTATACTGGGTTGAAGGTTTGAAATATAATTTGTTGAGTGCAACACAACTAAACAATACAGGATACTGAATAGAATTCTAGAAGGGACGTGTCAAATTTCATGACAAACATGGAAAGCTGGCTGCTACCGGAACACAAACAAAAGGTAATACATTTCATCTTGACTCAACTTGAAACAAATGTCTATATGCAAAAATAGAAGATACCTAGTTATGGCATAAAAGGTTTTGTCATGTAAATTTTGATAATTTGATCAAAATAAGTAAGAAGCACCGAGTAAGAGGTCTACTGAGCCTGGAAAAACCTAAGAATGCTATGTGCCAAGGATGCCAGATGGGTAAGATGACAAGATCAAGCTTTACAAGTAAGTCCTACACTTCTAAAGGAATTTTAGATCTAGTACACACTGATCTTTGTGGTCCTATGAAAGTTCAAAGTTATTATGGTGATAAATATTTCATATTATTTGTGGATGATTACTCAAGGATGATGTCAGTTATGTTTTTAAAAGAAAAATCAGAAGCTTTTCAAATGTTTAAATGGTACAAGGCAAGAGTTGAAAATGAAATAGGAAGACAACTGAAATGTCTTAGATCTGATAGAGGAGGAGAGTTCACTTCTGATGGATTTAACTTATTCTGCAATGATCATGGTATAAAAAGGCAAGTATCTGCACTGAGCACACCTCAGCAAAATGGGATAACTGAGAGAAGAAACAAATCAATTGTAGATTGTGCCATAACCTTGATGATAGAAAAGTGGGTACCTCAAACATTTTGGAGAGAAGCAATCAACACTGCAGTTTACACCCTAAACTGAGTACAAGAGAAGAATGTTGTGCTGGAATATATCAGTTCAAAGGAGCAAATAGCATACATCTTCACAAAGCCACTGCCAAGGGACACTTTTGAGTATCTCAGAAGCAAGTTAGGGGTCCTACCCCTATCTTCTATTCACTAACAGAGTTTGGTGAAAGCATCAATTCGATAAATCTATAGAATATCATGTGTGGATTGATGTTGATTTATGCACTTTAGGAGGTTTTCTAAAGGTGTGTAGGAAATAGTATTGAAGGAAAGATTGATCTGATCGAGTTTTAGATGTTACATTTGCATGTGTAACACAGCAAAAGCAAGCACTTCACAGCAGAAGAGTTCATGATTTAGTTCTTTTACTTTTTGGCATTGTTGTCAAAGGGGGAGAAGACTAAATGGTAAAGCCCTAAATGAAGAAGATAACTAAAGACTAATGACAGGGGGAGAAGATTTTAACAACTCAAGGATAACATGAGAAGTCTAATAGCAATCTAAATCCGAATCAATTGGAATAAATCAAGTTGGTATTGCCATTTAATTGTTGGTTTTGCCATCAATGCCAAAGGGGGAGATTGTTGGCATTTCAATAAGGATATTGAGAAGGTTGTTGGAGATTGTTGATATAACTGAAGAAGGATGATTACTGCCTTTATAATATTATTTTGTCATTGATGTCAAGAAATTGATTTTCTGATTCAGTATGATGTTGCCATATCTTGAGAAGTATGTATTGATGAGAATTAAGATGTCGGTAAGTGACACAAAAAGAATGTGATAATGAAGGGGAATAATAAGTTATTCAATGGGAAACTATTACCAAGTTAGTCAATGATGAGATCATGTTGTTTTGATTGTTTTGATATCCTACATATGTTGTTGATTGTAAGGTTAATACTATACTATGTCATCGAGCAAAGAACCTAGTCGGTAAACCCTAAGGTTATCGATATCGGTTAAAGAAGGCAGAATGTCTACCGAGTGAAGTTTAGTATTTACTGAGTAACAACCGAGTTATAACAGATCGTATGGGATGGATAAAAGCATTATTTAATGAAGGATGCTGATGAGCTGGAGATGAATAAATGATTGGTATGCCGCACATGAAGTTTGTTAAGGATCTACAGCAATGGAAAATCAAAAGGAAGATCTACAACACAAATTGAACCGCAATAACCTAGCACAAGTTCCTAGGAAGGAATGCAAGTTCCAAGGTGAGGTAAAACATTTTCAGATCAAAGAATACATTGAACCTAGTCAAGTTTGATGATCTGATGGCTATGATTGATCATGGGAAATGTGATCAAGGAGATTCAGCGGTTAGCAAATTGTTTATAAATAAGGAATTGTTGATAAACAATGCATGCAGGCAAGTGTAAGCACATGGATGCTACATAGTGATTACCAAGCATAGAAGCTTGAAGACCTGTTTGAATAACAGAGTAGGGAGCCCAATAGAGGGACAAGATAAGTCCTATGACAAGATTGTTTTGAGCAAATAAGAATCTGCTTTAGCATTTTAGATGTGAAGTTGCAGATATATTTTATTATTGTTGTTTATTTTGTAAGTGACAAAAAATCTCTTAACCGAGTGGACTTAACAGTCTTATTTGTAAACCCTCTAGCAAGGTAACATTCTAAATGAGTGTTTAAAATCCTTTGACAAGGTCACTTCTAACAAAGTGAAGATCCTAACAGATCTAAGGGAAATCCCTTAACCAGGTCACATCTAGCAATGTGTTTGTAATCTTTAACAGGATTTGCTTTTAACCAAGCATACTTTAGAAGAGTATATTTCTTAGTGGGTCCGAAATCCCACAATGGTTTTTCCCTATTTGGGTTTCCATGTTAAATCTGGTGTTATATGTGTCATGATGATTATGTGTTTATGAGTTAGCATGTTTAGCAATTTTTGGTTATATTGCTGAAGTATAAGTTACCGAGGTTGAATTTGTTGATTTTATGGAAGATTAAGTTTGTATGATTCACCCCCCCCCTCATGTTACTAGCTATTGGCATCAGAACTTTACATATTCATCACTGAGCCTTATTATTGAACAATGAAGCTTAGCACATTGTGGTCTAAGGAACCGAGATGTAAAGATATCTCATTGTAGAAACAAACACGTAGCAAACAAGGAGTGAACCCCTCCATTATGGGAAATACACTAGGGGTTGAGGTATGTGTGGCATTCAATAGTTGAATGCTCCTATCACATACACCCACTAGAGCAATTTCCCTATAACTTCATCAATTCACACCACAAACAACAAACAAAGAAAAAGATAATGCACATCATGGCTCCTCCAGTCACTTGTGGACATCCTTGAGTAGCATAGGAACATAATCTGTCGCCAAATGATAAAATATAAAGACTGGTCTGGATAAAATTCAGCAGCTATACTAACCTTGTACCTTCATTCTTAGTTGCTTGATGTGATGGTTAATAATGTCTGATCTCAGAAAGTTGCGGACCCCGTTTAAGACTGACCTGTCTAATTTTGAGTGTATCCTCTTCTGTTTAAGACAAGATAAAGATCACTTGATATGGATATGATATGATTGATAAGACAGTTTGATTAGTTGATTATAGATGCTTGACTAGATAGTCGTATCCTTTGTTAACTTTGTGCGAAGTGTTTGTTGGATATCTACTAGGGTATTTGTTTCTCGCAAGACATTTTATTGCAAGTTTTTTGATTGATTTTCGATTTTTAGTTCTTTTCCAAGAGCTTTTTTGATGTTTTTGGATTATGTGGATCAATATTTGAATGTTTTTGGTATTTTTTTAGGATCGTATTTCTAGATGTTTTTGGTATTTTTAAAGGACATTATGTGATTTTTAGGGTTTTTTCAGGACTTTTTCCAATTTTTAGGTTTTTTTCCAGGATTTTTTACAATTTTTTTGGATTTTTTCAGGACTTTTTACAAATTTTTGGATTTTTCAGGACTTTTTCCAATTTTTTGGATTTTTTCAGTTATGCCCCAAGTGTACAAACCTATATGACATGATGATCTACAAAATGCATGTGGATACAATGAATTTTCAACATGACCTATGTTAATGCAATATGCATGATGAAGATGCATTTCCTATTCGAACAAGGTTGACTATGTTTGTTTAGCCTTTGTAATACACCAATTGAAATGGAGGTGCAAAACATTTAATAGATAAGAGGTCAATCGATCCCTAAGGTCCCTTGGAACATAAAAATTAACACACTTAGTGACTAGGATTTACAAATGGAGACGCGGAAAACTTCCCCATTGGTTCTTAAAACTTTGATCTTCTTTTGCCCATGTGTGTGCAAATGAGTTAATTCCTGCTCTTGTGTTCACTAAAGATCCTTAGCATCCTATATGACTAGTTACATGGATTATCCTAACTTCAAAAGCATCCCGAATAGAGCCTCATTACCAGCAAGCTTTTAGAGCTCCGACGAGGTTATAAACTGTAATTTCTCAAATATTGCTCCATTGCCAGCAGACTTTCATAGCCCCGATGGAGTTACTCACATGTTCCCATAGTCAAGATTTTTGTCGCACTTTGTATGCGTGATATTTCAGTGGTATATCATGGCTCTTTTGCCTTGAGATGAATATTTGGCATAGCTCTTTTTCTTTTTATTTTCTTGCCTTGACTTCTAAGTAATGAAACCTACTTGGGTGTGACAATTATAGCGGTGTTGAAGTAGAATTTTAGATTTTTCACTAGTCATATGATCAACTAGGTGTCTAGAATGAATTAGAGATTTTATTATTGTGTTTGAGATATAGCAATTGAGAGATTTTGGGTTAACAAGTCTCAAATAGTGAAATCACTACCCAACCATAAGTAAAGTGTCGTCACAAGGTAATGTTGAAAATGAATGACCTTAGGACCTTAAAGACTTCATGTCCAAATATCTAAGAAAGGAGATGACCCTTGCTTCTCTTGAATGCAAATGAATGATAAACTTTATCAGTTGCCTTGTTTTATTGATGTTGCTATATGAAAATGCAGAAACTTTGCGAATGCGATGCATTTGAAAAAGAAACTATATGTGATGCAGTGTTTTGAATAATATGATATGCAATGCAGAAAGTAAAATCTAAGCTAACCTAGCCCTTAAGTATAATATCGTTTAAGGTGCATGTTGTTCATAGGGTTAGAGAGTGGATCTCCCTCCATGGTAGCCAAATTATATGCTCCATTACCTATAACCCTTGTTATGATAAAAGGACCTAGCCAGTTAGGTTCAAACTTCCCTGGCTTTTCTCGTTCCGCTAGGTTCCTTTGGTTCTCTTTGAGAAATAGATCTCTCACTTCAAAAGTTCATGGGCAAACTCATTTATTATAACTCTGTCTTAGTCTATTTTGATAACCTTGCAAATGATTGAAAGCATTTTGTCTCTTTTCATCTAGCATTTCTAGCTCTTGTAATCTTGCTACCCGATAGTCTTCCTCTAATATGATGTTTTGTAAAGAGACTCTTAGAGATGGTATTTATATTTCAATGGGGAGTATTGCTTCTATACCATAGACCAAGGAATATGATGTCGCTCTTGTAGGGGTGCATACTCCTGTTCTATAAGCCCAAAGAGCGAGATTTAACTGGAGATGTCAGTCTCGTCCTATGTCAATGACAACTATGTTGACTTGAATTTCATCCTTAGAACGTTACCTGTAATAAGTTAGTTCTACAAAATACAAATGGAAATACTACAGGAAATCCAAACTCAACCAATGAAACTACATGAAGTACATATAAAATAAAATACTAAAATTACCTTCATGGCTTATGTCTCATTGTGTCCTAACTCCACTGTTCCTAGTTGAAGATGGTGTGCTCTCAAACAATGCATTGATGGCTTCCAAGACAACATATGAAGAATGGACTAATAAATTGTAGTTAACTGATACTATGATATGGAATACTACATGATTATGCTATTACTATTTGCTTCAAAATTAAAACTCATGGATGCATATGATTAGCTTGCAAATGCACTTGAAGTCTCTTGAAGTCTAACTCTCTCTCAACTGAAGCTCTTGATTTTATAGACCTTGAGAGGATTAGATGATGTGGATTAGATCAATGGTCTTGATCAGATCTACAGATTTGGATGACTATGAGCAAAAGTGAAGGTTGAGAGAAAGGGGGAAGGAGAAGACAAGTGTTACTCATCTCACCTTGAATGGGTTGCTAACTAAGAGAATCTAGGGATGGTCGGAGGAAATTTAGGCATGATAGGACAAGTGGACTCAAGTCCTTCCTAAGATGTAGGGGTGTTGGAGAGAATATAGTAAATGGTTATGAAATATGTGTACGTACACAATATTCATTAAGTTTCGAAGTTGGAGATAAATGATGAATTAATATTTAAGAAATATTAATTTCTTTAGCCACATGTTGGATGAGTTGGCAAAGGGAAGATGAAGTGGAGATGGAGGGTGAGTTGGATAAGAAAGATTAAATAATTTAAGAAATCATTTAATATTTGAGACTATAGGATAGGAGAATAACTATTAAATATTAGATATTTAATTGTTTGGAGGAGATAACTAAATATTAGATATTTAATTAACTTGGTTAAAAGGATAATTAAATATTAGATATTTAATTAATTAGAAGAATAGGATAGATGAATGAATTAATAAAATATTATTTAATAGAAAGACACGAAAAATAAATTAAATAAATTAAATAAATTAATCTTTTCAAATTAACTATTTAATAGAAGAAAAATCATTAAATAAATATAAAATATTTATTTAATTGCTCATAGCCATTTTTATGTGTATACATTTTGCCCCTCTTTGAAATGATGTTGAGACAACATTGTTTCAAAGATTAAATCAAGTCTCGATAATGTCCCTGATGGAGATTGAAAATCCTGATTGTGTGCCCTCTCAGGAGATTGATCGTGAAATTGTTGAAAACTTTGGTTTGAACAATTAATCTCATGATATTTTATAAAATTTTGGTCAATTAAATTCATTTATAAAAAGCAAATTAAATTGCCCCATTGAATAGCATTAATTACACTTCCAAGGAGTAAATATAAAATTAACCAAGGTTAATTTTTATTTCATTGTTATCCTTGTCAGCTTGTGAAGAAAATATTCTTGCTGAGGTGGCAAAATGGTGATTCCTATGGAGAACCATCGATTTGAGCATGTTCAGAAATATCAGCGACCTGTCGAGTATGGGTATCTAGTATGTATCTTATCCTGAGCTTTGTTTTCAACTTTTCATTTGATTTTTCATGTTTTTAGGCACGTTTTTGAATTTAATTTTTTTTTGCGATTTTCAGCATTTAGGTTAGCGCATTTGTATTTTGTTTTAGCGCATATGCAATTAGGTTTAGTGCATTTGCATATATTAGCGCAAATGATATTTTTGTCAGCGCATATGTTAAGTATGTTAGCGCATATGCATGGGATAGCGCAAATGTTTCATTTGTTGGCGCTTTTGCAGCCAAAGTTAGCGCTTTTGCTTTGTTTTGCACATATGTTCATAGTTTTAGCGCGTTTGCACAAAAAGTTAGTGCATATGCTTGAGTTTAGCGCATTTGTATTTAGATTTAGTGCATATGCTCAATAGGATAGCACAAATGCTCAAAATTGATGTTTTTGATAAGTGCAAAGGCTAAAAATCACTTTGATGAATGTGTAATATGCATTGATGATGAAATAGGGACTTGATTGAGTGATTGTGTGATTGATTGATTGATTGATTGATTGATTGATTGATTGATTGAGTTATTGTTTGATTGATTGTGTTGATTGCTTGACTGATTGTGTTGATTCAAATAAACCAATTTAGTTTCTGATGCAATAGCTTATCAAAGTTTTGATTGAGCTCAGTGATTGATAGAAAACCATGATTGATAGGTTTTAAAATGATTTGATAGCATAAATTGCTTCAATTTAATGTGATAGATAGATAGCATAGATTTCTTTAGTTTGATTTGATAGATAGATAGCGTAGATTGCTTCAGTTTGATTTTATAGATAGATAGCGTAGATTGCTCTAGTTTGATTTTATAGATTGATAGTTGATGATTGCTTTAGTTTGATTTGATAGATTTGATAGCATAGATTGCTTCAGTTTGATTTGATAGATTTGATAGTTGATTGATTCAGTTTGATTTGATAGATTTGATAGTTGATTGCTTGATTGATTGATTAATTCTCTTGATAAATAGGAGAAACTTGATGTTCTCCAGTGTCAAGAGAAATTATCAGCAGTACGTCATTTAGTGCTAGAGCTAAAACAGGCTGAGGTTAGACATATAGATGCCTGTGGTTTACGCCATCTGTTGTATATGCCTGAGATTACACATAATAGAGGATTGTTGACGGCATTAGCTTAGAGATGGCACAGTGAACATAACACTTTCCACTTGCCTAGTGGTGAGATTAGTGTGACGCTCGAGGATGTCTATAGTATTTTGCACATCCCAATGACTAGTGAGTTAGTGTAGTATGATTTTCAGGATCGTGTCAGGACAGAGGCTTGCAGAGTTGTGTTTGCTGATGATAGCATTGCTAGAGGAGAGATCCACTAGGAGGATATGGTGATGTATTACGAGACTCTCCTTGTGATTCTTGTTGGTTTGATCGGAGGATTTATTTGTCCTAATAGGCGATCATGTGGTTTTGTTGTTGGATGGGGTGAGATTCTCTTGAGTATGTTGAAACATCGTACTCAATATGCTTGGGGTGTTTGTATGTTGGCTCATTTATATCATGATCTTCATCAGGTAGTGTATGATGAGAGTGCGAGTTTGTCTACAGGATTCACTTTATCGCAGATCTGGTGCTGGGAGCACATTGTTATTACTCGGCCTATCCATCATAGAGTGCATGGAGAGAGACATCCATATGTGTATTTTTATGCAGGTATCCTTACTCAGCATAAGCTGGGTAAGATGGAGTATTGGTGTTGGGTGCTTGATTCATTGGATAGCATTACTTGGAGACCATATGTTGATTGTGAGCCATGGATGGATGATGCACAGACATTACCATTTATCATGCAGAGTAGATATTTCATTGGTCAGACGCCTTACATTATTGAGCGACAGTTATTTAGTCACATTCTGAGACAATTTGATATTATTTAGCCCATGCCTACTGGTGTGACGATATATGCTCGGTGTTACAAAGATAGATGAGATTGAGGACCTTTGTTATCATTTTAGATTGCTCATGCAAAGTTTCTTGCTACTCCAAGATTGGCTTATGATATGAGATGCCACATTCTTGATCCTGGGGTTACTATAGAGTATGCTCAGTACATACTAGCTCATCCATTTCCTCACATTATTGATCCAGCAGATCCTCCTCCCAGCTCAGGAGATGAGGATGATGATTCAGATGATCTAGTTTTTAGGAGACATAGATGGAGATGAGAGCTTAGAGCTCCTCAGAAGGCTAGGGGAGGTGGAGATGAGGGTGGGAATGGAGGTGGTGGTGGTAGGAGACCTGGATGGAGAGGAGGTCGATTGAGAGTCTGTGGAGGACCGTTTGGACCAGTTGGCAGGATTGCGAGAGCACGTCCTATGGGTGGGAGAGATGTTGGATGGATTAGGAGGGAGCATGGAAGGGCAGGGATGAGATCACCGAGAGGATTTCCATTGACAGGAGGAGGCAGGGTGATTGGACTAGATGGGGGTTGTGGGAGAGGCATTGATTTTGGACATATTCAGCCAAACCCTAGGGTTATTGCAGCGCATGGTGGAGATGATGAGGATCCTGAGGATCATGTTCCCCTCATTAGATGACAGGTTCAGAGAGTTACTCGGATGGAGACTCCAGTAGTCGAATAGGTTGGTGGTGAGGAGGGGATTGGGATTCATGCACCACAGTAGGATTTGCCAGAGAAGGATGCACCAGTGTGATGCACCAGAGGATGATGTGCCAGAGTAGGAGACCATTGACAGTCTTAGAGCACGGATTGATCATCTTCGAGCACAGGTGTAGACTCTTATGGCTGAGAGAGATAGAGATGTTAGGAGACAATAAGATACTCAGGGTCTTCTTGATCATATTCAGCAGGTTGGGTCAGGTACTCTCTCAAATGACATTGTTAGAGCATTATTTCAAGCTGTGAAGGAGACTTCCTACTAGTGATGATGATATGAGGAGGCAGTTGCAGAGAGTCAGAGAGCAGGTAGTTATCATACTACCGTGTTGATGGATACTAGTAGTGGTGGGGTCATGGGACCTCCTCAAAGAAGTGGTGAGCATGGGAGATAGACATCTAGAGGATCTTCTCGCCCACAACCATAGAGACAAACAGAGTTAGGTGGTAGTGGTACAGGACAACCGTGACTTGATTTGGAGGATTCATATTGTTTATTTCATATCATTGTATACTTGGACTTTTATTGTTTTATGATGATCTATATGCAAACATGCACTCTATATGATGATGATCTTTATTATGCATGTTCTATTTGATGATGATCTTTATGCTTTGTTTATATGGATGCAATGATTATATGATTTTGTTAATTTTCAATTTTGATGATTCTTGGATGCAATTGAAAATGATTACTAACTTAAATGATATGTAAATGATACAAATGCAATGATCTATATGGAAATGCAAATGAATGATTGATTTGGTTTTGTTTTATGATGATGTAAATACAAATGATCTATATGAAATATTTTTGATTTTATATGTAATGTTCATGAATCTAAGTGTAAAGATGCAAATAAATGATCGTTAATAAACTTTTAATGATAATGAAAAATACTAATGATGACACACTACATGATGAATGAACTGCACCTAATTTGAATGCAAACTAATGCAATGATAAAATGCAACTAAATGAAATGGATAATAATTAAAATGATTCTAAAATGAATGCACCTATAATGATTAAATGCAAATTATTTTTGTTTGTCCAAGTATACTCAATCATGATTTATGACCATTGATCTATTAATGAAATGATATGCTTATAATGTAACTGACAATGAATGCTTATAATGCAGACAAATAATGAGCTAATCCAAAATCATCTAACTAAAAATTGTACCACCATTCTTCATATGCTATCTTTGTAACAGTGGTTTGATTTCATCATTGAGCTTTAAAATGTTGTAAGAAAATACAAGCAACTTGACATAATGATTCAAGATAACCTGAGTATTCTTTACATGGATTTTGATATAGCAAGTTAATACAAGCAACTTGATATAATGGATCAAGTTGACCTGAGTATTGCTTGCAAAACAGACAAGGATTATCCCCTTTCATGCATGCCTTGCAACATCCTCCTTGATATTTTTTCAATCATATCCTGAGACAAGTACATACCGTAGTAAGAAATAAACCATAGACAACAATAAAAGAAAATAATCACGCCTTATCATAGCTTCTCTAGTCATGGACATCCTTGAGTTGCATAGAGTACATGATTAGCAATAAAATCAAGATATAAACATTGAATCTTGCATGTCATTCACATGTTCTTATGGTCATTAACTGATATAATCATCTTGATGAATGATCTTTGATAATCCTTTGTTGATCTATTCTTCATTTTCCTGAGTTTCACGATTCAGTTATTGATTAAAACACCTTGATTGATTTGTTTATTTGTTGCTCTTTATTTATTTCAAAGTCCTAGATGTTTTTGGTTTTTCTAAGTTTTTCGAATGTTTTTGGATTTTCAAAGACTCAAAAGATCACCTTAGCAAAAGGAATTAGGATTTTGCCCCCAGTGGAAACAAAAATTTATTATGAATATATAAATTGATCAAGGTCCAAACTATGGCTGGATACAAATGCAAATATGATTGATTTTGATAAAATCTAAGATAGTGAGTACGACAAGTATGCCAAAGATTGATAATTGTTGGTAAGCTGCATATTTCTGCTGATGGTTCAGAGAAATGGATGCAAAGGATGGAATGGATAAGATAAGATAGATGGAAGTGATAGATGTGGTAGGATGGAGTAGATAGGTGTGCAAAGTGATCTCATAGATGGAGGAACTTACTTCTTAGATAGCGCCCGTTTACCAGCTTTTCACCATCTAAATTTATTGCATTTTTTTGGATTTTATATGCTTTTTATTGATTTTTTTAGGACTTTATATTTCAAGCATAGAATTTCTTGAGTTGGATAGAATTGATAGGTTCATCAAACTAATCACCTTCAGGGGTTGATAACTTGTATGCTCCTGATTCATATGTTGCTACTATGACAAAAGGTCCTAGTCAATTTGGTTCAAATTTTCCCTTGTTTTCCCAGTCTTGCTGATTTCTTGGATTCTCCCTTAGAACTATATCTCCAATCTAGAAAATATGTGGCTTGACTCTGTGGTTATAGCCTCTTGCCATTCTTTTTTGGTATACTTTCAAATGTTCTATTGTATTTTGGTGACGTTCCTTAATCAGTTCTAGTTCCTAGAGTCGAGAGACTCTTTGTTCTTCTTCTGGTATAAGACCTTGCAAGGATACTTGTAGAGAAGGTATCTCTACTTCTATAGGAAATATGGCTTCTGATCCATAGACCAAACAATATGAAGTTTCCCCTATTGGAGTGCAGACACTAGTTTGGTATGCCCAAAGAGCAGGGTTTAGCTGAATGTGCCAATCTTTTCCAGCTTCATTGATTGTTTTCTTCAAGATTTTCAAGATAGTATTGTTTGATGCCTCAACTTGACCATTACCTTGTGGATAATATGGATTAGAGAACCTATATTGGATATGAAACTGTTCACATAGCTCTTTCACATCTTGATTTTTGAATGGTCTTCCATTATCAGTGATAATGGTCATAGGAACTCCATAGCGACAGATTATATAATTCAAATGAATGATGATATTTATTTTCTTGTCATTGTTGTTAAAGGCACTGCTTCAATCCACTTAGTAAAATATTTAGTAGCAATCAACATAAACTTATGTCCATTAGAAGATGAGGGATTGATCTTTCCTACCAAATCAAGGCCCCATTGTGAAAATGGCCATGATCCTGTCATTGGATATAACTCTTGTGCTGGTGCATGAATGAGATTTCCATGGATTTGACATTGTGTACATTTTCTAGCATATGTGAATGAATCTCTTTCCATAGTAGGCCAAAACTAACCCATACGAAGAAGTTTCTTAGCCAATGTTAAACCACTTGAGTGTGTCCCACCAATACCTACATGAATGTCATTAAGAACTCTCTTAGATTCATCTTTTGCAAGACATATCAACAAAGTACCATCTAGACCATGCCTATATAAGATATTAGCAATAATAGTATAGTGAGAGGACTGACAGATAAAATTTCTTCTTTGATTACGAGATAATTCAAGAGGAAGGATATGATCTCTTAAATACTGATAACTTTGACCGTATAAGGATTGACTGGTTCCTAATATATGGAAAATTCGATAGGTATGTTGGGATTGAATGATAGGGGTTAAGATATCTTCCATGAGAAATTTGTAACGCTGTTGATTCTCCTTATTTTGCAAGAGAGAGATGCTATTGTAGCCATTGCATCTGTTGCTTTATTCTCATTTCTTGGAATCTGGGTGAATGATATTTCTTTAAAGTGTCCTTTAAACTCCTCCACCAGTTGTTTGTATGGCATAAGCTTATCATCCTTTGTTTGATATTCATCATTTACTTGGTTGATGATAAGTTGTGAATCACCATAGACATGTAGTTCTTTGACGTTCCATTCAATGGCCATTTTAAGCCCGATAGCTAATGCTTCATACTCTGTAGTATTATTAGTGGATGGAAACCGCAGTCTATATGATTTTGGAATTGTGTGTCCTTGAGGTGTGATGAAAAAGATTCCTATGTCTGATCCATATTGTGTATAAGAACCATCAAAATACAATTCCCAAAAGTTTGTACTTACTGTCAAGATATCTGCATCAGGAAATTCGATGTGCAAAGGTATGTCATTTTGTAAAGGTGCATCAACCAATTGATCAACGATGACTTGTCCCTTGATAGATTTTCGGTCAACATATTCTATGTCAAATTCACTCAGTATCATAACCCATTTGGCTAGTCTCCCTGTTTTTTTTTTTTATCAATAAAAGGCCGAAGCCGCATTTTTATTTCATTTGTAAAATTTTTACAAACTCCATTCAGTGTGGGCACCGGTAGGAAAGAATGGAGCTAAGAAAACCTCCGGTCTAGCCCAGATCCCTTAAGGGATCAGATATCAGAACAACTGAATAAAATTTTTTTTACAATTCCTCATCTGAGGGAGATAACTGTCTTAATAAGACATTTTAAGTTTCTTTTTGTGCATAAAATCTCGCACCAAACTCTGGATGTACCCGTCTTCACACAAAAAAGGAGAAACCACTGAAAATTCGAGCTTTAACTTTAGGACCTGAATCCTGCATCTGCAAAAACCTTATTGCAACATGCTCTGTCAAACTGTTAGTAGCATAGTAAGCATGATAATATGTAAAAATCCTTCAATGAATAATAGCATCTTTTCTATTTTATGTAAGAGGATTGTAGCCTGGATAACCCTTAGCTTGAGACCATTTTCACCTTTTAGGATTCAATTTAAGAGATTATCCAGGCTACAATTCTGCCTACACCAATGAGAAATGTCAATTTCTTAATCACTCTTGACACAGCTTACATCTGATGCTCCATAACCAAAATAAATTAATATGCCATTGTATGCACATATAAATGTCAATATACGAGATTATCATGGAATCTGCCAAGATCATGAATCAAAACAAAAGTTCACAGAGAAATATATGTCTGGGTGTAGGAGAAAAACAACCAAAAGAATAAAGGATCTGTACAGAGACAATAGGACCTGTAACAGATCTGAAACAAAGATAGGACTGATCTCAACTGCCCTCTAGAAGCCATTCCATTAATTCGCAGAAGATAGTAAAGACCCAAGTGAACCCCACCCGATATAGAAAAGTCCAATTATCACAACTAATACCCCTATAACTGCACCAGGAACCAGTGTAACCTGGCCTCTAAGTAAAAGACAGGGCTAATATCAATCACAAAGAAGCAATGAGTCAATAATATCAAAAATAACACAGCCAGAGACTTTAACAAAATACACATAGCCTGGCAAACCCCGCTAGTCATAAAAAGATATCATATCTGCCAAAATGAAGACTACACCCGAGCTGCCCGGAGAATACTCAACACAGATACCCTGCAGAGGAGTGTAAACCAGCATGAGCCAGAACATGAATACCCGGCATCAATCTTCAATTAAAACTCCTAAAGCATCCCTTTACCCACAAACAGGGGCATGAGAGGGGAGGATGAAACATGCATATGTGACAGTTTGAATAAGGATATTGCTGAGTTAGAATTTGAGCATATATATACCAACTCATATATATATAGTGTCTGTATGTATATATGTATATTTGTGTGTGTGTAATAATCTGGTTATCTATTTACACCTACCCACATACACATATATTGGCTAGTCTCCCTGTTAATGTTGACTTACTCAACAAATATTTGAGAGGATCTATCTTTGCTATTAGTTTCACAGAATGAATCAACATATAATGTCTCAACTTTTGAGTTGCAAATACAACTCCTAGACATGTCTTTTCAATTGAGGAATAATTTAATTCATAGCCAACAAGCGTTCTACTTATATAATAAACTGCTCTTTCTTTTCCTTCATCATCATGTTGAGCTAGGAGAGCGCCTAATGATACACTTGTTGCTGAGACATAGAGTAACAATGGTTTCCCTTTGGTTGGTGATATCAATACTGGAGGACTCATAAGATATTCTTTTATTTGCAAAAAAGCTTCTTCACATTTTAGATCCCATTTGAATGGAACATTTTTATGTAGAAGATGGGTAAATGGAAGGCATCTATCGGCCAACTGAGAAATAAATCTCCTAATTGATTGCAATCTTCCTTGTAAAGATCACAATTGACTTATGTTCCTAGGTGACTCCATCTCCATGATAGCTTTGAATTTTTCACTATCTACTTCAATGCCACGAGCTAATATAATGTACCCAAGAAGCTTTCCAGAGGTTACCCCAAATGCACATTTCTTTGGATTTAATCTCAATTGATATCTTTCCAGCCTATCAAAAATCTTGCTTAAAATGTTCAAATGTTCTTGTCTTGTATGAGATTTTGCAAGTATGTCATCGACATAATCTTCCATAAATGTATGCATCATATCATGGAAAATTATCCTCATAGCCCTTTGATAAGTCACTCCTGCATTCTTAAGCCCAAATGGCATAACATTCCAGCAATATGTTCCCCATGCACAGGTAAAAGTTGTCTTCTCTTGATCTTCAAGTTAGATTCTTATTTGATTATATCCTGAGAAGCCATCCATTAATGAAAACATCTCATGCCCTAATGATAAGTCCACTATGATATCAATGTTTGGTAGTGGGATATCATCTTTTGGACATGCTTTATTCAGATCTTTGAAATATGTATAGACCCTTATACTTTTATCTGGTTTTGATACTGGTGCAATACTTGAAACCCATTATGGATAAGCAATAGGTCTTATAAAACCCACTTCTAATAGTTTCTTGAGCTCGGTTTTTACAAGAAGAGCAATGTACGGATGCATATTTCTTAGTTTCTACTTAACGAGTTTTGCTTTTAAATCCACATTAAGATGATGCATGATAAGATCTAGATTAAGTCCTGGCATATCTGCATAGGACCAAGAGAAATTTATTTGCCTTTGCTTAAAGAACTCCATGTATTCATTCCTCTCTTTTTCTGACAATGAGGCAGCATAATGAAGTATTTTAGGATCCTTTGATGTACCAATGTTTACTTCTTCTGTTGGTTCTATCAGGAGAGCAGATCTCTCCTAAAAATATGTAAGAAGAATGTCCAACTTTCCATCTTCTGGCTCCTCAAAGAGGTTTTCACCATCAAATATGTCCTTTGTTTTCCCTTTTGATTGATCTAGTGTTGCCATAAAATGGTTTTCAACGATAGGTCTCTTTCCTTGTTTTATTTCACTTTTGCGACTAGAAAGTTTGGCATTCTCCTGACTATGAGAAACATCACTTGATTTTGTAATGGAAGATATATTAGGTGGGATGGGTTCAACAACGTTAAGGTACACGACTAAGTCATGATCATTGGAAAAGACATTCAGTTAGAGGTTGTCTAATATATCCCAATCAATTAGTTCAGGATGAAGAAGGGGTAAATCATAATTACTGCCATCATTAGGTATTTCAACATTCATGACATAATGATCATAACTTGGCATAGAATAGGTACTATCATAGATTTTTTTTTTTTGAGATTTGTCTTTCTCAAGCATCTCTGAATTAGTTCTAACAAAATCAATATTAGCATTTTGTAGTTCACACTCAAGTGCTTCTTCAATTGACATTTGTCCCTTAAATGAATGGATTATATCAACACACACATCTTTAATACTATAAATTCCTTCTTGATTTACCTCATTTGTATTTTGGAGTTGACATACTTGTGTACATGATAAAAAGGATTCTTTTGCTATATTTTGTCTCCTTTCAAACTCAACTTCTTTTGGACTAATAGTCAATCCAACTTGACTATCTCTTAATTCTTCTATGGTTCTGCCATATCTGGATATATCTTGTTCCTCTTTTGATGAAAATCTTGTATTTTCAGATTCTTGATCTATCCTTGTTTGTATTTCTTGTGGAATTACTTCTTTGTCTTTGTCATTCCCTTTCCTTTTTGCATATGCCTCTTTTCTCTGAATTATGAGTTTTTCTTGTCTTGTTTCTAAGTCTATCTTTTGTTTTGCAATAGAAAAGTCTTCTTTTGTAATAGCTTCTTGGTCTTCATTGTGTTCCTTACTTGATGTAGTAGATAAGACATCTGGACCCCACTCATAATCATTTGAATATGTCTCTGAATCATGATCTAAGACTACTCTACTATACCATACAGGAATGTTGACTGGCGTAAAAAGTTCCCCGATTTCTAACATCTCTATTTTTACTGCTTTTGGAATATCTTGTTCAAATTTTGTATTTGTTTGTATTTCCAAAACTTGTTGACAAGATTTTTATTTACCCTTGATGGTAATCTCCTTGTCTTGCTTTTCATGTTCTTCATGCTCCTTTTGTGTATTTGTTACTATTTATGCCACTTGGTGTAGCTTTTCTTGCCAATTTTCTTCTTTAGAAACTGATTTATTTTTCCATTTTTGTTGTTGATGATTATGTTGCCTTTGATCGGATTTTAGATATCCAAGCCCAGATTTATCTTCTTTAGATTGCAAGTGTGGACAAATAGGTTCTGAAATACCTTGATGTCGCTTACCAATTGGTCATTTTCCTTCATATCCCATTTTTTGCATGATTTCATAACCTTTGCCATATTGTTTTATGGGAATATTGACTTCTGCTGCTATCGCTATAGTTTTATCTTCATCCTTGTACAACCAACCAAGAATGTCTTTGTCTTCATTTTCTTCTTCAAGAGTTCCAGCACTAACAAATGTCCCTTTAAACATATGTTTTGGTCTTTCTGATGTCTTTGATTGAATATCTGTAGGCTTTCCATATGACTTAGGGGAAAGTGGAAAATTATGCAAAGAATCTTTTCCCATTCCTTCATCATTTAATTTGAGATTTTCTTCAAAAGTTTCCCATAACTTTGCTTGAATTAATTTGGTAGGATATACTTATTCTACGTTATGTGGAACTCTTGTATCTTGTGTTGGCTTCAAATTATTGCAATATTGACTGGAATCTGCAATTATAGTGATCGATTTTCCTTCATGAGGAAATTTCACACATTGATGATATGTAGAAGGAACTGCTTGCATCTTGTGAATCCATGGTCGTCCTAGAAGAATGTCGTAAGAGAGGTTCAAATCTAAAACCTGACACAATGTACCCCTTTCCATGGGTCCTATTCTTATTGGTAGTACAACAGTTCCTTTAGAAGAACGTTCTGCTTCATCATAAGCCTTGATGGCTCTTTTTTTTTTTGGGTCCATTGCATTTTCTAAATATCCCAAAGCTTTTATCAAACTTAATGTACAAATATTTAAGCTAGCTCCTCCATCTATGAGTACATGTTTGACATGAGTTTTATTAATGGAGACTTCAACATGTAAGGGAGCATTGTGAGGATGTTGCAAGGATGCGTCATCATTTTTAGAAAACGATAAGCAATGAGGAGCTATAAGGTGTCCTACCATGTTTTGGAACTGATCTACATCCAAGTCTTTTGAAACTGTTGTTTCCACTAAAGCTTTCTCCAAAATTTCCTTATGCATAGGTGAAACTTTGAGAAGTTCTAGAATTGATATTTGAGCAGGTATTCTTTGTAATTGCTCTACTAAATTGTATTATTGTGAAGTGGATGTTGGGTCTTTTGCTATACCTGGAAAGGTAACCTTTGCTTTGCTTCTAGTAATAAAATTGATTGGTTCTGAAGGTGGATTATCTTTAACAATGATCACATTTACCACATAATCATATGTATAAGTGTAATTCAGTTTGGTTTTTCCTTTGTCATCTTTTAATTGGGAAGATTCACCTTTGTCATAATTCAGAAGTGGAGTTTTGAAAGCAAAGAGTGATTTGTTTGTCTTATGGCTATCCACTATGATGGTTCCATTATCGATTAGATCTTGAATAAGGTGTTTCAATCTCTGACAATCATGTATTAGGTGTCCTTTATTCCAATGATAATTGCAAAAATGATTGTCATTCCACCAATTGGGCTTGACCGGTGGTTTAAAATTTCTTACTTTTGGTAAAACAATCAATTTGTTGGCAAGTAGAGTTTTTAGAGTTGATTCTAAATGTTCTCCAATGTTTGTGAATTTCCTCTGAGGATTGGAGAAAAAGAACTTGGCTTTATTGTTTTTTGGATTGTTATTGCTTGGGATTTGAGTTGATAGCTTAAAAATTGGTTGTTGTTGTTTTGTATTACTATTATCGTCATTCCCTTCATTACTGACATTCCTATTCTTTGACCAGAACTTGGGTTTGTCATTGTTGTTGTTGTTGTTGTTGTATGAATTATTGTAAAATTTTAGTTCTCCTTTCTTTACCATTGCGTTCTCTATTTTCAGACCATTCTCGATCATTTTGGCAAAAGAGGGAAGACATTGCATCCGTAGTCGATAACTCATTTCACTGATAAGATTATCAATGAATATGTCCATTTTTTCTTGATCAGGTACATCTCGAGGATACCTATTAAACATGTGTTTCCATCGTTGCAAGAAGATCATAAAGGATTCACCATTCTTTTGTTTAACATTGCAGAGATCCAACATTGTTATTTCATTCCTTATATTGTAGGAGTATTGTGAAATAAATCTATTCACAAGTTCTTCAAAAGATTTGATTCTGGATGGTAATCTTGAAAACCACTCCATTGATTGTCCATTTAGACTCCTAGGAAAAAGATGCATAAGGTAAGTTTCATCATGAGAAAATTCCATTCTCATAGTATAAAACTCTGTAATGTGATCTTGAGGATCAAATTTTCCATCGTATTTGTCATATTTAGGAATATCGCAATGTTGCGGAAATGGTATCATATTCAGATTTTTATGAAAAGGATATGGGCATATATCTTCTAATGAATACTTCTTAGAGATTGTCCCGATTTGCATGTCTTGTATCTGTTGTTGTAGAGTTTGTATTTGTTGAGTAAGGTCAATGGATTATCCACTTAGTTTCTCCTTGTTTCTTCGTGAGTTCTCTTATCACTACACTCTTTTCTTTTGTCATCCCTTTCTTTCCTTGTTTCTTCATTGCTTTCTTTGTTCACATCTTCGTTATTTAGCTTATTTGTATTTTGGATGTTACTTCCCTCCACATCTTGTTTCAAGCTTTCTATGTTAAAGTCTTGTGGTAGTTTAGCTCCAGATTTTGCCAACACCGAGAGATATTTCTCTTTTTGCTTTGCCAACAATTTTTCCATTAGCCTATCAAATTTGAAATCTTTCTCAAGGTCTCTAATGGTGTTATTGACTACTTTGTCAACAATTGTAAATCCAAAAGTTTGGAATATAGGATTATCTTCTTCCTCCATTTGTTGTTGTTTTCTAAGTTGTTCGTGTTGGGCTCTAGTCCAAACTTGCATGTGATTATTTCAAAGTTATTGAAATTTCCAAAGGACAAAGTCAATAGGTGATTATTGGTTTAGGAAGATATGCCTTGTTGATTTTACCACTATTGTTTGTTCGTTGGGATAAAGTGTCTCTTTGTTGAAAAGCATGTCTTTGCAAAATTTCACCGTCAAATTCTATACCGCAACCACGTAAGTAGTGACGAAAATGGTGTAGGAATGTCCTATGTTTTAATAAGATCTTGCAATTGATATAGAAGAATCTTATTCTTTTCTAAGTAGCTTTATAACTGGGTTTTCTTTTCTTAAGGTGATACTTAAAAGTCATATAAGCTTTTGACAATTTACAAGTTTATTTGATTCCAATGTTGGTGCCATTCTAATTTTGATGTAACCTAGGTTCAAAATAGGAAAGATATATCCAAGAATATGAACCTAGTATAGATTGATCAAGCTTCGTGATAGAGGATTTGATTATCCTGATTAGAAACTTGATAATGATGTTGATTTTTTTGCACTTAAGATGTTTGAATCAATAGCTTGTTGAATGTTGATGTTTATAGAACTTTTTGGGAATAACCTGTTGGATTAGTGACCTAGTTGTTGAGCTAGTTTAAAAATATGTGATGGTTTAGAGACAAACCTACTTCAAGAAGTATTTCAATACTGATGTTTTGACACTCTAGTTTTGATCTGGTATTTCAAGTATTGGAAAACTTTTGTATTACTCTTTTGATCAAACTTTTTCAGCAATTTGTTGGATTTTTGCTCACTTGTAGATGATAATTTTCTTCAATTGTTGACCATTTGGAACATGTTACAGACATAGAAGACATAATGTTTAATAAACAAAATGCACAAGCAAGTACAAATCCTATGGTAGGCTGAGACAATAGTTGTTGAATCTCACGTGGGGTTTCTCTTGAGGCTACGCTATTCAAAGTGGATATTTAGATGCTTGACCCTACTGGCTCCACCCTCGGCACTCACTTCTTCAGGGCAGCCAAGCACCAGTTTCCATGAAAACTCCCCATGGCAAACTTTATATCTCTACTAGGAACCGTATGTATGTGAGCCACTTCAGAGGTCCGACATCCTGCACCATCAACTAGAAGGATTTTTGCAACTAGTACAAGTGGTTTTAAGTAAAGGCTTCCGCTCATGTGGTCATACATGCGGCACTTTTAGCTCTGTAAATAAAAAAGGTTCCCAACCTATATAGGTTATGTTCCATAGGGTTTATGGGGAAATATAGTGTCGGTATGAACTTATCAACACATGTTGTTTGGGACTTTCGTCACAAACACAATTTATTTATAGTGGATTGGAAGGACTCGGTATTATCCTGTTTCTACTTTAGGTCGTTCCCCTCTCACTGGCCCCCTCAAGGCAGCTTGGGAAGGCAAGCCCTCTAAAAGATTTAATTACTTGAAAGTAAAGAAAGCATAAAAGAGTGGGTTTGGCTTTTTGGTCACCCAATTAAGGGGAGAGCATATACCTACCACTTTCGAGACACATAATATAAGTGTTCTTTTTAATCCTTTCAAAGCAATTGTTGGCTAAGTCCTATTTGGAGATGTTGCTCCAACAAGCATGGTGTTTATTTTAGCCTTTTTTTAAAAAAGTCTATGTGCAACTATTTTAAAGAAGTTACTAAAAATGCAAGTTGCATGTTGTCAATTCATCCTTTTAGTTAAAATAAATGAACAAGATATGATATGTTACTTCCCAAAATAAGGCTTTTAATTAACTAGATGATGAAATGCATAAAATTTGTCTTAATTACCATCCTGCACATGCATGTTAATAGTCTGAAAAATCTGATTTCTTGGACATTCGGACCTGCAAGAAATTTTTGTTAGTTTGTAAACAGAAGCGCTAATCTAATATATGCGCTATCTTCTTGCTCAAAAGTGCTAACCTATAGGTCAAAAGCGCTAACCTAGACTGCAAAAGTGTCGCTCTGTGGATACAAAAGCGCTAACCTAAAATGCTTATGCGCTAACCTATGGTGCAAATGCTCTAACCTAGAATGCAAATGCACTAACCTACGAAACAAAAGCATTGTCAGAATTCACACATGCATGAATCTGCATTACAAATGCATTAATTTTACTTTTTGTGAGATTTTTAAAGGTATATGCGAGGTCCATGACCCCCACGGTGGGTGCCAAAATGTGTCAACTTGAATTTCATCCTCAGAATGTTACCTTCTATAAGTTAGTTTCACAAAATACAAATGGAAATACTATAGGAAATCCAAACTCAACCAATGAAACTACATGAAGTACATATAAAATAAAATACTAATATTACCTTCATGGCTTATGTCTCATTGTGTCCTAACTCCATTGTTCTTGGTTGCAGATGGTGTGCTCTCAGACAATGCACTGATGGCTTCCAAGATGGCATATGAAGAATGGATTGATAACTTGTAGTTAACTGATACTATGATATGCAATACTACATGATTATGCTAAAATGATTATGCTATTACTATTTGCTTGTGCTCTTAAAACTCACGGATGCATATGATTAGCTTGAAAATGCACTTGAAGTCTCTTGAGGTCTAACTCTCTCTCAACTGAAGCTCTTGATTTTATAAACCTTGAGAGGATTAGATGATGTGGCTTAGATCAACGATCTTGATTAGATCTGCAGATTTGGATGGCTGTGAGCAAAAGTGAAGGTTGAGAGAAAGGGGGAAGGAGAAGACAAGTGTCACTCATCTCACTTTGACTATGTTGCTGACTGAGAGAATCTAGGGATGGTTGGAGGAAATTTAGGCATGATAGGACAAGTGGACTCAAGTCCTTCCTAAGATGTAGGGGTGTTGGAGAGAATATAGTAAATGGTTATGAAATATGTGTACGTACACAATATTCATTAAGTTTGGAAGTTGGAGATAAATGATGAATTAATATTTAAGAAATATTAATTTCTTTAGCCACATGTTGGATGAGTTGGCAAAGGGAAGATGAAGTGGAGATGGAGGGTAAGTTGGATAAGAATGATTAAATAATTTAAGAAATCATTTAATATTTGAGACTATAGGATAGGAGAATAACTATTCAATATTAGATATTTAATTGTTTGGAGGAGATAACTAAATATTAGATATTTAATTAACTTGGTTAAAAGGATAATTAAATATTAGATATTTAATTAATTAGAAGAATAGGATAGATGAATTAATTAATAAAATATTAATTAATAGAAAGACACGAAAATGAATTAAATAAATTAATCTTTTAAAATTAACTATTTAATAGAAGAAAAATCATTAAATAAATATAAATTGCTCATAGCCATTTTTATGTGTATACTACAACTTTCTTAATGATTTTCAATATTGTTTTATTTGTTGCCTCTACTTGTCCATTGCTTTGCGGATAATATGGCGTGGAAAATCTTTGTTGTATTTGAAATTTATCACACAATTCTTTCACTTCTTGATTTTTAAATGGACGCCCATTATCTGTTACGAAGCACATTGGAATCCCGTATCTTCAGATAATGTAATTGAGCATGAACTTTTCTATTTGCTTTCCAATGGTGTATGTAAGAGGAATTGCCTCGACCCATTTGGTAAAGTACTCAACGGTTGTTAAGATGAACTTGTGCCCATTTGAAGAAGTAGGATTGATTTTACCCACTAGTTCTAATCCCCATTGTTAAAATGGCCATGGTGATGTAATGGGTTGAAGATCTTGTGCTAGTGCATGAATGAGATCTCCATGCATTTGACAGTGCTTACATTTCTGCACATATTTATAGGCATCTTTTTCCATAGTTGGCCAGTAATAACTTGTTCTTAGCAATTTCTCTGATAATGGTGGACCACTTTGGTGCGCCCCACAAATTCCATCATGGACTTCCTTTAAGGTGGTTTGCGCTTCATTTTCATCAAGACATCAGAGAAGAGTTTCATCAAATCCCTTTCTATACAATGTATCAGCTATAATAGGGTGTCTAGATGCGTGATGAATAAGAGACTTTTTTTGATTTCAAGATAGATCCCGTGACATGTACTGGGTGTGTAAATATGCCTATATCTCATTGTACCAAGGGGATTCTGGACCCACAATTGCACATACATATTCTATTGAGGGAGTCTCATATGCCGGTATCATCAACCGTTCTATAATAAACTCAAACTAAGTTTCATTATTAGGCATATTTATAAGAGACCCTACTATAGCCATGACATCAACTGCCTTGTTTTGTATCCTTAGAATCTGTTCGAAAGTGATTTTTCTGAAATGCTCTGTGTAATTTTCTACCATTTTCTTATAAGGATGGAGTTTGTCATCTTTCGTATTGTAGTCATTGTTAACTTGGTTTACAATCAGTTGTGAATCACCATAGACCTATAATTCTTTTATTCTCCATTGTATAGTTGTATGAAGCCCTTTGAGGAGAGATTCATACTCAGCTATATTGTTTGTGCATGGAAAATTTATCCTAAATGACTTAGGTATACAATCACCTTGAGGGGTGATGAAAAGAATCCCTGCTTCAGATCCATGACTTGTATATGACCCATCAAAGTATAATTTCCACATTACAGATGTTGTTAATGTAAATATCAATTCGTCTGGAAAGTCTATGAGCAACAAGTGACTATCTTGTAAAGGAGCCTTTGCTAACCAATCTACTATAATTTGTCCTTTGATGGCCTTTTTGTCTATGTACTCTATATCAAACTCACTCAGGCTCATGACCCACTTAGCCAATCTCCCGGTCAATGTTGCTTTGCTCAATAGATACTTGAGTGGATCAAAGTGTGCGACGAGTTGCACCTTATGACTCAACATGTAATGTCCAAGCTTTTGAGATGTGAATATTACGGCTAAGCATGCTCATTCTATAGGAGTGTAATTAAGTTCATAACCGATCAAGGTTCTACATATATAGTAAATAGCTCTTTCTTTTCCTTGTTCATCATGTTGTTACAACAAAGCTCCTAGAGTTGAGTTTGTTGTTGATATATATAGTAATAAAGGTTTTCCTGGAGTAGGTGGTACTAACACTGGTGCATTTAGAAGATAATATTTCAGAGCTTGGAAAGTTTCTTGGCATTGTTCTATCCATTTAAAAGTAACTCCTTTCTTGAGTAAATGCTGGAATGGATGACATTTATCTGTCATCTACGCTATGAATCTCCTTATGGATTGTAGTCTTCCTTGTAACCCTCTTAGTTGTTTAAGTGTTGATGGAGGTTGCATATCTATGATTGCTTTGACCTTGGCAGGGTCTACTTCAATTCCTCTGTTTGACATGATAAACCCTAACAATTTACCTATTGTTACACCAAACACACACTTCTTTGGGTTTATCCTGACATTGTACTGCTCCAACCGATCAAATATTTGTGCAAGGACCGCAAGGTGACCTTATCTTGTCTGTGATTTAGCCAATAAGTCATCCACACAATATTCCATTATGTTGTGGATCATGTCCTGAAATAGCATTGTCATGGCTCTTTGGTATGTTGCTCCTGCATTTTTGAGACCAAATGGCATCACATTCCAACAGTATGTTTCCCATGGGCAGGTAAAGGCCATTTTATGTTGATCTTCTGGTACAATTTTAATCTAGTTGTATCCTGAGAAACCATCCATTAAATGGTAACATTTCATTTCCAGTTGTTAAATCAACTATCATATCGATATTGGATAGTGGGAAATCATCCTTAGGACAAGCTTTATTTAGATCCCAGAAATCGATACAGATTCTTATGCCTCCTATGGGCTTAGTCACAGGTACCAGGTTGGATATCCATTCCTCATTGTCGATAGGTCGATTGAAACCTACATCCAGTAGCTTTTGGAGTTCTATTTTAACTAGTAATGCAATTTGTGGATGCATTTTTCTCAATTTTTGTTTGTAAGGTTTAACTCCTGGTAGCAACGGGAAATGATGCAACGCTAACTTAGGATCTAAGCTTGTCATATCTGCATAGGACCAAGCAAATTTGATAGCCCGTTGTTTGAAAAAAAGAATGAACCTATCCTTTTCTTCTTTGTTTAGTGTTTTTGCTAGGTGAATGTTATGTACAACCTCTCCTTCTTCTATATTTACCTCTTCAGTTTCTTCTATAAGCAATGTTGAATTTTCTCTTTCAATAGGGAGAATACGTAACTCTCTCTTTCCATTATGGTTATTTTGATATGTATCTTTTGTTGTAGAGGTAATTGCCTCTCCAAAGTATGTTGTCCTATCCAGGTCTACAACAAATCCTGCTTTGTGGTCACCTTTTGGAAATCCCTCTCCGACTCCGAGGAATTCTACAATTGCTTCATCATTTTTGAACCAATCCAGAGTTCATTTTTCTTCTTTCCCCCAGTCAATCAAGTGTGAGTGTATAAGCGCTAAGTCATTACTCCCTTCTGTCATAACAGATTCTAATAACATGAAGACTTGATTGTTTGAGTGACTTGGTACATTTTCATCTTTTGTAGGCTTTATTTGATACCTTAGTATTACACTTGTTCGTGGGCTGGAATCATGGAGCGATAAGAACTCATAGTCATGAGAGTATGTCTCACTTTCAATGTATGTTTCATCATCTGAGGTATCATCACTTATCTCCTCTTGTTCCTGCCTCTGATTCTATTGTAGATCGGCTGGTCTTCATTGCACACTAGTTACCCTTCTTAAGCTTGGTATAAGTTGTTGTAATCTTTCTTCATCTTATTCATTAGGTTGAGCTTGAGTAGTTTCCTGTGGCAAGAGTATTGATAATAACCATGGATTTGTTTCATCTGTTGGTGGTAATCTTGTGTCTATTGCAACATTAGCTTGTACTATTGTGTCAACAACTGTATCATTTTGTGATTCAGTGCTAGGCTCTTGTAGGAGTTGTCTCATGTCTTCCCCATCTGATTCCATGCTAGGGGATGTGGGTATTTGATTACTTTTTGGAGATGAAGAGGGAAGCACACGCGTGGACAAATCCCTTTGTGGTATATAGTCTGACGATTTCATTGGTCTATTTAATATATCTAAGGTACGTTGTCATGCCTCTCTGATATGCGATACATGCATATAACCTAACCCTTGATTCCCTAGATTGTTGTCAGGGACAATAGGTTCTAGTCTTCCTTATTGTTGTGACCCCAAGCCTGTGGTACCATCATATACATGTCTCTAGAGAATTTTGAATCCATTGCCATACTGATCTAGGGGTATTCTGGGTATTGTCATATGATCCTCTTCTCTATATATCCAATGGTTGACATCTTCATTAAGGGATTCTTCCTGTAAGTCACCCCATCTAATGAAAGAGCATGAGTCTGTGTATCTGACAATTTCTTTTCCTTCGTCTTGTTTTTGTACTGCATTTTTAGGCTTCCCAAAAGACTTAGGAGATAGAGACAATTGTTTTCCATTTGAAGTATTTGCAATAGATTACTCTCCACAACCACTATATTTTATCTGTAAAGAAGATGTTGTAGGCATATTCTTCTTTGTTTCTGTGATTGTTAATGCATCTAGTTGTGTAGTGAGAGGTCTTGCATGATTAATAGGTACCTGATTATCCACACTTTCTTTCAAGTAATTGCAATGTTGGAAGGGATTTGGATCACCTTTTATGGTGATTTCAATACCATTATATGGGAGTTTGACACACTGATGAAATATGGATGGTACTGCTTGCATGGTGTGGATCCATGGGTGGCCCAATAACATTTTATATCCCAGTTCTTTGTCCAAGACTTGAAAAGTGGCCTCTATTTTTATAGGTCCCACTTGTATGGGTAGTGTGACAATGCCTTTTGAGGGACGTTCTTCATCATCATATGCCTTGATATTTATCCTCTTGGATGAATCAATGTGAAGTTCAGAATATCCTAGTGCTTTAACTAGTTTTAAAGTACAAACGTTGAGACCGGCTCCTCCGTCTATGAGTACTCTTCTAATTCTTCTCTTATGTATGTAAGCTTCTAGATTTAGCGGGTCCCTACCATGGATTGGAAGGTATTTTCATCTATATCTATGTCCACTATTGAATCTTGAAGTGCTTTGTCTAGAATGGATTTATGAGTGGGTGACATACGCAAGAGTTCAAAAAGTGATATATGTGCTAGGGTTTTCTTGAGTTGCTCCACAACATTATAGGTCCCTATTATTGGTGGTAGGTTTGGTGGTACTCATAAAGTTACCTTTGATCTGTGAGTAACTACTGCACAGTCTATGTCTCTAGGAGTTATTGTGATCGTAGCCACTTTATCATCTCTTTTATAGGTATTGTCGGTATCATATGATGTGTTATCAAGGTTTATGTTAAATCCCTCTTCATAGTCTTCATGTGTATGTTTGACATCCATCATTTGTTCTATGAGCTCATCTTCAAACCATCCTGAATGAGATGGTTCATCATGCCCCCAGTGTCTGAGACAAATATTTCTATCATCATTGTATTTTGGTGCCTCTAACAGCATGCAAATTTGGTTATCATTTGTGTGAGTATCTAGATATTGCTCATCTGGAGAAAGTGTTTCTTGTGAATCATTGTTTACTACATCTCCTGAGCTAATAGAATGAATAGTGTAGTCGTATGAGACCTTTGTGTAGTTAGTTGTATTATTTTGAGTTCCTGATGTAGTAGCATTCCCTTTGTCATGCTTAACAAATGGATCCTTAAAGATTGTGTGATTTGTGTTTGCTGAGGTTTTATCGGTATCGATTATGATTTCACCTTGGTCTATCATATCTTGGACCAAGTTTGTCAATTTATAGCAACTCACCATTTTATGACCTTTAGTCCAATGATAATCACAAAAATCATTATCATTCCACCATGTGGGTTTGAAAGGACCTAGTTCATATACTCTTATTTTTGGTAAAGTGATCATGTTTGTCTGTATTAACTTTTTGAGTGCTGACTCAATAGGTTCTCCTAGAGGTGTGTAATTCCTTCTTGGAGCATTTACCCTAGAGTACTTTGTGTTCATGTTTTGTGTAGCGTTTACATTTGTTGAGGCAGTGTTATTCTCCGTATGTGGATTTGATGATTGACTCGTGCCTAGAGATAAAACCGGTTGAGTTCTATTTACTGTTCGAGCGTCTACAACACCATCATTGGTCATATTCTTGTTTTTCGACCAAAACTTGGATTTGTCATTATTGTTGGTGTTGCCATAATTAATAAGACCTTGTTCCACTAGCCCTTTCTCACACTTTAGAGCTTTCTTTGTGATTTGTTTAAACGTGGTTAAACATTGCATTTGTATCGGATATTTAATCTTAGGGATCAAGTTTTCTATGAACATATCCACTTGCTCCGTTTCTAGAATAATTGTTTTACACCTCCTATAGAGAGCCCTCCATCGTTGTATGAAGGATGCAAATGTGCCATTCTCGTTTTGTTTCGTAGCACACAAGTCCATTAAAGTGACCGGGGTTTCAATGTTATATGAAAAGTTTACAATAAAGTGTTCAACTAATTCTCCCCATGACGTGATGGTTGGTGGTAAATGTGAAAACCACTCTAAGGTTGAGCCTCCCAGACTTTTAGGGAACAACCTCATTAGGTAAGTGTCTTCTATTGCAACCTCTATACATGTCGTAAAAAACTCTCTGATGTGGTCTCTAGGATCACCTTTCCCTCTATATCTGTCAAATTTTGGTGTTTCAAAATGTGGTGGGAAAGGCAATATGTATAATGTGTGATCAAAAGGATAAGGATGTAAGTCCTGCTTTGTGTAGCTCTTTTTATCATTACCGGTCTGCATAGTCATCACTTGTTCTTACAAATTCTGTAATTGTTGTGTCAGAATATTTGTTTGGGTCAAAGGTACACCTTGTGTCTATGTATGTCCCACAAAAGGATTCGTGGTTGCATAACTAGGGGGTTGTTGGAAGGTACCATGATTATAATTTTTGGTGTTGTATGTTACACTAGGGATCGTGAAATAAGGGATATGTGAACCCATATTTGGCTTAGTTGTACTTGCTGTATTGGTAAGACCTATATTTGCATTTTGAGGACTATATGTTGATCCTATAGAATAGGAAACCGATGGTTGGGTTGCACTTGTTGTATGAGGAATCTATGTTTGAATAGGTGTTGAGACACTTGATATTATCAGTATGGTCTATGTTGGTGCGCTAACATTTATTGTTGAAGATGATGCACTCGACTAAGAGTTCGCATTTGAACTGACATTTGTTTGTATAGGTGCATTCTGAGGAAAACTGGAGGTCGTTGTTTGCATTTGTTTTATGTGCGGTATTTGACTGTTATATTGACCTGGAGTATTTCCTAGTGGTAATATTTTTGTGACATCAAAATCTTCAAGTAGTTTGGCCCCATTTTGTAATAACAACGAGAGATATTTGTCCCTATCACTATGTATAAGTACATCTAATATCATAAGGACATGTGGGTCTTGTTGAGCTGATTCAATCTCTTCACATGTTAAATGTTGTTGTAGTTCATGTATTGTGGGCATTGCCTGAGAATTTGACCATTGACTAGTTGATATGTCCATATTCGAAGTTGGGTTTACAAACTGGTCGTTGTTTGGGTCCATTATACCTTTTGCCTTTTGTGACCTTGTGATGAGAATTTAAGACTTCTATATGAGGGTGGTTCTGGAACTTTATGCAAGACAACAACTAATGTTAGACTCTAGACCTAAGTATGAGGTAAGCAAAACTAGACTAGACTTTCTATTGAGGATTTGGATGTGAGACCTGTTGAGTGTTTTGATATTTTTGCAACGCAAGTTTTTCAAGTTCTTCTCTTAGACGTTCTGCAACAATTTCTCTATCAATCCTACAGGAAATTCTATACTCGATATTTATCTCATACTCAACTCCTATATACTGGGGTGCATTTCTCCTTGATTCCTAGGCTAAGTTAGCTAGACCATCAATAATTTCTCATTGACCCTTGTTTGGCACTATATTAGGTTGCTCGAAGGGGAGCAAACCATCACCTGGGAGACCCATTAAGATGCATGCTATGACTTTGTAGGATGATTATGCAAATGATGATGGACTAAGACAGACGTATATGAGGTCTAGACAAGGACTTATATGAGGACAATAAGGAGGACTAAGGATGATAATAAGGACATAATTGAGGAATATGCAAGGACTTAGGATGATAATAAGGATGTAAATGAGGACTATGCAAGGACTTAGGATGATAATAAGGACGTAAATGAGGACTATGCAAGGACTTCCTAGGGTCACAAGTGTGTATAGCTTTGAGTTTTGATGTTTCAAAAATGGACTTTGTTTTCAGTAATTCTGTGTATAGGACAAGTTTCCTGGTTTCTTCAAATCTGAGAACAGTTGTTTGGAGGTAAATATAGCTTATTGAACTATTTTTTCAAACAATCTTAGAGAATTTAGAGATACACAGGATAGGGCCTGAAATAGCCCAAATGACTGACTCAATACTGTTCTAATACAATGATACATATAAAGACACAAAAGACAAGATTAGGCTGGAAATTGGAAACCATTCAAATGAGGCCCTTACGAAATACCGAAACAAAATGAATAGATAGAGAGTCTGGCAGCATTGGCTCCACTCCACGACACACACTTCTCGGGCATGCCAGTCTCTCTTACCCCGAAGATCCGAAGATCTTATAACCGAGGGATTTCTATATCATAATGCAAGGTACATGAAGGGTATCTATGGGGTACGATCCGCACTCCCGGAATCATTGAATGTAGGGTTTTGGGCTACTAAGTTGGTTCTTATTGTAAAATTTTGAGGGATCTCGATCTAATGATGGATTCTCAGAGAAAGCCACTTAAGACTTTAGTTGAGCTTATCGGTGTAGGGAACGCCCACACATACGTCAAATTCACTCAACACTCTAGCCACCTGACCAGTATGTTTATATAGCGGCTCAAAAAACCCGCTAGAGAGTACGCTGGGAGAGATGATATCCCCAATGCATCCCAATTCGAAGTACCTCTGTGGGGTGCTGAAATCCCCAGTCAAAGATACCCCTCTACGTGGAATAAAATAAAATTGAGTGTCATTGTCCTTCCTTTCTCCCAAGACCCCGAAGGCAGGTGGAAAGTTAGTTAATGCAACAGTAGGTCCACCCCAGACACGATAAAAGTTTTTTCCCTTAATAAAACCAAATGTGATTTAATCTATGTGCATCCTGATTCACGTTTATTTTAAATCCCAAATTGAGGTGTTGAATACACATGTGCATGTCCATTTTAAACACTAAATTGAAATGTGAAGGCATGCATGTCAATTTTAACCATTGTTAATTTTAAGCCCAAATCGAAGTGTTATACATGCATGTCAATTTTAACCAATGCTGATTTTAAGCCCAAACTGAAGTGTTATGCATGCATGTCCATTTCAACCATTGTTGATTTTGAGCACCAAAAAATGAAGTGTGAGAGTGAGTGCAATTGATCTAATACTAATCTGATCCTTTCTATAAATTTGCCACAGGCTGCAAACAGATGATTAGCAGTAAAATCAAATCAACAGAAAATAGAGAATTCAAAATTAACAGAAATGAATGCGTGATGATACCTACGCGATTGTGTAAACCTGCATAGGCGATTGCGTAATTCTATCAGTTTGATTGCGTGATCTTGACAGGACGAATGCGTGATCCTAACAAGTCGATTGTGTGATACTAACAAGGCAATTGTGATTGTGTGACACAAAAAATAAATTGAAACTAAATTTGATCAAAAACTTGCAAAACAGATTGTGAGGCCCTAGCTATATCTCTCATCATTCATTCAATGTTAATCAAATCATATTTCATCTGATATGAGAGAACTAAATTATTGTATCTGTTGATGGTTGGTTGGTCTTCCCAATCTTGTATCTTATTTTCTTCTTTGAGAATTCTTTGATAGCTTCTGGCCTACCTTCTTTGTTCCTTTGTCCTTATGGCACCTGAAATCTTGAATTGTACCTTACGTGCCATAAACTGTTAAAACAAAAACATGCAATAAAAATAATCTGTTTCCAGATTTAATCAATTTCGTGCAGAATTAAACAGATCAAAGAACAGAAAAGGAATAAAAATAGAATTATCAGACCCGAAGGATTCAAAACGAATGCATGACAGTATTAGAGTGATTGTGTGATCTTGTAAGGGCGATTGCGTGATGGGTTCTGCACAAATGTGTAACCCTATCTAGTCAATTGTGTAGCCCTATCTATGCGATTGTGTGATGATGCAACTGCAAATGCATGATGAAGAGGTCTGTCTTGAAATCTGTGCAAAACGTGCAAAAAAGGAAAAAATTCGTACGATCTGAAAAAAAAATAACACAAAAAATAGAGAAGGTTAATTAGCTGTTGTTCACATCGGGTTCACCAAAATGTGCTATGCTCAAATTCATCATTGCTAAATAGGAAATAAGGAAAATCACGAGTCCCTTAACCATCTAAGCAATCCAAACATAAAACCAATGAAATAGATGCAATATAGAATAAAATTAAACAATATAAAACTCCCTATTGTGCATCATGGCTTCAATTGCTCTTTTCCTCTCTGTGGTATGGTGGCTCTCAGATATTGTGCTGGCAACTTGCAATTGACACAAAGATTCAAAGTTCATGATTGTTGAAAATGGAGATTGAATGCTCAATTTATAGATTTTTGGAGAAGATTGATTGAAAGGTGGAATAGATTGATCAAGAGGTAGAACTCAGGTGAGCTCACATGAAAATTGATAGTTGAACTACTGATTTAGAGGTGAAACAAAATAGATTGAATAGATTAACTGAGTTAACTGATTGAGAAAAAGCTAACTAGGGGAAGAAAAACAATGACTGGAGGAAATTAAGAAGATGACAAAGAGAGCTTTATTTAGAAAAAGCTAACTAGAAGATGGAAACAGAGATTGGAGAGATAAATGATTTAATTAATTAATTTAGCATGTACTTGCACTTTAACTTAGATTTTCAATTTAATCTTTGCATGAAATTTATTCAAATAATTGAATTTATTCAATTCAATTTAGTATTTGAATATATTTAGAACTTGACTTTGATTTTCAATTTGATTTTTGAAATCATGCACATGTATTTGAATTTAGAAGAAATTAGAAGAATTAATTAAATGAAATTAGAACTTCAAGAACTAGAAGAATTAATTAGTTAATTAAATAATTTAAAGAAACTATCTAATTATTTAGAAATGGACTTTAATTAAATAATAAAGATTATTTAAATTAAAGGATTAAATCACAATTAATTAAATAATAAATATTTAATTAAAATTTAGAAAAGGGTTAATGATTAGATGATTAGATAGAAATTGAGAATTAATTAATCTATTCAAATAATAAAGATTATTTAAATTGGGGAATTAATCAGAATTAATTAAATAATAAATATTTAATTAACATTAGAAAAATGGTTAAAATGATTAACTGATAATAGAAATAGAAAATAGAATAATTAGTAAAATGATGAGGAAATATGAATTTAGAAGAATATGATTAATTAACTTAATTAAATAATTAAAAAATTATTTAATCGATTAGACGAATAATTAGTAAATGATCAATGAGACATTTTTGGGTGTCTACAAGGAGTTCAAAAAGAAATTTGTTGTGGGAGTGGTTTAATTGTGCAATAAAAGGATCTCAAATTGCCTAGATGACCCTTTGAAGGAATAGTTTGGAGCTATTTGTAGTCAATTCTATAAAGTATCAATTTGGAGTTGCCTAGAGCTTGTGAGAAAGACAAGAGCCTAAGGTACTTCAAAGTAGGAATGTTCAAAAAGGGGAGAGGTCACCATTTATAGTTTTCAACCTTATCCTAGAGAGAGAATATCATTTTTGGTTTTCAATAAATCCCTTGGGTTTGATTTCCATTGTTGGTTTTCAACTGAAACTACTTTTTTATTTATTTTGGGAGATAGATTAATATTTGTATTTTTTAGTTTATCTAAACTTTATTACAATTTAATGAAATTTCCTCAAGAAGAAGGGACTAAACCCATGGAAGTGAGATCTTCTATGGTAAAGTGCTTAACTGAAGTTTGATTTCTATAGAAAAATCCTCTATAGATGATATTTTCTAGTAGAGTTTCAAATTTTTACCATTTACTAGTAGATTTGGGTTATATGAGCCATCAATTAGTGTCACCTAAATAACACCATTGTTGAACACTTGGATAATTTCATAGGGCTGAAGCTATTTAGTGTATAGTTTACCTTTAATTTATGATACAAAGTCATAGAATAAGGCCCAATCGCCTTTGAAACTAATTACTCATGATGTGCTTATCATGTAATTCTTTCCTTTACCTTTGAATTAGTTATGTGTGTTGGAATGCTTCCAAGAGTTTTTTGTTCAATATGGTTAGTTGTGAGATCTAGAGTTGTTGGATTTCTACCAAATTAATTCCAACCTCTAGAGTTGTTAAAGATGTTTTGATTTTGAATTTTACAAGAAGAATAAGTTTCTTACCATAGACTAGTTCATGTGTGCTAAATCTAGTGGTAGTTTTGCATATATTTTTAGGCCCACATGATTGTGGATAATCTATCGACCTAGTTTATTTTTCACATTGAAACTTTTTTGTTAGGATATCTTCTAGTTCTATGTTTATGACTTCAATCTTTCTATTATCCTAAGTATGATAAAGAGAATATTTTCTATGAGTTATCTAGTAACAGTGTAGGAATTCCAAAATCACAGTGGACATGAACTATGTCCTTTAATATAACTTAAAATTTGGGATAATTTAAACCTTTACAAAAAGTCGTTGTACAAGAAGTTTGCTTACTTTCTCCTCAAGATCTATGACTGATACCCTTACTTTTTTCCCATTTGGTGGTGTAGTTAGTAATTCTTTTGATGAAAAATCAATTGGTCCAAATAAGTAAATCTCTTATTTTCAAATAGCTTGAGTGAGAATCTAGGGTGAAGAGGAATGGTGATGGATAAAGTAGGTTGTGCCATTTGTTTGTATTTATTTCAATGTGTCACATATTAGGTGACATCTTTGGTCATGTTTGACCAATAAAATTTGATGACAAGTATTTTATGTTCCATTTTTTATGTAGATAAGTTTCTTCTTGAAGGTTCATCATGACAATCCTTGATAATATCTATAATAGTAGGAAATAGGATTGACAAGTTTATGCATGCAAACTAGGAATTGAGCCTATTTCTAATAATCACATTTGGAAGCAGAAGGGATTTAATTGGTTCAATCTCAAATTTGACTGAAAAGGACTAAGTATAAAGCGAATTCAGTACACCTTGGGGTTGAGTTGAAAATGAACTATGGAAATTATGCAAATTAAATTCAAGAACTTGGGTTGATGATGCAAAATTAACAACGATCAATATGCACAAGTAGTTTCACAACAGATATGCAGACATGAAGCATAAATTTAAAAATGGGAAGCAAAGAGGAATTGGTGGTTGAAATCTAAGTTTGGAAATCTAGGACGATGATGTTAGGTGTCCTTGTCCAAGACTATTAGATGCAGACAATTGAGATGTTTTTGGAATCAGGATGTGCTTTGAGTATCTCACTGAAAATTCATCAAAAAATTATCGGACACTGTTTGTCGATTGTCAGTGTCCAAATTTTTTTGGTTCTTCAAAATCAAGTCCTATGTGTCTTAGTCTCCTCTTCTCATATCTATAATTGTTGTCTTCAAACCCTATCACTTGCAAACACAAGAGAGAAAAATGTTGTTGGGTTGATATGGGTTTGCCTAGGTCAATCCCCAAGTTTGGAATTAACCGTATCATGAGCTAAAATGGAATTGAAAGCATGCCTTGAAAGGGAAAAAGATAGACCTAAAATTAAAATTTTAATTGGAAAGGTTATACCTTTATGAATCTTGCCTTGAAGTTTCATGAAAATGTTAAAGTTACCATGTAGGAATTCATGAATGTCTTTATATGAACTTGATCATGGATGTCATCGTGAATGCTTGAAATTATAATACTTGATCTCTATTTCACTACTCTAATGATGCTTGATGTCTTTCTCACTTGAATTTGAAAAGGTGTAATTGGAAACTTGTAGAGAGTTGTTTCAAATGAGGGGGTGAGACTTGCTTTTATACTTCACCATACGAAACATGTTTGAAATGACAAAGAAGGCTGACATGAGAAACATATTTCTATCTAGAATTTTTTTGTTGTTGGAGGGTCCGAAATTGGGCCCTTTTGGTCTAGACAAAGGCATTAGGCACCCTTGCCTAGTTCATTAGGGTTGAAAAAAGAACCAACAATCAAAGGCAAAAATTAGGATTGCAGATATGATGTTGGTGTGATCAGAATTAGACAAGATCAAGGCATAGAAGGCAGAAACACAAAAGTGAGGCCCAAGTGAGTATGAAATTATATGAGGATAAAATATGTGATGCTACATTTAGCCCCTACTTTAGTAGGAGTATGAACTTACACTCATACCCTTGATAAGGTACAAAATATCATTGAAATTTTGTAATAAAGATATTAAAGATGAAATACACACTAAGGCCCCAGGGACCTAGGATCTTATCAATCTAATATCAAGATAAAAGAAGCAACACATGAAGAGAAGAGAGAAGAGTAGGACTATGCTATCCTAGTAAGGCTATGCTTACTATGAGTCATGTTAAGAAAGACAAATTTGAGCTAAAACAATCAGTGCATAGAAAGATTACAAAGAACAACCTCTATTTGTAAAGTAATTTGAATATATATTGACTACAAAATGGGTGTTGCAATGTGCACCAAAAATGTCATGGTGTACGATCAAGTGTACAAACCAAACCTTGTGGTGTGTGCAAAAAGTGTGAAAAAGAGTAGAGTGTATGCCCCACGTTAAAGAGATTTCATATGCCTTACTAGGAGTAATTGATTGAAGGTAGCATACATGCATCCAAAAGAAAAGCATGTTGTGACAATGAAATGTCTCTAAGTGGTGCAGGAGCACCTAGGACTTAGGCTCACAGTCCTTCTACAATTTTGTCTTATATTGACCTTAGCCAAGTCAGGTTTGTAATAAGGACTCTAGGAGGGTCCAAGGTGTGTGTGTAATGTTTTATTTGAGTCAAGTGTAGGCCTAGTTGGGTTAGTTTCTTTCTAGGTTTGCATTTTGTGAGTAGGTGGTAGTTTGAGTAGGTAAATGGCCTTTTTGAGGGTCAAAAGAGGCATAAATTGGTAAGATAATTAGAGAGGTTTAGAATAGTCATAGGAATGTTTAAAAGACATGAAAAATGACTTGTAATAGGTTGCCTATGTTGAAAAGACAAAAAGTGGAAAGTTGTAAAAGTTGTCATGACAATTTTGGTCCTAAAAGAGCTTAGCAGTAGAGTTAGGGTTAGCAAATTGACCTAGGATGCCTCCACACATGGGGAAGACTATTTAAAACTCCTCTTTCATGGTTAACAAGGTTGGAAGCATTAAATTTTGTGCATGACAATCTGAAACCTCTCATTTTCGAATTGTTATCACTGTTTTTGTCTTATTTTGCATAAATGTGAACACAAATGGATTGAATCCATTGATCCAATTTTGGATAGTAGTTATTTGGTGTGTTCCAGTATTAATTGGTTCATTTCATGCTTTGTATATAGTTCCTGTTGGTACTTTTATTGTTTTGTTTTCAATCAGCTAGTTTTGGCTTGTAAATAGAAAATTCATGTAAAATGGTTACCCCATAAAATCCCTCTGTGCTACCATCACAACCTATTGGAAATGGAAGGAAACCCTATGTACAATTTAAATATGCAAAGAGGAGTTCTAGAGGTGGATTTCATCATATTTTCCACCTTGTTCTAGGTGAGTCCAAGAGCAACTTGGCTAGAGAAAACAGGGTGTAAATTGAATGCATACCACAGGGATGAATACAAAACCTTAATAAAATCAATTGGGATGGTTCATGAGGTCCATACAAAGTTGCAACTACAAGGAGAAGCCTTGAAAATTCCTTTAGATGCCCATTTCACAAAGTTGGACAGTCACTGCCGGCTAAGGCCTAGAAACCCTAACAAACCCTCATTTTTGGGTTAGGGCATTGTACGAAAAGTTGGAAAGCTAAAACCTACAAAATATCTTAAGGATGGGTGAGTGATTGAATAAAAATAAACCTTGTTGCAGGGTCTTTTGGACCGATTCCCTCAAAACCCTTGAAAACCGGATTTAGGAGGCCTGATTGGGGCTCATCCTTGTAGCCCTATTTCTAGGCAAATTTATGAAATTGGTAAGGAAGATAGAGATTGAAAAACCTCAAATGGACCAAATTGAATTCATTCCATGGTAAATGCCACCTCCACACCTCTACAATGACTCACAACAACATGGTGGTGAAAAGTTAGAAATTGATAAGTTGTCATCAATATTGCAAGATTGAGCATATGAGAAACATATTGAAATTATAGGTTCTTAGTCAAGCACTTGTTGCAAACACCTTGAGATTGGTGAAGAGAAAGTCCTAGCAGAGATTAGGGAGGACTTGGAGGTCTTGGAGCATAGCTAGACCTGGTGAGGTTGGTGGAATTGAGCAACACCAACTAGGTGAAGTGTGAGCAAGCTAGGTAAACCTACCAAATTGGTATCAGAGCCTATAAGACTTGGGCTAGGAGAGTAGATGACCTTAGTGGAATTTGTAGGAGACAACACCATGGTGACCAATGCAGAGTTGGCAAAGAAAGTGGATGATTAGGAGGAAGAGAATAGACTCCTGAAGGAAAAGTTGATAGAATTAGAAGGTAAGCTTGGTGAAATTGAAACCAAGGCAGATGAAGAGTTGGTAAAGGTTGAAGGAGCAAAAGAGAAGGGCAAATAGGTGTCAAAAGTAGACAAAGTACCTGAGCCTAATCCTGTTTTAGAACAAGAACCTTTCCTAAAGGAATTGAAAGCCTTAAGTGGTAATTCACTAGAAGGATTGCCATTGTTCACTGGTAAGATGGAAGTAGAAGTGGTTCTAGAATGGATAGAGGGTATGGAGAACCATTTCGAATGTGATAGCATAAATGAATCTCAAAGAGTCAAAGTGGCCAAGTCTAGGATGAGGGGAGCCGCTCTCACATGGTGGAAATTTGTGTAGGATGAGAGGAAGAAAGTGGGTAAAACTCCCATCTCTTCTTGGAAAGGGATGTTAGTCAAAATCAAAGAAGCCTATCTCCCTGATGACTATGAAGTGCAAATCCATAGGACAAGACAAAACCTAAGACAAAGAGACCTTGATGTAAGTGGTTATACGGAGGAGTTTCACAAACTTAGTCTTAGATCTCAAGCGGTGGAAGAAGAAAGCCTTAAGGTAGCTAGGTACCTAAATGGACTAAGACGGAACATCCAAGAGGAAATCAGTCTAATGAGCCAAAAGATAGTTCATCAAAGCTATCAACTTGCCCTTAAAGTGGAAGAAAAATTGAAAAGAAAACATTATTCAAGTAGTAATAGGGGCAGAGGTAGAGGTAAAGAAAATAGAGACCATAGGGGAGGCTTTGGAGGAAGAAATTCAGAGCAAAGAATACAAGGTGAGTCTAAACTCACTGAGCAACAAGAGAGTGGCATTGGTAAAGGAGGATTAAATAGAGGAAGAGGGTCAAACAGTGGTTTTAGAGGAACGTCTAGTGGACAAGGTAGAGGTTCCTCATATTTTGCCTCAATGAAATGTTACCATTGCAATCAGCTTGGTCATCCAGCATATAGGTGTCCACAGAAGGGGTCATTATCACAAAGTAGTGAAAGGAGAGTGAACTATCTTCAAGAAGAGACTTGAAGCAGCAAGACTTCAGAGGCTGCCTTAGAATCAGAGCTAGGTGACAACCTGATGATAAGAAGAACTTTGATAAAAGAACCTGTCAAAGAATAGCCTAGCCAAAGAATATAATTGTTTAGGATCAAATGCAAGATTATGGACAAAGTTTGCAAAGTAATCATTGACTCAGGGTCAACAAACAACATTGTGTTAGAAGAGGCAGTGAGTAAGCTTAAATTACAAAGGATACCTCACAACAACCCATATAGGGTCACTTGGTTGAACAAAGGCCAACATGTCCTAGTCAATGAGCAAGCATGGGTGGATTTCACCATTGGGAGGTATAAGGACAAAGTGTTATGTGATATCCTACCCATGGATGCATTTCATCTTCTATTGGGAAGACCATGGCAATTTGATAGACAAGCTATTCATGTTGGAGCCAAGAATGCATATTAATTCAAGAAAGATGGAGTCACATTCAAGATTCAATCTATCCTTGAGGAAGGTGAAAAGAGAGTAGCAGGTCCTAATGTCCTCTTAGTTAGTCAAAAATAGTTCTTGAAGACACTTGAGGAAGGTGAAGGTATAGGGTTTGCATTAGTGATGAAGCCTAAAATGGAAGACAAGAAAGAAAAGCCAGATTTGCCAATAGAGGTTCAAGACCTATTGAAACAGTTCAAAGGGATAGTGAGTGATGGACAGCCAGCCACCTTACCTCCTAAAAGAGCCATAAGCCATCAAATAGACTTTATACCTGGGGCATCCTTACCTAACAAGGCAGCTTACAAGATGACTCCCCAACAAAATGTAGAAATTGCTAAACAAATCCAAGAGCTTTTAGACCAAGGCCTAATTAGGAAAAGTGTTAGTCCTTGTGTTGTACCTACTGTTTTAGCCCCAAAGAAAGGTGGTACTTGGAGATTATGCACTGACTCTAGGGCTATAAATAAGATCACCATTAGATATAGGTTTCTAATTACTAGAATAGAAGACCTAATGGATTGTTTAGGGGAAGCCAAATAATTTACAAAGATTGACCTTAAAAGTGGATACCACTAAATTAGGATTAAGGAGGGTGATGAATGGAAAACATCATTCAAGACAACAGAGGGTCTTTATGAATGGCTTTTAATGCCATTTGGCTTATCTAATGCTCCAAGCACCTTCATGAGGCTCATGAATGTGGTGATGAAGGACTTCATAGGTAAATTTTTGGTGGTATATTTAGATGATATTCTCATTTTCAGTAAGGATAGGGCATATCATGTTAATCATTTGCAAATTGTGCTACAAAGATTATATGAAGAGAAGATAACCATAAATTTGGACAAGTGTGAATTTGTTAAGCAGGAGTTGGTTTACCTTGGTTTTGTGTTGTCACATGGGAATCTCAAGATGGATCCTAGCAAGGTTGAAGCCATAGTATATTTGCCTACTCCTAAGTCAGCAACAGAGGTGAGAAGCTTCCATGGACTAGCTTAGTATTACAGGAAGTTCATTAGGCAATTCAGTGCTATATGTGCACCAATGTTGGACATTATTAGAGGTGGAATGAAGGCAAAGTTTCAATGGAATGAACAAGAAAATAGAGTTTTTTAAACCTTGAAAGAAAAGATAGCTAATCAATCGGTGTTGGTGTTTCCTAGTTTTGAGAAACTCTTCACAGTGGAATGTGATGCAAGCAATGTTATAGTAGGTGTTGTCCTAACTCAAGAAGAAAGACCAGTAGCTTTCCATAGTGAGAAGCTAAGTGATGCAAAGAGGAAATACTCCTCATATGACTTGGAGTTATATGCTTTAGTGCAGGCTTTGAGGAAGTGGAGACATTATCTCCTTCCTAAGGAATTTGTATTCTACACAGACAACCAAGCTTTGAGCTTTCTAAACTCACAAGAAAAACTCAGTCACAAACACATGAAGTGGGTAGAATATATGCAAGCCTACACCTTTACAATGAAGCACAAAAAGGTCAATTAAATAGGGTTGTTAATGCATTGAGCAGGAGACTCTTGACAGTCCAACAAATTTGGTTACGAAGCATAGGTGTTGAGTGTTTTAGAGACCTATACCCAGATGATGAAGACTTATCAAATGCCTACAAGGTATGCAAAGAGTATCAAAATCATTTTCATAGTGGGTATTCAGATTTTACCTTGCAAGATGGGTTATTGTTTAGAGGAGGACAACTTTGTGTGCCTAGAGGGTCAATGAGAGAAAATCTCATACAAGAGAAGCATAATGGTAGTCTTAGTGGTCATTTTGGAGTCAACAAGACTCAAGAGTTCATTCAAAGGTATTACTATTGGGCTAGGATGAATCAAGATGTTAGGAGTATGTGGAAACATGTATTGTTTTTCAAAAGGCCAAGGGCACTTCTTCAAATATCAGTTTATACCAACCTCTTCCCATACCAAATAGACCTTGGGAGTGCATAAGTATAGATTTTGTAGTAGGTTTACCAAGGACAAAGCAGGGATTTGACATCATTTATGTCATAGTGGACAGGTTTAGTAAAATGGCCCACTTTGTACCTTGCAAGACTACTCATGGTGCATGTCATATAGTTCATTTGTTCTTCAAGGAAGTGATAAGGATACATGGTTTACCCATGAGCATTGTTTCAGATAGGGACTCAAAGTTCATGAGTCATTTTTGGAAGACACTTTGGCAAAATCTTGGCACCAACCTATCTTTTGGATCAGCCTACCATCTTCAAATAGATTGGCAGACCGAAGTGGTTAATAGGAGCTAAGGAAACTTATTGAGGTGACTTACCAAGGAGTATGGTCAGACATGGGATCAAGTGTTATCACAAGCTGAATATGCTTACAATGACACTATAAATAGAACCACAAGCAAGAGTCCTTTTAAGTTGGTCTATGGTCTTCACCCAAGGGGTATATTGGAGTTAAGGGACTTAGGAAATGTAGCAACAAGGACTGGATATGCTGAAGATTTTGCTCAGTCAATGAAAGAGGTACATGAATGATTTAAGCAAACATTGATGGAGAACACAAGTAAGATCAAGAAAAAGGTTGATGAGAGAAGGAAGAACCTACAATTCCAAGTAGGTGATCTTGTCATGGTGCACCTTAACAAGGCAAGCCTATAGCAAGGAGTACATAACAAGTTGCAGATGAGAAGGTTGGGTCCATGTGCCATCCTAGCCAAGTATGGAGAAAATGCATACAAGGTGGACCTACCAAGTGAAATAGGACTGTCACCGGTTTTCAACATAGAAAACTTAGTTTCTTACAAAGGGCCAATTCTAGGTTTAGATTGCAGTCACTCAGAGGTATTAGATGATGTAAATAACCTTCAAATACCAGCAAAACCAGGTCCAAAGGCTGAAAAGGGATTGAGTTTAAGGATCACTAAGAAGACAAGACACCAAATTTATCGGGAGCACCTAATCAAGTGGCAGGGTATGGATGATGCTGAGGCTACATGGGTACTTGAGATAGAGTTCAAGAAGTTAGGCATTGATCAAAATCTGATCCCTAAAGAGGTGACTTAATTTTCTTTTGTTTGGGAGAATGTTGCAGGAGCACCTAGGACTTAGGCTCATATTTCTTCTACAATTTTGGCTTGTACTGACATTAGCCAAGTCAGGTTTCTAATAAGGACTCTAGGAGGGTCCAAGGTGTGTGTGTAATATTTGATTTGAGTCAAGTGTAGGCCTAGTTGAATTAGTTTCTTTCTAGGTTTGCATTTTTTGAGTAGGTGGTAGTTTGAGTAGGTAAATGGCCTTTTTGAGGGTCAAAAGAGGCACAACTTGGTAAGAGAATTAGAGAGGTTTAGAATAGTCATAGGAATGTTTAAAAAGACATGAAAAATGACTTGTAATAGCTTTCCTAAGTTGAAAAGACAAAAAGTGGAAAGTTGTAAAAGTTGTCATGACAACTTTTAAAACTTGTCATGATAATTTTGGTCCTAAAAGAGCTTAGCGGTGGAGTTAGGGTTAGCACATCAACCTAGGATGCCTTCACACATGGGGAAGACTATTTAAACCTCCTCTTTCATGATTACCAAGGTTGGAAGCATTAAATTTTATGGATGACAATTTGAAACCTCTCATTTTTGGACTGTTATCATTGTTTTTGTCTTATTTTGCATAAATGTGAACACAAATGGATTGAATCCATTGATCCAGTTTTGGATAGTAGTTCTTTGGTGTGTTCTAGTATTAATTGGTTCATTTCATGCTTTGTAGATATTTTTTGTTGGTACTTTTATTGTTTTGTTTTTAATCAGCTAGTTTTGGCATGTAAAATGGTTGCCCCATAAAATCCCTCCATGCTACCATCACGACCTATTGGGAAATGGAAGGAAACCCTATATATAGTGTAAACATGTAGGGAGGATTTCTGGAAGTGGAGTTCATCATAGTTGCCACCTTGTTCTAGGCGAGTCCAGAAGCAACTCGGCTAGAGAAAACAAGGTGTAAATTGAATGCATACTGCAGGGGTGAATACAAAACCTTAACCAAATCAATTGGGATGGTTCATGAGGTCCATACAGAGTTTCAACTACAAGGAGAAGCCTTGAAAATTCCTTTAGATGCTCATTTCACAAAGTTGGACAGTCATTGTCGGTTAAGGCCTAAAAACCCTAGCAAACCCTCATTTTTGGGTTAGGGCACTGTACAGAAAGTTGGAAAGCTAAAACCTACAAAATATATTGAGGATGGGTGAGTGATTGAAGAAAAATAAACCTTGTTGTAGGGTCTTTTGGACCAATTCCCTCAAAACCCTTGAAAACTGGATTTAGGAGGCCTAATTGGGGCTCATCCTTGTAGCCCTATTTCTAGGCAAATTTATGAAATCGGTAAGGAAGAGAGAGATTGCAAAACCTCAAATGGACCAAATTGAATTCATTCCATCATAAATTCCACCTCCACACCTCTGCAATGACTCACAACAGCATGGAGGTGAAAAGTGATAAATTGATAAGTTGTTGTCAATACTGCAAGATTAAGCGTATGGGAAACACATTGAAATGGTAGGGGTTCTTAGTCAAGCACTTATAGAAAACACCTTGAGATTGGTGAAGAGAAAGTCCTAGAAGATATTGAGAAGGACTTGGAGGTCTTGGAGGATAGCTAGACCTCATGAGGTTGGTGGAATTTAGCAACACCAACTAGGTGAAGTGTGAGCAAGATAGGTAAACCCTACCACTAAGCATGAAAAAATAATAGGTAATGGATCACAAGACACAAAGAGAGCACATAAGGTATCCACTAATTGGGATTCGTATTTGCATTAGATAAATCATGTATATCAAGTATGATTTTAATGACTTGACCTCATCCCCCAAAGGTAGTGGAACTACGAGCATGATGGAAGAAGGGCACATAAGATGAACAACAAAAAGTCTTTCTGGATCAACATGGAAGAGACCAAAAAGAGAGATCTCAATTCTTTGTATCATCCCCAAGTAGACAACACAAAATCACATTTACAAGAATAACAAATTTGCAACATAACATGAATACGACATATAGAAGAATTGATATATAAATAGAAGATTGTCACAAGTTTATCCCCTTTGTTACCTTGCGCTAATAGATACTCAAGGGTCATCCAAAGAGAGCCTAACATAACACAAAGACACATAAAGAAGCACATCAGATGTAACAAAATACACAAAAGAGTCCACTATACAAGTGAAGTTAATCTAGAAAATAATCCCTCTTCCAATCTTGCTTAACATCCTTTAGGAACAGTGGACAAGGTGAAAGAGGAGCCACAACAAGCTACAAGTTCCAAACAAAGACCATGCTCTAATGATGAGTCAATTTGTTTGTCACTAGGAGCTAGGATTAATGATTTTGAAAATCTCAAAGATAGCTCATAGTTAATCTCAATAATCTCATACATATCATTAGAACCGTTAAATATCCACATTGTTAGTATCATCATCATCATCCAAATTAATCATAATAGAATATTTAATGTGGACAATATATGAAAAAGAACAATCATTTTTCATAGACAATTTTAAATTTTAACATGGTTGATTTAGATGAAGCTCCTCCCTAAGGTTAGGTGAAAGTTGGGAAAATTGGATCAAGTAAACATTTAGCATCTTAGGGAAGGAAATGGTTTGGGAAGCAAGATCACGAGCCTTGGAATGGTGTCTTCGGTTGCGGTCTCTCACACTATGATTTATCTGAGTATGACTCAAAATTTGTAAATGTTGGGATAAATTATCATAGGCTCATTTTCTTCCTTTGTAGGAGGAACTAAAGAAACCTCACTAGGTTGAGATATACAAGATGCTAAGTATTTTCCTTTATAATATGAAGGATATGGGACCACAACATATATAGGAGGAATACGAGGGGTATGAAGAATTCTAGGTCTAGGATGCAGAGGAGGAATAGCCATAGTTAAAGAATCCTTAGGTTTACTCAAGATCAATATCCTTTCATTTTTGAATTTTTTATTATAATACGACATCTTTACCAGGTTACAAAGGTTCAAGTTTTTGAGGCCAAAAGCAATCAAGGGTGAAGTTTTCACATCTTGCTAAGGGTTTATAAAGACTATGATTGATCATGATAATATGCCCATTGTGAGGGAACTTCAAACATTTATGAATAGTAGACAGGATATCTTTCATGGAATTGAGCCAAGGATGTCCAAAATTCACATGAAATTGGTTAGAGGTAGGGATAAAGCAAAGGTAACATCTAAGCACTTGGTACCAACCTCTATGAGAAGGGTGATGGAGCCTATAGTCAGACAAGTGAAATCATCATGTACCTTAATTATAACATGAAATTTGTCATATATGTCTTAATAAAAAAATTGTACATAAATATGTTCTTTAATAATAACATTAACCATTCATATTGGATCAATGAGCACTCCTCATTAGAGATTTCCTTTAATTTTTGTTGTAATGTATAATGGTCCATCAGATGCACCAATAATCTCTCTTGAGTCAAAGGTGATGCGAGGGGTAGGTTTAGGCTTAGATTTCTCAAAAAGGTTCACAACACTATTGACCTATAGGCACATATCATCAAAAGTCATGTAATCACGTTTCTTAAGCTCAACAACATTGGTAGAATGAGAAGGTAATGGATTGGTGAAAATTTGCTAGTTTTGATTAGGAGGTGATATAGATTTATTTTGTTTATCATTCACACCCTCCATAGTAATAATGTTGGAACGAGTGAGATCTTGAATCACATGCTTCAAGTTATAGCACTTCTTAGTATCATGGCTGGCTTGACAATGGTATTGGGAAAAGGATTTAGGATCAAAGGAAGTTGGCAAAGGATTAGAGGTATCTATGGTGAGGGGAGAAAGCTTCATCACATTATTATTAATTAATCTAATCATGATACTATGCAATGATTTAGAAAGAGGACTAAAATTACAATATGTAAAGATCGATTATAAAGGGACCACAACTAATGTGTCATTGTCACTTGTGTATCAATATGATTGAAAAAAATGTTAGTGATTAATGACGGAATTTTTTATTTATTTTTTAACTTTTAAAAGGATTGATGCTGAGATTCTTCATTCTTATCAACCAAAGCCATTGATGAAGAGGATTCAAATTGACTCACTTCAAGTTGATAATTATGAAGCAATGTGCATAAATGTGAGAAAGAAGCATATTCTTATAACAAAAGCTTATCGAGTTAATATCATTTTACAAATTACTAATAAAAATTCTTTGAACATCGCCATCAGGCACATGATAAGAAATTTGTGAATGCAAATGTTTGTATCTACTAATGAAATTAGTCACTTTTCTTTAACTCCTTGCTTACAATGTGTCAAATCAGTTAAAGTAATTTAAGGACCAATCTTTTTTTTAAAATGTTGCACAATTTTATTAAACGAGGAGGAAAGGAACAATATCATTGCAAAGCTTTATCTCTTAATGTACAAGTGAATAGTTTTTCCATGAGTCTATGATCATGAGAGAAGTGACTACACAAAGTTTGAAATGTTTACACATGAGTTTTGGGGTCACCTTTTCCATTTTATAACTCCAAATGGAGAAACTCCATTTATTGTGGGACAAGAGTACAAAAAATGTCATTGGAAAGTGGGCTAGCAATATCTATTGTAGGAACATTGAATTTGGATTGGGTTAAAGAAGCCAAATATTGTTGTAAGGATGAAACACTTTGAGCTAAATCGTTTATAGTGGCTTTGTGGATAAGCTAGAATCAAACATGTTTTATTGTGATGGAGGTGTAGCATTGTGATAGGTAGGTGGAGTTTGAGAATAGGAAGGTGGAACATTATGATATGTGGGTATAGGAGATGGTTAGGAAATAAATGGAAGGCTAACAAAAGGAGGTATGTAGGAGTATTGATTGATAGGATTTGACCCATAACTAACATGTGTAGCATTAAAATTTTGTGTAGAGTTATCCATGATGGGAAATGTATATGTAGGCACACTAGGCAAAGATGTAGGAATGGAATGTTCATCTAATCATCTTGATTTGTAGGATATGAAAAAATAAGAGTTTTGACACAACTTTTTATTGACATTGTTAGCACATATTTTGTACAAAATACTTTGTGCTATATTAGATGTACTTTTTCTTATCATTCGAACATTTACCGTGGGTGTTTTATATGCAGGAGCATACTGAATAAAATGGAGCTATCCAAAGATTAACTGGCATCGCAAAGACCCCCAAACCTGCGCATACAGAATAGTGGAAAAGGCTTCGGAAACTTTCAAGTGTGTTGCGCTAGCAGAGGGAAAGCCTTTATCCCACATTGTTTGTGGGATAAGCTCGTTTAAAATTTAAGTTAAAAATGGCCCGTATGATAACTATCGAAACACAAAAGGATTTTTGGCGTGAAGAAGGCTGAAGCTGGTGGACCCCACGCGCGTGAGTATCCTGAGGAAACCAAAGTTTTACTACAGACTGGTGAGGATGGAGGCTAAAGCTCGAGCAAGTTTGACCGATCGGACGATGATCGCGGAGGATTTGATGGTCGTCGCTATGTCGCAGGATAAAGATGCAAGCTAGTTTAAACCCACGATTTGGTGACTAAGCACGTGTGGAAAAGTGGAGGCTAAAGATCAAGAAAGTTTGATTGATCTGACGATGATCGCAAAGGATCTGATGGCCATCACTATGTCGCAAGATAGAGATGCATGACCTATATCACCCGCGACATAGTGACTGCCAAGGTGGCAAATGAGGTGTCATCCTGATAGATCTGTAAGCAAATCAGGATGTGCCACATGGTGGAGTGTAGAAGAAGAACCCCAGTCCAAAGGAAGATGAAATGGCAAAATAGATCGGGTCCAGTGGCAGTCAAGGTGGATCCGCAGGCCAACCAAAAAGTGACGCGCAACACAGACATACAAAGAAAAGAGAGAGTTGCTCAAATAGGGTTAAAGGTTGAGCAGATGAGGATGATTGGATGGTCGGACAAATTGATCCAATGGTGGTCACTATACCGCAATCGGAAGGTGCTTGATGTATATTTGCCACGACATGGAGACTAAGTGGTGGGGCTCGCTAAGGAAGCAATTCAAAAAGCCTCATTTTGGGGGTGAGTCCAGACCATACTGAGGTGGCAGGATAAAAACCCTGGAGCCAATCAAAAGTAGATACGTGGCACAAATGGATGCGCAACAAAGGGAAAAAATTAAAGTTAAATGTATAGTTCAGACTGTAGGGTGAAAATGCAGCTGGAATATTGATTCACATATGTTATCTTTAAAAGGGAAGTATTTTATATTACTTGTCATATAAAATCTTTTACCTTAGGTTATGAAAAAACTATCATTTGGGTAAATTATTTTATTTAAATAAATAATTACAAGTATTTAATACTTTGATTTAAATGAATTATTTTAATAAGTATTTGTATAAGGGAATAAAGATTGGTGATCCTTCCAATTAAGAACTAATTGAAGGTGAGATATTTTAATTTTCAAACGAAGGAATTTGATTGGCTTATCTTTGTGTGCAAAAAATAATGAGAGGATGATGAATATTTGTTGAAGAATTGTATCGAGACGAAGATTAGAAGGCACATTATTAAAGCATCATTTAGTATTTTTTAAGGGTTCTCATTTGTAATTTTTTATTAAACCAAAGGGTGTGTCCTTTGGAGGCAAACTGTCTGTAACTCCCTTTTGTGTATGAAAGGGTGTGTCCTTTCATATATGCCTTTTGCTTCACATACTTATAGGGAGTCATTTTTTATGTAAAAGGGGGGGGAAGTGAGAAGGATGACATGCTGTAGGGATTGAATATCATTTTGTATCAGAGAAGTCTATAGGAAGAAGAAGTATAATTTTGTGCAAGAAATCTGTAATGAAGTATTTACAAGTGTAGCTTATGTATGCAATTAGTTCTTAAAGATTAATATACAAGGTTCATTGTCTCTTTTTCAAATATTGTGTACACTTTTGTGTTGATGAGTTATCTTTGTCCTCTTGATAAATCTGTTTATAGACTTGCTATGATGTGAATCACATGTCATTGCATTAAGTGAAAGATTGAGTTCTTATTGTTTGTGTAACGCATACTAAACCTTCATAGTTGATGAGAAATCGTCTCTTGAGTTGATAAGATATTTTGTCCACAAAGTGTCATATATATTCCCGGATAGAGGTAGTGGTCTGTTATTGATCTTTTAAGGTTTTTATTTGTATGCATTCAAGGTCCTTGATAGAGAAACATTCTTCCCAAATCCTATATGAACTGATCTATGCAAATTTTATTTAAGTCTTGAAAGCAATATCATTTTCAATATACATTTACAATCATTTCTTTTCAAAGCATTCAGTTAAAGCACATAATAAAGCATAGTTGCAAAACAATAATTTGCCAGTTGTGTAAACATTATAAAAGGTTTAAATCCACTATAAATAACCTCTTTCATGCTTGAGAGGAAGAGGTACACCCACCTAGGTTCAGTGGAGCCTAAAGTGCAGAGGGATCTAGTCCTTGACTATCCTTGTTCGTTGGCCAAGGTTGATTGGACTACTTGAGGATTTGGCAAGTCTTTTGGTTTTCCAATCTATGGTTTTGGGAACCAACAGACATAACATTATTATCCACAATATGAGAAATACTACACAACACATTCATACCTTGTTAATCACTTTTAATCATTCTCCTCAAACCCTTAATCAAGGGGAGTGTCTCACTATTCAAGTGTGTTTTACCCATCCATTGTTTAAGCCTATACATCTCATGGTCAATCTTTCCTAATTGGTCAATAGTTACTTGAGTTAAAGAGTCATCCTTACCATGAGGATCATGAGGGGAATGGTTCTCCATAATTTTAGGTATATCTTGTGTAGGAATAGAGTATTCAACCAAGTTCCCATGGATTGGTTAGTCAACCTAGGATCAATACCCTTTTGGGAAGCCATAAGCCTATAACTTATTCTCATCAAGATGTTGGATGTGGAAAAAAGGATAATGAAACTCATACACAAGAGGGCAAAGCTAATGAAATAGTTTTTTACTCACAATGCCTCTCATACAAGCAAAAGAAGTGTTTAAAACAATGCAATTCCTAATAGAATGATTGATTAACCAATTACTTAAGAAAAATAAATTATATAGATGATTGATTGGAACAATAAATGCTTATAAATATGAAAATAATATGCTATAAAAATCAAATCAAAGCATATAAATTAGAAATTATACAACCCACAAGTCAATTTCATTAAAATATTTCAGATTTTTTATGAATTAGACCTCTAAATGTAATTTAAGTGCATAAATGATATATTTTGTAAATGATTGTAAATATAAACTAGCACTTGCACCAGAGGGAGGTGCGAGGGTCATGTCGATAGGAAATCATATAGAGATTAACATGTTATAGAGTATAATTTGATATATGCACAAAAGATACATCTATTTAATTTATAATATTTGTACATTTTGCAACAAATGTAGTCACAATTCAACACATGTAAGTAACTTGGGTGGCATATTTGGCTCAATGGTCACACTTTAAATCTAAACCTAAAATGAGAGGGCACAAAAAGAAGATTAGAAAAATAATTAAAAAAAAAAAAAATTTAGTGTAAACTTCAAACCTTGGCATGTAGTTCACAAGTCCTCCTTGAAATGGTTGAAAGTTATTGTCACCTACATAATCTTATATGGATTGTAACTATAATTGTGGCTGAGCAAATATTATGAAACTCTAAACCAATTATTTTAAGGGAAAAAAAAACTAAGAAATTATAGAATTTGTTGGGCTTCAGGTTATAAGATTTGAAAGTATCGGCAAACCAAAATCAATCTCATTTCATCCCTTACAATTTCCAAGTAGATTTGGTATGATCATTTATATCTATAGATTTGGTACAATTTTTTATAGTTGTAAGATTTGATATTGAGTGATGATCTTATTATTATTATTAACATTAGCATGATGCTAAAAATAAAAGAAATTATTTAATTAATTATTGATTTAATATACATAAATTTATTTTACTTGCATATATCTACTAAATTTTTTAATTTAAATCAATATAAAAATATTTTTTTATATGAATTTGTTATTATACCAAATTAAGCACTATCCATTTCAATATAAAATCTTTGTACAATTCAATTTTTAACCAAATCTTTAACTAATTCATGTTAGCAGCATCCAAGAAGGAAGACTGAGAGGAGGGGGGGGGGTGAATTAGTCTTCACTGGAAGATAAAACTTTAAGCACAAAAAAAAATCTAACAAATTGCAGCAATAATCAGATAAGCAAATTAACAACACAATACACAACACCAAGATTTTTTGACGTGGAAATCCTGGTTAAGGGAAAAATTGATGGTATGATGAAAGAACAAGGATCTGGTCAACTACTGAGAGGGGGGGCTGAATCAATGGATAGAAAAACTGATAAAATTTCACCAATCTCAAAAACAATCTCTCAAAGTAAACTTAGAACTATCAATGCAATATCTCTGTCAAGATAAAAACTGTCAAGCTAAACTGGTTGATTGTTACAACAGATAATAGTAATCAACTTGTAACTTACAAACATCCAAATACTTTTATTGATATAAGTAAAACTTTGTATTGCTACTAGTTATTATGACTTATCAAAGTGGATTAAGTATTTAAGCAAATCAACCATAATAAAACAATCACCACTTGACACAATATTTTTGACATGGAAACCCAAATGGTAAAAACCACGATGAGATGAGACTCAGAAGATAACTATCTAAACTCTTCTAAAGTTTTCCCTGTTAGGAGCCAAGCCTGTTAAAGCTTTTACAAAAAGTCCTATTAAGAACTGACCCTGTTAGGAACCACCCAGTTAAGGGATTGACTATAATGCCTTGTTAGAAGCAATGCCCTATGAGGAGTAACCTTTGTAAAGGATTTAGAATCCAAGATAATGGATCACCTTGTTAGAGGATTTGAATAACACCAAGCTTGTTAGAGCTTGCCCAGTTAGGGATTTAATTGTTGTAATTGTTAGAAAATAACAGGAGTTTGTTGATCTATTTGAATAACACTTCACTTGCTTGTTCAGATCCTTTTCATGCTCCTCTCTGCCTTTACTCAAACTGCAGATACAACATCTAGTTCGGCAACCACACACTCAATTCAACTTTGCCAACACACTCAAACTAAAACAACTCATCGACCTTATAAACAAATCAACTAGGTTGGTAACACAACAAAAACTTGATTCTCATAGAGATTACAAACAAGTCAGTTCAAGTATGACCATTGGATTACATAACAATCTCTACACATCATTCAAGAAAGCCTTGACCACTCCTTTATCACCGCTTCATCAAACTTAGTAACTCATCACATGTTTTAAATTACATGCATTATACTTTCTCATTCCCAAGACAAAAAAATGTTACCTCAACACGCCAAAATCACTTTGAAACTCTCTTCATACAATATGCATATGTGTCATAATCATTACCGCTCATCATCAGATCATAAACTAATATAACCATTTCACCAAACTTAATCAGTTAGGTTTTATCAAAACAACAGGTAGGGTTTACTAGTTCAACTCTCCAATACTTAGCAATACCAGTTCATTCCACAAACTAATCTACCGGTTCCAGTTTCCTTTCACTAGCTCTTCCTACCAGTTACAGAACAACATTACACAAACATTATTGTCGGTTAATTAACATCAATGACAACAAATCATTAATGCAATCTTCATGCAAATGCCAACAATCTCCCGCTTTGTCATTGATGGCAATACAAATATCAATACCATTGATTGCTATGATTGTGAATAGGAATCCTGGTTTACATTTTACCATGTACTCTCCTTGTCTTCAACTTGTCTTCACTTACTAGTTGGTTGTACATCTTGCCTTGGTCAATCATGAAATTCTCCTCACAATGATCACATAGTTCTTCATCCCCTTTGACAACAATGCCAAAGTGAAAGTAAAATATGCAATGTAAAACTACATTGTGCAGCATCAACAACCTGCAACTTGATGCTCCCCCCATGGAATAACTCTACTTGTACACCAATCCTGCTGTAAAATTCTACAAGTAGCTCTGGGACTAATGTAATCTACATCATGCTCAATTTACCTCATGAAGGGGTACAACCCCTAGTTGACTTCTAAGATACTCAAAATTAGTCTTAGGCAGAGGTTTAGTAAAGATATTTGCAAATTGCTCCTTGGTAGAAACATGCTCTAAGATCACATCTTTACTCTGTACTTTTTCCCTCAAGAAATGACACTTCAATTCAATGTGCTTGGTTCATGTGTGCAAGACAGGGTTTTTTGAAATATTTATGGCACTGGCATTGTCACATAATATCTTTACAGGTTCTATAAATTTCATCTTAAAACCTTCAAAAATGTGCCTCATCCAGATAGCCTAGGTACAATCATATAAGCTGCAACATACTCAGCTTCAGCAGGAGACTGTGAAATACAACTCTGCTTCTTGCTACTCCGTGAAATAAGTCTTCCTCCCATAAAGAATGCTCCACCAATTGTTCTTTTCCAGTCATCAACATTACCTACCCAATATGTGTCTGTGTACATCTTCAAATCAAAGTTTCCTTCATATGGATACCATAATCCATAGTCAACGGTACCTTTCAAATATCTAAAAATCCTCTTGGTTTCTATCAAATGTGTTTCCTTTGGATTCTTTTGAAATCTTGCAACTAGACCAACTGCGTGAGCTATATTCGGTCTGTTGTGAACAACATAGTGCAATTTTCCAATCTTTGACCTGTACTCTTTCTCATCAATAGACGTGGCCTCATCTTCCTTAGATAGCTTACAACTTGTAACCATCAGTGTCCCAACTCGTTTACAGTCACTCATACCAAATGTCTTTAATATCTCCTTCACATACTTAGAGTGTATGATGAAAATACCACTCTTCATTTGTTGTATTTGCAAACCTATGAAAAAAATTTATCTCTCCCACTAGAGACATTTCAAACTCAGTTTTCATTTCATTTGCAAAGTCATTGTTCATATCATCATTTCCTCCAAATATGATATCATCTACAAACACTTCACTAACCAGTATTTTATCTCCTTCAGTTTGAGATATATGTTGTTGTCTTCACTGGTTCTTTGAAATCCTATCTTCATCAGGTGTGAATGAAGCCTTTCATACCATGCTCTCGGTGCTTGCTTTAATCCATATAGTACCTTGTGCAACTTACATACCATGTCCTTCTTGTTAGTTAAAACATAACCATCTGCGTGTTCAATGTATACTTCTTCTTCCAGTATTCCATTCAAAAATGCAGATTTCACATCCATCTGATATACTTTGAATCCTTTATGAGCTGCAAAAACCAGTAAATTTTTGACACCTTCTAGTCTAGCCACTGGTGCAAAAGTCTCACCATAATATTATCCCTCTTCTTGTGCATAACCTTTGCAAACCAATCTAGCTTTGTTGCGAACTACAACACCATCTTCATTCAATTTGTTCCTAAAAACCCAGTTAGTGCCTATCACATTTTTATTTACCGGTCGGGGTAATAGAGTCCATATATTGTTCTTCTTAATTTGTTCAAGCTTCTCCTCCATATCTTTAACCCAATGATCATCACCAAATGCTTCCTTAGCAGTTCTAGGGTCAATAGTGGAGATCATGCGAGAATTCTCTCTAATTATTTTTCTGGTTATCACTCCAGCATCCTTATGTCTAATAATATGTTCAGGATTGTGATTGAGTCTCACATACCTCAAAATAACATGATCATTATCTTCATGTTCATCTTCATTATCATCATTTTCTTCTAAATCTACGTATTCTGATTGAATTGGTACATCGGTATTCTCTTTACCAATTTCAGGTTTCACAGGTCTTGGTTCCAAAAACAAAATGCAAGGATCTAAACATCCTTTTTCTCCACACTAGTTTCCCTTGAGACTTTAGGATACTCACCCACTTGAACATCAGCACTCTCTATGATTCTCTGTGTCTAGTTGTTAAAACACTTGTAGGCCTTACTCTTAGTGGAATAACCAAGAAATATACCTTCATTACTTTTAACCTCAAATTTGCTAATATAGTCACCTCTCTTAATAAAACATTTGCTACCAAATATCTTGAAATAAGCAACATTAGGTGATCTACCATACCAGTATTCATAAGGAGTCTTGTCCTTACTTATTTTTACCAAAATCTTGTTCATTGTGTAGACAGTTGTGCTGACAACTTCTCTCCAAAAAGTTTTCGCTACACCTCCTTGTATCAACATCGTCCTAGTAGCTTCAACAACTGACTGATTGTTTCTCTCTGCAATACCATTCTATTTTGGTGTCCTCCATGTAGAAAGTTGTCATTTGATACCATTCTCTTCACAATATCTAGTGAATTTCTCAAAAGTGAATTCTCCACCTTGATATGTCCTCAGACACTTTATCTTCTTTCCACTCTCCTTTTCAGCTAAGGCCCTGATTGCCTTGAACTTACCAAATGCCTTTGTTTTATCCTTCAAGAATATGACCCACATCATCCTTGAGCAATCATTAGTGAAGATCATGATATATCTATCACCTTGAATACTTTTAGTCCTTATTGGTCCACATAGGTCTATATGAACCAAATCTAGCATATGCTCTATTGAAAAAGACTTGCTCTTGAAAGTTGAGGATGTCATCTTTCCTAACTGACATTCCTTACAAAGAGCATTAACCGGTTTGTCCAATTGAGGCAAAACTCTCTTTGTCTTTAACTTACTCCCTTTAATAGTGTTATCAAAATTCAAATGACAAAATCTCCTATGCCAAAGCCAAATTTCATCTACTTTAGTAATTAAACAGTTGCTGACTTTAGGATTCAGGTGAAACAGGTTACCTTTAGTCTGCTTGTCGGTTGTAATTAGTTCACCTTTGCTCCCATATATTTTGCACATGCCATTTTTAAACTATAATGGATATCCTCTTTCATTGGGTTGGGCAACACGCAATAGTTTTTGCTTTAGATCTTCAACCCAGTAGACACCATCTGCACTGCTCTTTCTATTAAGAGAAATAGTTCCCTTACCTTTAACCATGCAGGGTGAGTCATTGCCAAATCTTACAACTCTGCCATCAAATTCCTTCAAAGAAAGAAATTTTCTCCGATCACCAGTCATGTGATTTGAACAACCACTATCAATGATTCAATCATTAGAATTATCCATTCATGAAACTAAAGCTTTCTGATCAGATGTTTCTTCTTTAATGGCTACAAACATAATGTCTTCATTAGCATCACCATCAGATTCCTCATCGGTGATACCACCATCAACTGCAATAAGATAATCTCTCTTTCCTTTTCCCTTGTACTTCTTGAACTTGTCTCGCTTGTGCTCATTATCACCATTAGGACAGTTAGTAGCTATGTGTCCAATCTTGTTGCATGTAAAACATTTCAAAGGTAATTTACCTCTATATTTGTCAGTACCTCTGGGCAACTGCTTGGCCAACAAAGCTTCAAGCTCAACTAAACTATCTTCATCATCAACTTCTTTGCTGGATCTAGATTCATAACTGTGACTGACATCTCTACTTTTTCTCATAGATGGGTTAGAAACAGAAGCTCTAAATGTTGATTCAGATTTCTGAATACTACCATCATAACCATTTAATTCAAAAGCAGTAAGCTTACCAATGATGGAGTCAAGGGTTACCTTGGTTTTGTCAATAGATTTCAACTCCTGAATGGCCGCAACACAGATAGCATAGACTGGTAGCAGGGTTCTCAATACCTTACTAACTACTATGGAATCATCCATTTTACCACCAGCACTCTTAATCTCACCAACTATCTCTTTTATCCTCTGACCATACTATTGGATATTATCACCTTCAACCATCCGCATTTCATCAAACTTCTCTCTTAGACTCTCTTCCTTGGCAATCTTCACATGTTCATCACCGCTATAAATCTCTTCAAGTTTCTTCCATACCTCATGTGTAGTCTCCATACAATGAACATCAACATATTCAACATCAAATAAAGAACTGATAATAGCTTCCAGTGCTTTATCATTTTCTTGTTTCTCTTTCTTCTGATCATCATCATAAACCTAGTAGGTGCAATATATTGAGTATTAACATGCTCCCAGTATTGATTTCCAAGATTCTTGATATAAATTTTCATTATGTCACTCCATATCCTATAGTTCTCTCTATTAAACTTCAGACCTTCCTTCTTCATCATGATTTACAAGATATTTTCCTCAAGGTGTTAGGCTTAGACCTTAGAGGACCTAAGAAGCTCTAATACCAATTGATGGTATGATGAAATAACAAGGATCCGGTCAACTACTGAGAGGGGGGGTGAATCAGTAGATAGAAAAACTGATAAAACTTCACCAATCTCAAAAACAATCTCTCAAAGTAAACTTAGAACTATCAATGTAATATCTCTATCAAGATAAAAATTGTCAAGCTAAACTGGTTGACTATTACAATAGATAACAGTAATCAACTTGTAACTTACAAACATCCAAATACTTTTACTGATTTAAGCAAAACTTCATATTGTTGTCGGTTATTATGACTTATCAAAGTGGATTAAGTAGTTAAGCAAATCAACCATAATAAAATATAACCACAAAAAACATTCACCACTTGACACAATACTTTTGATGTGGAAACCCAAATGAGAAAAACCATGGTGAGATGAGACTCACAAGATAACTATCTGAACTCTTCTGAAGTTCGCCCTGTTAGGAGCCAAGCCTATTAAAGCTTTTACAAAAAGTCCTATTAAGAATTGATCATGTTAGGAACCACCTAGTTAAGGGATTGACTATAATGCCTTGTTAGAATTAATACCCTGTGAGGAGTAACCTTTGTAAAGGATTTATAATCCAAGCTAATGGATCACATTGTTAGAGGATTTGAATAACACCAAGCTTGTTAGAGCTTACCCAGTTAAGGATTTAACTGTTGTAATTGTTAGAAAACAACAGGAGTTTGTTGATCTATTTGAATAGCACTTCACTTGCTTGTTCAGATCCTTTTCATGTTCCTATCTGCCTTTACTCAAACTATAGATACAACATCTGGTTCGGCAACCACACACTCAATTCAACTTTGCCAACACACTCAAACTAAAACAACTCATCAACCTTATAAACAAATCAACTAGGTCAGTAATAGAACAAAAACCTAATTCTCATAGAGATTACAAACAAGGTAGTTCAAGTATGACTGCTGCATTACATAACAATCTCTACACATCATTCAAGAAAACCTTGACCACTCCTTGATCACCGCTTCATTGAACTTAGTAACTCATCACACACTTTGCATTACATGCAGTATACTTGCTCATTCCCAAGACAAGAATTGTTACCTCAACGTGCCAAAATCACTTTGAAACTCTCTTCATACAATATGCATACGTGTCATAATCATTACCGCTCCTCGTTAGATCATAAACCAATATAACCAATTCACCAAAATTAATCAGTTAGGGTTTATCAAAACAACAGGTAGGGTTTACCAGTTCAACTCTCCAATACTTAGCAATACCAGTTCACTCCACAAACTAACCTAACGGTTACAAAACAACATTACACCAACATTATTGTTGGTTAATTGACATCAATGACAACAAATCATTAATGCAATCTTCATGCAAATGCCAACAAAAACCACAGTGGGAACCTACCCACAGTAAGATGATACTCTGCAATACTATGTGAAAATATTAAAATGGGGAATGTAAATGCATTCAGGTACATTGCCTAGAGCTCATTGCTCAAAAGATACATGCTTGGAAGGCTACAACCCATAGGGAAGTCTCACTGACTTACAATAAGATTCAAATTACAATCTGGAAGAAGTGAACGGAAAGAATAGCATTTCCAAATGCCTCATTACAGTTCTAGTTAAGCGCAAATATCTGCCTTGCAACACCAATCTCACCTCAAACTCAACACTAAATGATAAATTACTTGTTCGCACACAAATCTCTTTCTGACAATGCAAACACAACATCAACACCCAAACTACATGAATAACTCACCTATATATACAAATCATCAACCTTGATAACAAGGTCAGCTAAACCCTCAACCCTCAATTACAAAATTACATCACACGATACAAAGATTGACCACCAAACCAATATAATGATTTACATGATATAAAATGGACCTAATTCAAATTCCCAAAGGATCAACTCCATCGGAAATCACACCAAGATCAACCACAACATGCTACACCACCAGAAATACTGCATAACACAAAAGTCAATACCGGTTGATGAAAACCACCAAAAACTTGCACAATGATCAATGTAGATCGCCAAAAAATAGGACACGACTAGGAAACACCAGCAAGGACATTAGAATCATCTAGAATAGTTGCACCAACACCACTTTTCAAATCTTTATCTATCAACGTCTAGAAGCTCATGAACACAACCAACAACTGTAACGAAGAAAGATAACTTGCGGTGCACCAAATCACTAACCATCTGAAATAAAGATACAAAAGACCAACCAAAACAATATCCCAAAGTCTCAGCACCAGATCTGATCACACCAGAATATACCGAAGGAAATATTAACCTTTGCAAAATAGTGATCAGCAAAACCAAACTACAAAACCGGATAAAAAAATCATCCCAATCACACTAGAATAAATCATAGGAATATGTTGAGATCAATGACATCAACATATCCTAGCAGCAACAATGATCAATCATATCCAATAATCTCCCCCTTTGGCATTGATGGCAACATATGAATGTGAAAAACAGTCAATGCAAAGAAAGAAGATATCACCAGCAAACTCCCCCTAAGATCAAGATAGATAAAGAAGTTTTCCACATGATCTCTTTCCCCCTTTGATAGCAATGCCAAAGATCTTAAAAGTAGATAACCAAACAAAAACATAATCTCTCTCCCAAAAACATAGACTACCCCAGCAGAGGAGCATCACCAACTCATCAATCTGGATAAAAGATAAAACTATGAAATCCACCAGATCGATGCAACTCAATGCATCTAGTTCTCATCGGGAGGGGTGGATACCCCTAACTTGTCTCTCAAATAGAAAAATGTATGTAGGAAAAGTCTTACTAAAAATATCAACTATTTGTTCCTTTGTAGATACATACTCCAACTTCACCTTTTCTTCACTGACTTGCTCTCTCAAGTAATGATATTTGATTGATATATGCTTTATTTTTTAATGTTGCACCAGATTCTTTGACATGTTGATAGCACTAGAATTATCACAGTATATAATAATAGGATCATCATGAATAAATCTGATATCTTTCAACATTTGCTTCATCCAAACTACCTGAGTGCAATTACTAGCCCATGAAACCAAATTCTTACCCAAAAAGAATGCTCCACCAATAGTGCTCTTCTAGTCATCTACATCACCAACCCAATCAGCATTAGTGTAGGCACACAACATGAAATCATCATTCCTCAGGTACCATAAACCATAATCCATAGTTCCCTTTAGATATTTGAATATCCTCTTAACAACAATGACATGACTCTCCTTCAGATAAACTTGATATCTAGAAACCATACACACAACATGCATAATGTCAGGCCTAGTTTGAGTAAGATATAGCAGTCCACCAACCATGTATCTATACAAACTCTGATGAACTTTAGGAGACTCATCATTTTTAGACAATTTACAACCAGTTGCCATAGGAGTTCCAACCGGTTCGGAGACATCTAATCCAAAATTATTCAACAATTCATTCACATACTTAGTTGAGATATGAATATACCTTTTCATGTTTGTGCAATCTGCAAACCTAAGAAGAATTTCATCTCACCAATCATAGACATCTCAAATTCTTTCTGGATATTACCAGCAAACTTCATGCTCAAGTTATCATCACCACCAAAGATAATATCATCAATAAAGACTTCAACAATCGGGATTTTATCATTTTCAATCTTGAAATATATATTATTGTCAGTGGCACCTTTAGTAAATCCCAATTTCAACAAGTATTTATCTAATCTAGCATACCAGGATCTAGTAGCTTGTTTCAATCCATAAAAAGCTTTCTTCAACTTACATACCATGCCTCCATTATCTGACAGTGGAAATCCATCAGGCTGTTAAATGTAAACTTCTTCCTCAAGATCACCATTCTAAAATGCTGATTTGACATCCATCTGATATACCTTGAAATCTTTATAAACAACATAAACAAGTAGCAGTCTAACAACTTCAAGTCTAGAAGCTGGAGTAAAATTATCCTCATAATCAATTCCTTCCTGTTGTGAGTAACCTTTGCAAACCAGTCTAGCTTTATTTCTAAAAACTTCACTGGCTTCATTCAACTTATTTTTAAATACCCATTTAGTACCAATAACATTCTTATCCTTAGGTCTAGGCACAAGTTCCCAAGCATTATTCTTTTCAATCTGATCTAGTTCTTCTTCCATAGCTCTCATCCAATTTTCATCTTTACAAGCTTTAACATCTTTAGGTTCAACTTTAGAAATCAAGCATACTTCTACAGTAGGTAACCTTATTCTACTCATCACACCTTTATTCTTATCACCAATAATTTGATTTTCAGAATGATTCAATCTTACATACCTCAGAGTCTTCTGATTGTTCTAATTCTTGGGTTCCTGAACATCTTCACCAGTAGTAGAAACATTTGGATTAACAGTCTTTACCAGATCATTTTGCTTGGGCTCTTCAGGCTGAATAGGAGCTAGAACAACATATTGACCATCATCGTAACTGCATGCTCTGATCTACTTCCCAAGGTTCTCATCCACTTTCACATTTGAACTCTCAACTATCTTTCTTAGTCTCTTATTATAGCATTGGTAGGCTTTTCTCTTAGTTGAATATCCCAATAAGATACCTTCATCACTTCTACCATCAAACTTTCCTATATCCTCATCTCTCTTGATATAACATTTGCTACCAAATACTTTGAAATATCTCATAGTAGGAACATGACCAAACCATAGCTCATAAGGGGTCTTACCAGTATCACCTTTAATATGAACTCTGTTGAATGTGTAAATAACAATGCTACTAGATTCTCTCCAGTAAATCTTTGGAACATTTCCTTCAATCAGCATAGTTCTTGCAGCATCCAAAACAATTATGTTCTTCCTCTCAACAACTCCATTTTGCTGAGGGGTTCTAGGAGCAGATAATTGTCTTCTAATTCCATGCATCTCATAGAATGAATTGAACGCATTGGAACATAATTCTCCACCTCTATCAGATCTTGGGCATTTCACCTTTAATCTAGACTCAGTTTCCACCTTAGCTTTGAATATTTTGAATTTGTCCAATGCTTCTGATTCCTCCTTCAAAAAACAAACCCACATCATCCTGGAATAATCATCAATTAGTAGCATAAAATATCTACCACCTTGCACACTTCTAACATTTGTAGGTCCACATAGGTCAGTATGCACAAGATCTAGTAGTCTATCAAATGTATATTGTTTTCTCTTGAAATAAATTCTTGTTTTCTTACCCAACTAACATTCCTTACATACTGGATTAGTAGGCTTAAGAATCTTAGGTAGATCTCTAATAGCTTGTGTATAACAAATCTTAATCATTAAATCAAAGTTTACAAGACACATTATCCTATACTACAACCAAATCTCATCTATGTTAGCAATCAAACAACTTTCCTCACCAGCATTCAAATGAAAAATGTTACCTTTAGTCTTAGTCCCAAATGCAATCTCTATACTGGAGGCATTCAAGATCTTGCATTTACCATCCTTGAATAGTAGATCATAACCCTTATCAACAATCTATCCAACACTCAAAAGATTAGTCTTTAAGCCTTCAACACACAAGACATCATCAATGTTATGCTTACCATAAAAAGAAATAGAACCTTTCCCATGGATTACATAGGCTTTATCATCCCCAAATCTAACTCTTCCACCATTTTCTTTTATCACTGGTCATATGATGTGAACAACCATTATCATCCACCCATTCATCCTTTTCTTCTACCTTAGCAACCAATGTTTTCTCCTCAATAGAACAACTAGTGGAATCAATAGGTACATGTCTATCCTCTTTAATGGAAATAAACACAACTTCATCTCCTTCTGATTCATCATCTATAACACCTTCATCTGCAGCATAATAATAGTTCTTCTGGTTCCTAAAGTTTTGGTTAGACTTATAAGGCTTATCATACTTCTCATGCTTCTCATATCTATTTCCTAGCATGCTTATCAAATTTATCATGTCTGTCATACTTAGCCATTCTCTTCGGGCATCTAGAAGCAAAATGTCTTATCTTATTACAAGAGAAACATTTCAAGGGGAAATTTCCATCAAACTTACCGGCACCTTTAGGCATTCTTCGGGCAATCAGTGCTTCAAGCTAATCAAGCTCTCTTTCTTGATCTTCAATCTATTTTCTCTCTCTCATATCTGGACATTCTACACTCATCAGGATCATACTTTTGCTTATCAAAAATAGATGCAGATGCTCTAAATGTTGTCTCAAACTTTCCATTTGATTCTCCAAACTCACTCAGCTCAAATGCAACAAGCTTTCCAAATAGCACATCTCTTCTCATTATAGTCAAACTTCGGATCTCATCAATAGAAGCAACCTTATGTTTATAAGCCGGAGGCAAAGAGCTTAGCACCTTAGCAACAATTTCATCTTACTCATGCTTCCACCAGAACATATGATACCTAGGACAAGATCATTCACCTTAGCCATAAAAGAATGTATGTTCCCATCATCTCCCATCTTCAATGTCTCATATTTTTATTTCAAACTCTAAAACTTAGCAACTTGCACCTACTTATCACCTTCATACAAAATTTCAAGCTTCTCCCACATCTCATATGCAGTCTGAAGTCCCATAACATTTGTCGTTTCTGAATCAGTTGGGGCACTAAGAAATGCTTCCTTCACTCTAATATTGTATTATGCTTCCTTAACCTCATCTAGAGTAGATGATCCATTATGAGGAACAACATAGGGATTCTTTGTGAACTTCCAGTAATCTTCTCCACTTAGACATTTAAAATTCACCTCCATCTGGTTCATCCATATAGTATAGTTGATTCCATCAAACCTCAAATTTTCCTTCTTGAAAAGAATACCTTGAGTTGTCAACCTGGATCTCCTCAAGCGATTAAGCTTATACCAAAGGATCTAGCTCTAATACCAATTGTTAGTAGTAGCCAAGAAGGAAGATTGAAAGAGGGGGGGGGGGGGGGGTGAATCAGTCTTCACTAGAAGATAAAAATTTAAGCACAATAACAAATCCAACTGTAGTGTCGTAAATTGTACACCCTTGCTAGGGTGGTACAATTTCACACTTAGGTTAGCACCCACCTTAGTGTGTCTTGCATCTTGCATTCTCACTCCCCTTTAAAAATTTAATTAAATATAAGGTCATGTTTCATCACTTTATATATCATAAAATTGGGCCCTTTAACCTAAGCGTGCCCCTTTTCATCTTATTCTTCCAGTGAATCATTTAATCATAAACCCTAATTATGTCTTATTTTGACTGTTTAGGTCTGATTTCGCATATCAAAACATCACGAAATCAATTGTAACTTTGTGATACACTCTAATATCATCATATCTAACGGCCTCAAAAATTTGGTGAAAAGTTGGTCAGACCGTGGCGGGAATGCACACGGTCCGTGACTTTTTCCATGAAATTTCGGGAGCACAATCCTATGATATAATAATGCTTAACCCCAAAATATCAGTGGCAAATTCAAATCCTAGGTCAGCCTAAACATGAAATTAAGATCTAAGGTTTCATACTTAAGAGCTCTCTTTCTTCATTTGAAGGGGTCTTCTTCTAAGAATCTAAGAGTAGGTTTTTGGAGCATAAAGAGCCTTCTTTGCAGAGAAAGAGTAGATCTTTGAATTCTTCAACAACATTCAGCATTCATCCATTAAACATTCATCAAACATCATTTTATCAATTGGGGGATTTTGAAGATGTAGAAGAACAATAGGAGATCATCGACTGATGATTGGCTTGTACCTCTCCCTTGGGGTTGGGTATGGTTTCATGTTGTTTTCATGTCTTTGCATAAGCTTCATTTTGATTCAAATTCATGCTTTATATCACTTTGCATTGTGTATTTAGAGCATTTACTTTGTCAATTATAAGCAATTAGGGTTTACTCTTTAGGGTTGCTCTAGGTTGATAACTTTCATTCATAGGATCGTGCAAACACATTTTTAGTACATTATCGGCTATTCGTCAAGGTGGAAATCACCAACATGGGGGTTTGAATAAGGAAAAACCCTATATAGCCACCCCAAACCCTCTTTTTCAGCTTCAAGTATAGGTTTGGATCCGAGCATCGCTAGAAGTTTCACAACTGAAAGAGCACACAGGGACAATTTTGGGTTGCAGATATTGGCAGAAACCCCAAGGACAAGGGTGTGGTGGCCTGGTCCTATCTAGGACAGTGGCGTGGTGCCATGGTCCTGCCCTCTGTTAGCAGGACTTGGCAAAACAATACGTTGCAGATCTCATAATCCCTCCTGTCAGTTTCAGCTCCAGAATTGCAGAATCAAGACAATGGTGTGGCACCCAGGTCCCAGACATTTCTGCTCAGATTTCAGACATAGGTGCACCTCTTATTTTTCCTTTTGATTCATACTTTGCAGCAATGTGTTAGTTGTCCTTTGATTTGCATTCTCAGATTAGGGTTTGTTTGCTTACTTGCTTTCTAGGTTAGATTGCATTTTACATCATTCCTCTCTCTCATTTACATCAAAGGAATAGAAAACCTAAGAGTTAATCCATGACTCTCTCTTTCTCATAAGAAGTAGCTGACGTGTGTTACCTCCCTAGGCTCTTTCGTATTCCATGAGTGTGCATGAGAGTGAGATTAGGGTTTCCATACTTAGTCTCACTTTTTCCCCTACACATCTTTGGTGAACCTGATGTGAATTCAGTTTCATTTTCATTGCATTGCATTGTTAGATCTAGATCTGGTATATTGCATTTTCTTTCAAAAAAAAAAAAAGATAGGTTTCTTTCATTTTCCTTTTATTGTGTGTTAAGTTTCATACGATTTTCATTTCAAAATGTCAGATTTCTATTTGCAAGATGTTCATGATTTTTATGATGTATGAAATTATGTTGATTATGATTTTACTAACGATTAATTAGATGAATCTCTAGAAAAAAATTTTGAACCCTAAGCCTTCTAAACCCTCATTTTGCCAAAAATTAATCAACCTTGTTACTATGCCATTTCGTGGTGATGAGAAATATAAGTTGAATGATTCCTCTCATAGGTACATTCCTATCAACTCCTCCACTAGATATAGCAACATGGTTGACTCCCATAATTCCCTCTATGATGTTATGTCTACTTTTGAGTCCAAAGATAAGCCTTTCAATCACTATGACCATGCTTTATTGGATGATGCCCTTGATGACTTTATATCTTTGCCTAAACTTCTAAGCAAGAATAATACATCTAAAAGGTTAATCAATATGATCAATGTGAATGAACATAGCAAACCTCTTTTTTTTGTCCAAGGTGCTTTTCTTTCTCCAGCTTCACCTCTTAATCAACCTCTTTTCACAGTTCAAGGAGGATATAGTCATGATTCCTTTAGCACTCCAAACAAACCTATCATTACAGTTCAAGGAAGGAATCCCACTAAGAGTCCTTATAGCTATGCTAGGCAACTAACTAAGGAGAGTTATAATGCAATTGCCCATACCTATAACATGAGAAACAATAGGCAACCTAACCCTCCTCTGGTTGTTCTGACTCCTCTATCTAATCCTCAACTCATTCTTCCTCAAGCGCCTCGCATTTCACAAACCCTTGGTAATGAATATGATCTTGTCAAACAACTTAAATCTACTCCTACCAAGATATCCAATTGGGATTTGCTTCAAACTTCCTCGACTCATCATGGAATGCTACAAGATGCCTTGAAAACATTGAATGTCCCACCTATAGTGACATCCAATAATATGGCTTCCTTGATTCACTCTATTACAACACCTAAGGCTCAGATTGTGTTTACACAAGATGAGTTGCCCTTTAGTGAAGTTCAACAATAAAATGATCCCTTAATGATTGTGGTTATCATAAATGATAGTGCGATAAGACAAACACTAGTGGACAATGGTTTTGGCCTTAACGTTTGTAGCATTAACTTGTTGCATAAGATCAATGTTGATAAATCTCTTATTCAACCCAATTCTCTCACCATTCGTGGCTTTGATAATGTTGTTAAATCTTCACTAGGTATCATCACCTTGCCTGCTAAGGTAGGTCTTGTTACTTTACCCACTCCTATCCATGTCATGTCTAGAGAGTTGACATACAACTTGTTGCTAGGGAGACCTTGGATTCATAGCATGCAAGTTGTTACCTCTACATTGCATAGGCAAATCAAATTCATTCGCAAGAATACAACATACACCTTGTTAGATGACACAAGATTCCAGGCTTGTTTACAAACATTAAGTTCTAAATCCTCTTCAATCAATTCTTCCCCAACTATCTTAGATAATTCCTCTGAAGCTTCTACTCCGATTAGTGTGACCAGTTCATCAAACCTGCCTCCTATATCTAGATAGATCCCCAATACTTCCTCAAGTGGAGCTAAGGTTCTTGAGGAAGAGTCTTCTCAGCTCGATTCTATGATTGGGAGCACTTTCTCTCCTGAAAGGATTCTTATAGAAGATGATTGGGGATCCCTTGATTTCAATCCTACTTTCGTAGGGGAATACATAATTCCCCCTAGAGAACCTAAGGTCTAAAAGAAGAAAGAAGAAGAAGAACCTAAAAATCAATCTACTTTGTCTAGGCCACTGAGTAATAACTTTGTGGTGGCTTCTCAGATTTAATCTCCCTTAGTTTCTGGTCTAGAGGATTTTGATCCTTCACTTTTTGAAAATCCTCTTTCTTCTTCGGAAATGACTAACCTTTATGGTCCTAGTTTTCACATCCTAGCTAAGTGTGGATATAATGGAAATGGATGTGGTTCACAAGCACAAGGGATTAAGGTTCCCTTGGAAAATAAGTTTTGTGATATGACATTTGGGCTTGGTTATGATCCTTTCAAGCATACTAAAGCCTATAAGAGACCATCTATTAGTGTTAATGTCATTTCTTCTTCTCTCTCACTAAAATATCTAGAATATATTGATTGTGACCCTTCTTGTGTCTTTGCTTTGGATGTTTTTTCTACCAATGATTCCTTAGTTGAATTCTCGGGAGCTTATGACAACCTTCCTCATTATCACCATAACCGCACTTTTCCCTATTGTTTAAATGTGGAAGCTTACTTTGGGAAAGAAAGAAATAATGATGAGATAGTTAAATAATTTTCTCAATTGAGAGATGCTCCTCAAAAAATCAATCTTCTAATAAATGACACCATTGATATCAAGATGGATCCTTGCATTGAAGATATAATCACCAAGATAGGGAAATGTCTTGACGAAGAAGAGCAAAAATAGTATGTTGAGTTGTTACATGAATTCCCTAAGATCTTTGCTTGGATATATTCTGACATACTTGGTATAGATCCTAAGATTGTCACTCATAACATTGTTCTAATCCCTAATGCTAAACCTATGAAGCAAAAGATTTGAAAGATTCACCCTAAAGTGGAATTACTTGTTAAATCTGAAATTGAAAAACTCTTGGATGTTGGATTCATTCATCCTATCAATTATTCCCCATGGATTTCAAACAGTGTGGTTGTGGCTAAATCTGAAAATAAGATTAGGATGTGTACGAATTTTCGTGATTTAAACAAGGCCTCTTTAAAGGATGATTTTCCTCTCTCGAATATTGATATGATAGTGGATTATGTAGCAGGGCATGCTTTATTATCCTTTATGGATGTGTTCTCAGGATATAATCAAATCTTCATCAATCCCCAAGATCAATATATAATTGCTTTCACTACTCCTTTGGGTACATTCTATTGGACTGCGATGCCCTTTGGAGTAAAAAACGTAGGTGCAACCTATCAGTGTGCTATGACTCTCATCTTCCATGACTACATTCATAAAACCTTAGAAGATTATGTTGATGACATCTTAGCCAAATTTGTTCTTCATATAGATCATGTTAAGATCCTCATCAAATCTTTGAGAGAATTCGTAAGTATAACATGCATTTGAATCCCCAAAAATTTGGTTTTGGTGTGGATAATGGAAAACTATTAGGATTCATAGTTTCACATCGTGGCATTGAGGTGGATACAAAAAAGATAAATCTTATTGTTAACATGCCACCTCCTAAGAATGTCTCCCAACTAAAAACTTTGCAAGGAAAGATCCAAGCTATTCGTAGGTTCGTCTCTCAACTTGCGGATTGTACCTTTCCCTTCACACAATTGCTTAAAAATAGTATCACTTTCCAATGGAATGAGGATTGTCATCAAGCTTTTGAAGACTTAAAAAACCTATTTGGCCAATCCTCCTATTCTTCAACCTGCTAATCCTACTAAGCCTTTTCTTATATACACTGCTTCTTCCCTTCAAGCTCTTGCAACCTTATTGGCACAATGTGATAAGGATGGTAGAGAATGCCCAATTTATTGCATAAGCCAGACTCTACTTGATTACAAAGTCCAATATTCTATAATAGAAAGACAGTGCCTTGCTTTAGTCTTTGCAACCCAAAAGTTGAGGCATTATCTCTTGAATGTTGAGATCCATGTTATCATTAAATTTGATCCTCTTATACATCTTTTCTCAAAAACTAATCTTTCTGGGTGTTTAGATAAGTGGGTTATGATTTTGACTAAGTTTAACCTTAAGTTTGTCTCACAAAAAGCAATAAAAGGTCAAGCATTGACTGATCACTTAGTTGATGCTCCTTCACCCTTCTCCCTGTAAGGAAGTTAAGTAGCGGAAACAACTTCCTACACTAACCTTGAGAGGAGGGTAATGCAAAACTTTTTCAGATCATTACAACAGTTACAGAAAATAGAAATAGATATAATAGCAATCATACCACAACACAATGATTTACGTGGGGAAAACCCTTTCGGGAGAAAAACCCCACCCTCCAAAAGCAGCTCAATATTTTATTCAGCAATCAAAAACAGATTACAAAATACTTGCAGAGCAAGCTCTTCGCAGGAGTAGCACTAATCAGAGATTCAGAGGCAACTCAATAGCCATGAGACTCTTACACACAACCTCTATCTCACACACCTCATAAATAGGAGATACAATACAAGAAACCGTCAAACGGTATTACAAAACCATGGGCTAAAACCACCCAATAAGGTGTAGCCGACCTTATCTCCCTTCTATGACATGTTAAAGCACACATCAACACGTGTCGCTCCCTTTTACAGCTCATTTATGTATTCGATACAAATTATTTTTCCTATTTCAGGAGTACAAACTTCCGGAGGCCATAACTTGAGAACCGGGTGTCCGATTGACGAACCGTTTGAAGCGCCGGAAAGCTCGCGAAGTGCTCTATCACCTCGTAACCGGCTTCGCCGGTTACGGCAACTTTTCAGGGCGTTTTGGAGCCTCTAAAGTCCCCAAAATTAAGTTTAAACATTTTATTGCACCCCTCCAAGATGAAAACTTTAATATCTTCAAAACTAGCTGTGACCTTGCGACGCAATTTTACCGGAATGCTTATCTAGCCAACCAGAAGCTTCAGGGAGAGTTTCGCACCGTTTCGTGCTCAAATAAAAACTTACTATAAATAGTAACCTCGCATAAATGCAAGGTTGAGACACCATTTTTCCCAACAAATCTCCCACTTGTCGAACACCTTGCATGAGCGGAAGGGAATGTCAACACAATGAATCAATTGCTAGGGGCCATAAGGCCCATAGACTCTGAACACCATCTGAACTTCTCTGTGCTCACAGCCTTAGTTAAAGCATCTGCAACATTCATCAAAGTGTCCACCTTAACCAGCTTCACCCTACCATCTTCGACCATATCTCTAACAAAATGATACTGAACATCAATATGTTTGGTCCGGGCATGAAATGTCGGGTTCTTAGCTAGGCTAATTGCACTCTGACTGTCACAGTAAACTGTCACTGTACCTTGTTTTATTCCAATATCCGAACACAGTCTCTTAAGCCAAATGGCCTCTTTACAAGCATGAGTAGCTGCCATATACTCTGCTTCAGTAGTGGATAAAGCAACCACAGCCTGTCGCTTACTCATCCAACTAATTGCACCACCAAACAAAGTAAACACATAAGCACTAGTGGATCTTCTGCTATCAATATCACCTGCCCAATCTGAATCTACATAACCATGGATATCAAGGGAAGTCATGTCTTCAATTGAATTACCATGATAACACAAAGAATACTCTGAAGTACCCTTCAAATATCTGAAGACTCTTTTGACTGCATCCCAATGAACTCTACCAGGATTAGACATATATCTAGAAAGTACTCCCACTGCTTGGGCAATATCTGGTCTAGTACAGACCATAGCATACATCAAGCTTCCAACTGCACTCTGGTAAGGCACTCTGCTCATGTCTTCCATCTCCAATGGGGATGTAGGACAATATGAAACAGATAGTTTCATTCCAACTGTAAAAGGAACACTCAATGGTCTACAATTCTGCATGTTGAACCTCTGTAACACTGAATTCACATACTTACTCTGGCCTAGCCATAGCTTTCTGTTCGCCCTATCTCTTCTAATTTCCATCCCAAGAATGTGCTTTGCTGCACCAAGATCTTTCATTTCAAATTTAGCAGCGAGCTGAGACTTCAGTTCTGAAATCATACCTTTCCCTTTACCAATGAATAACATATCATCAACATACAATGCAATGAATAAGAAATGATCACCATAAGATTTATAATAAACACAGTGATCTGATTTAGAACGTTCAAATCCCAAACTCAACACATATGTATCAAATTTCTGGTACCACATCCTAGGACTTTGTTTGAGGCCATACAAAGATTTCTTCAATTTACAGACCAAATTACTTTTGCCTTTCACCACATAGTGCTCCGGCTGTGTCATATAAATATCTTCCTCCAAATCACCATGAAGGAAAGCAGTTTTCACATCCATTTGCTCAACCTCTAAATCATAAGCAGTAGCAATAGAAAGCAAAAATCTAATGGACGTCATTTTTGCAACAGGAGAAAATATCTCACCGTAATCAACACCCTCAACCTGAGAGTAGCCTTTTGCAACCAACCTTGCTTTATACTTCTCAATGCTTCCATCTGAACCAATCTTTTTCTTGAACACCCATTTACAACCAACAGGTTTTCGTCCTTCAGGCAATGGTACAAGATCCCATGTATCATTCTTTTTCAAAGCTGCCATTTCTTCCTCCATAGCAATCTTCCAGGATTCTGCATCATTCATACCTAATGCCTCTTCTACAGATTTTGGTTCATCCACACTAGTATTCAGAGCAAAAATACATCTCCAATCATCAGGTGAATACCTTTCAGGTGGTTGTCTATGTCTTGTAGACCTTCGAACAAGCTGAGTTGGAGGTTCTTCCTCCTCTTCTGAAGATTCAGAGCTAGACGAGCTCTCCTCAAATTCTTGCCTATCTAGGGGTCTTGATTCAACTCTTTCAGGTGTAGAAGGAAGTTGAATCACATCTTCTTTTTTAGTCTGTTCTGGCTGCAATGTAACAGAAGGAGACTTAATTTCTCTAAAAATAACACTTCTACTGTGAATTACCTTTTGTGCAACAGGATCCCAAAGCTTGTATCCTTTCACACCATAACTATACCCGATGAAGATACATTTCACAGCCTTGTTCTCCAACTTTGTTCGCTTCTCCTTTGGCACATGTGCATATGCCTCGCAACCAAAAACTCTAAGATGTCTCAATGAAGGCTTGTGACCTGACCATGCTTCCATAGGCGTTTTATCAACAAGAGCTGATGTAGGAGACCTGTTAATCAGGTAGCAAGCAGTGGCAACAGCTTCAGCCCAAAACTTTTGTTCAAGACCAGCACCACTCAACATACTCCTAGCCTTTTCCATCAGTGTCCTGTTCATTCTTTCTGCAACTCCATTCTGCTGTGGAGAATACGGAGTTGTCTTCTGCCTGTTAATTCCACAGTCTTTACAGAATCTATCAAAATCATTAGAGCAAAACTCACCGCCATTATCAGTTCTCAAACATTTTATTTTCTTTCCAGTCTGCAACTCAACCATTGCTTTAAATTCTTTAAAACGACTAAAAACTTCAGATTTACTCTTTAGAAAATAAACCCATGTCCTTCTACTAAAATCATCAATAAATGAAACATAATATGTGGATTTTCCAATCGAAGAGACATCTACTGGACCAAACACATCAGAATGGATAAGATCCAAAACACCACAAGTTTTATGAGAACTCGAGTAAAACTGAACGCGGTTTTGTTTTCCATAAATGCAATGCTCACAGAAATCAAAGTCAAGGTTACAGTCATTCAAACCTTCAACAAGGTTTTTATTTTTCAAGGTCCTTAGACCCTTTTCTTCAATGTGGCCAAGTCTCTGGTGCCATAACATAGTCTTCTCTGCAGGTAACTTTGCTTCAGACGAAAGTGCACCCTTAGGTACCCAAAAACCATTTCCATCTGCTGAAGGTGAAACCTTCAAATCTTCCAGTGAGGTATCCACAGATTTACTTTTTACAGAAGTGCTATTACACTCAACAGTGTATGCTTCAAGCTTATACAAAGTGCCAAACCTGACACCTCTAGCAACTACCATAGCACCCTTAATCATCTTACATCCCGCTTCAGAAAAGACTACCTGCACACCTGCATCTATCAGTTTGCTCACAGATAACAGGTTTCGTTTTAATCCAGGGATATGCAGCACACCATTAATCCTTTTTATTCTACCATCAGAAAACCTGATTCTAACTTTACCTCGACCAACAATGTCTAGATGTGAATCATCACCCAAGTACACCTTACCTCCATTAAATCCTTCATATTCAGAAAACCAATCTCTATTGGAAGTCATATGAAAAGATGCACCTGAGTCAATTAGCCAGGCATCATTACCTGCATGAGTCGCCAAAGCTGCAATAAAGGCATCGCCATCTTCCTTGTCGGACTCAGAATCAGAATCAAACTTTTTCTTTTTCTTCTTCTTTTCTTCTTTGCAGTCCTTACGGATGTGACCCGGTTTACCGCAATTCCAGCAAATGACTTTGGACTTTCCAGGAGATTTCGATCTCCCTTTGGATTTGGACTTGCCGCGCTTCTCATTCTTCTTGCCTTTCTCCTTAGGTCTTCCACGAACGGTTAGGGCTTCCTTTGAACTGATGGATACCTTCCTTCGCATCTCTTCACCGAGTAGGGCACCCACCACATCTTCAGATTTCAAAACAACAGAAGTACTACCGATAGCCATAACAAGAGAATCCCACGAATCAGGCAAAGAACAAAGCAAGATCTGACATTTCTCCTCCTCGTCCATCTTAACACCGACGGATACTAATTGAGCCACAATCATATTGAATGCTTCTAGGTGGTCTGCAATTCGTCCACCCTCTTCCATCTTCAAGGAATACAATTTCTTTCTTAAGAAAATTTGATTTAATAAAGATTTCACTTGATACATCTCACCAAGCTTAGTCCATAGCTTCTTTGCAGAGTTCTCTTCATGGACATTGATTAGAACAGAGTCTGCCAGGCACAGTCTGATTAGACCCTTGGCTTTTCGGTCCATAACATCATACTGAGCTGCCGCAGTAGGATCTGAGGGCCTTTGGACATTCGCATCAACAGCATCCCAAAGATCTCGATCTATTAGCAGATCTTCCATCTTCAGCTTCCACATCTCAAAATTACTTCCATTAAATTTCTCCACCTCTATTCTCCCTGACGAACTTGCCATCTGAATATTCCTGCAATAGGATCAAAAAGTGTCTTCTGCACAAGCTCCCACTCAAATCTGGATTAGTTCAAAAAACCCAACTGCCCACAATTGAAACCAAAGGTGATCAGGCTCTGATACCACTTGTAAGGAAGTTAAGTAGCGGAAACAACTTCCTACACTAACCTTGAGAGGAGGGTAATGCAAAACTTTTTCAGATCATTACAACAGTTACAGAAAATAGAAATAGATATAATAGCAATCATACCACAACACAATGATTTACGTGGGAAAAACCCTTTCGGGAGAAAAACCCCACCCTCCAAAAGCAGCTCAATATTTTATTCAGCAATCAAAAACAGATTACAAAATACTTGCAGAGCAAGCTCTTCGCAGGAGTAGCACTAATCAGAGATTCAGAGGCAACTCAATAGCCATGAGACTCTTACACACAACCTCTATCTCACACACCTCATAAATAGGAGATACAATACAAGAAACCGTCAAACGGTATTACAAAACCATGGGCTAAAACCACCCAATAAGGTGTAGCCGACCTTATCTCCCTTCTATGACATGTTAAAGCACACATCAACACGTGTCGCTCCCTTTTACAGCTCATTTATGTATTCGATACAAATTATTTTTCCTATTTCAGGAGTACAAACTTCCGGAGGCCATAACTTGAGAACCGGGTGTCCGATTGACGAACCGTTTGAAGCGTCGGAAAGCTCGCGAAGTGCTCTATCACCTCGTAACCGGCTTCGTCGGTTACGGCAACTTTTCAGGGCGTTTCGGAGCCTCTAAAGTCCCCAAAATTAAGTTTAAACATTTTATTGCACCCCTCCAAGATGAAAACTTTAATATCTTCAAAACTAGCTGTGACCTTGCGACGCAATTTTACCGGAATGCTTATCTAGCCAACCAGAAGCTTCAGGGAGAGTTTCGCACCGTTTCGTGCTCAAATAAAAACTTACTATAAATAGTAACCTCGCATAAATGCAAGGTTGAGACACCATTTTTCCCAACACTCCCTACCTAATCTAGAGTCTTTTCCCGATGAATACATTTTTTCCATTGAGGTTGATGAGACTTGGGAACTGAACTTTGATGGCTCTAAGTGTTGTACAAGATCGGGGGTAGGGGTGGTCTTAATCTCTCCCAAAAAGAAGCCTATTCCTTTATCATATCGTCTCAATTTCTTATGTACCAACAACATTGTTGAATATGAAGCTCTTATAGCTGGAATTAAAGCATCCTTGGTGTTGAATTTGAAACATCTACATATTTATGGAGATTCTCAACTAATCATAAGACAGGTAACATGAGTTTATCAAGATAAGCAAGATAAATTATCACAATATAAAGATCTAGCTTTATCCTTGTTGCGAAAATTTGATTCTTATACCATGGAACCATTCCTCAAAAGGATAATCAACATGCTAATGCGATGGCATGTGTTTCCTCCCTTGTGACTCTAGAGGACCCCTTGGTAGATCTTAAATTCACTATTCACAACCTCACTACCCCGGCTATTACTGATAATCCTAGTGATGTGGCATATTGTTGCATTATAGATTTTGATGAATGGTACTCGCATGTCATGAGATATTTGAGTTATGATACCTTTCCCGACTCTACGAATAAGAATGCTCAAGCTAGGATTCGCAAATTGGTTTCTCGATACATTATCCTCTCTAATGTTCTTTATAAGAGGGGTTATAATGGTTTTCTTCTTTGATACTTAAACAAGGTTGAAGTCCCTATTGCTCTTGAGGAAGCACATTCAGGTGCTTGTGGGGGGAATTTTGGGGGTAGATCCTTAGTTCAGAGATTGCTTCGAATGGGATATTATTGGCAAACCATGGAGAAGGATTCCTTTGCGTTTGTTAAAAGATGTCATCAGTGTCAGCAACATAGCAATTTGATCCATGACCCTGCCCAGGAACTTTGATCACAGGTAGCATCTTGGCCCTTTTCTACATGGGGTTTGGATCTTGTTGGTAAAATATCTCCTCCTTCATCTCAAGGACATACTTTCATCATAACTACCACTGATTACTTTACAAAGTGGGTGGAAGTCATTCCTCTTCTATCCACTACCGCTGAAGTAATTTGTCAACTCATTTTGAAAAACATCATTTTTTTATTTGGGATACCTTCCACCTTAGTTTCAGGTAATGGAACGTCATTCAAAAATAAGGATGTGAAGAAGTTTCTCGAGAAATATCATATTCAACATAGGTTTTCTACACCTTATTGTCCCCAATCAAATGGTCAAGCTAAGTCTTCTAATATGATAATTGAACAAATTCTTTGAAAGACTGTGAAAAAATATTGTAAGGATTGACATACTCAATTAACCTATGCTTTGTGGACCTATCCCACGAGTGTACGTGTTTCTATGGGTTGTACCCCTTATAATCTTGTTAATGGTGTTGATGCCATTATGCCTTTGGAGTTAGAAATTCCTTCTTTGAGAGTTTCTCTTAGGGGTATAGTGGATGATGATTCCTATAGAGACCAAAGACTTCAACAACTTGAGACGTTCGATGAACGACGTATAAATACCCTCGAGCATATTCAAGCATATCATAAAACTTTGCAACAAAGTTACAATGATAAGGTTATTCAACGTTCCTTCTCAGTAGGGGATTTAGTCCTTTACGAGAATCAACACAACGTGAATGCCTTACCTGAGGAGAATGGAAAATTCAGTGCTAATTGGCTTGGGCCATACATTGTTGTGGAGGTCTATGGATCAGGTGCTTATAGGATAGCAGATATGGAAGGTATGCCTCTCAAGGAACCCATAAATGCTATGTACCTTCGTAGATATTGTGCCTATTTCTATTTTTCTCTCTCTTTCTCTCTTTTTAATCTTCTTTTTGTTCTCTCTTTGTATCATCTCTTTCTTCCAAATTTGGTAATATGTTAGCATGTCCTCATTAAAGTATGTAAGATGGAATGATGTTATATTGTTTGGTCTACATTACTTCATTCTTGCTAAACTTGTTTTTGTTTATCTTGGATTCTTTTATGTAAATTGTAACTGATTTACATTTCATATGTGCTAGCATGTTATACAATTTCTTATGTGTTAAGTAGAATTATATCATGTTGTGTTTAATTAGAGTTAATTAAATCACATTAGTTATATAGTTCTCAGGCTTAATACATTCTTCTTTTACATCATCAAAGTAGCATTTGATTAAATACTTGGTTATTTAATTAAATCACGCATGTATCAATTTAATCATGAAGCATCGATAAATCAATCACATGGAAATTAAAATCAAATATACATGCTCATTACTCAATATGTTACTTCTAATCTAAGCAATGCATATATTGTTTAAACATTAAAATAACATAAATCATGAGTGTCATCATATATACATCAATACATCAAAATCATCTCCTAGGACTAGTAGATGGAGGATGGTGGCTAGATGGCCCCTCCTGGTCTGGTCATGGGAGTGGCCCCATGGGGGTGTATCATGATACGGACTGCAAGTGACTCCATGAGGAGCTCCTATGATCTCTCTCCATCATGATCCCTCAATATGTGGTTGCCTTTGTCTGTGACGCTACTAGGTCACACTCTGTTTATCGCAATCTCTCTCGTAGGACCTCCACCTCCATTTGAATAGGGGAGAAAAGGTCCTCATGTCATCCTACATTCCTCTAGGATTTGTGCGCTATTTGTGAGGAACTAGGAATGTGTGCAGTCACAATAAGGTTGGTCACTACATTCTGAATCAAAGAACGCCACTCCTAGACATTAGCTGCAAGATAGAGAGAAATTTTTCATCATTGACATTCTATATCATCAAATCTAAAAAAAGTGAGATACATAAGTTAATCAACAATAGGACACCTTACCTGGATCTCCCTCTCACCAGTAGGGATCGTGGACAATGACCACTTGAGACTAGGAATCACTAGGCTCTTTGTGCTTGTACTGTCTCTGTACAGTCGGTGTGGGCCAATGGGGATCAAGATCGAGACCCCTTATGGGGTCCCTCTCTACCTCTAGTGAGAGACTCAGTGGATCTAGGGCTATGGTATCCTCCTCAAAGTGATAAGGAACTGCATCTGACTCATCATCCTCCTCCTCCTCGTCATCCTCTTCCTCCTCCTCCTTATCCTCCTTCTCATCATCCTCCTCATCATCCTCCTCATCATCCTCATCCTCTTCGTCCTCCTCATCATCTCTATCATGATCTCCCTCTTCAGTATCAAGATAATTTCCATCTCTTCCTTCCTTCTTCTCCTCTGTGTCATTAGCCTGATCATCTAAACTCTCCTCAGATGCATCGAATCCCTCTCCGTCACCTGACTGTCTCCATGGTCTGGGGTTCCCTCTAGGGTAGTCTACTTGGAAAATGGCTCTAAGGTATGTCCTTCCCCACCATGTGATGTACCATCGATGCACACCTAAATCATTTCTATAATCTGTCGCTATGTCATGATCCGACCCATCTGAATTTGTGATGTCAATTTCATCACTAGTAGGCCTAGGAATGGATCCTAGCCTTGGCATCATGCGTGAGTGTCAGATGTACACAGGCACGTCAGTAGGAACACACTGATCAAACCCAAACTATCATCAAACTTAGTTGAAGTAGAAGGGAATGACTATGTGGTTGTACCGCCCCTCTAATAGATGGTTCCTCTACATGCTGAACATTTGTCTGCGTATCCTTGCCCACATGGACATCCTGAGGTAGGGTCTCCATATGATCTCACCTATTGTCAATCTATCTAAGCTCAACCTCCAATATAGGAGATCGTCGAATTGCCAATCAAGGGTAAGAGGATAAGCATATACCCTAGGCTTCTTTGGGAATAGCTCTATGGGAACTCCACCAGGCCTAGTGCAAGTAATATGCTCAAACATCTACACCTGTAGTAGCTTGCATGTCATCAAACTGCATCCCTATCCAAACACATACTCCTCAAGGTCATGATAGTGATGCACAACCATGCTCAGACCCCAAGAGTATACTCTCCCATGTCTCTCCATAGCTCATATGATGTAGATGATTCCTCCATGCAAATGTGTGTCATGCTCATTAGGGCACATGACTAATACAAGGGTCGCAATCATGAGTTGCCTCACTAGTGGAACCTCACCAATAGGGTGTAGGAGCTAGCTGATCATGATGTGGCCCCTTGTCTCACTATGTATCACTCTCCCCACAACATATACCTACTCTCTCTTGTAATCCTCCTCTGTCCAGTCGGATCAGTATCTCACAGTCTCTCCTCTAATTGGAAGGCGTAGAATGCGGTATACATCCTCAAGGGTGACCATCATCTCCCCCACAGGTAGTGATAATGTCAAGGTGTCTGCATCCCACCTCTCCATCAGTGCCATCAGCATCACAGAATGGAATTGGATGGCCAACATGGTCATCGCATCCCACAAGCCCATTATGTGTAGCAAATCCCTCTCTCCTACTACCAACCTTGGGATCTGCTCTCGAAGGCTCCAAAAGGTGAGACCGGTGGTATGGTCACGAATGTATGGTAGTGTCTACAAAATTCAAAGAAATCTATCATCAGTAATCAATCAATCATCTATCATCATCCACTCAATGCAATCATTCTATCAATTCTAACATTCATCACCTGATCCTTTGTCGTTGTTGGTCACCCCCAAATAGAGACCAGGGTGTCCTGAGTGGACCAAGGCACCCTACTAGGACCATGGCGCCCAGAAGGGACCATGGCACCCTAGGACCCCTAAGTGTCCAAAGGGAGGGCCCAGGCCCAAACTGGGTGATGACATCATCACTTCTAAAAACTATGAAAACATGAAAAAGTCAAATGTAGTCAACGGAAGGTCAACTCACCTCGTCGAGCGATTAGTCAGCATGTACAGACTAGCATAGGATCTCCATCCATGTAGGTCACTCAGGTCGGCGTCGAGGCATGATGGCTTGTATGTGGGCTCCTCTGTAGTGAATAGTGCCAAAAAGTTAGAAAGTGACAAATGAAGGTGTCACTTTCATATTTATGTGTTATGCATTTTTTTAAAGTTAAAACCCTAATTTCTACACATTTCTTCAATCTATCATATCTTGAGCTAGGAAGCTCTGATTCTCCCACTGTTGGTGGTGTTAAAATCATGACTTCGCCCTCTCACTCCACATTAGTTCCATAATGTTCTTGGATGAGCAATAAAGTCTTATTGTGAACTTCCTTCATCAAAATCTTTATCACAACTCGTTGTGGAAAACATGATACTTTGTTTCACCTCACTAATAAGCAAGTCAAAACAGGGAGGCATATAGCTACCGACAACTTTTATCACCTTCCTTAGTAAGCATTAGGTGATTTTGTGATCTAATATGTGGTTTTGTAGGGTGTGGTTCCTAAGTGTGTACTACAGATACCGCTAGGGGCTTTGTTCGTCAACTTATGGATTATCCTTTTTCAAAAAAATATTTACTTTTATGTACTTTAGCTTGCATATGTACGTAGTGTCATATGACCACTAAAGTGGGGGTTAAATGTACTATCAGAAATTGTACACCCTTGCTAGGGTGGTACAATTTCACACTTAGGTTAGCACCCACCTTAGTGTGTCTTGCATCTTGCATTTCTCATTCCCTTTTAAGCATTAATTAATTTTTTTTAAATATAAGATCATGTCTCATCACTTTACATATCATAAAGTTGGGCCCTTTACCCTAAGCATGCCCCTTTTCATCTTATTCCTCCAATGAATGATTTAATCATAAACCCTAATTATATCTTATTTTGACTGTTTAGGCCCGATTTCACATATCAAAACATATTGAAATCAGTTGTAACTTTGGGATACGCTCTAATATCATCATATCTAATGTTCCCAAAAATTTGGTGAAAATTTGGTCGAACCGTGGTGGGAATGCACATGGTCTGCGACTTTTTCCCCGAAATTTTGGGAGCACAATCATATGATATAATAATGCTTAACCCCAAAATATCAATGAGAAATTCAAATCCTAGGTCGGCCTAAACATGAAATTAAGATCTAGGATTTCATACTTAAGAGCTCTCTTTCTTCATTTGAAGGGGTCTTCTTCTAAGAATCTAAGAGCAAGTTTTTGGAGCATAAAGAGCCTTCTTTGTAGAGAAAAAGTAGATCTTTGAATTCTTCAACAACATTCATCCATTAAACATTCATCAAACATCAATTTATCAATTGGGGGCTTTTGAAGATGTAGAAGAACAATAGGAGATCACCGACTGACGATTGGCTTGTACCTCTCCCTTGGGGTTGGGTATGGTTTCATGTTGTTTTCATGTCTTTGCATAAGCTTTATTTTGAGTCACATTCATGCTTTATATCACTTTGCATTGTAGATTTAGAGCATTTACTTTGTCAATTATAAGCAATTAGGGTTTACTCTTTAGGGTTGCTCTAGGTTGTTTACTTTCATTCTTAGGATCTTGCACACACATTTTTAGTACATTATCGGCTATTCATCGAGGTGGAAATCACCAACATGGGGGTTTGAATAAGGAAAAACCCTATATAGCCACCTCAAACCCTCTTTTTCAACTTCAAGTATAGGTTTGGATCCGAGCATCGCTGGAAGTTTCAGGACCGAAGAGCACACAAGGACAGTTTTGGGTTGCAGATCTTGGCAGAAACTCCAAGGACAAGGGTGTGGTGGCCTAGTCCTATCCAGGACAGTGGCATGGCGCCATGGTCCTACCCTCTGTTAGTAGGACTTGGCAAAATAATACTTTGTAGATCTCAGAATCCCTCCTGTCAGTTTCAGCTCCAGAATTGCAGAATCAGGACAATGGTGTGGCACCTTGGTCCCAGACATTTCTGCTCAGATTTCAGACACAGGTGCACCTCTAATTTTTCCTTCTGATTCATACTTTGTAGCAGTGTATCAGTTGTCCTTTGATTTGCATTCTCAGATTAGGGTTTGTTTGCTTACTTGCTTTCTAGGTTAGATTGCATTTTACATCATTCCTCTCTCTCATTTACATCAAAGGAATAGAAAACCTAAGAGGTAATCCATGACTCTCTCTTTCTCATAAGAAGTAGCTGACGTGTGTTAGCTCCCTAGGCTCTTTCGTATTCCATGAGTGTGCATGAGAGTGAGATTAGGGTTTCCATACTTAGTCTCACTTTTTCCCCTACACACTAACAAACTGCAACAATAATCAGATAAGCAAATTAATAGCACAACACACAACACCAATATTTTTGACATAGAAAACCTAGTTAAGTGAAAAACCACGGTGGGAACCTACCCGCAGTAATATGATACTCTGCAGTAGTATGTGAAAATATTACAATGGGGAATGCACATGCATTCAGGCACACTTCCTAGAGCTCACTGCTCAAAAGATATATTCCCAGAAGGCTAGAACCCACATGGAAGTCTCACTAACTTACAATAAGATTCAGACTACAATCCAGAAGAAGTGAACTGAAAGAATAACATCTCCAAATTCCTGATTACAGTTCTGGTTAAGCACAAATGTCTGCCTTGCAACACCAATCTCACCTCAAACTCAACACCGAATGATAAATCACTTGTTCGCACACAAATCTCTTTCTAACAATGCAAACACAACATCGACACCCAAACTACATGAATAACTCACCTATATTTACAAATCATCAACCTTGATAACAAGGTCGGCTAAACCCTCAACCCTCAATTACAAAAATTACATCACACGATGCAAAGATCGACCACCAGACTAATATAATGATTTACATGATATAAAATGGACCTAATTCAAATTCCCAAATGATCAACTCCACTAGAAATCGCGTTAAGATCAACTGCAACATGCTACACCATTAAAAATATCGCATAACACTAAAGTCAATACCGGTTGATGACAACCACCAAAAACTCGCATAACGATCAATACATACCACCAAAAAAAATAGTTCACGACTAGGAAAAACCAGCAAGGAAATTAGAATCATCCAGAACAGTTGCACCAACACCACTTTTCAAATCTTCATCTATCAACATCTAGAAGCTCAAGAATACAACCAATCAACAACTGTCACGAAGAAAGATAACTTATGGAGCACCAAATCACTAGCCATCTGAAATGAAGATACACAAGACCAACCAAAACAATATCCCAAAGTCTCAGCACCAGATCTGATCACACCGGAATATACCAAAGGAAATATATACCTCTGCAAAACAGTGATCAGCGTAACCAAACTACAAAATCGGATAAAAAAATCATCCCAAACACACAAGAATATGTTGAGATCAATGACAACAACATATCCTAGCAGCAACAATGATCAATCATATCCAACAATTCACATTGATAAATATAATAATATTAATTTTAATATTGTCCTATTAATAATTTCTTTTCAATAAAAACCTTATAGATCAATAATATAAAACTTGAAAGTGTGAGTTTCTTTCAAATATTTAGTATCCAAAGGAACACTTATAGTTAGCTAGAATTAATATTCAACAATAATAATAATTTACACAGTCAACATTTTTATTTAATAATTAACACAAGTGCTAATTATAGCTCAATTAGTTATGTTTTGAATCTAGGGAGAATAACGTGTTGTGATACATAGAAGAACTGAAAAAGAAACATGTAAATAGATTAAAAAGAAAATCTTTTTAAAAAATTACAAACATTTAAATTGAATATTAAGAAGTAATAATCATAAAAAAATAGTAATCTTTTAGTGACCAATATAAAAGATATTAAATATTTGATTAAAAAAATTAAAAATTTGTGAAACATCAAAATATAAATAGCTTTTGGTATACATATGATAAAAAAAATAAAATTTACCAACTAAATTAAAAATCATCCAATCACATCTCAATGGAACATTTATTGGAGTAAAATGATTGGGAAGGAGAAACACGTTTTTTGTGTGAGCCTCACTCTACAACCATAGCACAATATTTCGGTTTTACGTAACAATTAATGTTGTTGTAATGGATAGTGTTGTTGGTATTAATTTGTAATTGTGATTGTTTTCCAATTATTTGTATTTTTCTTTTCTCTGTAATTTGTGGTTTATTATTCTAATAATAATTTTAAAAAACATTTTGAAATTCTAGAACATTTAATACCTTCTCCTCATAAATTTAAAATAATAAAATCAACGAATGCATCCATTGATCACAATATAGGCAAGGGACTTGCTTAATAAGTTAGGTTTTATGTAGTAAAATTTTCCTCATATATTATTTTTAAACCAAAATCCCAATAAATAGATTTCTTGATTGTTTTACTCTGCTCTGCTGATAATCATTTGATATAAGTTACGCCCTTTGGGAGATAGTAAGACAAATTTAAAGACAATAGTATGGAGATTTTTTTCTCTACAACTCAACAGTATGAAGAACTTTTCTCTGTATCTAGGAATGGCGATATAAAATAGAAAATTTAGTGTCAAAGCTATGTTTTGAAAGCAATCTAAAATCAAATGACCAAGACATGGCTAATAAATTCTCTTCTATCGCCTTTTATTTTTAAAAATGTTTCCCTTTAATCTTCTACAGCTGTTGTAATCCATCTATTGAACTCTATTCATAGATAACTTGGGCGGTGAATGCAAACTATTACAGTAGCCAACCAACCGCTAATCTGTATAGTAAATGGCGGCTAGTAGTATATTGGATCTACTTTATGGAAAGATAGATATCCAAGCCAGGGGCAATGGAATAGATTAAGTAGATTGATATGCATTCATTGTTAAAAATATCATATATTTTATCTTGACGATGAAAACGAAAGAAAAGTAATACAAAAAAATTCACATCTAGTAATAAAATCTACAATTTTAATGCATGAGATAAATTATGGTTGGAAACTCAAATTTGATATGACTTATTTATATCTATAAAGCTAGACATGGAGTTGTGAGTAAATAAACTGAGAAGTGAAAATATTTCACAATAAATGGTTGGATAACTGCCTGCCCAATTTACCAGATGGAAGATAGATTCCCAGCGTGAGATAGGTTTGGGGTGAAAATCCCATGTAATATAGCATATCGGTTAATTATGAAATGCATAAAAATTAGATTTGAAATTAAAAATTAGAATTTAATGCAAGCACTATGTCAGGTTCACCAAAAATGTAATAGTAGTAAATAGGATTCACAAGTTTATGCATGCAAACTAGGAACTAAACCTATTTCTAATAATTACATTTGGGAGAAGAATAGGTTCAATTGGCTCAATCTCAAATTCATTTGAAAAGGAGTGAGCACAACATCAATTTAGTACACCTTGGGGTTGAGATGAAAATGAACTATTGAAATGATGAGAATTAAATACAAGAACTAGGATTGATGATGCAGAATTAACAAAGATCAATATGCATGGACAATGCCAAAATAAATATACAAACATGAAGTATATATCTGGAAATGGGAAGTAGAGAGGAACTTGCGATTGAAATCTAGGTTAAAAAATCTAAGAAAATGATGTTAGGCATCCCTGTCCAAGACTTTAAGATGTATAAAAATGAGATATTTTCAGAATCACGATGTTGCTCTAAGTATCTCCTTGAAAATTTGTTGGAAAACTATTACACTATTCATTGATTTCCAGTGTCCAGATTTTTCTGGTTCTTCAAAATTAGGTCTTGTGCATCTTAGTCTCCTCTTCTTAGATCTATAATTGTTTTCTTCAAATCCTATCACCTACAAACACAAGAGGGAAAAATGTTGTTGAGTTGATAAGGGTTTGCCTAGGTCAAACCCCATGTTTAGAATTGTTGTCCTCGATTTCAACACAGCCAAAATCGTGAGGCAACCCTACGAAATTGGTCTATTTCGTACCTTATGGTTTCTGGGAGAGCTTAATCGACTTGGTCGGTTAGTTCATTTTGTTCCTTGTTTTCCATTTTTATTATTTTCTTTGTTCCTTTAAGTTTGCAGTTTTACCTGCAGTTCGGACTTTAAAGTCCGAACTGTAGGGTTCTTTTTGCTAAAAACACTTTGGACTTTAAAGTCCGGTGTGTATTTGTAGGTTTTCTTAAACTGCAGTTCGGACTTTAAAGTCCGAACTGCATGTGGTCTAAGCCTGCAGTTCAGACTTTAAAGTCCAAACTGCAGTTTGTCTTAGCCTGCAGTTCGGACTTTAAAGTCCGAACTGCAGGTGATTTGTCCATCAGTTGCATGTCAGACTTTAAAGTCCAACATGCAAGTGTTCCTAGCCTGCATGTTAGACTTTAAAGCCCGACATGCAATTGCGAGTTGTTTTAAATGCCGCATTTATTGATTAATTAGGGTTTGTTAAAATGCTTTTTAAAGTTAATTTTCGCGTTTTAGTCTTCGTTTTGGTTTGTCTTGTGAGCTCCCTCATCCGTTTTCTTCATCGTAACTCGGATTTTCTTCACCCTGACTCAGGCAGATATCTCCTTGTTGGATTTTTCAACACCATTTTTTTGCGGAAGAGGTAGGGTTTTTATTTTATGTTTTTTCAGGTTTTTTCTTTTCAGGTTTGCGTCTTGTTTTTTTTTTTTTTGTTTGTTTGTTTTCGTTTTTTTTTCAGGTTTCTCCTTTGGAAGGCAATCGAATTTTGTAGTCTGATTGTCTCCCTTAGAGGACAATCAGACTTCAAAACCCAATTGCCCTCTGAAGTCCCCCTTTCTAAAGCTGCATACCAGACTTTAAAGTCTAGTGTGCAGCTAAAGAAAAGCACCTCTGTATATTGGATTTTAAAGTTTGATATGCGGGATCTTAACCTTCACATATCGAACTTTAAAATCCGATATGCGGAGGGGAGTAGGTTGACATGTCGGGTTTCAAAACCCGATATGTCAACCGGTTGTCTTTCCCCTTTATAAGCACATCGGACTTTAAAGTCTGATGTGCTGATCAAGGTGTTTTTAAATTGCACTTCGGACTTTAAATCCCGATGTGCAATTTTTGTTTTCAAAAGAGCAGGTCAGACTTTTTTCCCCGACCTGCTGTTTTTGGCAGTTTTACTCCTAAGCGTGTTTTGAGTCTCGTTTTTCGATCCGTTTGAGAAAAATTGATTTTGATAATGATGAATAGCTAATTATCAGTGTTGATTGCAATCATCACGAATGTCAAAGCTCCCTCACAACAAGCTCGAGTCTTCCTCAGGTCAGTTGGAACCTTCTCCAAGTAAAGCATCATCAAGAAAGATGAAATACAAGTAAGATGGGTATTTGAATCTATACCTAGAAAGTTCAATAGACTCAAATATTAAGGAGATCAGAGACATCGAAATTGGGCATGTCGATATGCAATAATTTTTTGATTGGGTTCAAAAGGCTCCTGCACGTCTAACTAGTTTAATCAAATCTGAGCTACATAAGTATGCATCTTTCCCATTTGCGGTTCATGATCCTGAATTTGTACTGGCAATAGCTGATCATTTTGATCCAAGCACAAGGCAAGTAAAAGATGAAGATCAGAATGTCATCATGACCCTAGATAGTGTATTCTTCAATAGTGTCTTCAAAGGTTCATCAGTTGAAGAAGTAGCTGATATTTCTCAAGAGAGTGCTCAAGAGTATTACGAGAAACATGAGGATAAATACAAAAAGGTGATCAATACTATTTATCTCTCTACTGCAAGAAGTTCCCTCACCACACGATGGCCTAAGTCCTTCCACAGGAGTGATTTTAATGAGGAATATAATGACATGGTCACCATGTTATCCAGAGTGAGAGGGTTAAAAGACTTTCATTATTTTCAAAACTGGATGTCTTATTACATAAATATTATCAGAAAGGGAGCTGCAAGAATCGATTGGGGAGAGCAGATCAGTGATGCGCTTTGTGCTCAATTGAAGGAGGTCAAGGTGACACTGAAGTTTTACATGATCTCGTACCCGGTTTATGCAGTTGCTTCAATGAGGCAATATCCAAGCTTGTCTACCAAGGGTGACAGAAGATTGGTGCCCGTTTGGGAGTATTATGATCAGCTTACCATCAAGAATCAAGGTAACCATTATAGAAGAGTCAATGACGCCTTCTTCGTTGTATGGAAGTGCATTTTTTATAAAGGCCTACAGAAGAGGAGAATATCAGAGGCTGCTTACAGTAGGGTATCTCATTTTGGGTGTGTATTTCTGCAGTTTCCCACATTCACCTATATCTGAATTGGATGTTTCTCAGGTGAGCCCTTCATCCTTCCAAGGTTCCCTTTAGACAAAATCATCCTTATTGAGCTATGTAGACAATTGATTAGTGTGCATGAGAAACAATCACAAGCACATAAGACTGGGCTGAAATTCCCAGAATCGATTGGCAGGTACTCAGTGCTAACCAATCCCAAGGCCAAAAATATGGAGGAAGAAATCCAATGGAATACCATGAGAAGATTCAAGGCCTGAACCGATTTTGAATTTAGTGGTATAAAGAAAAAACTCAAAAGGACTTATACTCATGTTTATAGGTTTGAGGATGTTTGGGCAGATTGTCAGAATGAGGAGGATATAAGAAGGATGGATTTCAGCCGCCTTACTCTGGAACAAATTGAAAATTTGGATCTAGCTAAGATCCCAATGACCATGGAAGACACAGATGACATAGTGGACCCTATTTATTATGAGAAGAAGATTGTTGACTCCCCAATTCCACTTGTGCAATGGTTGAAGAAAGAAAGCAAATCTATTACACAGAGGATCTCTCCTATCTTAGGATGAAACAGCTTCCCGCTAGTTCAAGAGATGACGACAATAGTGATGGCCCATTGGGCAAGACAACTACAGCTGAAACAAGAACAAAGAGCAGGGCAGACTCACAAGCACTATCCTCGGCTCTTGTGGTACAATCGAAAAGTAAAGGACTCAAAATCAAATTTACAGTTAAAGGGTCGAAGAAGGGTGAATCATCATCCGCATCACAGGAAGCAGTGGTGAAGGAGCCAAAACAAACGCCTGCCAGTGAAGTTGGAAAAGGAAAGAAGGTTGAAGAAGGTGAAATTCCTTAACAAGAGGAAGTACAAGTAGAAGAAGTATCACATCCAGCTGAAGTTGATGCCCTGATTACCTCACAGGTAATCGTCCATTCTATTGACTGACTCTAACTCTGACCAAGAAGATGAAGATTTTCAAGAAGATGGAGATCTAAGTATGGGTATGATGCAATCAGAGACCGTTGGTCAGTTTTTTACAATAACCAACTTCTCTAATTTAGATGATATCCCTTCATCTACTTTTGAATCCACCATGATGGATTTTAATGAGACCTTGCAAGATGCACTTACAGAACAAGTTTCAATAGATTTACCCATCACTACTACCACCACCACAACAATTCCTCCATTGATAAGTGTTGAAGTTACATTCATAGCACCCTCCACTCTCCCATCTATAACTAAAGAGGTAGTAGCAACAAATGTTCCACTAGATGCCTCAATATCAGCACCATCAATAACACTCACAACTACTCCAAGTTCCAGTCAACCTGCTTCTAAAGTTTCAACTCCAAGTCATCAAGGAGATACTACTCCATCAGCCAATCTAGAACTACCCCCTTGGATGTAAGTAGTGGCCCCTAAGAGGAAAAAATAGGTGATATCCCCAAATGAGTTTGACTTTGAACTTTTAGTTCCTCCAAAGCCTAAGGGAACAAAAAATCCAAAGATGGTATCTTAGGTGGTAGTAGACCCAGCTTCCAAGAGAAAATATGTCGAAGTTATGGTGCCATCATCAAACAAGGACGAAGGAAACATACAATCTGAAGATTATACCATGCAGGTCGTAGAGCTCGGGGTGGAAACACATGAGAGTGTGAAATTAGATTCTCAGACAACCCTTAATTCTTTATTGAGAAGATCGGATCAAGAGAGGGATGAGAAAAATATCTTGAAGCAGAAGTGTGAACAGCTAACCAACATTCTTCTTAAGGTCACACAATATTCTCAAGAGATAGAGCCTATAGGATCCTCAATAGATACCGAAGCTCTCAAGAAGATTAAACAGGTGGGAGCTAAAGGCTGAGTGATGGATGAGTGGATTTCAAGGCTAAGGTTAGAAGGCTCTCATCTTCTGAGCTCAACAGTGGAACTATTGTCTGATTATGAATTAATCCAGAGTCGTATTCAAGGACTCAAAACCTCTTTATCACGGGAGATTGAGGAGGTTGTGAAAAGTACTACCTTGTCAAGCAAAATGGAGGATTTCAGGATAGATGTCCTCATTGAGAATAAGGTAATTCCCACAAGGGAGAAGTACATTCAAATCTTGTCTTTATTGTCTCATAAGCAAGAGACAATGAAGTTAATGATTGCAGAGCTAGACCGGGAGAAGAAAGAAGGTGATGATGAGGTTGACCTTATTTTTGCTAAAGTTGGTGATCTCCCTTGCTATTTATATGATGGCGATCAAAATCTCATCACTACTGAAGTTGTCATGCAAGAATTCCTTTCTTTGATGGATCAATGCACAGGACAAGATTTCTCTCTTGATACATTTGATAAACTATTAGAAATTCAGGTTAGCTTTGAAGTCCTCGCATCCATGCTGAAGGATGTTAAAAAGAAATAGGTGAAGATTCAAGATGCAATGTCCCACATCCAAATCATCACAAGTTCTACCTTGATGCCGAACGAAGTAGAAGTGAAAGCCATCCTTGCTAAATTCGAAGATTTCCAAAAATCCAATGAAGAGGAGAATCAAGAATGAAGTTCCCCCTCCTGGCATCCTTTCTTCATGTGACTGCACCGATAAATGTTGTCAATTTTTGTGCAACTGCACATTTTCTTTATGTAGTAGTTGTAGTAAAATGGGACTGTGCAGTTGAATAAGTCAACTGTGCCCACCTTTTTCTCAACTTCTTTTCCTATATAAGGAGGACCTTTTTATAAATATTTTTTCTTTTTCATGCTTAGCAAAACTCTGCTGAATTTTTATCCCAACTAAGAGTTTGGAATTTTTGTGGTGAAAATCCTATCAAACGAATAAAGAAAATAGTTTTGTTGATTACAAACTTTGTGTTGTATCAAGAAAATCATTTATATAATTTGATGTTCCTATGTCCATTGAATCTATATTATCTTTACTTCTTTGATCTTTAAGATATTGCTAAGTGGTTAGAGAGCTCTCAAATCTTGCAAAGTAGACTTTGTGCTCTTAGCATGCTTGAGAAATCTGCTGATAAATTAAGTAACTTGTGGTAAGCTTTGTATTGTTGCGGTTATTTGTAGTTTAATGGATTAGAAATCTATACTTGAAGACTTTGAGCTTTAAGCTAAATTTCTAATTGTTTAATTTGTAACGATCAGTGTGAATTAGTGTTACCTTAAAGGAGACTTTGTGCTGCTTAATAGTAACTCTTGGTGTAGTTTGTTAGATTAATAGTTCTTTTCTTTAAGTATCTGAAGAGGTAGAGAAATTGTAACTAGGTGAAGGGAGAATACATAAACTCTGAAAAAAAAAAGAGTTATATGCCCAACACCAACCCACAAATTTAATTTCCTATTAATTAGAGGAGAAATTTCATAGGGAACCTCCCCTTGATGAGAGGAGAGATTAATTTCTCAGCATAGCGTTGTGTGAATTATATATTTTGTCATTAGTACGCTGGTGACAAAATATTCACCCAACAAGAATTAACCCCATCATGAATTGAAATGATGTTGAAAGCATGTCTTGAAAGGGCACAGGCTAGATCTAAAATTGAAATGTTGAATTGGAAATGTTATACCTTTATGAATATTTCTTCTAAGTCTTCATGAAAAGGTTGATGTTGGCATGTAAGAATTCATGGATGTCTTCATAAGAACTTGATCATCGATTCCATCTTGAATGCTTGAAATCTGAATACTTGACCTCTCATTCACTACTCTAATAATTCTTGATTACTTGCTCCCTTGAATTTGACAAAGTGTAATTGGAAACTTGTGGAGAGATGTTTCAAATGATGGGGTAAGAATTGAATTTATACCTCACCCCATGAAACATGTTTGAAATTATGAAGAAGGCCAACAAGAGAAATATATTCCTACCTAAAAAAATTTGACTATTAGAGGGTCCAAAATTGGGCTCTTTTGATTTGGACAATGGTGATAGGAACCCTTCTCTAGTCCATCATGGTTGAACAAAGGACCAACAAGTAGAGCTAAACATTAGGATTATAGACATGATGTTGGTGTGAGCAGAATCAAGCAATATCGGGGCATAAAAGGTAGAAAATGCCAAAGTGAGGCCCAAGTGAGTATGATATTGTACGAGGATACAACTTATGATGCTATGATATCATACACATTTTTTACATACACGCATCATTGAAGTACATGCCCAGGACATAGTTTAAATAACAATTTGTTTACCCATTCTAATCTAGATCTTTCTCTTACTATCCATTTAACTTGTTTAGCATGAAAGTTTTAACAACACTTTCTTATAGCCAAGTAATTGGCTAAGTCAAAAAACCAAGGTGATTGGATTGATATTGCAAACATATACTCATTTGGAAAGGTGACATTTACTGGTTTATCTTTTCTCTGAAAAGTTCATTTTAACAAAAGGTAACAACAACATTGTCTTTTCCTAATTTATCTATAATAGTTATGTCAAATTCTTATAATAATAATAATACACAATGAATAATCCTACCACCAACCATCACTTTTTTTATTAGATATCTAATAACAACATGACTAGTATGCAAAAAGACTTTATACTTAGTGATGTAGTGGCACTAATACAACCAAAAATTATTTTTTAATGGTTGTATTGTTTTTTCTTTATTGGATTTAGGTTCGTGTTGATGTAATAAATAGAATGGATGCCTCTAGACTCTCCTTTCTATCCTACTTCAACTCCAGTAGTTTTCTTGGATGCATATGTGTGGATGTGGAGTGGTTCTTCCCAATCGGTCCTTTAATGAAGGGAGCAATGACTAGATCCTTTTTAATAGTTTCAATGGATGTTTAACAATTTGTGGTCTATTTTATTAAAGTAAACAATGATGTACCATCCCACTAAATCCTTCAATGTACCATTTATTATACCCAACATGTCCCAAAAAGTTACAAACTTATGTTTGAGTCACTAGAGTTGGAATTTGTAGGATAACCTCTACTTTGTTGAGATCTACCTTGATACCTTATTTCAAAATATGGTGTCTGAGAACAATACCTTCAATCGTCATCAAGAGACAATTTTCATGGTTTAGGGATATAAATTGTTCCTCACACCATTCTAAAACATGTTTCAAACTTCATGTTTTTTCATGAATTGTGAAATTGTCCATCTATACATCAACATGGGTAGTAGATAGATCTATGAAAATTTTAAGAATTTCTTGTTGGAAGGTGGTTGAAGAATTGAAAATATCAAAATTCAAAAAATTATAGGCATATTTTCCCTAGGGACAAGTAATGGTGGTTTTTTCTTGGTCCTCTGAAGCTACCTGGATATGATTGTATCCACTAAAACAATCAAGAAAATAGAAAAAGTTTCTTCTAGCCAAATTATTTAGAACTTGATCTACAAATAGAAGGGGGAAGTAATATTTCTTTTTTGCTTTGTTCAATTCCCTATAGTCGATACAATCTTTGCCATTTTCCATGTTTCTTTATAACTATAACTACGAAGGAAACCTATTGGTTGTTTGAGATGGGATAGATGAATTCCACTTGCAACAATTTTTCTATTTCCTCTTTGATTATTTCTCTTATGGTTCGGTTAATCCGTCTTCATGGTTATATTAGAGGTTGAATATCTTCAATATAGATATGATGAGTATAAATATTTTTTTGAATTCCTCTCATATCCTTGTATTCCCATGTGAAAGCTTGTGTGTTTTCCCCCAAAAACTATTTAAAATTCATTCTATGTTCATCCAATAGTGCACCATTAATAAGAATTTTTTTGTTGGATTAGACCATAACATGCTTTGTTTTGACTTGTATATTATGGATATTTGTAAACAATGTGTTTAATGAAAAAAATGAGGGAGGAGTTGATATCAAATTTGTAAATATTGACAATGTGTTTGAAGGAAGATTGTTTCTGTTAGAGAAAAACTATTTGGTAATATTGAGATTTTGGTATAGGTCTAGAGTGATTTGGGGTTTTCAAAAAGAGATTTTGAAGATAATTATTCCTCCTCTTGATGATATTGATCTTTCTCTAGGTGCTCAACTATTATGACCATAGCCAGGGTAGATGCATATTTCTCATCAAGTGTTATGTCATCTACCCATAGTTGGTTTTTAGTTGGTTCATTAAATGATTTTTTTTTCTCGATTCCCTTATATATGATCACGCTGCCTGATATAATCAACAAGGGTAGTAGTTGTGGTTAACCATAGTCACCCTAATATTATTGGGTGTCTAGTTTTCTTCTTTTTGCTACGAAGGACAATAAAATCCATTGGGTATTCCCAAGTGTCATTTGCAATGATTACATCTTCAAAATCCCTTTAAGCTTGGTAATAGATTGATGAGCTAGTTGGAAAATAGACATAGATAATATTTCTAGAGTATCACATATAATATTGTTGATAGAAAGCCCTAAATCAATTAGAAATTTAAACACTTCCATCCCTTTTATACTCAATATGATGACAATATTTCTTGGGTCGGTATAATTTTGTGGTGTTAGTTTCCCAAATAAAACATCAAAAAATTTCCCTCCTAATTGGATGGTGGTGGGTAACTGCTTTCTTCTAGGAATCTTGATATACATAGTCTTAATAGCCTGATTGATTTCAAGTATGTCCTTAATAAATTAGATCAAGAAATATCAATATTAATTTTTTAAGTTCTCTAATTAATCAAGAATCCATAAAGATCTTTTTTATTTTTCCTAGAGAGATTTGAAGTTATATGTTTTTGTTGAAACTATTTTGGAAAAGGGACCATTTTTGGGATTGACAATTTTTTAGGCTCCTTAAGATTTGGAGAAAGTTGGATAGGCAATTGAGGTTTATTAACTTGTTTGAACTTGTGTTTTAAGGTAAAGGTTGTGTTGGACCAAGAATTAAAGGTTGGGTCTAACTCCCATACTTAATTTTATCTTTGATTTGGTTGAGGGATTGATGGTTGTTAATATTGATTTTTTTTTTACCATTGAGGAGTATTCCAAGAAGGCATAGTTCACTTAGGTGGACCCCAAGGTGTTGGAGTTTGCAAGGGAGGCATTGGTAAAGGGGGTCTAACCCATTGTCTAGACCAAGTATTTGATCCCCAATTTTGAAGTGCTCTAGGACCATTTTGTCTAGTAAATAAGTTAAAACCACAATTGGATTGCCTCTAACCAATAAAATTAAGGTACTCTTAAATTTGTGGAGTTATTTTCAAATGGTTTTTGATCTCAAGGAGTAAGCTACAAGTAGTAGTGGCATTTTTCTTCTCGCAAATTCCACAAAATTTAAGTTGGTTCAAAGGACACTCTTTGAGTAGACATTTTTCCCTGGACTTAGGGTAATAAATGGCCAATGGTCTTGTCATCTTCCTATTTTCTTGAGAACTATGCAACATAGTGTTAATATGAAAGATGACGTCAATCTTGAGAGTGGCTAATTCTTCCATCACCTCAACGACATCACTAGAACTATTTTTCCATTTTCTTAGCATTTTACTATTGAATCTAGTATGAGAATAGTTTATATAGACTTATATGATATCTTAAAAGGTTAACTTATTAATATTACCTCACCCCATAAGGTATAATGCTTCTATGAAATTATCATAAAGTCCTCTTAAGAAAATAGTTTTGTTGATCTCATCATCTGGACCATCATATATCTCCTATGCAAAAATATGAAACTATCTACATAGTCTTCCAATTTTTCATCTTCTATTTTTTTCATAGGAAAGAGTTCATCTTTCCTATCTCTCACCCAATAGTAGTCTTATTATTTGTCTAATAAGACAATATCCATTTCATTCCATGTATGTATAGAATTAGCATTCAATCCCATGAACCAATGCAAACTTGATTCTTTCAATGTTGGGAGAAAGAGCTTTAGTTTCTAATTGTTAGTCCCATAGTTATAGGTTTGACGAAGGACCTTTAATTCAAACAAGAAGATCTTCTAATGTTTTCCCTCTAAATATGGGTAAGATAGAAGGGGGGATGTTTTTCATTAGAGGTTTATTTCTTTCCTAATTTAGGGCTATAAGATATGAGAAGATTCAATAATATCCCCATCCTCTATTACTTCAACCATGTCATTGGATGGTTCATAGGATGTCTTTAACCTAAGAATGTGATATTTGGTTTCTATTGTACTTGTGGAAGTATTCTCATAAACTAACCTAGAGGATCCCTAGGTCTTCTCATAAATTGAGGTATTTTTCATGCAATTCCTTACCAACATCATAACTTGAAATTACAAGTTACTCATTCCCAACAACAACACCAAATTTTTTGGGATTTAATGTAGTTTTGATTATCCTTAATCATTTAATTGATCAATTTGAACATTTCTGAAGTAATTTGTTGTAAGGAACTATGAGTCATGTTTGGGGGTGTATTTTAATGGTTTTAATGATTTAGAGTTTTGTTTTGATTTATTTAAGATTTTGGATTATGAGGAAATTAAATCGTATTCTACCACACATATGAAAATAAATATCTATTCTATTAAATATTGCAAAATTTAATGTTTATGTTACTCCACAAATTTTTTTAAAAAAAGCTAATCTATTTGTAGAGATAAATATTATGATACTTCACACTCTGATCTAACATACATAGAATTGGAATGGAAATTTAGAAACATGATAGCATCTGCAAACTTTAACATGAGATGATGCACGATACTTATAATACCACTACAGAAGTTTGAATATTAACAATTACAACATAATATAACAAATTAATACATCGACACAATATGAAACTATTCTAAGGATCACTAGTGTTGAATGAGTGGGCTCAACTCTCCTTTGGGAGGGATTGAATCTCAATAAAATAGGTGAACTTTCCTTCTTATTTTGATCAAATGAGCTCCAAGAGAGGGAAATTTATAAAAATAAACATTTCCTTTAACGAATCAGAACAACTTAAAATCTTGAACTAATTGAAGCAGGAAGATAGCCTTAAATATGTATATTCAACCTTTATTCAAAAAGATAAAATTAAGAAACAAAGATTGGTAGTAAACTAATTAGTTACAACAAATATTATTCTAAAAAAGATTGGAATTTAAGGTGTAACAAATATGTTTGGAGAACTGAATTGAAGTAATACATGGGGTTCAATTGTAATTGAGTAGGATGAAGGGTGAAATTGAAGGTTCTCGAATTGATGAAGGAAATGTTTTCTTGATCAACATGAATAGTTATTGGATGGACAATGGGGAGTTGGACCTGGTTAAGATGTTATGTAATTTGGCTTGAGAAAAGGTAACACATGAATATTTAGTTGTTGAGGCATTTATTGTAGGAGAGGTTCTTGTTATCACTAAGGTATGCACCCTAGCTAAGCCTAGACTCAGCTAACCTGTGACACATGAGACTACCTCCAGGTTGTGGGTAATCTATTGTGGAAGTAAACCTCCAAAGAGGGTTGGTTCCCTTTGAAATCTCCTAAAACTACTAATTCTTGACAGAGAAAAGGGAAGAAGAAATGCTTGCAAATAAAAATCTAATCTAGTCAAGCGATGATGCACCAAGATATTCTAATTTTTGCTATTTTAAAATTACTGATTACAATGGATTCAATAAAGCCACTAATTGAGTTCACAACTCATTTGTTCCTGAGATGATCATAAGCATTTCATATAAACGCCATTGATTTCAGTTTGCATATAAGATGAAGTAAACCATACAATGATGTTGGCTGAAATTAAATTATGACACAATATATAACCTGATCAAATCTAAGGAATGCTCACTAAAACATGATATTGATGCATGAACAACAAAGGACTGAAAATTAATTCACAATGTAAATTCAACATAACACAATGTAAATGATGCAATAAGGAGTAGGAACAATTGAGTTCTTCATTGAAATTTCCAAAGAATCTGATTACAAAATATAGAGATGTCTCTGAATTTCAAGTATTGTAGGTTACAAGAAAATAACACAACTGGATATAGTGAAATCAGAGACAAACTCAAAAAAAATTAAGTCACAAGGCTAAATTCAAAATTGTACACACATTAAAAAGCAAAAATTCCTTGAATATCTACATTTTGTGTGCTTGACGGCCATTAATGAACAACAACAAAGATTAGGGCTTCCCTTGACACAAGCTATACTTCACTTCCTTTTACCCGAGTCTTTCCCACTGACCACAAGTGCTAACTAGAGTCTTTCTCATGCTTTTTGGGGGAATTTCCCTCCAAAGGAAAAATTTGCTACATCTAAGAGCTACGTGAGAATGACTTTAATTCAAATACATTACATACAAAGGTTCTTTTATTTCTTCAAATGAAAATAAAGTCATTGAGACCCATTTTTTAAGAAATTGTTATGCATGTATAAGGACCTAAAGCTCTTAACAATAAGATAGAAACTAAACCATCAAAACTTACTGACCAAGACCCCCTAATAAATGCAATTTACACCAGTGTAAAAATTGGATAACATTTTGGCGACATCTTGGGAGAGTTTGCCTACTAAACAATGAAGACCAGTACTCTAACTTATCCATTGGGCACAAAGTCAAGATACCTTGAACCAACTCAGATTTGACTTACAACCCTGTTGTTAGAAACATTGAACAACACTTAAAAACCCATATTAGACCTGAAACTAAACTCAACAATGTCTAAAAATGACTTAGAAAGGGACTGAGAATTTGTTGCTATAAATGAATTAACAACATCTAAACTATTGATAAAACAGACAAAATGTGTAAAAACCCTTGGAGGAATTCAAAAATAGACACTAACATGACTCAAAGACACAACCAGACTCTTAACAAATGATGCTTCTGCATCTTATTTAAAAAGAAACTAAACTAATATGTACAAATGATGAATCATCACCTCAATAAAAAATCTTGAGGTGTATCCCATTGACTGGGATAGGCAACTCCTTTCCATCTAGTTTGGACAGTTGATAAGCATTGTCATCTTGCAACTTGTGATGATGTGAGGACCATCCCACATTGCATCAAATTTTGTATGATATCCTAGTCTACTCTTCAACTCATTCCACTTGAAAACCAAGTCACCTTCTCTAAAGACTCTTGGGACAACCTTCTTATCAAAATTTCTCTTCATTTGTGCATGATGATTCTCTAGATTTATGAGATCTCTTCTCCTTTTTCTTCCAACTCTACGAGATCAGCATATCTGATTTGTAGTGGTTCCTCCTCCATCATTTCTAGCTCTTGAATTAGGCTTAAAGCTGGAAACTCCATTGAAATTAGAAGCCTTGCTTCCTTACCATACACCAAAACATATGGATAATTTCCAATAGATCTCTTAGGAGTGATCCTATCAGCCCACAAGGTTGATTTTAACTTGTTGTGCTAACTCTTTTGATTGTCTTCTATGGTCCTCTTTATGATTCTGATCAAATTCTTATTGGTAGATTCAGCTTGTCCATTAGCCTGTGGGTAAAAATTAGAAGAAGTATTCAAATAGATTCCATTCTCAAGAGCCCAATTGGTTACTTTCAGACCAATAAAATCCAATGCATTATCAGAAATAATTGATTCTGGAACACCAAACCTTGCAACCAAGTCTTGGTAGAAACTTACGACAGTTGTCTCATTTGCTTCTCTCAATACTACACCCTTTGTCCACTTTGTAAAATAATCAATTGTTGTTAAGATCCACCTATGACCAACAGTTGAAGGTGGGTTGATTGGACCTATGAAGTTAAGACCCCATTTCATGAATGGTTTCTCCACCTTAATTGGTTGCAATGGAAGGGATGTTAGTCTTTGTTTACCTGCAAATAATTAACACATTTTGCATTTCCTTACATATTCATGAGTATCCTTAAACAAATTAGGCTAGTAATAACCAACCCTCATGATCTTATATGTTGTTGTTATTGGTGAAAAATATCCACCAGCTGGTCCATCATGAAATTCCTCAAGAATCCTACTTGTCTCATCAGATTCAGCACACATTAACACATACCATTGTAATCCTTTTTAAATAAAACATCATCAACAATGACATATGGAATTGCTTGCAATCTGAAATACCTCCTTTTTGAGTTATCCATACCAATAGGACACTCTCCAGTTTGAAGATAATGTATCATTTCTTGAACCTAACTTGTTGAAGGAGCTACTATAGGTGTTTCTTCTTCATCATCATGGACTAAGACAACTTGATTTTCATCCTCTTTTCTATTGTCTACATTAACTGCTCACAAAGACCTTTGCCTCTAACTAACTTTATTACTTTGATAACCAAATCATACTCCATCACTTTGGTAACCCAACCAGCTCTTTTATCATTCAAATCTTTTCTTGATAAAAACTCTTTCACAAAAGGATGAGAAACCAACAAATGTATCTTATTATTTGACAACATGTATCTAAATTTCTTAAGACTTCTTATAACAGCCAATACATGTTTTTCAACAAAAGAATATGATAGCTCGTAATCCTTCAATATCTGACTAAAAAATGCAATAGGCTACTCTAAACCCTCTTGGTTTTGTTGGACCAGGGTGGTTGAGATTGTTTCAAAACTCCCAAAGACATACAAGATGAAATCCTTTGAGTAATAAAGATTTAAGAGTGTTGGTGTTGATACTATTGCCTCCTTTATCTCCTCAAAACTTTATTTGCCTTCTCTAGTCCAGCTGAAACTCATATTCTTCTTGAGCATAGAAGTTAGAGGTTTTAAGAGAGAATCAATATTAGGTATAAACCTTCTTACAAAATTTATTATACCAAGAAAACTTTGGAGATCTTTTTTATGAGTTGGTAATGGTAAAGCAAGTATTGCACTCACTCTCTCTGGGTCAAAGGATATACCATGGTTGGACACTATGTGGCCAAGAAGTCTTCCTTCATGAACAACAGATATACTCTTCTTAGGATTCAAAGAAATGTCATACTCTCTACATCTTTCAAATATTTTCCTTAAATGAACAAAATGATCATTAGCACACAGTTATATCATCAAGATAAACCAACACAAACTTGTTCATAAGACCTACAAAAGTCATATCCATGGCTCTTTGAAATGTGGATCTAGCATTTGACAAACCAAATGGCATTTTCCTATAAGCTATTATCCCCCATTTTGTGGTAAATGCTATCTTGAACTGATCTTCTTCCTTCACCAAAATTTGGTTATAACCTGAAAATCCATCTAACAAAGAAAATCTTTCAGATCCTGAAACCACTTATAAAATTTGTTCCATGGATGGCAATGGGTAGTGCTCCTTAAGAGAAGCTTGATTGAGGTCTCTAAAGTCCACACACAATCTAATCTCACCACTTTTCTTCCTTATTGGCACAAGATTAGACACCCATGATGTATGCTTGATAGGAAAAATTATGTTACCTTGGATCATCTTGTTAATCTCAACCTTCATCAAGTGTTCCAACTTTGGATTCAAAGGCCTTTGCCTTTTGTATCACTGGTTTTTCATTGGGCTCCAACTCAAATGTGTGTTGAGCTTAAATAGGATCAAATCCCTTAAAATAACCATACTCCCAAGCAAAAATATCATTAAACTCTTGGCAAAGTGAAACAAAAGCTTGTTCTTCTTCTTTAGTGCATACCTTTCCAATCTTTACAAGTTTGTCTTTGAAGATCTCAATGGGCTGATAATGCTCTTCCTTAACCATCATGTCAGTCTTATCCTTTCTAACTTGATCACCTAAGTTAAAAATGGACTCAAGAGTGACCAAACATTTAGGAAGTTAGTTTGTCTTCAGTTGTATAATCTGATCATCATATTGCTGCTCCAACTTCCTCTTATTTCCAGCTGAGAATTCAGTCTCTTCAATCAAAAAGTGTACAATCTGCTCATCACTGTCAAAAACTTGCCAATGCACATTATTATTTAGAACCAAGGGTCTAACAACTATCTTAACAGAGTAAAGAGATGGAGAGCTCACGTGGAGGAGGAGTAGGTGGCAATGGAAGAATCCAAATTTTGAATTCTCTGCAAGGCGGGAACTCCGATTCCAATGGAGGTAGCAGCCAGATCGATGGAGTTGGCCAGATGGGGGAGAAGGAAAAGCCTTCAGATATTCTACAGGCTGACGATACTCTATCGGACAAGAATGCGAGTCCTGGAAACTCGGTTGGGGGATCCAGCCCACGTGAAGTTGTATTGGAGAATGGAAAAGAAATTTGAAGGTGGTCAACCCTCTTTGGAACTAGACCATCTGGGAAATATTCCCTGCCTCTTATTTAGAACATATTGGACCTAACTGATGGTAAGTTTGCCATCTCTATTCCTGACTTAGTTTTGGATCATAACATAAGTAGTATGTCGAACTCTCTCATGGGTAAATTCATGGGACCACACCCAAATATTGAGGTTGTTAGGGCTTATGTTAAATGGAAATGGGCTTTGAAAGGCAATGTTGAAATTTTGACTTTGCCCAAAGGCCTTCTCTCTTTTTCCTTTTCTTATGAAGAAGACAAAATAAGGATTCTTTGTGGTAGTCCTTGCTTGGTTGGGAAGACGACTCTGGTCCTTTAGAAATGGCACTCGAATCTAAATATGAGTGAATCTCTTCTAGTGCAAGTCCCAGTCTGGGTTAAGCTCCGAGGTCTTCCTCTTGAATACTGGGCAAAAAGTATTTTCTCGGGTATTGCAAGCTCTTTTGGTGAGCTCCTCTCAATAGATCTAGTCACAGCCTCAAGAAGAAGGCTCACTCATTCCAGATTCTGTGTAGGGGTTTCCCACGACGCAAATATGCCTGAGCAGATAGATATTGTGTCTAAGTTGGGTACTTGGAAACAACAGATCGAATACGAATACATCCCCTTTGTTTGTTTCCACTATAAAAAAGTAGGTCACTAGGCTAAACATTGCCCTCTAAATCCCAAAGGGGATAACAAGCAAGCCAAAACTACAGTTGAGAGTAGAAAGGCTTCAAAGAAAACAGTCTGGCAAGTTAAAAATACAGAAAACAAGGAAGCTGACCCAGCTGAGATCAACTGTTTTGGACCCCTAGGGGAGAACAAGGATGTGGTTTCCTTAGCCTCTATTTCTAAACATCATTCCCCCCAGGAATCTTTGAGGAAGGAATGTATGGGAGAAAATAATATCCTGGGAGGGAAGATCCCAAGAGAGGAAATAAAAGAACAACATGAATCTTCTAAAGAAACTACCTAGATGGTGATTGCTGACACCTTGGCTAGTAAGGAAGCTTCCAACGAAGAGAATCAAAAGGATAAGGATATTAAGGAAGTGGAGCAATCAGAGGAAGGGGAGATCACTGGATCACATGAAGAGAAGGTTGACTCTTCCCCTCTCACAAATAGTTCTGATTTTCAAGAGGCCCAGAACTGTGTTATCTTGGGACTGAATCTTTTTGATTTAGATCATGCCTCTAAAATAGTTATTAGCTCTTCACATGACTCTAGATCACCTATCTGGGGTAATGAAGAGGAGATTTCCAGAATCCTTAGTGATCCTGAAGTAGGTTTTGAGAAATAAGCCGAGTGGAAAATACCAAAACACATGAACAAGAAAGGCTCTACTCCCTCTGCTGCCCAAATAAGGAAGTCTAGGAGAATAGCTCAAGTTGATGTAGGGTATGTCTCCTCATCCCCAGGATGACCTTCAAACCACAAATTCAGAGATCAGGAGGCTAGCAAGAACATAGCAGATGGGACTCTAAGGACTCTGAAGGAGTTAGGAATTGGTAAGTGATTATGAATATTGTTTCTTGGAACATAAGGGGACTTAATAATCCCCACAAGCATGATATTATTAGGAATATAATTAGGGATAGTAAACCTAACATTTTTCTTATTCAAGAAACTAAGATGAGTAGATAAAAGGTTGAAGCTTTGAATTTATTTAAATTTGGTAGCATATGTGGTGGTAGCTCTGAAGGTGCCTCTGGAGGCATTGCAACAATCTGGAATCACAATAGTATTAGAGGTCAAGTTCTTACTCAAGAGAACAATTTTTCTTGCATTAAGTTTGAGAATTTAAAGGATGACACCTCTTGGGTCCTCACAAACATCTATGCTCCCAATACCTTGAAATCCAGAAGCAAGTTTTGGAAAAAACTTATGGAAATAAGGGACAACCTCAAGAACCTCAGTTGGCTGGTCATGGGAGACTTTAATACCCCGTTGAAAGAGGAGGAAAAATTTGGTGGTTGCCCTTCTCAGCTGGACAGTAGACTGGCCCTCATGGATTTTATAAACACACAGGCCCTTAATGATGTGGAGATGCAGGGTTTCAACTACACTTGGACTAATAGGAGGGCTGGAAATGGCCTTATTCAAGTATGCCTTGACAGGGCTCTTATATCTGATGATTGGTTCAAACATTATTTATGCTCTCTATCTGCTCACATTCGTGTTGGGTCTGACCACTACCCTATAACTCTTATTGTTGACCCTATCAATAAGAGAAGGCATTTTCCCTTTAGGTTTGAAAAAATGTGGACATTACATCTGGATCTGACTCAAAAGATTCAGGAATAGTGGAACATTCAAGTTGAGGGTACTGCCATGTATAGAGTTGTGAAGATACTTAAAAGCATAAAAGATAACATAAGGACCTGGAATAAATCCATCTTTGGGAATATTTTTTGAGGCCAAAGGAAAAATTCAAGAAGACCTCAACAAAATTCAAGTCCAAATCCAGAAGGATGGATTCTCCACTATTACAATTGCAGAAGAAAATGAGACCCTTAAAAGATACCACGATATCATTGCAAAAGAAGAAGCTTTTTGGAAGAAAAGATCTAGATGTATTTGGTTGAAGGAAGGGGATAAGAACACCATATTCTTCCGTATGTCGACTATCAAACACAAAGATTCTAATAGGATCAAAAAACTAATGATGGACAATGTGGAGCTGGTCAAGGAGGAGGAGATTAGAAATGAGGCAAAAAATTTCTTCTCTGATCTTGTTTGTAGGGATCAGAGCTTGGATGATGATGCTCAAAATGCCTTCCTCCAGAACATTCCTTGCCTTATTGATGAGCATAAGAATTCTTTTTTGACTTTCATCCCTTCGGACTTGGAGATCAGAAATGTTGTCTTTTCTTTTGAGGGAAATAAAGCTCCTAGTCCTGATGGTTTCCCTATGTTCTTCTTCCAAGAGTTCTGGGATATTGTTGGGAAAGATGTCTCCAATGGGGTTAAAGAATTTTTTGGGGCAAGAAGATTACTGAAAGAAATTAATGGCACCCTCAGTGTTTTGATCCCTAAAATTCAAGGAGCTGACTCCATGGATAAGTTCAGGCCTATCAATTTATGAAACTCTTTCTATAAGATTATTTCCAAGGTCCTCACCTCCAGACTCTTGAATGTCCTTCCCTCCCTGATCAGTCTTCAGCAGAATGGTTTTGTGCTAGGAAGGAAAATTCTTGATTCCATCATTACTGTCCATGAGAATATCCATTCCCTTGTTATGGCCAAGAAGAAGGGTTTTATTCTCAAGCTTGATCTCTCCAAGGCTTATGACCAAGTGGACTGGTCCTTCCTCATGAAGGTTCTCTTGGTTTTTGGCTTCTCTAACAGATGTGTGGACCTCTTCAAGCAAATTCTCTCCTCTGCCTCCTTTGTTGTTCTTGTCAATGGCTCCCCCTCCCCTTTTTTTAAAGCCTCCAGAGGTTTGAGGCAAGGGGATCCCATCTCCCCTATTCTCTTCATCATTTTGGATGAATGCTTTGGAAAGTACATGGGAAGTATGGTAACTAGAGGTACCTTTAAAGGTCTCCAATCCGCTTCTGTTGATCACACCTACTCCCACTAGCAATTTGTGGATGATACCATCATTATGGGGGATTCTAGTATTTCAGAAGTCATAATCCTGAAGGACACCCTATGCAAGTATGTGTCTGCTTCTGGCCATCTTATCAACTGGGTTAAAAGTGAAGTGTTTTTCATCAACACTCCTGAGACAAGACAACATAGAATTAGCATAATTCTGGAATGTCGAATTGTTGTTCTTCCTGCTACCTACCTTGGCCTCCCCCTGGTTCCTTTTGGAGTTCTTTGGTGGATAAATTTCAGAGAAAGCTTGTTGGTTGGAAAAGTGCTCTCTTAAGTCAGGCTGGCAAGTTACAACTTCTTAAAGCATCCCTTCAAAGCATTCATATTTATGCTCTTAGTCTCTTCGGAATCCCTATTAAGTATGTTGATGCTATTGAAAAAATCCAAAAAAAAATTCTTTGGTTTGGGGTTGAGGAAAAGAAGAGAATGGATTTAGTGGCTTGGGACAAGGTTTGTAGATCGAAAAGCAAGGGTGGTCTGGGTCTGAGGAGAATCGAGATTCTCAATGAAGCTCTTTAGTCCAAATAGATGTGGAGATTGTTCCACTTTGACAGTAAGTGGTGTGAAATTTGGAGAAGTAAGTATCCTCTCTTGTCTTCATCTCTTTTCTCTTTCATCAACTCTGATTTCAGCATCAATGGCTCTCACATTTGGAACCATGCTTCAAAGTGTAAAGACAGTATAGCTAAAGGGGTTAAATGGAGAGTTGGTAATGGTAGGAAAGTCAAATTTTGGGAAGATCCCTAGTTTCTTGATAAGCCTTTTCTGGAAATCCCTGACTGGGCTTCTTTTGTTTCCCCTTGTAAAAGAGTTTTTGGTTCCTTCATTAAGGGGTGTTGGATAGGTGACAAATGGTAAAATGTTGAAGGTATACACCCTGGCCTCATAAATCTCAAGAAACACTTGTTTTCTGCTTGGCTGAATAATGAAGAAGATATTCTTATTTGGAAACTTGAGCCCAAAGGCAACCTTACTATTTCTTCCATGTATGGAGTGCTAACTCCAACCCCCTCAGAGAACCCCTTTCGGTCTAAAGCTTGGATCAAGGGTCTTATTCTAAAGATCAATATCTTCTACTGGACTATCCTCCAAAACAAAATTTTGAATCTAGATAACCTGAAGATTGTAGGCTTTAATCTCCCCAATAGGTGTGTTTTGTGTCATGAGGAGGAAGAGTCTGTGGACCACTTGGCTATTCACTATTCTTTCACTGTCTCTATCTGGGAAAGATTTCTTAAGAATTTTTGTATGGTATGGGTGTTCCCTAATTCTATTCAAGTCTTGTTCCATTCTTGGAGCTACCATTGGTCTAATCCCTCTTTGAGAACTTTGTGGCAGCTCTCTCTTCCTCACATCCTGTGGGGGATTTGGAAAGAAAAGAACAACCGCATCTTCAGGGATACTTCTCTCCCCCAGGCTGTTGTTTTTCAGAAAATTCAAAGGGCTATAGTGGAGAACCTCAGGACCATTGGAGAACCTTGTGCTCCTATCAATTGCCTGGAAGCTCACATCCTCAACTCCTGGAACCTGAAGAGTGTTGTTAGGATTGATACTAAACAAAGTAAGAGACTAGAATATAAGTGGTACTCTCCCCCTCCTAAATGGTTCAAAATCAACTTTGACGGTGTTGCTAAAGGCAATCCTAGACCAGCGGGATGTGGTGCAATTCTTAGAGATGAAAATGGCATTTGTAAGGAAATTGTTGTTGTTCCTATAGGTTGCCAAACTAACCATATGGTGGAAGCTATGGCTTCTCTCCAAGGCATCCTTCTAGCTAAAAGGTGGAACTATCCTTATCTCTAGATCGAGGGGGACTCTAATAATATCATTAACTTCCTTAAAGGAATTACCAAGCCCTCATGAACTATTAACAATATTATTAAGGTTGTTAGGGATCTTATTAAAACCTTTGATAAATATTTTATCTCTCACATTTATCGGGAAGCAAATGGCCTCACTGACTAGGCAGCTAACATGGCGGTCACTCATGACAACACGATTACCTGGAAGGGTGAAGATGATCTTCTTAATTATGCCAGATTGATCATTTTCATGGATCGATATAACTACACCTCAAAGATTTTAAATGGATTATATAATGATTAATGGCATGACTTGGAGGACTAATATTAATTATTATTGTGTCAGTACCAATAATGATAAGATGAATGCCACCTTCTCCCACTCTTTCTGGGTTTTTGGGGCTGCATCTAGAGATTTCTTTCCATTAGCTACTTGCAACTCTCGAGTTTTTGGTTTGAGCTGTGAAATCATGGGAGGTAACAGGCATTGCTATGAGCCCAGTAATTGTAAAGAATAGAAACAAAAGGAGGAAATCTGGAGTATCTTGCAAAAGGGTGGGCTAACGAAGTACATGGATGTTGGCTTTCTTGCCAGTCTTTTATATGTTGTCTTTATGCTGGTCTAGCTGATCTTTGCTGATCTTTCTTTTGATCTTTATGTAAAAGGTTTTGGGTCCTCAAAACATGTTTTTCTAATTAATCAGAACTACCTTAACACAATGTTAAACATCAACATTCTTTACCTCAACTGGTATGTCAAACTCAGCTCCCATGACAACTAATTTATCAACTTGTTTGTTCAGATTTCTTGGAATAGAAGAGAGATTAAATGCATCAAACTCTTCTATAATATCCCATACTCTATACCTATACAATTTCAAAAGCTCATTTTTGGTGACATTGATGTTTCTCACCTAATTAACAACAAGCTCGTTGTCCCCAAACGCCTGGAAGAACTTTACATTCTTCTTCCTTGCCCATTCCAAGCCATGAACAAGGGCTTCATACTCTGTTGTATTATTAGTGCAGCTAAAAGAAAAATAAAATGCAGAGTAGTATTTGTCATCTTTGGGAGAAATGAGCATTACTCCACCTCTAGAACCAACCTTAGTTCTTGAACCATCAAAATATAAACTCCAAACTTCATTTGAATGCTGAATTTGCTATTGTTCTTCCTCTTTAATCAAATTTGGGACAACATAATTTCCTCATGTATCATGTAGATACCCAAACCAACTTCATCCATGTGATTGAAAAGATCAATCCCATAGTTTTTCAGCTTCCCAGTCATCAAGAATGATGTCTGGAATGCCCTCGATATGAGTGTTTGGCTTAGGAACAACAAGTTGCTCCTCCTTATATTGCTCATGAAAGGGAAGGTTTGCATTGGTAGGGCTAGGAACATAATTTCCAATGTGATCTTTGGCCAATGGTTCTGATTTGATGGTTAGTTGTGTGCCATATCTTGTTCTAAAGAACAAGTGAGACCAATCAGAAGACAAATAACCTCCCAATTTGTCAATGAAATCTCTACTCAAGCACAAGGAAAAATATGGTGGCAAGTCAATAACATATATGTCTTGAGGAATGGCAAAATTATGACAAGCATGAAGTGTGAGATCTTAAGTTTTAATTACTCCAATGGTATTCATTGCAGTACCATCCAGCTGGACTACTCCCTTAGTAAGAGGCTCATAAGACAAACCTAACTTATCAACAATTTTCTTAGGCATAACTGAGTTGCTGGCCCCCAAATCTATCATACCGTTGTGGACTAAATGTTGGACAATAATGAGAGTGACATAAAATGGCAAAGGTTTGACCTCTTTGGACTGCACCTCACTAGTTTGAGAAACTTATCAACAATGTCTATCTTGGGATGTTCTTTGGAAGACTAATTTGACAAACTAAGAGATGAAAGAGCATTTTGCAATTGTTCCTTTTGTCCTGGAAGAGCCAGAGAGTCTCACATGGTAATATTCATATTAAACTTCTTCATTTGATCCAAAATATTAAATGAACTAGAGCTCACCTTCTGCTATCCTCTAGGAACAACAACTTCTCCCTAAGTTTGCACTTATTGTGACTGATTTTTGGGTTGATCCTTGCTTGTCACAGCTTGTCCTCTTGGTAAAATATGCACTCCTTGGGTAGTTTGAGGTGCATTGGGCACTTTTTGGCTTATTGAAGCTTGATTACTACCCTTATCATCTTGTTGTCCAAGGTACACTACCCTCTTCTTAGACTTTGTATTCGCTGCAACTAAACCATTAGATTGATTTGGAGTATCATAATTGACCCCACAAAACTCCTCTCCTTGCTAATTCATCAAAGCAACATCTTGATTGGTTTGGTCAAGATGTGAAGCTTGTTGTTCACTATTATCTTGGACTCAAACTTGTTGGACAACAACATTTCCTTGATCCATAAGAGTTTGATTGAGTATCCCATTTGGACAAGTGGCTTGGTTATGTGGTTGATTGTAGGAATAACATCAATCATAATCTTGTGCTAAGTTATTGTGGATAGACACTAACTCTTTAGATGAGTTGGCTACATTAGGATTATAAGGTTGGAAAGTCCTTTGATTGTTATTTCTCCTTTAGGCTTGAGGGTCAACTTGATTAGGAGGCCTATTTGACTAATAAGGAGCTTGGTAAGGTCTGATATTTTTATTGTGTTGCCTCTCAAGGTTGACCAACTTATTTCCTAAGGTCTGAAACATGCCTTTGATTTCTTGTTTAAACTCATCAAACTCATGAGACTGACTTGGGACAACATTAACTTGGGTTGGAGCCTGATAATTTAGATTTGGATAAGGTGGTACAATAGCTATGGTAGGAGTTTTCTCAAGAATAGGTGGTTGTATCTTAGGAAAAATGAGCATTGGTGACCTAGGAGCTATTTTTCCAGCTTGGATAAGATTATTTTAAGCTCTTATTGCAATGTCAAAAGCAACTGGTAATGAGTATCCACCCATTGACTGTATCATCACTGAAATATCATTGTTAAGAGCTTTCAAATAGTACAAAAAGGCACGATCATAAGATGGTCTTACCGTTGCTGGGATCCTATTCCAAGTTTTTTGAAACCTGAAATTAAAATCTATCATTTGTTCACGAGGTTCTCTCTTGATGGTAGTGAGTTGCTCTACCAAAGAGAGGTGATCTAACTTATCCTCAAATTGTCTATTCAAATTTTCCCCCAACTCATCCCATGTAGCAATTGAGTTTATTGGAAAGCTCCTAAACCATTGAAGAGCTTTTCCCTTGAAGGAGGTTGCCAAGAGCCTAACTGCAACATTCTCCTCAGTGATGTGATGAACTCCACTCAAGGAAGCCACATCTCTTATGTGCTCAACAATGGTAGTTTGATCCTCTCAAGTGAAGAAGGGAAGGCTTTTAAGGGCTGCTATAGGAATATCATTATGCTGGGAAAGCTTTAAAGGGATAACTTGATTGAAAGGTACAAAAGGATGTACTCTTGGTGGTTGATTATGGGCCATTTGATAAACTGGAGGTTGGACTATGGTATTGGGTAAAGTTTGAGATGAGGAGCTTGTAAACAAAGGATTGGTAAAACTTGAGAAGGAAGGCTGAGAATTGGGGAGAGTATGCATAACTCCACTGGGATTTACAGACTTTTTCTTCCTTCTAGGTGGTGAAAGTTGAGTATGCTAAAGTGGACTTGCACTTTGTCTTGTTTGCACTCTTCTCATATGATGTTTGCCCTTGATCTACCCATACAAAAAGCTCAGAGTCACCAGGTGTGAAATTTTATCCTCCCTAAAGGCTGAACTAATGTTGCTCACACCAAGATAGTGTAAGGTGGCCTTCTATGAACTAAATAAATAGTCCAACAGTCCCACTGGGCGTGCCAAAAACTGTTATCACTAAGGTCTGCACTCTAGCTAAGACTGGACTCAGCTACTAATTCTTGACAAAGAAAAGGGTAGAAGAAATGCTTGAAAATAAAAATCTAATCTACTCAAGTGGTGATGTGCCAAAATATTCTATCTTTTTCTATTTTAAAATGACTGATTATAATGGATTCAACAAAGACACTAATTGAGTTCACAACTTATTTGTTCCTAAGATGACCATAAGCATTTCATATAAAGGTCAATGGTTTTAGTTTGCATATAAGATGAAATAAACCATACAATGATGTTGGTTGAAATTAAATTATGACACAATATATAATCTAATGAAAACTAAGGAGTGTTCACTAAAACATGATATTGATGCATGAACAACAAAGGACTGAAAATCAATTCAAAATGTAAATTCAACATAACACAATGTAAATGATGCAATAAGGACTAGGAACCACTGAGTTCTTCATTGAAATTTCCAAAGAATCTGATTGCAAAATATAGAGATGTCTCTGAATTTCAAGTATTGGAGGTTACAAGAAAATAACACAACTGCATACAGTGAAATCAGAGATAAACTCGATTTTTTTGAGTTACAAGGCTAAATTCACAGTTGTACACACATGAAAAAGCAAAAACTCCTTGAATATCTACATTTTGTGTGCTTGGTGGCCATTGATGAACAACAACAAAGAGTAGGGCTTCCCTTGACACAAGTTATACTTCACTTTCTTTTACCCAAGTCTTTCCCACTGACCATGGGTGCTAACTAGAGTCTTTCTCATGCTTTTTTTTGGAATTTCCCTCCAAAGGAAAACTTTGCTACATCTAAGAGCTACGTGAGAATGACTTTAATTCAAAGACATTGCATACTAAGGTTCTTTTCTTTCTTCAAATGAAAATAAAGTCATTGAGACCCATTTTTGAAGAAATGATTATGCATGTATAAGGAGCTAAAGCTCTTAACAATAAGATAGAAACTTAACCATCAAAACTTACTAACCAAGACCCCCTAATAAATGCAATTTATACCAGTGTGAAAATTGGTTAACAGTTATGATGCTCTGCAAAAAAAGGATTGTTAGGATATTGTCAAGACAAACGCAAACAACAAGCAACAAACCAAGTGTTAGTGTTAGAAATCACAAATCAAACACTATCCTAAGCAAGCATATCAAGAGAGACACAAAACCCAAAATGGAAAGCTTAACAAAGATAAGAAATGCAATAAGGCATCTCCAAATGCCCTCCACCATGCTTGTAGCTACTCCTCCCTTGTTCCTCTCCTCTCCAAGTTCCCACATGAGTGTAGCTCTCAGTAGCTTTTTGCACTATTTTGGATGTCTTATTGAGGTTCAAGATTGTAGAATGGATGATTATGAGAATGCAAATGTGAACAAGCTAAAACAAGATATTATCTAATTATCTAATGTTAATTTTAGCCCAAAACGACAAATGTAGATGATTATGCTAAATGCTCTCTAAATTTCACTATAAATTAGATGCATACAAGATTTCAAGATTTGGATTATGAAGAAATGAGCTCTATTTATAGGTAAAATGGAGCAATGGATGGTTCAGATTGACTAATCTCAACAAGGGTTAGGATTGATGGGTTTATGATCCATGTGAGGGCTTTCAATCCAATACCAGGATGACAAATGTCAACAAGAGATGGGTTGATAAGAGAGGGAATAAGCATTAAATGCTTGGCATGACTGGAGGGTTAACTTGGGAGGTAAGGTTAATGTTGAGTTGAAATAATAAAACCATTATCCAATAAATAATGTCATTATCCAATGGATGAACTCGTGCAAGATTTAGTGAGGATAACCATGGTCAAAGCAATAAATGCTTGAAGAGACCCATGAGTCAAATGGAGGTTGAGTTAGAGGGAAAGTCTCTAACCATGCGAGTGAGTTGAGTTAACCATAAATGGTTATGTAAGAGCCATTAATGGTCATGTAAGAGACATTAGTGGTTTGGAAGACTTTAGGGGTTAGCTTGTTGAACACATAAAGCATTAAATGCTTTTCAAAGACTTTGAGGGCTTTGAGAAGTGACTTCAAGTTGCTAAGGAATGTGGCAATAATTAGGGGATGGATTAGGCTAATTAGGAGTGGTTAGAAGAGTCTAGAAGGGGTTTTAGGATTGCAAGTGGGTTTGGTGGGTGAGGGAAAATAGGATTTTAATTAAAATAAAATTAATTTATTTCAATTATGGTTGCAACTTGCATTTGTAGGAGAATGCAAGTGGGGGGGATTTTAATGATTTAAATAAATGTTTTAATTATGTATTTAATAAAGGAAAGGGGTTGAATTAAATAAATAGGAATTATTCATTTAATTGATTGTGAATTTGGTTTAATGAATTAATTAAAATAAATTGAATAATTTATTTAATTAATAGGAGAATGATTGAAGATGAATTAATTAAATGTTAATTTAATTAACTATTGGCTAGTGGGTTTATTAATCAAATAAAAAGTAAATATTCATTTAATTAAATGGACATATTTATGTGACTACAAGTTCCAAGACTAGCTTGGAGTAGATAAATTAAATCCAAAGTCATCAATATTTCTTTTTTAGCCTTAAGGGAGTGTGAATTCTTGTAATGGTTAGTCAAAATGACAAATGCATTTATACAAAAAAGAAAAAAAACATTCACTATCAATGTAAAATTTCATGCAAAAATAATATTTCCACAAACATGATCTATTTAATATTTTTATGAGCAAAAAGAGAAATTATCAACATGTTTAATATCCCAAGTATCTTAAAAACAAATGTAAAAAAATATTTTAAACATCAAATTAAACATCAAATTTTTAGTCTCGTCACAAAGCTTTTCGTTAGAGATCAACTAATTCATTTTTAAGGCTATTATCTTTCAAATCAACATAGGGCTTCACTTTCTTAGCCTAATTGTGCACCAACTCCATCCATTCTTTGATATTAGTCATGATATCCTATAAGTTGAAATGGCAAAAAATCTAGGGCTCTCACAGATTTCATCATCATCTCATACAATTATAAAGACACAACTGTTTTACATGAGATTCCAAATACAACTATGTCAATTGCACATCCCTATCATAAGCTTGATTGCTTGTATTATTATTGAAAGCTCTCTCGGACATACATTTGCAAAGGGAAGTAGTGAGATGTTTGTTTTTTAATCCTTGAAGAGGCCCAAATTATGTTAATTCTTTTGGTGATGATCACCACATTTTGAATTTGAATCATTTTGTTAAATTAAGAATTGGATAAAAAACTAATAATATATTACATATCTTTAATTTATAATTTTAATTATTCAAATCAAGATTAATAAATAAAACAAATGAATAATTATGTATAATTTTACAATATTTTTAAACTTAAATAATAATTTTTATTTTTATTTTTTATTTGCTTTGAAATATTTTAATGGATTGCTATAAAGTTCTCAACAAAGATTTTTAGGAACAAACATGCATTAACCTTCATAATCTTGTCCACCAAATGAAGCACATAGGGGACAAGACCCTATACATGCACACCCTATGTTGATAAGTCCATGTGGACCCCACATACAAACTTACTTGCCCCCACGTAGGAAGAGGGCTTTTCTACCTTAAGAAAATATTTTTGGGCGATTTCCACGTCATTTGACATGCGTAGAATGCGTTATGGTTTGAGGTGTCCATCTTTTGACAAATTGGTGCAATGACTGGAACGTGGTTGGGCCCACTCCCACTACATTCAAGGCATAGGTTATGAAGTGAATAGTGTGGTTGTGTGGCAGACCTTCACCTTGCCACCCTTAACATTCAACATGATCACATTTAAATCACGTAGTCGACATACACTCTACCACCTCCCTACATTTATTGTGCATCCCTTCCCCTTAAGTACACCTTACATCACACAAACCTCAAGCTATCTTGCATTCAATTTGCTCACCTTTTCTCCTAAAAATATTACATTCTTTCCTTTTGTTGTCGCTCTTTCTAGAGTGCTCGATACGTTAGGGTCCCAAACGTGCTCAACTCCAATCTTTGCAACTTTGTTCATCTTCCACAACATGCTTACACCCAATATGAATCTCTGTTTGACTTTGGCAATGGTTACACCTCCAAGCATGGTGACCACTAATCCCTTTCGTTGTTTGCAAGTAAATGCTGATAGCTCATATCAATCCCATTGCATTTTCTTGTAAGGAAGTTAAGTAGTAAAACAACTTCCTACACTAATCTTGAGAGGAGGGTGATGCAAAAACTTTTACAAGTTGCTACAACAATTATAAAAATTTAGCAAAAATAGACATAATAGCATGCATACCACAACATAGTGATTTACGTGGGGAAAACCCTTTCGGGAGAAAAACCCCACACTCCAAAAGCCACCCAATATATTATTCAAAAATTATTAACAAATTACAATATACTTGCAAAGCAAGCTCTTCATAAGATTACCACCAACCAAAGATTCAAAGGTAACTCAATAGCTTTAAGACTCTTACACACAACCTCGATCTCATGCACCTCATATATGGGAGATACAATACATGAAACCGTCAAACAATATTACAAAACCATGGGCTAAAACCACCCAACAAAATGTAACTAACCTTATCTCAAATATAGATGCCCTATGATATGTCAAAACACACATCAACATGTATATCTCCCTTTTACAACTCATTTATGTGTCCGATGCATTTTTATATTTCCTATTTCAGGAGACCAAACTTCCAGAGGCCATAACTTGTGAACTAGGTGTCTGATTGATGAACAATTTGAAGCATCAGAAAGATTGCAAAGTTCTCTATCACCTCGTAACCCACTACACTAGTTACACCCACTTTTCAATAATTTTCAAAGCCTCTAAAGTCCTCAAATTAAATTTAAACCTTTCATTGCACCCTTCAAAAATATAAATATTAATATCTTCAAAACTAGTTATGATCTTGTGATGAAAATTTACCGGCATGCTTATCTAGCCAATCTGAAGCTTTGGGGAAAATTTCAAACTATTTCATGCTCAAATGAAAATTTGCTATAAATAGTAACCTTATGTAAATGCAAGGTTGAGACACCATTTTCCTAACATTCTCCCACTTGTATAATAACTTGTAAGATCAAAGGGAGTATCTACATAATAAATTAATTTCTAGGGGCCATGAGGCCCATAAACTTCGAACACCATCTAAAATTCTTTGTTCTCACAACCTTAGTTAAAAAAATCGCAACATTCATCATATTTTCTACCTTAACTAGCTTCACCCTGCCATCTTCAACCATATCTCTGACAAAATGATATTGAACATCAATGTGCTTCATCTAAGCATGAAATGTCAGGTTCTTAGCTATGCATATCACATTCTGACTGCCACAATAAACTATCACTGCACCTTATTTTATTCCAATATCTAAACATAATCTTTTAAGCTAAATGGCTTCTTTATGAGCATGAGTAGTTGCCATATACTCTGCTTCCATAATGGACAAAGAAACCACAACCTATCACTTACTCATCCAACTGATTGCACCACCAAATAAAGTAAACACATAAGCATTGGTGGATCTTCTGGTATCAATATCACCTACCCATTCTGAATCCACATAACCATGAATATCAAGGGAAATCACATCTCCTACCAAATTACCATGATAAAACAAAGAATACTCTAAGATACCCTTCAAATATATGAAGACTATTTTAATTGCATCACAATGAACTCTACTAGGATTAAACATATATTTGGAAAGAACTCTCATTGCATGGGAAATGTCTGGTCTAGTATAGACCATAACATATATCAAACTTCCAACTACGCTTTGGTAAGACACCCTACTCATGTATTCCATCTCTACTGGGGATGTAGGACAATCTGAAACAGATAATTTTGTTCCAACTGTAAAGGGAACACATAATGGTCTACAATCCTGCATGTTGAACCTCCATAAAAATGAATTCACATACTTACTTTGGCCTAGCCATAACTTTCTATTCACTCTATCTCTTCTAATCTCCATCCCAAGAATGTGATTTGTTGCATCAAGATTTTTCATTTCAAATTTAATAGTGAGTTGAGACTTTAATTTTGAAACCATTCCATTCCCTTTACTAATGAATAACATATCATCAACATATAATGCAATGTATAGAAAATGATCACCATCTAATTTATAATAAACACAATGATCTAATTTAGAACGCTCAAATCTCAAACTCAACACATATGTATCAAATTTTTGGTACCACATCCTAGTGCTTTGTTTGAGGCCATACAAAGATTTATTTAATTTACAGACCAAATTACTTTTACCTTTCACCACATAGTGCTCTAGATGTGTCATATTAATATCTTCCTCTAAATCACCATGAAGGAGAGCAATTTTCACATCCATTTTCTCAACCTCTAAATCATAAGTAGTAGCAATAGAAAGAAAAAATCTAATGGATGCCATTTTTGCAACAAGAGAAAATATCTCACCATAATCAACACCCTCAACCTGAGAGTAGCCTTTTGCAACCAACCTTGTTGTATACTTCTCAATGCCTCCATCTGAACAAGTATTTTTCTTGAAGACCTATTTACAACCAATAGGCTTTCATCCTTTAGGAAATGATACAAGATCTCATTTATCATTCTTTTTCAAAGCTGTCATTTCTTCTTCCATAGCAATCTTCTAGGATTCTGCATCATTCATACCTAATGCCTCTTCTATAGATCTAGGTTCATCCACGTTAGTATTCAAATAAAAATACATCTCCAATCATTATTGAATATCTTTTAGGTGGTTGTTTGTCTTGCAGACCTTTGAAACAAGTTGAGTTGGAGGTTCTTCCTCCTCTTCTAAAGATTCATAGCTAGATGAGCTCTCCTCAACTTCTTGTCTATCTAGTGGTCTTGATTCAACTCTTTCAGGCATGGAAGGGGATTGGATCACATATTCTTGTTTAGTCTATTATGGCTGCAATGTAACACAAGGAGACTTAATTTCTCTAAAAATAACACTTCTACTATGTATTATCATTTGTACAACAAGGTCCCAAAGCTTGTATCATTTCACACCATAACTGTATTCGATGAAGATACATTTCATAGCCTTTTTCTTCAACTTTGTTCACTTCTCCTTTGGCACATGTGCATATGCCTTGCAACCAAAAACTCTTAGATGTCTCAATGAAGGCTTGTGACCCGACCATGCTTCCATAGGCATTTTATCAACAAGGGCTAATGTAGGAGACCTGTTAATCAGGTAGCAAGTAGTGGCAACAACTTCAACCCAAAAAAGTTGTTCTAGACCAGCACCACTCAACATACTCCTGGCCTTCTCCATTAGTGTCTTGTTCATTCTTTCTGCAACTCCATTATACTGAGGAGAATACAAATTTGTCTTCTGTCTATTAATGCCACGATCTTTACAAAATCTATCAAAATCATTAGAGCAAAATTCACTGCCATTATCAGTCCTGAAAAATTAATTTTCTTTCCGGTCTGCAACTCAACAATTACTAAATTCTTTAAATCGACTAAAAACTTCAAATTTACTCTTTAGAAATTTGTTGGGTGAATATTTTGTCACCAGTGTACTAATGACAAAAATATATATTTCACACAAAGCTATGTTGAGAAATTAATCTCTCCTCTCATCAAGGGGAGGTTCCCTATGAAATTTCTCCTCTAATTAATAAGAAATTAAATTTGTGGGTTGGTGTTGGGCATATACCTATCTTTTTTCAGAGTCTATGTATTCTCCCTTCACCTGGTTACAATTTCTCTATCTTTTTAGATACTTAAAGAAAAGAACCATGAATCTAACAAACTACACCAAGAGTTACTATTAAGCAGCACAAAGTCTCCTTGAAGGTAACACTAACTCAAACTGATTATTACAAATCAAATAATTAGAAACCTAGCTTGTAGCTCAAAGTCTTCAAGTATAAATTTCTAATCCTTTAAACTACAAGTAACTGTAGTAATACAAAGCCTACCACTAATCACTCAATTATCAGAAGATTTCTCAAATATGTTAGGAGCACACAGTCTACTTGCAAGATTTAAGAGCTCTTTAACCCACATAACAATATCTTCAAGATCAAAGAAATAAAGAATATATATATTCAATGGACATAGGAACATTAAATTATATAAACAATTTTCTTGATACAAACAAAGTTTGAGATCAACAAAATTGTTTTCTTTATTTGCTTGATAGAATTTTCACCACAAAAGCCCAAAGTCTTAGTTGGGATAAAAATTCAGCAGAGTTTTGCTAAGCATGAAAAAGATCAATATTTACAAATGAGGTCCTCCTTATATAGGAAAAGAAGTTGAGAAAAAGGTGGGCACGGTTGACTTATTCAACCGCACAGTCCCATTTTACTACAACTACAACATAAAGAAAACATGCAGCTGCATAAAAACTGATAGCATCTATCAATGCAACTACATAAAGAGAAGGTGTCAAAGGGGATCACTTCATTCTTCATTCTCCTCCTCATTGGATTTCTGAAAATCTTTGAACTTAGCCAAGATATCTTTCATCTCTGCTTCGTTCGGCATTGGGGTAGAACTTTTGATTACTCGGACGCAGGAAATTGCATCTTCAATCTTTACCTATTTCTTTTTCCCGTCCTTCAGCATGGATACAAGGACTTCAAAACTGACCTGGATCTCCAATAGCTTATCAAATGTGTCAAGTGAGAAATCTTGTCTCATGCAGTGATCTATTAAGGCAAGGAATTATTGTGTGATAGCTTCGCCAGTAATGAGATTTTGATCACCATCATATAAGTAACAAGGAAGATCGACGACTTTGGCAAAAATGAGATCAATCTCGTCATCACCTTCTTTCTTTTCTTGGTCCAGTTCTACAATCATCAACCTTATTGTCTTTTTCTTATGAGACAATAATGACAAGATCTAGATGTACTTCTCCCTTGTGGGAATTACCTTTTTTTCAATAAGGACATCTATCCTGAAGTCCTCCATTTTGCTCCAAAAGGTAGTACTTTTCACAACTTCCTCAATCTCCTATGATAAAGAGGTTTTGAGTCCTTGCATCTGACTCTGGATTACTTCATAATCCACCAATAGTCCCACTGTTGAACTCAGAAGATGAGAGCCTTCTAACCTTAGCCATGAAATCCACTCATCCATCACTCGGCCTTTAGCTCCTACCTGTTCAATCTTCTTTAGAGCTTCGATGTCGATTGAGGATCCTATGGGCTCGATTTCTTGAGAAGATTGTGTGACTTTGAGAAGAACATTGGTCAGTTGTTCACACTTTTGCTTCAATTCATGCTTTTCATCCCTCTCCTGATCAAATATTCTCAACAAGGAATCAAAAGTTGTTTGAGAATCCAATTTGACACTCTCATGTGTTTCCACCCCGAGTTCTATGAGTTGCATGGTATAATCCTCAGGTTGTATGTTGCCTTTGTCTTTATCTGATGATGGCACCATGACCTCAGCATACTTTATTTTCAAAGTCAAGTCCACCAACACCTGAGATATGGTCTTTGGCTTCTTTGTTCTTTTTGTCTTCAAAGGAACCAACTGCTTGAAATCAAACTCATCTAGAGAGATCACCTATTTTTTCCTCTTAGGGGCCACTACTTCCATCCAAGGGGGTAATTCTGGATTGGCCGATGGAGTAGTAGCTCCTTGCTGATTTTGAGTTGAAGTTTTGGGAGAAGGTTGACTGGAACTCGGAGCCGTTATGAGCGTTATCGAAGGTACCAATTTTGAAGTATCTGGTGGAACACTTGTCGATGTTGTGATAGTTGCTACTACCGACACCTCTTCAGTTACTGATGGGAGGGTTGAAGGTGTCGTGAATGCAACTTCAACACTTACCAATGGTGGAATTTTTGTGGTGGTGGTAGTGACAGGTAAGTCTATTGAAACCTGTTCTACAAGTGCCTCTTCCAAGGCTTCATTAAAATCCATTATCGTGGATTCAATGGTAGATGAAGGGATATAATCTAGATTGGAGAAGTTGGCTATTGTGAAAAACTGATTAGCGGCCTCTGATTGCGCCATGCCCATACTTAGATCCCCATCTAGAAAATCCTCATCCTTTTGGTCAGAGTCAGAGTCAATAGAGTGGACGATTACCTGTGAGGTGATTGGGGCATCAACTTTAGCTAGGTGTGATGTTTCTTCAGCCTGTACTTCCTCTTGTTGAGGAATTTCACCTTCTTCAATTTCCTTGGCAGGCAGCTATTCTAGCTCTTTCACCACTGTATCTTGTATTGCGGATGATGATTCACCCTTTTTGGACCCTTTCATTGTAAATTTCATTTTGGGCCATTTCCCTTTTGATTGTATCACAGGAGCTAAGGATAGTGCTTGCGGGTCTACCCTGCTCTTCGTTCTTGTCTCAGCTGTAGTTGTCTTGCCATCTGGGCCATCACTGTTATCATCATCTCCTGAACTAGCGGGAAATTGTTTCATCCTGAGATTATTCTTTATCAACCATGCATTGGTGTTTGCCAGGATAGGAGCAATCCTTTGAGTGATTGATTTTCTCTCCTTCTTTGACCATTGTATGGAAGGAAGCGGAGAGTCAGCAATTTTCTTCTCATAATAGACAGGGTCTATTATGTCATCTGTATCTTCCATAGTCATTGGGATCTTTGCTAAATCCAAGTTTTCAATTTGTTTCAGAGTAAGGCGGCTGAAATCCATCCTTCTTATATCCTCATCATTTTGACAGTCCACCCAAACATGTTCCAACCTATAAACATGAGTATAACTCATTTTGAGTTTTTTCTTTATGCCACGAAAATCAAAATTGTTTTGGGCCTTGAATCTTCTCATGGTATTCCATTGTATTTCTTCCTCCATGTTTTTGGCCTTGGGGTTGGTTAGCACTGAGTACCTGCTGATTGATTCTGGGAACTTTAGCCCAGTCTTATGTGCTCGTGATTGTTTTTCATGCACATTAATCAGTTGTCTACACAACTCCATGAGAATGATTTTGTCTAAAAGGAACCTTGGCAAAATAAAGGGCTCACCTGAGAAACATCCAATTTGGATGTAAGTGAATGTGGGGAACTGCAGGAATACACACCCAAAATGAGATACCCTGTTATAAGAAGCCTCTGATATTATTTGCTTCTATAGACCCTTATCAAATGTGCACTTCCATACAACGAAGAAGGCATCATTAACTCTTCTATACTGACTACCTTGATTCTTGATAGTAAGTTTATCATAGTACTCCCAAACAAGTACCAACCTCCTATCACCCTTAGTAGATAAGCCTGGATATTGCCTCATTGAAGAAGCCACATAAACCAGGTATGCAGTCATATAAAATTTCAGTGTTACTTTGACCTCCTTCAACTGAGCACAGAGGGCATCACTGATCTATTCACCCCAGTCAATTCTTACTACTCCTTTCTTAATTATTTTCATGTAGTAGCACATCCAGTTTTGAAAGTAATGAGTCTTTTAACCCCCTCACCCTTGATAACATGGTGACCATGTCATTGTACTCCTCATTGAAATCACTCCTGTGAAATCCCTTAGGCCATCGTGAGGTTAGGGAACCTCTTGTAGTAGAGAGGAAAATAGTATTGATTACCTTCTTGCATTTATCCTCATTTTTCTCATAGTACTCTTGAGCACTTTCTTGAGTAATATTAGCCACCTCTTCAACTTGGGAACCTTTGAAGACACTATTAAAAAATACACTGTCCAGGGTCATGATGACATTTTGATCTACATCTTTCACCTATCTTGTATTTGGATCAAAGTGATTCGCTACCGCAAGCACAAATTCTAGATCATGAGCTGCAACTGGAAAAGATGCATATTTATGCAACTCAAAGCTGATCAGATTAGTTAGGCGAGCAGGAGCCTTCTCAACTCAGTCAATGAATTCTTGCATATTTACATGCCCGATTTCAGTGTCTCTGATCTCCTTGATATTCGAGTCTACTGAACTCTCTGGGTACAGATTCAAGTACTTGTCGTACTTGTACTTCATCTTCCTTGATGATGTTTTACTCGGAGAAGATTCCAACTGACTTGAGGAAGGCTCAGATTTGTTGTGAGGGAGCTTTTACATTCGTGATGACTGCATTCAATACTGAGGATTAGCTCTTTTGATAGTTATTATCATCATCAAAATCAATTTTCTTCAATCGGATTGAAAAACTGGACTCAATTTAGACTTAGGAGTAAAACTACCAAAAAGAGCAGGTCGGGGAAAAAAGTCCAACATGCTCTTTAGCAAACAAAATTCGCACATCGGACTTTAAATTCCAATGTGCAAGGATAAACATCTTGATCAACACATCGGACTTTAAAGTTCGATGTGCGAGGGTAAATAATGTTGATTAGCACATTGGACTTTAAAGTCCGATGTGCAAACTCGGGGTAAGTTATCAGCACATCAGACTTTAAATTCTGATGTGCAATCTCGAGAAGATCAATAGCACATCGGACTTTAAAGTCTGATGTGCAAGGGTAAAACCTTAGGCAAAACCAACACATCGGACTTTAAAGTCTGATGTGCTAGGGTAAAAACAATCGGTTGACATGTCAGGTTTTAAAACCCGACATGTCAACCAACCTTCACATCTCTGCATAACGGACTTTAAAGTCCAATATGCGAAGATAATTATCTGCATATCAGACTTTAAAGTTCGTTATGTAGATACGTTTAATCCAATTGCATAATGGGCTTTAAACCCTGTCATGCAGCTTTAGGAAAATGAGGAATAAGGGGGGGGGGGGGGCGCAATCGGAGTTTAAAATCCAATTGCCCTCCCGACACACCAAGCAAAACCCGAAGGAAATAAAACAAAACAAGCAGAAAAATAAAATGCAAACAAGAAGGAAAAACCTAAAGGAAATAAAACCCTAACTTCTCTGCAACAAGTGATTTGGGGAAAAAATCTGATGATGGCACGATCAAATCCACAAGATGGCAAGTCAAAAATGACGAAGGGGACGCGTGGAGGAAAAATGCACAGGCGAAAATGAGAAAATAAAACGCAAAAACGAATTAAATGAACCCCCAAAATTAGCCATTAATGATGCATTAATGGCCAACTTGCAGTGCATGTCGGACTTTAAAGTTTGACATGTAGGCTAAAAACATGTGCAAGTCAGACTTTAAAGTCCGACATGCACTCCCCGGCTAGACAACCTACAATTCGGACTTTAAAGTCCGAACTGCAAGTGAAGACTACCTGCAGGTCAGACTTTAAAGTCTGAACTGCAAGCTTCAAAAGCTAGCAAATGCACATCGGACTTTAAAGTCCGATGTGCATAAAGCAAAAAAAGACCCTGCAGTTCAGACTTTAAAGTTTGAACTACAGGGTAAAACTGCAAACTTAGAAAAACTAAGAAAACACTAAAAATGAAAAGCAAGAAGCTAAACGAGCTAATCGACGAAGTCGATTAAGCTCTCCCAGAGACCTTAAGGTACAAAACAGACCAGTTTTGTAGGGTTGCCTCACAATTTTGGCCGCACTGAAATCGAGGACAACAAAAGTATACCCATGTCCTTACTAAAATCATCAATAAATGAAACATAATATGTGGATTTTCTAATGGAAGAAAAATTTATAAGATCAAACACATCAAAATGAATAAGATCCAAAACACCACAAGATTTATGAGAACTTGAGTAAAATTGAATGTGGTTTTGTATTCCATAAATGCAATGCTCACAAAAATCAAATTCAAGATTACAATCATTTAAACCTTCAACAAGGTTTTTATTTTTCAAAGTCCTTAGACCCTTTTCTCCAACGTGGACAAGTCTCTGGTGCCATAATATAGTCTTCTCTACAGATAACTTTGCTTCAGAAGAAAGAGAACCCTTAGGTACCCAAAATCCATGTCCATCTATTGAAGGTGAAACCCTCAAATCTTTCAACGAAGTATCCATGGGTTCACTTTTATGAAAATGTTACTACACTCAACAGTGTATGCTTCTAGCTTATACAAAGTGTTGAACCTGACACCTCTAGCAATCACCATAGCACCCTTAACCATCTTACATCTTGCGTCACAAAAGACTACCTGCACACCCGCATCTATCAATTTACTTACAAACAATAAATTTTGTTTTAGTCCAAGGATATGCAACACACCGCTAATCCTTTTTATTCTACCATCAGGAAACCTAATTCTAACTTTACTGTGACCAACAATATCTAAATGTGAATCATCACCCAAGTACACCTTACCTCCATTAAATTCTTCATATTAAAAAAACCAATCTCTATTGGAAGTCATATGAAAAGATGCACCTAAGTCAATTAACCATGCATCATTACCTACATGAGTAGCCAAACCTACAATCAAAGCATCACCATCTTCCTTCTCAGACTTAGAATGAGAATCAAACTTCTTCTTTTTCTTCTTCTTTTCTTCTTTGGAGTCCTTATGGATGTGTCTCTATTTACCTCAATTCCAACAAATGACTTTGGACTTTCCAGGATATTTTGATCTCCCTCTGGACTTGGACTTATTATGCTTCTCATTCTTATTGTCTTTTTCCTTAGGTCTTCCGTGAACAGTTAGGGCTTCCTTCGAATTGATGGATACCTTCCTCCTCATCTCTTCACCAACTAGGGCACCCACCACATCTTCAGACTTCAAAACAACTGAAGTACTACTGATAGACATAACAAGAGAAATGCCATAGATCTTGAGGCATTCGCATCAACATCATCCCATAGATCTCGATCTATTAGTAAATCCTCCATCTCCAACTTCCACATCTCAAAATTACTTCCAGAAAATTTCTCCACCTCTATTATCCCTAACGAACTTTCCATCTAAACATTCATGCAACAAGATCAAAAAGTATCTTCTGCACAAGCTCCCACTAAAATTTGGATTAGTTAAAAAAACCCAACAACTGAAACCAATCTTGAATAGGCTCTAATACCACTTGTACATAAGTTAAGTAGTAGAACAACTTCCTACACTAGCCTTGAGATGAGGGTAATGCAAAAAAATTTATAGATCATTACAACAGTTACAAAAACTTAACAAAAATAGACATAATAGCATGCATGTAATGCCCCGCCAGGAACCCCGAAGGAAAACCTACAACAAGGGTGAAACAATTTTTTTTTTCAGTATAAACATAATAAGTGCATTTACACAACATGCATGATAACACAAGCGGAAGACTTACACTAGAATTCCTTAAGGGTTTCCAACGAAAAATTTAACCAAAAGATAAATTCCACAATTGAGGTTAATCCAATAATCCATCATTAACTCAATATTCTCAAGAAGCCATATGTAATATCAGATTACACCATTGAAAGATTGAAAGGATACAATATAATTTCTCTTCAACAATCACTTACACATATCATAAAGGAAACTAATAAAAACATCCCATACATAGGATTACATTGCTCTTCCAATACATGGCTTCTCAATATACATATAAAGACACAACTTAACCAATTACACGGTTACAAAAGATCATGATACAATGACCACATAGGTTTCCAAATAACAATAATCTCCAAACATGAGATAAGCATGAGCCACGATCCACATAAACCACCTACGAAGCCAATCCTCGCATGAAGGTACAAACAAGAACATCCGATGGGAAGTGGCACTACCACCTGACCATGTAATTGCCAAACTGGAATCACCCCACCATGCTAGGACATAGCTGAGGACCCTCAAGCAAGAAAAAGCATGACATGGTCGACAAGATAATATGACTTTGTGACAATACAAAGAGACTCCACAATAATCCAGGTGACTCAACATCACAAATACACAAGTGAACCTAAAGAGAGAGTTTCATTGCATAGCTTAAGATGGATACCATGGTACTTGACCTCCATAGGTCCCGGCTCACTATCCCGGTAACCTCTCCCGAACCTCTGGTTCCAACTAAGTCTCATGCAGACCCTACCAACCTTTCGTGAAGACAAGGTGGTCGGTTTACCAGTCCAGGCCTTCTTGCTACATTATGAGCCTCAATACAAGCACTCACCTATGCGCGAGGTACAATATCTTTATTAATGTTTGAGAACTACCCACCTAATCAATTAATTAGATTATCACTTATTATCTAACTTTCGCTAGGTCGTAATGTCTACCACTTTGGGCACAACCCCCAAGCGAAAGCCACTCTCTCAAAGGACACTAAACAAACATGGTCACTCCCCGAGGACCTTATGGCGAAGCAGACAACCATAACACCACTATCCAGAACAAGTGGTCAAACAATGACATACTGACTCTTGGTTAACTATAAGGCAAAGTCACTACATGGTTAAGACAACAAAGTCATCATATATCACTTGGTCAAAGGTACCAAATATGCCACCATGGGATGATTGAACCACAGACCAAAAATAACACAATATAACTCTTGCAAGCAAAACTAATTTCACTAAGTCCATACTCAGACAATCTTTGAGAAAATCAACATCATAAGTACTTGCAACATCATCGATTGAAAATTAAATAAAACACTCTTTTACCATTCACATCTATTCAATTTCCAAATCAATATTCCATCAAGGATAAAATTCACGTCAAAGACTCAACTGAATAAAAACATGAATTCCCAACAGGCATTTAATTCATTTCCAGAATAAATCCAAATTAACCAATTTGAATTCCTAATTCATGCCTTGATTTCCATAGATAAATTTATTAAACCACATAATAAAAATCACATGAAAAATCACCATTTTCGTTTAACACTAAAACCACTTTAAACTTTATTTCATTTTATAAAAATTAACTTCATAGCATAAACCAGATTGTGCCGGTAAGGGTACAAGGTCAAGCGGTGGCCAAGGCCAACCTGCAGTAGTGTTGTTGCCAGAGCAACAGACACTACCTGTCGGTAGTGTTGCTACCACTGGTAACAGCCCTACCGACCGGTAGTGCTGCTACCGCTGGTAGTAGCCTCTACCGACCTGTAGTACTACTACCAATAGGTAGCGGTAGTGTCGCTACCACTGGTAGTAGCCACTACCAATAGGTAGCACTGCTACCAACTGATCGGTAGTGTTGCTACCAACCGATAGCAGTCCTACCAACCGGTAGCACTCCTATCATGTAGTGGTGCTACCACCGATAGTTCTTCTACCTGCGGGTAGCAGACACTACCGATCCGCATGGTAAGACAATCCCACCATGGGAACGGTAAAGTCCACAGGAAAACACAAAAACACATGCTTCCAAAGCATTCTAAAACCAATAAACCACAAAATCACTTAACACAAGAAACGATTCATTTCTAGGTTATTTCACGAGCACACATACACAGTGCCAAATCCAAAATTCAAAGGAATATTTACAAGCAAGGCAAATGGTGAAATAAAACACCCTGGAAGCAATAGCTAACCAATACTTGGAAATTCAGATACTAGGATGCACACAACAAACCAAATCTAATTCATTATTTTCCAAAAAGAGAGGTAAAACAAGAAATTGATTTTCAAGAACACAACATACAATAAATAGAGAAATGAACCATTTCTTTCCTAAATGCAAACATATGATATAAATTTCATAAAACCAACAATAATAGACACTCTTTCTTCCATTCCAATCATTCCACAAGAATCTATAGGAAGATTTGCATAATTTCAACACACAAGAAGCAAACTAGAAAATTCAAATTAAATTTAAACCAAGAAGAGATTATCCAACCTTGAAGCAAACTAGCAAGCAAAATGAAGGAAGAATCTCAATCCTTGCAAACCAATTCGAATTCCAACTCCTCCTTCCAGAATAGTTTTCCAAATTTCTCTCCAGAAATTTTGCCTCCTCTTCCCGTGAATTTTTCAGGTATATATGGAAAAATAATTTTTAACCTAAACTTTCTAGGTTGAAAGTTATTCCATCCAATCAGATTTAAATATTTTAAAAAGTAAAAAGCAATCAAATTTACTTTTATCCAAAAACAATTCTTTTTCAACAAATTAAAAGCAAGGGTCAAATGGAAAAGTAAAAAGACAAGCTTTTCTTAATTTCTATTTCCAAAAATACTTTCTTTCAACATGAGCCTTTAACATTAAAATGGCTAGGCAATTATTTATTTCCACAAAATATATCAACGCCACTCTACACAATAAAATAAGTCATTTAACCATTTAATCTAGGAAATCATTAATTAATAAATCAATAATCACAGAGCATAATAATTAACTAATTACGCCAACATAAGATAGTATCATCCATTTAATTAAATAACCATTTAAATAAATGGAAACATGCAAAACAAAGAATGATCAAATGATGACTCTCAAATGACCAAACCAAAGCACCATGACTCACATACCAGCCAGACAAGAAAGACAACCGGCTGACAACACTCACACGAGTGTAACTATGGGACATTAAAAGCAAGGGTCAAATGGAAAAGTAAAAAGACAAGCTTTTATTAATTTCTAATTTCCAAAAATACTTTCTTTCAACATGAGCCTTTAACATTAAAATGGCTAGGCAATTATTTATTTCCACAAAATATATCAATGCCACTCTACACAATAAAATAAGTCATTTAACCATTTAATCTAGGAAATCATTAATTAATAAATCAATAATCACAGAGCATAATAATTAACTAATTACGCCAACATAAGATAGCATCATCCATTTAATTAAATAACCATTTAAATAAATGGAAACATGCAAAACAAAGAATGATCAAATGATGACTCTCAAATGACCAAACCAAAGCACCATGACTCACATACCAACCAGACAGGAAAGACAACCGGCTGACAACACTCACACGAGTGTAACTACAGGACAAGTTAGGGTCCAACAACTATCTCCTCCACTCCCATCGGACATATAAGGCACTCTTAGACTTGTGAAACCAGGTGGAGTTGATACCCCGTACCTACCCCGTACTTGTACCTGCAATGTCCTGCACCAAAGAACCACACGTGCATATAGACAATATATATATATAGACATAGTACACACACCGATGAAGGAGAGTCATGATGTTCCCTGTCTCATCGGAGTGAGTGAAGGAAAATCATCTCCTTGCATCCCATAGAAATGCAAACACGCAACACATAAATAACGCATCGCACATATAAGGTAAGAGTGTCAGTCCATGATAATGATCCATAAAATAACATTAATAATAAGTACTGAGATACTGCATAACATCATATACCACAAATCCAGATAAAGCATGAAATAACATCGCATAACATCTGAATCAATATACAATAATGTTTCACTGAACAATCACTAAAGTAAATCAAAACATACAAAAGAGGTTGATCGAGGAAGGGTACTACATCCTCCCCCCCAAGCTTAGGCTTACTCCTGGAAGCCTAAAATGAATAAGAATAAAGCTTTCTCATCTTCACTGCATCTTCCCATGTCGCTGAGGTCTCATCACTTGGATCCCATAGGAGTCCCAGGGATAACTTTAAGAAACCACCCCCTGGGTAATTATGTAAAATCCTGGCGAATCAGACATTATTTTTGTGGGTAAATTTTCATACTGATAACAATTTTTTTTTTTAAATGGGGGAAAAAATTATTTTGTATTGGCGGTTTTTTTCTAGGGTATGAAAATTCCATAAATTTCTAGCGAATAATACCTTGTTCTATGGGGAAAATATTTATTGTGGGAGGTGAATAATTTTTGTTAAAAGGAACAAATATATAATTGTATGAGCGAAAAATTTTACTCCGAAGGAAAAATTATTTAAATGTATTGGTGATTTTTATCCACTGCTTGAAAATTATTTAAATGTATTGGTGATTTTTATCCACTGCTTGAAAATTATTTAATTTGTTTTGGCAAATATTTTGTTATTTATGAAAAAATATATAATTTATTGGCAATTTCATGAATTCATTGCCATTAATAGGCAAGGCACATCATATCACATCAGTACATCACATCACATAATACATTGAGTCCGAACTCTGCACAATGTATCAATAAGCGCAGCCTCTTTGACACATGAAGGGTGACACATACCTAAAATCTATCAATGATTTTAATCCGTTCGATGATAGTAGATCAATGGCCAAAGTTTTATTTCGGCCCAATTTTCTGAAGAGAACATAGCTCACCAAAAAGTGCCCGGAATGAAGTTGGATTCAATAGACACATATCAAATGTCACGAATCATGATAGATAATTTCGTTCATTTAATATATATCTTTTCACTAATTGCAATCCACTCCATCCCCACGACTTCCAATGTGATACTTGCCAACTTGGTACTGGTTTATAGTTGTTTCCATTTTTGCACAATAGTGCATTTATGGGAAAGATTTGTAGAGATACGAAAGATTTAAAAAAATTTAAAGCAATTAATATGGTTAAAGAAGTAATTATTACAATAAAGAGCTTCAACTATTTATATACGATCTCTACTTCTTTCATCTTCAATTAGCCTTTGCCATTTGGTAGATAAATCGTCAGAGCTTGCGGTATTTAAATTCTTCATCTGGTTTAGGTTTATAGGCTCGGGTTGTTTAATTTGTTAATCTGTTTTCTCAAGATGGACACTCCCATCCGCTTGAGAAGCATTTCTGCAGAGGGCCTATCTAGGCTCCGTTAGAGACCCAACCCTCCAATCAGTCTGCAAGGAGGTTGGGTCATTCACCAATGAGGCTGTGCAGATGGTGTTGGGCAGAGAATTTCTGCGAAATGAAAATAGGTTTCGTGTTAACACAGACATTACAATTTTCTTCTTAGCATCTCTTCTGGACCTCAGAGGAGACAAGGTGGATATGTTGATGTTGTTGAGGAAGGTATTTAAGGAATACTTCCTTGGAGACGACATTACTCTTTTCGTCCTTGTAGAAGTAGGGATGGGGATCCCTTAGGCGAGTGAATCATCCAAGCTTCTCCTCCCTGACCAAACAGTGCCAGTGGTCAGGCAACTGTTTCTTCTGAACCTGAATGCGGAGCAGTTGACGCGTCACAGGAAATGGGTGCAGATTGGCAGGGACTTCCTCCAAAAATGGTTGCTCCTAGATGACTTTCCAAACTACATGTAGCTTGAATAATTCTCTCAGCTTATGCTGTCTGAAGAATTCTACATGGAAGGAGGGTCAAATTCTTAGGGCAAAATTGTAAACAATTCCACTACATGTGCCCTAGCCCCGCCCCTTGGGCCCCTAGTAGTTTTTTTTTCCTATGTCCTCGAACCTTAACAAGCTCAGTGGCTCACTCATTTTGGCTTTTAAGTTTTTGAGGGACTTAAGTCTCAAACGTAAAAATTGTAAATTTCCAAAGCATAAATATTAATGATAATTTTTCAGATTCCAGTTTGTTTCAGTTTGCCTCTTAGAGTCTTACGGATATAAAAATGTTTTCTATAATTCTATTTCGTTTTTATTAATTAAAGTTTTTCAAATGCTTTTTGTATATGAGCTACATTATTCAATTATTTGTTTTTGTTTTTTTTATAAAAGTGGGCAAGCCACTAAACTTATATTTTATTAATTTTGAATTTTGAAAATATAAACGGGTTCAAAGGGCATACCAGCAAGAAAAAACCCGCAAGAAAACCTCCGGTTGTGGCCCAAAAAAAGTAAATTTAAAACTCCATATACCCAATTACATATATGATTTTGATCACCCTCCCATTACATAGCTTTCAAAGATATACATATCATTATCCAAAAAAACCCTATAAACCCAATTACATATTTGATATTGATCACCCTCCCATTACATGGCTTATCGAAGATATACATATCATTATCCAAAAAATTATGAGGAGTAATCTGTAGAGGAGGTACCCAGCCACAAGGCTTCCCAAGCTTGTCATAAAGATATATCAATTGATCAAAACCCTGCATCAAAAAGACATCAACATATCTGCACACATAGTTAGTTCTGAAACCAAGAACTTGAGCTCTCAACAGGGGGCTCTCTATCCATGATCAAAGGAGGAATGATCTGCAAGGGAGATTCTAACCGTGGAGGACCTAAGGCCAAAATACCAAAAGAGAGTAAAGAATGTAAACAATGGAAATAAATTTAATACTGTGATCTTTTTTATGTAATGCTTTTTCCTCTATATTTAATATATTAAAAAAAAAATTCAGTTCGTTCCATTAATTATTTATACATTGTTTATGGTTCATTATAATTTTATAAATATATAGTTAAGATTTGAACTAAAACTCCAACTTACTTATATTAAACTAAATTTAATTATATTAAATTTACTTATTTTAATTATATTAAACTTACTTATTTTAATTATATTAAATTAAAATCTTTATTAAACTAGATTTATGTTGAACTTTTATATATATTTTTAGTCTTTATTTATTTATTAAATTAAAATTTATATTACACTAAATTTATGTTGAACTTTTATATATATTTTTAAACTATTTTTTAAAATTATATATCGTAAACATATTTTTAAAGAATTTTGTTAAACTTTAAATTAATACACTAAATTTATGTTGAACTTTTATATATATTTTTAAACTATTTTTAAAAATTATATATCGTAAACATATTTTTAAAGAATTTTGTTAAACTTTAAATTAATATTTTAGATTTAATATTGAATGTTTTCTTTTTTATATTAAACTTTTACCTTTCAAATTGTATATCAAAATTTATACTTTTATTTAGTTATTTGTTTTATTCTAGAAACTAAGTTTCATGTTTTATACTATTTTTCAATTTCATATTTTTACAAATAATGTTAACATTAGATTTAATAGTTATCTCAAACTATTGCACATCTTTAAAACTTAAATGTCTCTTATTATGGGACCGACGACATCTGACAACACACAACAGGTACCATCGTTCGTTGGATGAGCAAAGATCAACAACTTAGGGTGGATTTCGGCCCAAATGTGGGAAGTGAACACATTTGTGAGAACTTCGCCCGGAATTTAACATTTTAAATTTAATTAAATATAATCAAGTCTATAAAACTCTTTTTCGAGCGGAATTTTAAAATGATTAAATAGACTTAAAAAATAGACCCGAAAAGTGACACGAGTCTGGTGATGTGCTAGAAAAATGGTAGAAGTCATGGGACCCACGACATCTAACAATGGGTACCATTGTCCGTTGGATGAGCAAAGATCAATGACTTAGGGTGGATTTCGGCCCAAATGTGGGAAGTGAACACATTTGTGAGAACTTCACCCGGAATTTAACAATTTAAATTTAATTAAATATAATTAAGTCTATAAAGCTCTTTTTTCGGCAGAATTTTAAAATGATTAAATAGACTTAAAAAACAGACCCGAAAAGTGACACGAGTATGGTGACGTGCCAGAAAAATGGCAGAAGTCATGGGACCCACGACATTTGACAATAGGTACCATCGTTCGTTGGATGAGCAAAGATCAACGGCTTAGGGTGGATTTCGGCCCAAATGTGGGAAGTGAACACATTTGTGAGAACTTCGCCCAGAATTTAACATTTTAAATTTAATTAAATATAATTAAATCTATAAAGCTCTTTTTTGGGCAGAATTTTAAAATGATTAAATAGACTTAAAAAACAGACCCGAAAAGTGACACGAGTATGGTGACGTGCTAGAAAAATGGCAGAAGTCATGGGACCCACGACATCTGACAACAGGTACAATCATCCGTTGGATGAGCAAAGATCAACGACTTAGGGTGGATTTCGGCCCGAATGTGGGAAGTGAACACATTTGTGAGAACTTCGCCCGGAATTGAACATTTTAAATTTAATTAAATATAATTAAGTCTATAAAGCTCTTTTTCGGGTGGAAGTTTAAAATGATTAAATAGACTTAAAAAATAGCCCCGAAAAGTGACAAAAGTATGGTGACGTGCCAGAAAAATGGCAGAAGTCATGGGACCCACGACATCTGACAATAGGTACCATGGTCCGTTGGATGAGCAAAGATTAGCGTCTTAGGGTGGATTTTGGCCCGAATGTGGGACGTGAACACATTTGTGAGAACTTCGCCTGAAATTGAAACGTTTTAAATTTAATTAAATATAATTAAGTCTAATGTCCTTAGAATTTATACTGAAATAATGCATGTTTTGTCCTTCAGCATGGAATAGTTATTAATAATAATTAATAAAATTACAACATGATTCTAGATATTTTAATTTGCCATCGTCCGTTGGATGAGTTAAGATCAACGACTTAGGGTGGATTTCGGCTCGAATGTGGGAAGTGAACACATTTGTGAGAACTTCGCCCGAAATTGAACGTTTTACATTTAATGTCCTCAAAATTTATACTGAAGTAATGAATGTTTTGTCCTTCGGCATGAAATAGTTATTAATAATAATTAATAAAATTACAACATGATTCTAGATATTTTGCCATCGTCCGTTGGATGAGTTAAGATCAACGGCTTAGGGTGGATTTTGGCCCGAATGTGGGAAGTGAATACATTTGTGAGAACTTCACCCGCAATTGAATGTTTTACATTTAATGTCCTCAGAATTTATACTGAAGTAATGAATTTTTTGTCCTTCGGCATGGAATAGTTATTAATAATAATTAATAAAATTACAACATGATTCTAGATATTTTTCCCTTTAGGTATTACTTTTGTACATTTTAGAGTTTTCAAAATAAGAGACTCATAAATCATAATCGTATTTCATTTCATGGACAAACCTATAAATTGAGGGAGATTCAGAAACAACTACTAGATTGAGGAATGCAAGTTGCAACAGAGATTGTCTACGCCAATCTAGTGAAATAGAAATTTCGGGTAAAATCTAGAACACCTACATACCGCCTTTTTGCTTTTTTTAATCTCGTGGTCCAATTTGAGGGTTAGCATTTTCAGGTTTTTATCTAGTATTATTTTGAATTATTAACAATAACAACGATGGAGAAAATAGGAAGCAGTAGTTCAACAGGAAGCCAAGTGAAAAATAAAATTTACCTAACTAAACTAGTTAAAACACCAGGTTTCGCTGATGAATACCATGATATGTATGACCCTACTATCCATGGTGAAAAGCGTATCATAGATATTAGATATGCATTATCTAGTAAGGCAGCAAATGCATGCAGGGAAAAATTGACTGTTTTCAACCCAATGTTACAACAAAGAACATATAAAATCACATCATGGGATGCTGAATTGGGAAGCATGGTGTTACTTGAAGTATTTCCTTGCCCTGATTTTGTCATGGTCTGCACCAAAAATTATGATGAAGATAAAAAAGCAATTGTCAATAAAAATATAAAAGAGGAAATTCTATCCATAAACGAGGGAGAATTTGCTCATTTGTTGAACCTAGGATTTGAAGCCCAAAACTCAAACATCCAAATTGACCTTGGAAAGTTGGCAGGGAATTATGAGAGTCTTGATCCAAGTTGCAGAGATTCATTTATCAAAGCTCTAATAAAGAGTGGTACTGGTATTGTGTTGGATTAGAATCATAAGCCTCCTTATGATTGTAACATTTTTGTTCCATGGGTTGGGGATACTATTTTCTTGTTGTCATTTTGCCTGGGATTGGAAAATAATAGGGAAGTGGGTGCAAACCTTCTTGAAATGATTTATAATATCCATTGTGTAGCTCAGCCAATAAGATATAATTTTATTGAGCACATTGTTCAATCCATGCAAAAACAATTACTAATGATCAAAAAAGTTCCTGTAAGACATTTAGGTTCTCATCCTACTTGTGATATCTCCTTCTATCCAAGTATCGTGCAATATTTGAGACCAACAAGCTTCAAATTGTGAACTATAAGATTGATGAGAAGACTGTGAAGAGAACAAAGTGTCCAATATATGAATGGACACCAAAGATAAGGATGCATGATAACAGAAAGAACTACAACCACTCCAATGTATAATGAAATTACAAGCACTCCAATGCCTAGGTTGCCTGTGTCTTGTAGAGATTGCATTCAACTCGGAAGTCAAATAGAATTGGCTGACTGGTTCTTCATGGAAGAATTCATTGTGTTAAGGTTTTATGGATTGGCAGTAAAACCATATAGACTTCCAATACATGTGACAGAGAGGGTATTTGCATTGGAGTATGTACGGCAATTGGAGAGCACAAATAGGCACTTCCATGGTCAGCAAAAGAAGAGCATATTTCCATCCTTGCCTTTCTCATGTGGAGGGTTCACATTTGAGAGAAAAGCATTCAATGTGGCACATGATTTTTTGACAGTTTTTAACTTTGGTGATGAGGGTCTATGGTAGTATGATCCAATCAATGTAGCTCAAGCAAGGCTTAAGAAAAATGGGAACTCTTCAGCGTTATGTCAACATGAAAGAAAACCATTGCTAGAAAAGCTTAGAAACATGGACTCCTGGGATGAGGTTAAAAAAGTGATGGAGAAAATTGCAACTGACAATAACATTTCAACAGAAGAAATTTCATCACAAATTATGGCATTGCACACACAGAGGACAACAAAGGAGGGCCAGGGCATCCAAAATAGGAGGTCCTACAATTTCTACCTAAAATCTGCTAATCCATCTAAGAAATCTATTCCCAAATAAATTCTACAAGAATGAAAAGAGATTTTTTGGACTCAAACCAAAATAAATGATTTTTGGACTATGAGGAAGAATCTTGGTGAACCAAAGACCAGTGTAGAATTTGAGACCATTGACAAGGATGGAGAGTTTAGAAAATTGTGGAATATGGAGCATCCCACAACATCACATGACAGGAGTGAAGATGATGATGAGTATGAGGTTAAGCCCACTCCAACAACTACTACAGTCCCTAAAATATTAGGTGCAGTCCATGAGTCCATGAAAGAAAAATATAGCAAAGGGGCAAGCATTGTGGAAAAAATGGGTTTTGAAGGTGGTGGTCTAGGTGCTAGAGGAGAGGGCATTTGGTATCCACTTCAAGTACAACTTCCATCAAGGTCAAAATAAAAAGCTCTTGTTAAACCAGTCATTGGACTTGATTCTTCAGATTCATCACGGATAGGTACTACTCATTACCCTCAGGGTCCACCTACATTTGTTTGAGGTTCAAATCCACAACCACCACCACATCATGGTATTCCCATTGGTGGTGAATCAAGTGCCACTGCCACAGGTGGGGAATCTAGGGATAGTATTCCCATTATTGTTCAGTCAAGTGACCCTGTGATTGGTGAGGTTGGCATGGGTACTACTAGTACTACTGATACTAGTTGTCTAGTTGTTGGACAAGGGCTATGACAAAATATCTCTCGCAAGAGGCCACTAGTGGTAGATACTAATACTATTCAAAATCCTATATCAAGTGCCACTGACACTACAAAACAATCATTTGTAGCTTCAAATCACACACCTAAAAAGATTATGAAAACTACACATGAAAGTGTCAGAGAGAGTGGGACAATATCAGGAATTGTTGTTGGTAATCCTAGTCAAGCATTTGTTAAAACCACATGAATAAGTGGAATTGGAGCCTCTGGTATTCTTATGTCACCTTTCAAACATTCAATTGCTTCAGCAAGCCCAGATTTTCAATATCGTTATTACTATAAAAAAATATAAACACACAACAAAAGCAAATAAAGAAAAAAAGAAAGCATTTCATAGGGTTTCCCTGACTGAAGTTTTAAATGAAGAGCCTGCAAGGAACAGGGTATTTCCAACATATGACCCATAGAAAGATATGATGGAGTTCATGGTTGTTATGCCCCCAACCCCAACTAAAGATAAAAATCCACCACATAGCTAGATAGATCCCTCTGAATTTCAAGTTAGCACCCTCCAAATGGAATTTTCCAAAGTACATAATGTAGACAAAATAAGTGTGTCAAAAAGGACTAACGAAGTGGTCTACACTTCACTGCTAAAGGTGGAGAGAGAAAAAAATAAACTGGAGAAACAAATAGAAAAATTACAGGCAAACCTGGCAAATGAAAAATCAAGGAGGAAAGCAGCAGATAGCAAGTGCAATGATTTATAAAAAAGGATAAAAAATTTGGGCTCCTGCAGAGCAGGAGAAGATGGATGCAGAATTGAAGGACCTAACAGAAAAATTGGCTAAAAGCAGTAAAAAAATTGATGAGGAAAAAACCAACTTTAAAAAATTATACAAAAGTTATGAGTTTGCTGCTGCTAAAATGAGAAAATTACAAGACCTATTGGATCATGGGAAGGAAAAAGAAAAACATTTGCAAGCAGAAGTAGAGGAAGAAAGAAAAAAATGTGCACAAATGAAAGAAGACCTGCACAATGCAAATGATAAAATAAAAACTTTGGAGGATAGATTGAAAGATAATATGAAAAATACAATGAAGTGTATACAAGAAAACATTTGGTGGCAACTAATGCAGAGGAGTGACAAGTTGTGGGAATAGTTTGAATTGAATGAAAGTCTGAGAGTAATTTATATGAAAATCAAAGGGCACTTTGAGAAGAGCATACATGTTTATTCAAAAGAGGATATGGCAAAAAACATTTTGCAAGTAGTCTACAATTCTAGTGACAGCTACTTGGCATCCAAGGGAATTAAGAGCCGCATTAATGCCACAATTAAGACATCATCTATCATTCAAAAATGCCAGAAACTAAGGGAAACATCAAAAGTTATGGAAAATTGTGGAAAAAAGATATTGAAGTTGCAAGAAAAGAAAAATAATTTGATTAAACTTGGTTTGCCTAAGACCGTTGACCCATCAAATAAATTCATTGGAAAAGAAGCTTACAAAAAAACCATGGAGATAAAAATGAAGTCTGATTTAGACTTGCTTCCTAAGGACACAACTCCCCAAAGCAATTTGGAATTCATCCAACCATTTACAACTCTAAATTCGGTATTGGATGAAACAATGATGTCAAGTCAATCTTCTAAATATGGAATGTTGATGAAGTTGTAGTTGACTTTCCATAGTTTACAGAATATTGACCTTCCATCAGACGAAGAGTGGAGCACCCTACAAAAACTGGCATAGAAATCGTAAGAATCATAGTATGTATTGCACAATTTTCTTTGCTTACTCTTAATTTCAAGGTTTTATGTTTTTTTTGTTTGGAATTTGGTATCGCTTGAAATAACTTTGTTTTGTGAATAGGAAAAAACCAACACTCACACAACTATGATGCACAGTGCAAAACTTCAGCCAATAAATTTGTATTCTCAAATTCTCCCTTGCTTAAACATTTATGCATTTCTCTATTTTTGATTACTAGGTTTTAGGCACTGCTATTATCTATATTTAATTTATCATGGTGTGAATTAATATTTAATTTTGAACTCTGTTTTTTGAATAGGAGACATCAAACATGTAGCAGATGTTAAATTGCTAATACGACTTGTGATGGCCATATAAATCTGTGTTGAGTTTGTGATTTTGATGTTGAGTCCTCACATGTTGCAAACTTGCAATTCGACCCGAAGCTGTTGTTGCTCCCTTGTTTCTATAAAAGGGAATTCAGGGTCATTTGCAAATGGTTCTGAAACTTTGTATTCACTTTTGCATGGACATTGGAGAATCACACAGGAGCTGTTGTTGCTCTCTTGTTTCTATAAAAGAGAATTCAGGGTCATTTGCAAAGGGTTCTAAAACTTTGTATTCACTTTTGCAATTTGCATGGAGAATCACACAGATTGGTGTATTACTATTGAATGAATTGTATCATATGGCTATATTTTGAAAGAATTAATGAAAATCTAAGTTCTCGACATGTGTATTACTATTGAATGAATTGTATCATATGGTTCTGAAATGTATCACATAGATTTGAGACTCAAAAATGTCTAAATAAATAATAAACATCTCTGTATCAATAAACACATTATGGTCTTCTTCTTTTCTATGCTATTTTAAATCTGGAAAATTGGAAATAGAAAGTTGAAAAATATAATTACAAATCAATATTAAATTCTAATTGCAAAAAGTAATATGCTTTTGTAATATAAATGATGATATATAGTAATAAGATTAATAGATACCAATCTCTTATAGTTGCCATTCATCCTCATCAAATTCAAAGCTTTCTTGATTCTTGTCTGTGGTTTCTTCACTCTGAGTCTGCATACCTTCGTTGAACTACATCTCAATGCTACCAGTAGGTCCAGTACATGAGTCATTAGTCTCACTGGCACTTTGGTTTGAAGTGTTGCCCAAACCTCTTCTTTCACATTTGGACCTCCAGATTTGCAGTGTCCTATCGTAAGGAAAAGTGTGGACATCATACCTAGATGTATAGAGCCTCGAGCAATTTTCCAAATTTTTGTCTAGTTTGTTTCTTAGCTTTGATTTTAGGAACCCCAAAGCACTGAAAACTCTCTCATCTTCCACCGAACCCAATATCATGGTAAGAAATAAATCACCAAGCTTCACATATTCTGGCATTGAATCACGCAACGCTAAGTTCTCAGCTATAGTTTTCCAAAGCCTTGTTACTGATCCCTCTTCACGGGGGTTTTCCATTTTGCCATATTGTTCTCTCATAGTGTATGCAAAACAAGATGATTTCTCTCGAAGATGAGTTTCATCTAATATTCCATTTTAGTTACTCCATTCAATTCTCTGGATGTGCAAAATTGTTTTATCAAAATCAGTAGCTTACTTCGAAAATCAGATGTAATGTTGAGGCTCCAATAACAAGGAAACACAATAGACATGGCTTCGAGAAGGTTGTCAGGAGGGAATATGCTTCTAATTTTTGAGGAAATATCATACGCAATTTTCTTCACATAAATAGTTACAGTTTCAACAATCTTGTCCAAATCTTCCCCTGTAACTCTTGCTAGTTGCTTCTTGGGGCGCTTTCTTGGTTCCTCGGGGTCGACTGTGGCATAGAAGTGCATTCGTATCTCAACTCCCCATACATTGGCACATACCTCCCCATCTGCAACAATTTGTAAAAAGTTATCAGGATTGTTCAAATCTGTGAGTGTCCGCCACTTAACAAATTTTTCATCAGATAGTGTTGGTTGATTTTGATAGAGATTGTCGAGGGTCATGCATGTCATCTTACGCAACGTAGCATATTATGTAATATAAAGAGCTCTTTTTTGGGCAACCTTCATAATATTCCTCATTTCCTCTAGCATGGGTAGAAGAGCTACTAAAGTTAAGAGTGTCTCTAAATTACTTAACCTCCGAAGAAGGTCAGGAAATTTCGGTTGATCTGATTTGTCGCAACTTGTGTGAAATAGTCCAATCAAGGATGTATATTCTGAAAACACTCGATCTGCTGGACCATCCAAAGAGATCCATCTGGTATCATTATCCTTGAGAAGCTTGTTCCCATCAGTTATTCCATCAACAAAGTGTTGAAATTCCAAAAATCACTTGGGACTTCGACAGAAGTGTGTGTAGAGCTCTTTGATTAAAATTTCAATTTTTTTAACCGAAGCAAACTTGCTCACAATTCCAAAAGATAGATTCAATCTGTGAGCCATGCAGTGAATTGCAGTAATTTACAGTGCAAATGAAGTTTCAATCTTTGTACAAAGATTGTTCCTGTGACCTTGCATTACTGAAGCTCCATCTGCTCCAACACAAACCAATTTTTTGGCTACTGTCCTGTCATCCATACCTCCATATTCAATTAAACTTCTCTTTAATAGTTGAAATAAATTTTCTGTTGTCACACTCTTTTTAATTTTAGCAATAGATAGTAGATGAGGTTGGCGGGTATGATTCTCTACAGTATTAACATGCATGCATACCCATGAAGTATTGTCCACTGCCATAACTTCGTCTAAAGAAAATGCAATAAAGTTTGACTCTTATTTTTTCCTTTACATCTTCTTTTTCAACCTTAGCAAGACAACTTGCCCATTCCCATCCACTGTTTACTGACCAGTGTCTATTGGGTCCTCTTGGCTAACAAATCTTCACATGCCTATATGCGAATTATGGTCATCTATTAAGGCAACCTCAAAGAGTGTAGGTGAAAAAATTTAATTTACCTTGTGTCCACCATATATTGTATTGGCGAAATCATCACATAGAAACATTTAATTGCCTAAAACATATGGTGATCAGGCCGTGACTTTGACAGAAATTGATAATGTTCTATCGACATGGCCACCCCTAGTCGGTACAAAATATTCGCCATTTCCTAGGTCGTCGATGTGAAAAATTTGCCATTGGTGAATATTCGCCACTAAAGTGATCTCTGCATAGGACCCTTACCTGCTCGATGGTACAACCCCTAAGGGTCAAATCCTGATGCTAAAGAATGGGCACAGGCTCCATGGAAAGCTACCCATCCTTGACTTGCAAAGCGTTCCAATCAAGAACATGGGTCACACCAGGATGATAAGGTCAAAGAATAGAAACATGAAAGACATCATGGATGCAGGATAGACTCAGCAGCAAGGCAAAATGGTAGGCAACAGGTCCTATCCTCTCAAGGATCTCAAAAGGGCCTACAAAACAAGGCACCAACTTAGAACCCTTTCCATAACGGATCAGACTCTTCTGCAGACGCACTCTCAAGAACACATAGTCGCCAACTGGAAACTGGCAATCGACTCTATGGGCATCCGCATACTTCTTCTGCCTATCCCGAGTAGCAACCAAATGCCCACGAATTTGCTCAACTTGTTGCTCCATCTCATGAAGAAAATCCGGTCCTAAACACACCCTATCCTCCAAGCAATCCCAACTCAAGGGAGTATGGCAAGGACGACCATACAATGCCTGGAAGGGCGACATGCCTATAAAGTTATGGTATCTGTTATTATAAGCAAACTCCATAAGGAAAAGATATTCCTCCCAGCGTGACTGCTGGTACATAACATACATGCGAAGCATGTCCTCCAAAACCTAATTCACACGCTCGGTCTAACCATCGGTCTCTGGGTGATAAGTTGAACTGAAGTTCAACTGGGTCCCCAAAGCATGTTGAAGTGAGGTCCACAAGGTTGAATTAAAGACAGGCTCTCTATCAGAAATGATCTGCCTTGGAATCCCATGCAACCTCACCATGTATTCCAAGAAGACTTGTGCCACCACCACTGTTGTATAAGAAGATCAAATAGGAACAAAATGAGCAACTTTGGTCAATCTATCAACAATGACCATGATGGCATCATGACGATGCGAAGAAACATACAACCCCACAATGAAATCCATGGAAATGATATCCCATTTCTAATTCGGTATCAAATTAGGTTATAAAAGCCCTATAGGATGTTGATGCTTCGCCTTCACTTGCTGATATTCTAAGCACTTCGACACAAAATCAGCAATGTCATGTTTCATACCAGCCCAATGATATATCTGTCTAAGATCTACGTGCATCTTCTTGACACCAGGGTGTGCTGAATAAGGTGCGCGATGGGCCTCAATCATGATCAAAACATGAAGACCCTCCAAAGGAGGTACATAGATCCATCCAAGATGTCAAAGAAGACCATCTAACTCAAGAGTATATCCAGAATATCTACCCTCCAATGGTCTTCCCGACTCCACCACAACTCTAACATCCTGATACCAGGTGTCTTGAGGAAGAACTCCAAGAATTCTCTCACTCAAGTCCACACCAAGGGACAATGTTGCAACCTCATGTCGCCTACGACTAGACTCAAAGCATCTGCCACTACATTCTCTTTCCCCTGAATATAATGAACCTCAAAATCATACTCGCAACAGAATTCCATCCATCTTCGTTGTTGAGCATTCAAGTTCGGCTGTGTGAAAATATACTGCAAACTGCGGTGATCACTATGCAGCTCAAACCGACACCCCAACAGGAAGTGTCTCCATCTAACCAATGCATGCACTACAACTGCCAACTCCAAGTCATGAACTGGATAGTTCAACTCATGATCCTTGAGTTTGTGAGACTCATAAGCAACCACATGTCCATCATGCATAATCACTGCACCTATACCTTCCAAAGAGGCATCCGTGCATACCATGAAACCTCTAGATGGATCAGGAACTGCCAAAATTGGAGCACTAACAAGGAGTTCCTTCAAGGTACGAAAAGCAATTTTGCACTGCTCTGATCAAACGAACTTCTTCCCTTTCCTCTGAAGAGAAGTAATCGGGCGGCCTATGCGAGAAAAGCTCTGCACAAAGCGATGGTAATATCCAGCCAAACCCATGAAACTTCAAACCTCAGAAACATTGGTCGGCACTGGCCAATCAACAATGGCTTGGATCTTAGAAGGATCCATGAATACACCTTCTCCCGAGACTATATGACCAAGATAGCTCACCTATGATTGGAAGAAATCACACTTCGCCAAATTCACAAAAAGTTGATTCTCCCTCAAGCACTGCAATACCTGATGCAAGTGACCCTCATGCTCTTCCATAGATCTAGAATAAATCAATATGTCATCCAAGAACACAAGGACAAAGTGGTCAAGGTAGGTGCAAAAAACCCCATTCATAAGACTCATGAATACTGAAGGTGCGTTCATCAACCCAAATGGCACCACTATGAACTCATAGTGACCATAACGAGTACGAAATGTCATCTTATGAATGTCTGCATCATGAATGCGCAACTGATGATACCCAGATTTGAGATCTATCTTAGAGAACACCTTGGCTCGCTTTACCTGATCAAAAATATCATCTATTTGAGGCAATGGATATCGATTTCAGATGGTTACCTTATTCAACTATCGATAATCAATGCATAACTGAAGAGAACCATCCTTCTTCTTAACGAAGATAACCGACGCACCCCTTGGCCAACAACTCCTCAACCTGCAACTTCAACTCACTCAACTCTTGAGTAGTCATCCGATATGGTGCTCTCAAAATAGGTCCTGCACCAAGAACCAAGTCAATGCAAAAATCTATTTCTCGCTTCGGAGGCATACCGAGAATATCCAAAGGAAACACATCAGCATACTCTCAAAGAATAGGGTGACCATCAAGGGCAATTTCTCGAATCTCTTCTTCATTCACATCCTCAAGAGAAACTGCAAAAAGTTGACACCCTTGACCCATGCACCGCCTAAGCTGCATAGCGGAAATCATATGTAAGTATATCAATTGCTGAACTCCAAAGATCCCCACTCTACTGCCATGGTCATCTAAACACTCTATTATCTTCAGACGATAGTCTACATGAGCATTATGAGATGATAACCAATCCATCCCCAACACAACTCCATAGGACCCCAAAGGAAGGACTCAAAGGTCAATTGAAGTCACAAAGGGTCCTAGGTACAACTCACAACTGGGAAGGAAGGCATCTACAACCACACGCACACTGGTAGCCAACTCTACTTGCCACCTATCCACCTTCTTAGCAGACACAAGCCCACACCGCTCCTAAATGGATGAAGAAATAAAAGAATCTAAAGCATCGGAATCAAAAAGTACAGAGATGGGAATACCACACAACACACCTATGGTCTCAATCACAGTACTTTGATGCTCAACCTGGAGGTCATCCACCGCTGAAAATACTCTATGGAATCTACTTGCATCCCCCACTATCGGCTTCGATGTGGCTGGCCTTTGGCTACTCGTCTGGTGAGGATGTTGAGGGCACTGAGCGGCTTTGTGGCCAAACTGACCACAGGAGAAGCAAGCTCGTCTAATGGGTCCTCTACTCCCAAATGACCCACTGGACTGCTAAAAGCTTTCCCCACTAGGGGCTTGAGATGCACCCTAAGAGGACTGCCCTAGAAAAGTATGCCTACTCTTCGGCCAGTTCCTACTCTTTCGAAACTGAGAGTTGCCACCCTACTGGCACTGGGACTACTTTGGTCTCGACAGCTGCTACTACTGCTGATCACCCTTAGCGGGTGCCTGAGGACCCCTAAAAGGTGCAGTAGTATGGGACTGATTCCCTCTCCCTCTAGATCCACTGAAAGGATCACTCCTAATCTGAACTCTAGACTAGACGCCATGAGCATGACTAAGGTTCTGCTCCACCAGCCTGGCTTTCACTGCAACTACCTCTACTGAAGCAGGCTCAAAAACTCTCACTCCTCCATTGATGTGGTCATTAAGACCCCTCAAGAAGTGTTGAACAAGCATAGCCTCATCATTGTCGATCTCGACATACTATTTGAGCTCATAGAACTTGTGCTCAAACTGATCTACTAACAACCCAAACTGGCGCAAAGCATAGAACTCGTCTACACGCAACTGCCTCCACTAGGGTGAGAGAAATCGTGCCCTGAATCTCTCCAGAAAGATCTCCCATGACACGGTGTTAATGCTCACACCGATCCTCTCCTCCTCTAGCCTCCACCAGATAGATGTGAAACTCTCAAGATGCATGATCGCGCATCTCGCCTTGGTGTTGCTACCATATGGATACATGGTGAAACACCGATCTAAATTGATAAGCCAAGTCTTTGCCTTGAGATCGGTACCTTTACTGTCAAAGAAAGGAGGATTGGACCTCATCAAGTCCCTCATGTGTCCCATGTTAGCTAGATCTTGGTCCACTGGGACCTCTCTCCCTCTAGGAGATCTCTCTCTCTCTGGAATCTGCTGAACCGAATCCACTACCTGGGCGTGGATGGGTTGATCCACCTCAGTCTGGGGCCTAGTCTAGCTAGCACCTCCTGAAACATCTGCCGCAACTTTTTCCTTTCAGGAACCTACTCTCCTGAATGCGGTCCCTCCTGATGAACCGATTGATCTCTATCCACACTCGCATGAGTGGGTGGTGGTGAAGGACTATGGTGGTCAAAACCTCGACCCGGTCCTCCTCCTCTGTCTCCAGTGCGGCCACCAACACAGCCACCTCCCTTGGCTTTCCCAGCCATGACCTAACATTGCACAAGAGAGAAAAGTTCAAATCAAAGGCAAGGAAAGGAACAAGGAAGTCACACCACAATACCTACATAAAAGGTCAAGGTGAATGGGCTCACTACAAACCCAGAGTACCCAGTGTTGAAACATGGGCTCTGATACCAAATGTAATACCCCGCCAGGAACCCCAAAGGAAAACCCACAACAAGGGTGAAACAATTTTTTTTAAAGTATAAACATAATAAGTGCATTTACACAACATGCACGATAACACAAGCAAAAGACTTACACCAAAATTCCTTAAGGGTTTCCAATGAAGAATTAAACCAAAAGATAAATTCCACAATTGAGGTTAATCCAATAATCCATCATTAACTCAATGTTCTCAAGAAGCCATATGCAATATTAGATTAACCATTGAAAGATTGAAAGGATACAATATAATTTCTCTTCAATAAGCACTCACACATATCATAAAGGAAACTGATAAATACATCCCATACATAGGATTACATTGCTCTTACAATACATGGCTTGTCAATATACATATAAAGATACAACTTAACCAATTACACGATTACAAAAGATCATGATACAATGACCACATAGGTCTCTAAATAACAATAATCTCCAAACATGAGATAAGCATGAGCCAAGATCCACAGAAACCACCTGTGAAGCCAATCCTCACATGAAGGTACGAACAAGAACATTCGATGGGAAGTGGCACTACCACTCAACCATGTAATTCCCAAACTGGAATCACCCCACCATGCTAGGAGATAGCCGAGGACCCTCAAGCAAGCAAAAGAATGACATGGTCGACAAGACAATACGACTCCATGACAGCACAAAGAGACTCCACAATAATCTAGGTGACTCAACATCACAAATACACAAGTGAACCTAAAGAGAGTATCATCGCATAGCTTAAGATGGATACCATGGTACAACCTCCATAGGTCCCGGCTCACTGTCTTGGTAACCTCTCCTGAACCTCTGGTTCCAACTAAGTCTCATGCGGACCCTACTAGCCTTTCGTGAAGACAAGGTGGTCAGTTTTCCATTCCAGGCCTTCTCGCTACATTATGAGCTTCAATACAAGCACTCACCTATGTGCGAGGTACAATATCTTTATTAATGTTTGAGAACTACCCACCTAATCAATTAATTAGATTATCACTTATTATCTAACTTTTGTTGGGTCGTAATGCCTACCACTTTGGGCACAACCTCCAAGCGAAAGCCACTCTCTCAAAGGACACTAAACAAACATTGTCACTCCCCGAGGATCCTATGGCGAACCAGACATCCATAACACCACTATCCAGAACAAGTGGTCAAACAATGACATACTGACTCTTGGTTAACCATAAGGCAAAGTCACTACATGGTTAAGACAACAAAGTCATCATATATCACTTGGTGAAAGGTACCAAATATGCCACCACGGGATGACTGAACCACAAACCAAAAATAACACAATATAACTCTTGCAAGGAAAACTAATTTCACTAAGTCCATACTTAGACAATCTTTCAGAAAATCAACATCATAAGCACTTGCAACATCACTGATTGAAAATTAAATAAAACACTCTTTTACCATTCACATCCATTCAATTTCCAAATCAATATTCCATCAAGGATAAAATTCACGTCAAATACTCAACTGAATAAAAACATGAATTCCCAACAGGCATTTAATTCATTTCTAGAATAAATCCAAATTAACCAATTTGAATTCCTAATGCATGCCTTGATTTCCATAGATAAATTTATCAAACCACATAATAAAAATCACATGAAAAATCATCATTTTCATTTAACACTAAAACCACTTTAAAATTTATTTCATTTTATAAAAATTAACTTCATAGCATAAACCGATTTGTATCAGTAAGGGTACAAGGTCAAGTGGTGGCCAAGGCCAACCCACAGTAGTGCTGCTGCCAGGGCAATAGACACTACCTGCTGGTAGTCTGCTACCACTGGTAACAGCCCCATCGACCGGTAGTGCTGCTACTGCCGGTAGCAGCTGCTACCAACTAGTAGCAGCCACTACCAACCGGTAGCACTCCTACCGATCGGTATTATTGCTACCAACTGGTGGCACTCCTACCGACCAGTAGCATTGCTACTACGTAGCAGTGCTGGCGACCAGTAGTTTTGCTACCTGCGGGTAGCAGACACTACCAACCCGCATGGTGAGACAAGCCCACCATGGGAATGGTAAAGTCCATAGGAAGACACAAAAACACATGGGTCCAAATCATTCTAAAACCAATGAACCATAAAATCGCTTAACACAAGAAATGATTCATTTCCAGATTATTTCACGGGCACACATACACAGTGCCAAATCCAAAATTCAAAGGAATATTTACCAACAAGGCAAATGGTGAAATAAAACACCCTGGAAGCAATAGCTAACCAATACTTGGAAATTTAGATACTAGGATGCACACGGCAAACCAAATCTAATTCATTCTTTTCCAAAAAGAGAGGTAAAACAAGAAATTGATTTTAAAGAACACAACATACAACAAATAGAGAAATGAACCATTTCTTTCCTAAATGCAAACATATGATATAAGTTTCACAAAACCAACAATAATAGACACTCTTTCTTCCATTCCAATCATTCCACAAGAATCTACAGGAAGATTTGCATAATTTCAACACACTGGAAGCAAACTGGAAAATTTAAATTAATTTTAAACCAAGAAGAGATTATCCAACCTTGAAGCAAACTAGCAAGCAAAATGAAGGAAGAATCACAATCCTTGCAAACCAATTTGAATTCCAGCTCCAAACAATTCTTTTTCAACAAATAAAAAGCAAGGGTCAAATGGAAAAGTAAAAAGACAAGCATTTATTAATTTCTATTTCCAAAAATACTTTCTTTCAACATAAGCCTTTAACATTAAAATGACTAGGCAATTATTTATTTCCACAAAATATATCAATGCCACTCTACACAATAAAATAAGCCATTAACCATTTAATCTAGCAAATCATTAATTAATAAATCAATAATCACAGATCATAATAATTAACTAATTACGCCAACATAAGATAGGATCATCCATTTAATTAAATAACCATTTAAATAAATGGAAACACGCAAAACAAAGAATGATCAAATGATGACTCTCAAATGACCAAACCAAAGCACCATGACTCGCATACCAGCCAGATGGGAAAGACAACCGACTGACAACACTCACACGAGTGTAACTGCAGGTCAAGTTGGGGTCCAACAACTATCTCCTCCACTCCCATCGGACATATAAGGCACGCTTAAACCTATGAAACCAAGTGGAGTTGATACCCTGTACCTACCCGGTACTTGTACCTGCACCAAAGAACCACACATGCATATATATATATATATATATATATATATATATATATATAGACACAGTACACACATCGATGAAGGAAAGTCATGACGTTCCCTGTCTCACTAGAGTGAGTGAAGGAAAATCATCTCCTCACATCCCATACACATACAAACACACAACACATAAATAACTCATCACACATATAAGGTAAGAGTGTCAGTCCATGATAATGATGCATAAAATAACACTAATCATAAGTACTGAGATACTGCATAACATCATACACCACAAATCCAGATAAAGCATGAAATAACATAGCATAACATCTAAATCAATATACAATAATATTCCACTGAATAGTCACTGAAGTAAATCAAAACATAAAAAAGAGGCTGATCGAGGAGGGGTACTACAATGCATACCACAACATAGTGATTTACGTGGTGAAAACCCTTTCGGGAGAAAAACCCCACACTCTAAAAGCTGCCCAATATATTATTCAAAAATCAATAACAAATTACAATATAATTACAGAACAAGCTCTTCACATGAGTACCACCAACCAGAGATTCAGAGGTAAATCAATAGCTATAAGACTCTTACACAAAACCTCTATCTAACACACCTCATATATAGGAGCTACAGTACATGAAACCATCAAATGGTATTACAAAACCCTGGGCTAAAACTACCCAACAAAATGTAACCAACATTATCTCCAATCTAGATGCCCTATGATGTGTCAAAAGACACATCAACACGTGTACCTCCCTTTTACAAATCATTTCCATGTTTGATGCATTTTTATATTTTCTATTTCAGGAGATTGAACTTTCAGAGGCCATAACTTGTGAATCGGGTGTTTGATTGACGAACTGTTTGAAGCATCAGAAAGCTCGCGAAGTTCTCTATCACCTCGTATCTCGCTACACCGATTCACCAACTTTTCAGGATGTTTTGGAGCCTCTAAATTCCTCAAAATTAAATTTAAACCTTTCATCGCACCCTTCAAAAACAAAAAACTTTAATAGCATGAAAAATAGTTATGATCTTGCAACGAAAATTTACCGACATGCTTATCCAGCAAATCCAAAGCTTTGGGGAAAGTTTCAAATCATTTCGTACTTAAACGAAAACTTACTATAAATAGTAACCTTATGTAAATGTAAGGTTGATACACCATTTTCCCAACATTTCTTTCCTTCTCGATGATAATGTTTTGGAATTTCACTACTACCATTTTCTTCCCTTCTTTGTGGTTATCATTTCAAATTTCAGTAGTTGCATTTACTTCCTTTCTAACCGCTTTTCATTTTTGAATTCCACTTGGCATTTTTTAATTGCAATGAGAGGTGGTTTCCACTTGGTTTTTTCAAAGTTGCTTTTACTTCCCACCTCGCCCCCTTGTAGGTTTCAAGCCAAACACCATTTTTGCTATGACCACGTACATGAGAATGCCTCAACTGCTTCCTATTCGATCCAGGTGAGTGTAAACACTCACTAAGGCCATCCATTCACCTTTCTTGTTTTGCTCATTCATTTTTTGTTGCATTTTTTGGTTAGGTTAATGTTTTGATTGCTCAATGCTTAATTGTTAGGGTTTTGTGTGGTGGATTTACATGTTTTTTCTCAAGTTTGTAACCATGGGTGTTTGTGAACACTACCAAATCTATGTTCGTAAACACATTACATTTTTTATGGGAAAAAAATCTTCTTCTCTTGAGGCATCACTGTTAAGATATATTTAGAATTATGTGTCTAAATATGTTGAAATGGGTTAACTATTTAAAAATGTATGTTTCGGTATACATTTTATGAGGACTTCTATTATTACCAAAGGCGATAGTATTGTAATTTTACTATAAGAATGTTATTACAATACTGTTGCTTTTGGTAATTATGTATACAACACACCATAATTATGCAAGTCTTTATGGGTTAACTGTTCTCAAAGGAATGGAAAATTGCAAATTTGTTTCTTTGTTTGACTTTATTAGATTATTTGTTAGAGACAATGTATTGAACTCCAAATATAGATTACATGCAACAACGACGAACTAATTTTATGTAATACAAATGTCAAATGAGGTTAAAATCAAATACTCAATAAGTTTCATTATGTGAAGCCAAATAAAATAGTGATGAAAGACATTAGAATATAAGGAAGCTACATATAACTAAATAGATTCTTACATAGAAGATAGTTATTCACTTAGTACATCCAATGACCTAAGCTGATCATCCCTTCAGCCAAAATATTAACTCTCTCAATTTAAGATGCAAAGAGAAGGTCCTCATAGAGACTTACATAATTACCAAAAGCAATAGTATTGCAATTTTCCATTCCTTATCTGAACAGGTTCATGACTTCTTTCATGACTCTTCTTCACCACTGCCTCTACATCAAAGACACCTGCAATATACCCAATTTTTGGATTGGGCTTTATTTTCACAATCTCGGTAAAAACCACATTTCTATATTCTACCTTGAGAATTTTTTTTACAAACTTGATTGATTTGTAGTCAAACCCTGTGGTGTGGACTATCGTACGAAAGAACCTCTCTAGAAGGACACCATCGTGCACATGTCCCTCAGAAGCATAATCATATCCCAACACTTTCTTAATTGTAGGTAGGATTTAATCCTCCTCAACAATGAACAACCTATGTATCCGAGTCTCTCAACCTTCCTATTTACACATGCATTTGATCCCAAAGAACTTCCTCCTGGGCATAGCTCTCTATTTTTATAAACTTATCCCCTTCCTCAATCTCTACACACAATATGGTTATATAGCCAAATTACCCTGACTACCCTAGTTATCGGTGATAGTTCTAAATCTTCAAGGGCCAAGGAAATCTTGCTTGCCATCCTGCACTTAGATTTCCTATCTGCTTTGGACTCCCCAAATCTCATGGTTTGAAAACCCTATGATTGTTTTGGTAATGTGTCCCTTCTAATTTCCATCGAAAAGCTTCACAATTTTTGACCTTTCTAAACAACTACTTCCTCCAAGGTCACGAGTACTCTACTTTCCTTAATCCACCCCATTCGAGTACCTTTTTGGGATTAGAAATGTTTGATCTTAAGATACAATGAAGATCCCCCCACTGATCCACTCTACCTGTTACATTACCTATTTCTACTAAGGTGACTCCCATGCTTGCCTAAAAGTTTGCAGCTTTGCAGGCTACTAGATATATATGAGAAATCATATATATTATAATCCTTTTAGATTTTGAATTGACATTTCTATTTTTTTGAGTTAGTCACCTTCGAAATCAACAGACCTTATCCCCCTATTCGAGAAAAATGGTATACCTCTCTTGAAATCAGTGACTTCACCCTCGTTGTTTGTTGCATTGCCCATTGCACCTTTTTTATCGAATACAAATTTTTCCTCATCATCTCTTATAAACATATTTTTTTACTGTTTACTGTGTATTGCAATGAAATTTGCAAATCTTTCCAACCTTTACCTTTATTGTTTTCGTTTATATATGTATGTATGTAGCTAGCTATGTATGTATGTAGAGCTATACATGTATGTATGTAAGTATATAAGTATGTATATATGTGTGTATGTATGTTTCTATATATGTATATATGTGTGCATGTAGCTATATATGTATGTGGCTATATATGTTTGTAGCTATATATGTATGTACCTATATATGTGTGTGTGTATGTATGTATGTATGTATGTATTGAACATAAATTATATAACTATGAATGTATTTAGGTATATATGTATGTATGTCTTTATGTTGCTAGGTATGTGTCTATCTAGCCCTTAGGATGCACTGATATATAAGTGAATATGTATAGGGGTAACTTCTATATTGGTGCATCCACACATATTCTGAAGTGGATAGTGTGGCTGTGTGGAAAATCTACATCTTTTCACACTATACATTCAACATTCTCACATTTAACTCCCACATTTAAATATACACATACACATGTGTGTGTGTGTACACACACGCGCGCGCGCCCACACACACACACACACATATATGTATGTATGTATATGCATGTACACACACACATAGATATTGACATATTGACATTTACATAGCTATATACACTTACATACGCTTAGCTCTTCTATACAAAAATACAATTGTTCAACAAACTCTTAAGAATGGTGATGATTTGTTCATTTCAATGTTCTCAAACCTTGCCAAATATGACGTTCCTTCAATTTTAAGTATGTTATGAATGGACAACAAGTCATTTAGATTAGAGGTCCAATTATTGCATATTATGGAGCTTACAACATAGGGTGCACACGTATAAGGCCTCCCTCCCCATAAAATTACATAACTATCATTGTAGTCTCAATGAAGTAATCTAATTTTACATAACTAAATTTGCATCATGTTTCTTTTTTATGGTTTGAAACATTCAATGATTGAAAAGATATAATTTCATTCCTACATCATCTTTGAATACAACATCACTTGTATATCGATGCATCCTAAGGGTTCGATAGTCGCCCCCACCTAGTGGGAGTGGGCATGACTTGGAAAAAAATGGACACATTGAACCAATTACCATCAACAAGTGTCAGATGATGTGGAAATCACCCAAAAACAATAGGCTTCATATAAGCCAAATATCAAGCGTTCATGTTTTTATTGTATAGCAAAACATACACTTCATACAAGCTTGAACACCCTAGTAAAAAAACCAGCAGGCTTCATATAAGCCAAAAATAAAGCAACCATGTTTTTATTGTATACAAAAAACATACACTTCATACAAGCTTGAACATCATAGTATAAAAGCCAACACAACAAAATTACAGTGCCACTTTAAAGTCCTAACAAAGACAGTTGTCCCATGAAGCCAATCTACCCATCAACTCTGTAATCCACAATTCTCTAGCTCAAAATTGACCAGCCTAACATGTGTTGCCATGTGATTATAAGGGTTAACTTAAACGAAAAACTTGTTAAATTGTAAACACAATGTTCATCATTTAGACAAATGGAGAACACAATATAGTAATATTGATGCAATATACAAAAGAACATGTGGATTTGTGTAAAGTTTGGTCTGCAAAAATATTTGCTACATTGTATATGTGGGATGGAGTGAACATATAATTCAAATTGATAACATATATTAAAAAATGATCCAGTTGGTTCTATGTTTGATTAGTCCCAGTATTAGACAAACTAGGTATGATGGGTGTTGGAAGTAGGGTGGCTGTTAGCGGGTGCTTTTGGGCTGGTAGAAAGTTGTGTGGGACATGTTAAGGCATCTGAGTAGTTCATTACACTTGGAAAGTTGGGGAGGTATATGTTTATCAGATCCCTTAGTATTGGATGACCTTTAGGCATGGGATTGCTAGGACAAGTTAATAGGCTTATAATTCGTGCCGATTCCCTCTTTGCATCCTCAATAGCTTTTTCTAGTCTCTCATGTTCCTTCACTACCTTTTGTTGCTCCTTTCTAACCTCTTTTTCCTTCCTCTGTTGTTCTCTACGCCTCTCTCTATCTTTACAGTTAATTTCCTTGTCTATTTTCACCTGCTCCTTCGTTTCCATTGCCACCAACTGTGTTGTCTTCTTTTCCTCAAGGTGTTGTTTCCTTCAGACTTTGATCTTGTCAGTTTTCTTTTTCCTCTTCTCTTGCATATGATTTCCCTTCATTATCTGTAGATAAAAAGTATTCTGAGTAAATCTTATATAGGTAAAGCAACATCAATAAAATTTGAGGACCATTTTTACATCTGAAAAATGTTAACCATTTCAACATTCAATGCCACTTTATTTGGTGTATGTTGATAGTGATGCGTTAACCAAAGAGAATTAAGTGATGGTTTTTACATGAAGAAATATTTGATGAAGATGACAGTGATGTATGTGCTTTATTAATATGTGTCGAAGCCTATGCTTTGTTGTGTATATTGAAAACATCATTGAGTTTTGGTAAACTTGGTGTTGAATCCAGTTTGAAGATGTGATTCAAGTGTTGAAGCATATATTTTGCTTTGTATATTGAGAACATGTTTGACAGTGTATATACATATACCGTAACAACAAAGTGGGAACAACTCTTAACATATGGAAATTGCATTGACAAAAATAGTAAACACATATACGAAGTTACTATTACTTGTTTGCACCGTCGAACAAATAAGATAGAAAGTGGAATAAGAAGAAAACCTATAACAAAAATTGTCGTGTCTTCTTTAGTGTCTTCTTAGGCCAATGCAAATTCTTCTTGTCTCAGTCAGTAGAAATGAAAGGATTTGAACTTGATAAATAAATGATACGTTGGTTACTTATTTGGTATGCCCTCTTTAATTGTTGTCCTGTTTTTATTTTCAAATATGAATTTGCATTCAAATTGTAGGGTCAATTCATGTTTGCCATTAATTTGACTTGATAATTTTGTTCATTTCATTGCATTTATAAGGAGAATGGTGGTCTTATACACTCGATTGTGTGGTTGCAAGTGGCCGAGAAGACCAATAGGTGTACACCCGTCTTTACATAGATGGGACAAAGTGTACTTGAAGATGTTACAATGGTGCCAATACATGTTAGGGTGGTCTTGTCGAACTGGGGAACTATGGTATACAGAGTTGATGGGTAGATGGGCTTGATGGGACAAATATATTTGTTACGACTTTAACGTGGCACTATAATTTGGCTGTGTTGGCTTTTTACTAGGGTGTTGAGCCTTGGATGAAGCATATGTTATGTTGTGCATAGAAAAAACTTGGTCGTGTGTGTTTTGCTAACGCTGCCCATAAAGGGCGATGATACCCTCTTGGTCGATTAGACGGTTATGCATACTTTTGAATATATATAAATTACAATGCTTAACTGATATTTGTCCATTTTTGTCCAATTAATAATAGGTTTAAAAGTGTTAATTTACATGGAATTTTTTTTGAAATATATCGATTATTTGTTGATTACGTGTAAGGCCCAAACGTAACGGGTCCTATAGCACGTTTAGGACCCTCCGCATGCGCATGTATCATGCCCTCGCCCCTAATGACTTTTTGAAAAACAATATAAATGTATAAAACTATTTAGTAAGGCCCTGGATTGCTGTTATAGGGCCCAGAAAATGGATATGGAATGCTTCAGGATAAATTTTAAACAAATCGTGGCCACATCATTTGAGCACCGAGGACGACAAGATTTCGCTGTTGCGTTTAAAAGTGAGAGTCAAAGGATATCGCCTCAATTCTCAGAAACATTCAGAGCAAGAGCAATCATAGTCACATCAACTACATTATTATCAATCAGGATTTCGCTATCACGCGGATAAGTTCTACACTGCATGATGAATTCACTTGAGGTCATACACCACTCTCAAACGTTTCTCATACTTTCTCTCTCTTTCTTTGATTGTTTCAAATATTTTTTGTTTGTACATTTTTCCTACCTCTGCTCTCATTTACAGAGTTATAACCACGACCAGCTATTAAAGTTTTTCGAAGAGGAACCAGCATTGGATTGGAAATTAGAAAGGTGAGGAGTTTTATTCATATTTGTAAACCTTAATTCGTTAATTAGCATTGTAATCCGAATTCAGCATTCAGCCTGAAACTTTGATCTCCTTAATTTTCTACACCGTTTCGATTTTTTACACTGCAGGAACAGCAGTCTTCATAGAAATCATCTATGTAGGGTTTATTTGGATCTCTAGATAGTAACAAATAATAAACAACACTCTTCTTTACTTTTGTTGCCTGGAAGGCATGCCCCAAAATCTTACCTAGCTGGGGTTTCCTAGCGTCCTAAAAACTTTCCCAATTAGGGTTTTCTATTCTTATCTAGATAGTACCACCAAAAACAAAGTTACCAAAGGTTTAGCATTCTTATCTAGATGGTATCACAAAAAAATATTTAGCTAAGGTTTACTGTTTTTGTTGGGGTGGTAGCACAAAATCTCACCGACCTAGGATTTACTATTCTTGTCTAAATAATTCACAAAAACTTGCCTATTTACCTAACTAGTAGGTTTCTCTTGATTGTGATTGTTATTTTATTGTTGCCATGATCTTATAGAGAAAAAGGGCTACTGCTGGCAAATGGTTGAATTGCAGAAACTTGTAATGCAAGTGATTGAACCGGCATTTTTTGAAAATTAGGATCAGTTGCGACCAGTAGAGCAACAGTTCAGGAAAGGGAATTGCTACTGGAGGAGGAATGACCATTTCATCTATAAGATTGGCCCCTTGAGCAGGTACTGTATAAAGAGGAAAAGCTGTGTGATCAATGAGAATAGCTGTTGGAGGAGGAAAAGTGACTGTGTTACCTAAAAGAAGGGAAGGTTTGATCAGTTTCTCTGCTTCCCCTTCTTTCTATATCAGGGGAATATAATCACGGTGTTAATACTAGGCAAGTACTTACCAGTACTTGCTCAGGCAGTCTTGCCAGATTCTGGCAAAGTTCTTTAAAAATAAATAATGGAAAAGAAGAAAGAAACCATTTAAAAATTCTTATATATTATAACAGGAGCAGTTGTTGTGAGTTGAATGATAATGTTAATGCTTAGTAAGATTGCTGACTATGCAAAAAGCCTCTTAACCACTGCTTGTCGAAGACTGGCTTCTCCACTGCCTGCAATCCTATTTTAATTCAATCGCTGTTTACAACTCTTATTCTTATTCTTATCGTCGCCACCAATTTCCATCTCTTCACTGCACTGTCTTGTTTACCAACTAAGGGATTTATGTCATTGTATTGGCACCACCTGAGCTGTTGTCTATAAATAAGTCTCTATGTAACTCTTCAATCTAATCTAAAAATCTCAGATACCAGGAGGATATACTCAGCAGAGTTTTGTATATGTGTATTATTATATCTATAAAGTTTATTGTTTTTTTTTGAATAAAGGGGTAAAACCTTTATTGAAAATCAGACACAAGAATTACAAAGAGAACCAGAGCCCCAAGGCCCCAGAAATGAACCACAAACCCAGCCCAAGATCAGCCAGCTTCATAACTATCCATGTCCTCAGCAAAAATCTTCTGCAAATCCCGACAGTAATCCGAGGAGAGATGCTCCCAACCTTCAACTTTCCAATCACTACCATGTTCCGAGGCCCACTTAGCCAAACAATCAGTTGCTCTATTCCATTCACGAGTAATGTGGATGAAAGACACCTGCTCCATTAACGAACTAATTTGAAGAATCTAACGAACAATCCTTGCCAGCTGCCAATGAATCCCACTCACCTTCTGCTCTGTCAACAAGTTAACAATAATTTGTGAATACGATTCCCAGATAACCTTCCTTCGACCCAACTCCCAAGCACACTCTAGGGCATAGAGAATTGCAAGGCCCTCCATAAAATTATTAGACTGCCGTCCTTTATGCACCGAAAAGAAGAAAACCACCTCCCCCATACTATTCTTATCAACACCACCCACCCCAGCAGGGCCCGGGTTACCCCTAGAGGAGCCATCGGTGTTAATCTTGATAAACTCATCCTGAGGGGGCATCCACCTTCCCACCCTTTGAACCTTCTTCATAGCACATCTACCTCTCCTGGCACAAGCTGAGGTGGGAGACAACTCCTGCAAACCCAACCTACTCACAATATCCGCCTCATCTCTATCTAGAGGAAAATTCACCTCACATTTAGCTTCCACCGTCTCCCGAATCATAACAATGATTCTATTCCACACTTGCTGAACTAACAGTTTGACCTCACGGAAGATCCTCCTGTTCCTCTCGAGCCATATCTGCCACAGTATGAAAATGGGGCCAATATACTAGACAGTCTGGAGGAAAGAGGACAAGATAGGAGGTTTGACCAAACTGCTCCACAACTCCACCAGAGAATCCGCGTGAACACAAGGATGCTTCCACACCCCCCACCAGTAATGCTAAATAAGCAAAGAGAAGGGGCATCTGAAGAACAGGTGTGAGGAATCTTCCTCCCCATTACCACACAAAGCACAAATGGAAGGCCCCAAGAATCCCTGCTTGCGAATATTGTCCCAAGTTAGGCATCTATTCAAAGCCAAAGTCCAAGCGAAGCAGTTACACTTAACCAAGAAAAATTATTCCACACATGTTTCCACCAGTGCACCTCTCTTCCCTCCAGTATTCGGTTCAACAGTTCCCGGTATCCACTAGCCATAGTAAAGACACCCTTAGGATTCGGAAATCAAGCAAGTCCATCCCTACCCTTGAGGGAACTACAATGTCTACTCGCCAGAATGCCATGCAACTCAGCACACTCTTCCTCCATCCCAGCAACCGACCACTCATTAGGAGCCTTCCACCACTCCATCTCCAGCCGCCCACACCTATAAACAGCCTTGAAGTCACTCACCCTTGACCACCTTGCCCCTAAAAACCTCTGGCAAAGATTCCCAGGTTAGGAAACTAATCAAGGATGGGGGGGTATCCATCCCAAGAGTCGCTCCAGAAAAGGACCTCTTCCCCCCTCCTGCAAATCCAAAAGAGTCCTTCCTTAATTAGAGAAGCCCCCTTCTTAAGAGTATACCAAATCGTTGAGCCTTTTCCCTCGAGCGGATATCTTGGAATTTCCTCCATCGGGATCCTCTGCATATATTTGTAGGCCAAAATCTTAGCCCAGCCTCGATCCTTCTCAACACACCACCTCCAGTACAATTTAGCCGCTAGAGCCTCCCTAAATAAAATAGACTGCCTTAAACCAAGCCCCCTCGACTGCTTCGGGCTACACACCAAGTCCCAATTGACAAGACTCCATTTGGATGAGGATAGATTGCCTGCCCATAAGAATTGCCTTGCCAGAGAGTTCAATCCCTTCAAGAACCACTTAGGAGCCACTTGAAGCATACATCGATAAATCGGAAGAGCCTGAACCACTGACTGAATCAGCTGAACCCTCCCGGCAAAGGATAACCATCTGTTTGTCCAGTGTTCAACCTTCGTGCGAAATTTATCCAAGATACCCTGCCATGACTCCCTAGGAGGGTTACTAGGAGAAATAGGAATACCCAAATAAGTCAAGGGCATAGAGCCAACTTGGAATCTCAAGATAAGAGCAATCCTCCTTTGAATAGTTCCAGGAGTGTTGAAGAAGAGGATAGAAGATTTATCCTCATTGATCAAGTGGCCCGAGGCCGCAAGATAAACATACAAAACCTTACGCAGATTAGTAGCTTCTCTGATCTGAGCAAGTCCCATCAGGGCCGTGTCATCAACAAACTGCAAATGAGACTGCGGTTGCAAGTCATTAACCCAACTCCAACCCTGAATAATACCCAGACCCACATTATGCTTAATCAGCCTCCCCAGACCCTCAGCCAGAAGAATGAATAAGTAAGGGGAAGGGGGTCCCCTTGGTGAAGACCCCTAGAAGCACCAAACAGCTTAGTATGATCTCCATTGATTAGCATAGAGAAAGAGGTAGACGTAACACAACTCATAACCCATTGGATCCATTCATCAACAAAGCCAAAAGCCCTGAGGATCTTCTGGAGGAAGGACCAACAAACTCTATCATAAGCCTTAGCCATATCCAGCTTAAGAAACATAGCTTTTTCCTTGGAGGTTGCCATAGAATGAGCAATGACCACACCATCCAAGATTTGGCGCCCTTCCACAAACCTGCTTTGCTCCTCAAAGATAACATCCCCTAGACACTTCTTCAACCTATCCGCTATCAGCTTAGAGATGATCTTATAAATCACATTGCAGAGAGAGATAGGGCGGAACTAGCCTAACTGGTCAGCCCCATCACACTTGGGGATTAGAGCAATGAAAGTCGCATTCAAAGCCCGAAGCATCTGCTTATTCCTCTGGGACTCTTGGACTACTTCCAATAAGTCCAATTTGATAATATCCCAGAAATCTTGAAAGAATTCAACCGGGAACCCATCCGGTCCAGGAGCTTTTCCCTTCCTCATGTGAAAAACAATCCTCTCGAGTTCTTCCAGCAAAAGAGGACCCATAAGCTGCTCATTCATCTCCCTAGTAACTAGAGAAGGAATGCAAGCGAGAACCTGATTCTCCTCCATCGATTCCCCTTGAGAATCCTCACTGAAGAGGGACCGGAAATACTGTAAAGACTCCCTAGAGATCTCCTGCAAGGATAAAAACTGCTCACCTCTATCATTGACCAGAACAGGAATGGAATTTCCATGTCTTCTTGCTTTCACTGAGTTGAAGAAGAAAGCAGTGTTCTTATCCCCCGCTTGAAGCCAATCAATACGAGCTCTCTGTTTCCAGTATATTTCTTCTCTAAGCTCCCATTCCTCTAAAGCCTTGACAACCCTGTCTTCCTCCCTAAGCAAGGCTTCATACAAACCATGCTCTCTGATTTCACTGGTGATGCCGTTCAACACTATTTGAGCAGCTTTCTTAGCATGAAAAATGTTCCCAAAACTTTGATGGTTCCACTATTTAAGCTGAAACTTAACAAATTGCAGCTGCTTGGCAAAAGTGTACATAGCAGTGCCAAAGGCAGGCCTCCCTTTCCTCCACCACTCCGCTACAAGAGTCCGCAAAGCAGGATCCCGAAGCCACACAAGTTGGAATTTGAATGAATGAGAGAGAGCGACCCGAGCAGAAGAAGAAACCAGCTTGATGGGCCAGTGGTCTGACCCTCTCCAGTCAAGAATCTCAGAGCTTGTGGACCACCCCCCACCAACCCAAAAACTAGAAACCAAAAAACGATCCAACCTCTCCGCAATCCAATATTCCCCCACCCTCCTATTGTTCTAAGTGAACAAATCATTACCAGGCTCAATGTCAACAAGATGCAACGATGATATACTATCCCGAAAAAGGAAACAAGAAGGTTCCAATCGCATAACACCCCCCTTCTTCTCACTCAACTCAAGGATGGCATTGAAATCGCTCGACATAATCCAAGGATGAAAAGGGACCAACCTTTGCATACAAGAAATATGAGACCATAAGTTCTGCTTACCCTGAAGATCAGTGGGGGCATAGGAAGATCAGTGGGGGCATAGATGTTAGTAAACAAGATATATTCCCCAGTCTCAAGACTAGAGACAACCCCGGATAACGAAGATCTAGAGGCAACCCACCAAATAGGGCGAATCCTTAAAGGGTTCCAGAGATAGGCCACCCCTCTCGAGGAGCCAACAGCCCCAATACACTGACACTGGCTTCTCCCCCATAGCTTTGGCACCAAGTCCATCATACTTTCCACAGAAAGTTTTGTCTCCTGCAAGAAAAGGATATTAGGAGAATGACTCCTTATCAACTGCCGAACAACTTTTTGTCTAGGGCCACTGTTCAAGCCCCTCACATTCCATGATAGAACAATCATTTCGGGGGATTGGAAAAATGAGAATCCAGAGTCTTTATTGACCTTGACTCAATCAAATTCTCCCCCATCAATTTGATCTTATCCAAATCCTTCTTTCTACCAGCCTTTGAAATTTTCTCCGTTGGTCCTTTCTTAATGTCCTTTTGATGGAGACCCAAATGTAAGGCCATCTTGTTACTTTTGGCTCCAGCAGATTCCAATTTTTGAGCTGCAGGAGAACCATCCCCCCCAGCCAACTCCACTACAACACTAGAAATGGGCCCCAACTGAGCCACTACTGGTAGATCCATCTCCATTTGCTGACTCCCAACAATTTGCAGAGCTTGGGTAGAGTCCCAATTCACACTATCATTGACCAACCCTGATGCACCTTGATCCAAAGGAGTTAACCCAGGGTTCACCTCCTGTTGGGTAAGGTCGTCCAAGGCTTCAAATCTGTTAAAGGTATCCTCCTCATGTCTCTCCTGTAGGGGCCTCTTTTGTCCCTGATTCCTGTTCTTTGTCTTAAGTGGGACAAAACCATCAACACCCACAACTTCCACAGTCATGGCAGCTTTTCTTTTGTCAGCCCCATCTATGCTACGGGTCGGCTGTTGAGGTTGGCGCACCACCGGTTTATAACTAGGACACTTGCACTACAAATGACCATACTCATGACATAGACGACACCAAAATGGTAAAGTCTCATAATCCAGCTACTGAACCCAAGAATAAGAACCCACACACATATTTATAGCATCTGACAAGGGCTTACTAAGATCAATTTCAACACAAATACGGGCGAAAGTCATTACCTTTCTCCCCAAGGTTTGCGTTGAGGCTCCAACTGGCCTCCCAAGCACTGAAGCGAGCATCCATAGCACATCCTCCCGACAACATTCCACCGGAAAATGTGGTAAACGAACCCACACTGGGACCCTATTCGGGAGCTCCTTCGAGGGGTTGAACCCCGCATGCCAAGGTTTGATGAACAACCCCACCTGGTTGTAAAAATACGACCCTCCTTCAAAAACCCTATTACGATCCTCCATGCAGTTGAAAGTAACCATGAAGTAGTTGTTTGCCAGCAACATAATCTCCATTTCCCCTTTCGGTGCCCAAGTCCTCTGAGCCCAGTTCTCCAAAAACTGCAGAGAAACCTTCATCCCCAAAAACTTGCAGTATAACGAGTGTTTTGAAAAGTATTCAACATCTTCCGCTATCATCTCCGGAGGAATAATCAACCTTGGTCTCTCGCTGCACCTCTCCAGGCAGCCATTAATCTTCGAGATCCGAGAGCCACTAGCACTACCAGCCCCCGAATCTGAGGCAAAAAGGTTATTATCAAAGGTCTTGACATTTTGGGATGGAGATTTCAAACCCACTGCAACACGGAAATCCATATCGAGAGATACCTTCAAGGCCTCTCCACCAGTCCTAGACATAGTACCACGCAGAAAGCCAAGGAAATGAGCAAGGACTCCACACCCCCCTGCAAGAAAACACACACCTCCCCTTCCAAGTTCCACCACAGGGCAGATCGAACCCCCACCGCCCTTCCCCGCAAGCAGATTGCGAATCCGCAGGAACCCCGAGCCCCTACCTCCCGCAGCACCACCCACCACCCGCAGCCACTACACCTCCTTCAGCTCCCGCAACCCCGATAACAGCCCCTCCCGCAGCACCACCCACCACTCGCAAGCACCTCCCTCCCACCGCTGCACCAGCATGCAGATGCTACTCACGAGCTAGGGCTGCGATGCCCTAGCCCACACACAACATCCTCCATGCACAACTCCATCAATCAACACTCCGAAAACTTGTCTCATCTATAAAGTTTATTGTTATAGCAGCATTCTGTTCCAATTTTTATGTTCTGTTATTGAGGCGATCAGATTCTTGTATTTTTTCTTGTCTTTTATGCTTTAAAAAAACAAACAAACTAACATTTGGTATCGGAGCCAACTTCAGTTGTAGAAGCTTGGTTTGCTCTAACAAGGACAGTAGCAAGAGTGATGGAGAAAATATAGTAGTGTCAGTGAAAAAGAGTTCTGTAGAATTTTGGATTTGAAAAGCAGAATTTGTTGAGAGAGTTGTCTAAAGATCAACAAATTCAGGCATTGTGAAGGAGAGATAAGTATGATATTTTCTTGCTTCGTTGATTTTAAAATATGGCTACTACTATCAGTGGTTTGAATTTGTAACAACCTTAGATAATTTGGTTTGAAGGAGAAAATTTTGATTTGTGGAGTATCAAAACGAAGATGTCATTCATTTCTCAAGATTTTTGGGTTCTAGTTGAAAATAGTTAAAACCTACAAATGCACAAGAGTTTGCCTCTTGGATGCAAGCACAACAAGTTCAACTAAAAGAAAGCAAAAAGGAGGATTCAAAATCCCTTTTTATCATTCAACAAGCAGTACATGATTCAATTTTTCCAAGAATGTTTGCAATAACAAAGTCAAAACAAGCTTGGGATCTTCTATAGAATGCATTCCAAGGAATGGAGAAGGTAAAAGCTATCAAATTACAAATGCTTAGAAGAGATTTTGAAAATCATTTTATGAAAGATTCTGAATCTATACAAGACTTCTTTACTCGAGTTATGGGACTAGTAAACCAGATTAGATCTTATGGAGAGAATTTAATAGAACATAAAATTGTTGAGAAAATTCTGAGATGTTTGCATTTACTTTTGGATCTTGTTGTGGTAGTTTTTGAAGAATCTAAGGATCTAACCTTGTTATTAGTAAATGAGCTTATGGGATCTCTTAAGACTCGTGATAAAAGGATGAATCGATCCACCAAAAAGTCTATTGAGCTAGCTTTTCAATTTAAGATTAATATTTCAAAGAATAAGGGATCGGTTTTTAGTTTTTTTTTCCCCTCATTTTTGTCAAATGTGTAAACTATTCTTTGTTTCCCACGCTTGTTTTGCTTTGAATTACTTGCTTTTTGAGTGCTTTTATTGCAGCTCTATTGGTAGGGGCCAATAGTATGTGATTCATTAATTGGAGGTGGGTGCCAACGCACCCGACGAGCCTCCCAATAACCCAAAAGGGTAATCTAAAATTAAAAGCAAAAACTTGTCTTTTGGTGACATAGTTGTGGAGAAAAAAACCACAATATCTCCCTCTGCAAGGTTTCTAACCTAGGAATGATGAAGGCAGTGATAAAGGACAAGGGTGCAAAAGAGAAGGTAAGCATCCTCCAATTGGCCCTAAGAAAACCCACGTTTCTCCTAACCCTGAAATGATAGATGCTTTGGGAAAGGAAGAAAGTAGATTGAAAAGTGTTGCTATTTATAGTGTTGTAAATTGTAACCTTTACAATTTCACACTCTATTTGGGCTGCTACTTTAGTGTGCCTTCTCTTGGGCCATTTCAAGCCTATTTGGGCCTTATCCTATATTATTGTTGTCATATGCTAATCTCGAGACTAGGTCCTATGTTTTGGGTCCTTATATTTTGTCACCACTTTCTCTAGTCCTTGTTTGAGAGGACTAGGGCACCCAATGCCCTAGTTTGAGTGGACTAGGGCATCCTAGTCCTTCCAAAAGGGGCCCAATATAAACGTGTGTGAGTGTCGACCTCTGTCATTTGTCATCCGATCCCAATATTTTCAATTGACCATTGGATGTCGGCCTATGTGAACCCTATATAAAGCAATCTTTATCATTCATAAAGTTAACCCAAGGAGTAGCAAGCTACAACAACCTATCTTCAAGTATGACTTCATGATTGGTTATGTTATGTTTTATCATGTTATTGCATCAACACTCAGAGAACTTGTTTAAAGAGCATTGCATCACCACCATTATCAATCCTAATGTATAATCTTGTCACTTTAGTATTTGAATAATGATTTAACCTTTGTCCTCCTTGAGGATAAGCTCTCTTTTTCATCTTATAGAGGTGGGAACACCAACATGGGGTTTGATTTAGGCAAGCCCCTATACAACACAACCATTTTTCCTTGTTTTAGTGTGTGTAGGTTCAGATCCGACCACAAAGAGGGCTTCAAGCCTATAGGTGTTTAGAGAAGACTATGACAGATGATCCCAGATTTTGAGCAGGCAGAAACATCTGGTGTAGGGCACCCTCCAATTGTGTTCTTAGTTCTTTATGTCACTGTTTGTATTGAAAGTCATCATTTTGCTAACATTTTACCTAGTTCATTTACACACACTTCACAATGTCAAATCCATTACAAATAAAAAAGGAACATCAACCCACAAGCATTAAGCTCTACTATTAGAACTGTAGCTGAACCTAGGTTTGGACTTGCTTGATTCCAAAACACAAGAGATTTGTTTAGCGGCCAAATGGATAGTTAAGGTTGTTTCTGGTGATGAATTATGGAAAATCTTGGTCCTTAACCATATTATGCTTGCTACTGTTAGGAAGAAATGGCCAAATATCAGATGGCTTGACAAAAGTTTGCTTGCTCCCTTCCTGTGTATTGAAGCTTCATTTCCTCTAAACTCCATTTGGAAGGCTTGGCAACAAGTGAGTAAATGTTTACATTGGAAAAATTCTTCTTTGTAGTACAGATTCAAGTTCGCGACCTCTTCCATTTGCTGGAACAGGTTGATTCAATATCAGGGCTAGCTCCTTGTTGCTTTTCCAAGGCAGGCTTCTTATTTGTTTAAGAAAGGAGTACATCATTTTGGTGACATTTGGGGCTTTAATGCTCTTTGTTTTGTTGTAAACGCACATGCCCCATTGCAAATGGGGACTCCCTCTTTTTTGTCCTTGTTAGCTTAGTTGTTGTGCGTAATTTTCCTTAGCTTGGCAATGATTTCAGTCTTTGGCCTTAGAATGAGGGTTTTAGGTTTTAACTAGTCTTGAGGTGAATTGTGGAATTTTGAATTGAAGAAGCAACAATGAAAGTGTGAAATTGAAATTGAGAAAGTTGCAAGTGATGGGAGAAGTGTTAGTCAAAGTTGTGAGATATGCTTGCAATTCTGCTTGGAATTGCAAGGATTATATGCATTCTCTTTAAGCAAGGTAAGATCCCTGTGTAATTGAGTGCATGTAAAGTCCGATTTTCAATGCAATCTTCTTTCATCTCTAATTTGCAAAATACACAAGGTTTCGAAATCCCTGATATTTTTTGAGAAATTTGCATCAAGTACAAAGTAATGAAGGCGATGGAAGTAAAATGCAAGTATGGGGTCAATTCTTGATTGAAATTGCAAGGATAAAGTGGAAGTTCATTTAAACATGCATGCACAAATCCTATTTCTACCTTGCATTTTGATTAAGTTTTATACATGATCACTAAAAAACCCTGATTTTTTTCTTTGCATTTGCATTAATGCATGATCACTTAAATTGCTTGATTTTTTTTATGCACTTGAATTAATGCATAACCCTCCAAAATCCCTCAAATTTAGAGGGGAATTTGGATGAACTTGCATGAAATGATGAAAATTCCAATGCATAACAAGTGAAAATCCCTGAAATTTTCAAGGGAAAGAATACATGAAGTTTGAAAATCCTCAAAATTTGCAAGGGAAGGAATGCACAGATGTTTAAAATCCACGAAATTTTCCGCTAGGGCAGAATTCGCAGGGCAGAAATAAAGAGTGTTCCATGGAAATGCGTTCCCCCCCCTCCCCTTCAAGCCCACGTCTCTGGGACAAGGAGTCGGGGACGTGGCATCTCCCGCTGTCCCGCCACCGCCACTGGTGCTTTGCCAGAGACTTGGAGACGTCTTGGTGTCTTCAAGACTCCTTGGGAGACTCCCATGCATCTCTCGAGGGACGGGGGGACTTGCAGGGATCTCAGTCCGAACACATCAAAAAGCAATTGAAATTTTAATTTTTTAAAATTTTGAGTGATTTTTTGTGGTTGGGGGGTAACCCTAATTTGATGTGGGCCCCACCCCTTCCCCCAATGCAATACGAAACCCCTAAAACTACTGATTTCATTCACATTCTAATTCTGTTTTTTTTTACCAGCTAGCTGAAGAGGAGAAAAAGCTTAGAAAAGTCTTAATGCAATTAGCATTCAAGAAATCTTTGTATTTAGATTTAGTATTTCAAATTTTGCTATTTTATAATTTTACGAATTTTCTGTAGTTTCATTTGAAAAGTAATTCTTACACTGTTATACATCTTTTCACAACTAGTTTTTCAAGTGCTATAAGTATATGCATAACTATATCAGCACCACCACCCCGCCACCCCCCGTCGCTATCCCCTGTTGGTGTTGGAAATAAGCCACACCCGGACCGACGATGGACCGGTCCAAGAGGGGCCAGTAGCTCAGTGGTAGAGCACTCCAGCAGCGTATGGAAGGTCCTAGGTTCGAGTCCTAGCCGGTCCATGTCTCAACATGGTATTAGAGCCAGGTCCAGGCTAGGAGCCCCAATCACACGAGAGGTGTGGCTTAAGGGGGGGTGTTGGTGTTGGAAATAAGCCACACCCGGACTGACGATGGACTGGTCTAAGAGGGGCCAGTAGCTTAGTGGTAGAGCACTCCAGCAGCGTATGGAAGGTCCTAGGTTCGAATCCTAGCTGGTCCATGTCTCAACATCCCCCTGCCATACCCAAACTTAAGCCTTTTGTCCCCCATCCCCGAAACCTGTCCCCTGTGTCCCTGTGTCCCCCTGTCTCCAACGGCTGTGGAACACTGGAAATAAATGAATAAGCAGTGTGTTTGCTTGGAAATGAAGCGTTCAACCTTGTATAAGTAGCTCTAAAACGTGTGAGATAGGTATAAGATGTGAATGGGCCGACCTGAATTTACAATGGAAGAAACGTGTAAGGAGAAGCTGAAACGTGTTGAGTGAAAGAGGGCCGACCTAAGATCTGAAAGTAAGAATTTTCTCCCAAAACGTGTAAAGGCAAATGAAAGTGTGAGGAGTGGAGATATAGTCCGACCTTAAGGTGAGGGATAGTTGAAACCATATATAAGAGCAAGGATTAAAATTCATTTCATCACCCTTCAAACTCAGTTCTAAATAAAATTCCAGAGCAGAGAGGCGAATCTGAAGGAGGAGAGTAGCAAATGAAATTAAAAGGCAGAATTAAGAACTCCTTTAAGACTAAGTGGAAGACATTAATACAAAGCAGAACCACAAGGCATGTGAATTCCAGAAAGAGAAAGGGAAAATCAGATTTCACAAGCAAATTCCAAGAAGGAAGAATGAATTCAGAAATGAAAATCAAAGCAGAAGTGTGAACTTTACCAAGGTAGAGTGGTGGATATCCATGCAAACCAGTCACAGCTCCAACTCAATTCAGATCGAAGTACAGACCATGCAGTGAATTCAAAGGCAGATCAGAACCAAAAGGAGCCCGTTTTGAAACAGGGAGGAAAGTGACTTCAATATAAATCAGAGTCACTCACAAGCAGTCCGTAAGCATATTCCAAAATTAAGATGCAACTTTGACAGCAGAAAGGTGGTAACTTCAAGGCAGAGGGTTCAAATCAAGCGTTGTATGAATACATATAAAGATGCGATCAGGAAGTCATTTTTTAGTTTAATAAAAATCAGATTGCAAAAGATCAACTGAGGTGCAAGAGGGATGTGTTTGAATTAGAGTCAAGACGATGGAGAGTTGATATGGAGGGTTTGTGAAACAGTTTTTTACAAGATATTGATGGTGTTGTTTACAACCTCCATTAAAGAATGATTAGCATGAAAAAACCCTTTTAAAAATTTTCAAAATGAATTCATGATGCAAAGCCTTAAGCTTTCATTTTAGTCTTACATTTCATTAACATAAGGATTTTGTACCAATTTGATTCATGGTGTTTTGCTCTTTTTCAGGCGACAAATGAAAGAAGGATGCAAGGAAGATGAAGCATGTTTCAACAATACAAGAGGACAAAGGGAAAAGACAAGCTTGAGGGTGGACAACATCAAGGTGTGCAAGATGATGACAAAGAAAGACATTGCAAGGGGAGATACATAGGATGGAGACTCAACATCATGAAGAGGTCAAGATGCACATGTGCAGGATGAAGAACTTCACAGTGGGAGAGAGACCAAGTCAAGTAAGGAAGCGGATTGCTCTACAACATGATGCAAGGTTCTACAATGACTTTGGATTTCCCTTGGAAATCCAAGATCAAGGTGAAGGACTTTACAAGAAGATCAATGCAAGACGACACAATGCACAGTCACAAGAAATAATAAAATGAAGGATTTCCAAGAGGAGAAGAATGATAAAGATGATGCAGTTTGGGAATATGAACCATCACAATAAGTCAAAAGGCTGGATAATGTTGAGTGTTAAGAGATATTGCTAGAGATGCAAATATTTCTTTGTGATGAAGGATGGAAGATTACAAGGCATATGTGAGCTGAGGTGGCACCCTTTCATCATCAACCAATCAAATGGTCCAAGGCCAACATGTCTGGATTGATTGAACCTGGCTCATCCTATGAAGAAGACAAGTGGACATGTGTGTGCATTGGATGAAGTGTCATTATCTACTCCTTGTAAATTGTGCCATTGAGACTATCATTTTATAATTGATCCTTTTCCTCAAAAGGATATGTATTCAAAGACTTGTAATTTTCTCATTGGATGATATTGAATGTAGGAGGTGGTTGTTGTAACTACCCCAATTAGGGTTTGCTTTGAATTATCTTGGCCATTGATTTAGAGTCAATTTGGGCCCTTCATTTGTTACTGGGAAGTATATAAAAGGCTTAACCTTTTCATTTGTAAAGGTTAATAGGAGCTATAATAGGATGGTTAAGAGTTAGCAAGTAGGAGGAGACTAGAAATTGTTGCCAAGATTATGATGGAATAAGTACATGATTTTCATTGAAGATATGGTGTATCTTTGTGTGTTGTGGCTATAATAGGATAGTTAAGAGTTAGCAAGTAGGAGGAGGAGACTAGAAATTGTAGCCAAGACTATGATGGAATAAGTACACAATTTTCATTGATGATATGGTGGATCTTTGTGTGTTGTTTCAACATTTTGCATGGTTTCTACTCCTTAAGTTTTAGTTAAAGATCATTTATTGTAATGGCGAAATGCGATGATATGTGATGAATTCCCTGGTTCATACCATTTGTAGTTTGTTGATTGCAACTTGTAGTGTATGGTTAGTCTGAACCTAATTTAGCAGTAGTTCTACTGTGGGTGTTCATTTGGATTGCACCAGTATTGGGTATTTGGATGAATGTTTTACAATATGAAAATCCTTCATTGCCTTTGGAGATTGCATTAGTTTTGTGTAGTTGTTTTCTCATGGAAAAGAAAAGCTTGATTTATGGAATCTAAGTTCAAGTTAGTTTGATATTCTAGTTCCAGTGAAGCATAAGTCCTTTTGTGTAAACAACAAAATCACGTTTTTCACTGAGTCCATCCATTGTAAAGTCACATTGTAAACCTTGAGGTAGCTTTATTTGATCACATTGTTTAGCATTTGGGGTTTCCTTGTTCAATAGAGGATATAATACTTGGTATTTTATTCTGTGTTGGCGAGTGTCATAAAACACACATCAACACTCTTGAGTGGGCTTCTTGGCAAAGCTCTAAGAACTCCTTTCATTTCAATGACAATTGTAAAGGGTTTTTACTCTTTGTGAAATCTTTGGTGTGTATGGATCTTGTTATGAAACTATGTACTCCCTTACAATGCAATTTTTGGCAAGACTGGTTATGGTTGTCCAAGTTCCATTTCTCTTGCTTTCCTTTAAAGTTTTTTTATTTAAATCTTCTGCCAAGTATGACACTAAATCCAAGATTGAATAAAAAATGGAAATGTAGGCTTCATGAAAGGACATGGAAGAAGTGGAGTGCTCAAATATGGAACCCCAGCTGAGCTAATGCACAGTTATTGGCTTGGAATATCTACATTTCAAGCTGCCTGTTAGGGACAAATTAAAATGTATGGTTGTTCAACCTGTCAAATGCCTGTTTTGTCAGCACATATTGAAAGCTTGAAACACATTTTTTGGGACTGTTAATTAGCAAAAATAAAATGGAATGCTATTTTCTATCATTTACCTGCTATCGTTGATCATGTTTTGGGTTGGAAAGAAGCTCTTTTGGGAATTGGTTTGCATCATAATGTTGTGGTGGATACCATAAGACAAACTTTTTTGTTCAGTACATGGAACAGGAGGTGTTTGGCTGTATTTTCAAATCATTTAGTTCAACAGGAGGCTGAACTCCTAAAATTTTACTCAGACATACTGATCGAAATTGTATCTCTTTCAGCTCAGAGGCTCACCAAAAAACGTACTCAGACTAACAATCTACCGGACATCATTAAACTACAGATTTTAAAGCTACACAAAGAAGATATTCTCTTCTAGACAGCTGCATGGACTCTTTAAATTCAGAATTTAACGATGCTTTTCAGCTTCTCATTGTTATGTTTGTTATTAGTTTCACCTGTGGGCTGGTTGTATACTTTGGCTAGGTTCTTTCACTAGCTGGTTGATAACAGCGAGTTGTTTTATAGTTTGGTGGCTTGCTGGTTTGTCCGGGCAGCTTCATTGGTTAATGTAATTCACAGTCTGTTGACTGTGTTCTATCCTTCTATTTTTTTTTCTTTTGCATTTATTCAATACAAAAAAAACTTCTAGACATTTACAAACATAAAAAGATTTTTTTAATCTTGCTTAAAGATTTATAAATTTATCTCTGTCGAGGAAGGATTTTTTTTCCGTTGTTTTAAAAGAGATGAGAAAAGATGCAGCAGAAATGATACTTATCTTGATTTATGTTAACACCAGGGAGCCCTTGATTTGCAGGAAAATAAAGCTTGTGGAAGATGGAGATGGATCTAAATCTTTTCCCCTGGCGTTTTGTGAGCTTTGTGGGTTTCATATTGATGGCTATATTGGTGAATATTCTGGTAAAAATATGGTGGACGCCTCTTTGCACACAGAAGTTTCTTCGAAATCAAGGCATTGATGGACCTCCATACAAACTGTTATATGGAAGCACCCAAGAATTACTCGAAACCAAGAAGCGTGCCAAATCGACATCCATGGAGTTCATGCCCCACGATATTGTACATCAAATTGTTCCACATATTCATGTTTGGGCGCAACTATATGGTGCACATTTACTTAACGTCACGTTGGTAACTGATTAATTTCTAGTTATTGACTACTTTTACCAATGAAATCTTATTGCCCGGATGTTGTTAGGCAGGATATTTGTGTATTGGTTGGGCACCCAGGCAAGGATTGTGCTTCATGACCCGGAGATGATGAAGCAGATTCTGTCCAACAAGTTTGGGCACTATGAAAAGCCTGATCCCAACTTTCAATTGAAGCGCCTATTTGGTTTATATGGCCTTGCAAGCTCCAGTGGAGAGAAATGGGCTCATCAAAGAAGGCTTCTCAATCCTGCTTTTCATTTAGACAGTTTGAAGGTCAGTTTAACTTTCGTAGGCTTTACTTTAAGGTCAAATACTCTTATGGTAATCTTGTAGGTGGTAGAATGAAATTTGAAGTTTGAAAAAATTATCTTTTTCTTTTATAAATATTAATAATATTAGTGTGGATATCTTAAATATATCTATCAAAGCAATGTTAGAGATATCAATTTGGAACTATTTTATTTACGAATATTTGTTATTGTTAACATGCTCACGTTATATGTCATTACATATTAGTATCCCTTATTACCATTGTAGAATGTTTTTCAACATTAATAAATTAAAAAATTGATGCAATGATTGCTCATGGTTTAAGATGAATCCAACCCAGAATCTTTTCCTAAATTTATGAGAACTTATTGGAGGATTTCTCTCAGTCGATGGTTCCAGTAATGGCATCTAGCACCGGCAGGATGCTGGAAAAATGGGAAAATGCAATCGCTGATGGTGTGAAAGAGATTGAGGTCTCAAATGATTTTCGATGCCTTACTGCAGATGTGATAGCCCGGACAGCTTTTGGCACTAGTTTTGAGCAAGGAAAACATATATTTCACATGCTAGCTGAACTAACCATTCTGGCTGGAAAAAGTTTTGGGAAGATGTCCTTCCTAGGCTCCAGGTAACACTAAACTTCCAATATTTGATTCTCTTAATGGATCTCTTTATTCCTTTTCTACACTATAATAAGGAACGTAGTCGAGTTTAACACTTTTTAAATTTGTTTTTGATTGGAAGGTTCCTGCCCACTCCAAGTAATTTAAGATCTAAGAAGTTAGACATGGCTATTCAAAAATCACTGAGAGAGTTGATCCTGAACCGCAAAAAGAATGTAGAGATGGGGAAAAATGATAGCTATGGCATGGATCTTTTGGGCCTGATGATGAATGCCTATAAGGATGAAGTGAAGGGAAAAAGCAATTTTGTGAGCTTATCTCTTCAGCACATGGTTGATGAGTGCAAGACTTTCTTTACAGCGGGGAGTGAGACTACTGCCACTTTACTCACATGGACACTCATTCTGCTTGGAATGCATACTGACTGGCAGGATGCAGCTAGGGAAGAAGTGCTTCATACCTTTAAAAGAGATACTCCAAATTTCGATTCCATGGCTCGCCTCAAACTGGTAACAATTTGTTTTTTTTTCTTTGATGTTCTAATGGCAATTTGTTACTTTCATTCCACATCTTTGCAAAGGAGTATAAACCATGAAATGAATTTTAATGTTGGTCAGGTGAACATGATTTTATTTGAGGTGTTGAGGCTGTATCCTCCAATAGTAGGTTTATCAAGGAGGACTTGCAAAAAGATGCAGCTAGGAAGCTTAACTGTTCCAGCGGGTGTGGAGCTTGTGCTACCCACGATTACAGTGAACCATGATGAAGAGTTGTGGGGGAAAGATGCCAAGGAGTTCAATCCTCACAGGTTTAGTCAAGGGATTTCTAAGGCGTCTACCCATCCTGCTGCATTTACAACTTTTGGGTTTGGACCCAGAACTTGTATAGGCCAGAATTTTGCTCTTATTGAAGCCAAGGTGATGCTCACAATGATCTTGCAACGTTTCTCTTTCTCTGTTTCGCCTACCTACATCCATAGCCCTGCATTGATTTTCACTGTTCTCCCCCTACATGGAGCTCAAATCATTTTTCAACAGCTACCAAATTAGAGCTTTTCTCTTCCATTACATGCATAATTGTGGTTCAATACATTATCTACGGGCACTTCAACTTTCCTCTGGAGTAAAATTCCAAAGAAATGTACATATGGTGATAAGACATAAGTCATGGCATAACACAGAACTATTTCATTTAGGTACACCCTATTCTTTTAGGGGTTGATGCTTTCATCATGAATATAAAGTAATACACTAGAAAATCTACAGAAACTATCTTTTTTTTTTAAAATAGGAAGAAAAACATTTACATTTTATTATACCAATATGATGCTGTCATGTTTCAAGTTCCGATTTATACCAATATGATGCTCTCATGTTTCAAGTTCCAATTTATTTAAACTGGTATTTGTATTGGAAGGTGTAAGGGTTACACCGATAGAAAATTATATATAAATTAATATGGAGAATACAATTTCATGTACATAGAATATATATTAATTTAATTTACAATATCTTTGTATTAATTTTTTATTTTTTTTTGTGTATACGATTTTGAATTACAATCTTGATCGTAGGTTGATGATTTATCTTTGAGCTATCATTTTTCTTTGTGAACTTTGTTTCATGCTTTTAGTGGTTTATTTGCTTTGGTTTACAAATTGGCAATTTTACACCATGATTGTAATGGAGGTGCAATGATTATGTTGATTGTAATTTATATAGAATGTTCTATAAATTTGAAAGTAGCATTAGGTCAATAGAGAAGCCAAGAATTTTATAACAGATTTTAAAATAAATGTTCGTTAACATGCTAATCTAGGATAAAGTCTCAAAATTAAAGAAATTTATTTGAATAATTATTAGACATTGGTGCTCAATGGTAGCAAAGAAAATGTAGGAGTCTCCTATTTTTAAAGGGCATTTTAATTTGAAAGAAAATATTCTAAAATGAACTAGTATATTTATGCTTAGCTCTCTTCATTAATATTTCTTTATTTAGTTGCACAACATAGTTATATGAAAAACCTTGGAGGATTGAGATGAAAATCTCCATACTGATAAGTCATCTACATGTTTTGCATATGTAAATCATTGTGTGATTGTTGCCACTTGCAACATCACAATTGGTTTGTTAGTCTACATTGCTTATTAATGGCGATCCAATTGTCTCATGCTAAAAACGAAATTGCTAACCCACTTTTTCTCATAGTGTTCTCATTAAAATATGGGCATTACAACTTTCATTTGCTTAGTGAATGAGGTATTGAAGAACGTGTCCATCTATGGAGAGTCTCCAAGTTATTTTTAGTGAACATAGGTTATTATTGAATGAAAATAACTATGATTTTGCAAAGACTTCTCATGTACATAAGAGATGTGAAAAATTGAAAAGAAAATATTGACCCTTCCAAAATAGAGGCAATCATGAATTAACCAAAGCCCACATGCATATGCAAAACTAGGTGCTTCTTTGGAGCAGCCCAATGCCTCCCAAAGTTTGTGAGTTCTCTCTCACATTTTGATGGGTCATTACATGTTATCATGAGCTGTAAGAAGAGCTTTCATCAAGGTACGCCACAATAGCATTCTTTTGATGGCCTCCAGCAATAAATTTATAATGTACCGTTTTTAATGCTTTTCAAATTTACAACCTTTTGAGGTATAGATTGATGTCACCAACTATGCTATTGGAGTGATATTGTTGCAAGGAGATAAGCTCATTTTCTATCATTCAAATACGTTTAAAGGGGTTGTTATAAGTTATGCACACATGATTAGGAGCTCTATGCATTAGCTTCATCAATAAAAAAAGTGTAAACACATTCTCATGGTCAAGGAGAAGGTGCTTCACAAATCACATCTCCGAGCATAAATAATGTAACCAAAGATTCCCTTACAAACTTTTATTTGCATTAGCCCTAGTAGGAAGGTGTTACTCTTTCTTTTCGTGTTTCCTATTTTTTGGTTTGTAATTGCCACTACCCTTTTTTGTGGGGACAATCTTATTTTGGATTGTTGGTTTTGTTAGCAGGTTGGTCTTGGGGTTACATATAGGGCCTTTTAGGGTGAGTTACGACATAATTAAGGAAGATGATAAGAAAGATTTGTTTTTCTCTAACTATTTTACTAAATATTGAAAGGAATTGATTGTTTGTTCATCTTTCTTTGTGTTTTTTAATAAATTTTGTTAAATTTGTTTGCAAGGCAAAGGCCTTATCTACATCAAATTTTAGTATTGGAGCAATATAGATGGTCCAGAGGGAAGTCTATGTCAATTAGGAAAGGAGGGACATGAGAAACATAGGCCCTCAAAACACTACATAAGTGTTTAAAAGATGAGAGGCTTTTGATGTTATATATTACAATTCAACGAATCTAAAGAGGAACATGAGAACTTGGAGACTCCTATCAGGGTAATAGACCCTTTGAAGCATTGACAAAACAAAATTCCCAAATAAGGGTAGATATTTTTTATTTTAAAGGTGAGCTTGATCCTGATATTTTTTTAGATTGGATCTTAGGAGTTAGAGAAGTACTTTGAGATGGAAGGCATGGATGAAGCTAACCCTAAAAGAGTAAAGATCATTGCTTCAATGTTGAAGTTACATGTGACCCTATGGTGGGAAAGCATGCAGAGTTCAAGGAAAAGACATGGAAAATAAAACAACCGACTTTGGCCTTAGATGTTGAAACAATTGAGAGCTCGATTCTTGCCCTTAGATCACCAACCAAAATTGTTTAAAAGAATTTCAAAATTTAAAACATGGAGTTTAGTCAGTATAGACTTATACAAAACTATTTTTGAGGCTTCAAATTTAGACAAACATATAAGAAATTGAAGAGCAAGTAGTAGCTCGATATATGAATGAACTCAAATTTAAACTTCAAGATGAGCTTGAATTGGTGAAAGTTCTTACTCTAGATAAATCATATGAATATTTCTTAAAGATCGAGGAGAAACAAAACCAGAAAAAAATTTGTGAGTAAACAGGGTGATAGCTATCAAAATAAAAGGAAAGAGGTTTCTTTAGAACCTACTCCGAGTGGAGCCAAAATAAGACAAGAATGTGAAGGCTGATTTTGGAGTGAGGGGAGGCTTCAAAGGCAGAGGATGAGGACGACAACCTTCAAGAGAGTGGAAGACCTTGAAGTGCTTTGTTTGTGATGATTCCCATAAGGTCATAGAATGTTAGGATTGTGGTGCCATCTACCTTGTAAATCCTATGATATTGTTTCTACATCCTTGGAAATCATTTAAAGGTACTTAGGATGTATTGGGAAAATAATTTGTAATATTTAATTCTCACTTTTATTTGTAATACATTAATAGGAGGTGATGAGTTCCATTAGTGGCAGTAGAAGTGGGTCATGAACAAAATTATTTAATATTTCTTTCCATATTTATGGGCATCTAGAATAAGATAACTAATGACTTAGGAAGTGGACAAATAACTGACATTTAGGATTCTCAAAGTGGGCACCTGGAAGAGGCAACATGTGTCACTTGGCATTTTGTCATTTTTTATATTTAATATAATGCTTATCTTGCAAGAATGGGCACCCAAGTTGGAGGAAAAGTATTAGAGCCACAATCGATGCCTTTTCGAGAACCATGGAGAAATTCCAAGGGTTGTGGTTATGATGAATGAAGGGGCTTCTTTGCATGGTTTCATTGGTGGTATTGGAGCTCTTGCCATTCTATAAATTTAGCCTTTTGGGTGTAGAATACAAAGAAATAGTTGAATGTAGAGTTTCTCTACAGGAACAAGGACATGTGGGAGAAATAAGGAGGTTGTTCACATGTACATAGGTGCTTCTATGTTGGAGGCAAAGAGGATAAGTGAAGTGATTATATTGTAAGCACATTTATTGTTCATAATACAAGTTTGCCCTCTCTTCTTGGTGGAGTTTTTTCCCGCAAGGGTTTCTACATGTAAGTCTTGTGCTATATTTTGATCTTATGTTATTGATGTATACCTTATTACTATTATCTTAAGCTGATGTTAATCATTATTTAATTCTATTATAAGTTCACATAGGATAAGTTTATGAAGCATGATAAAAAGGCTATTTTTTGGCACCATTAAGAAGAAGGATCTAATCTTGGTTTTCCACATTAAGGATACTAAATTTTTCATATTTGCACGAGTTTGAAATTTTCATGTCACAGCTATCTAAAGACTGTATCTCATCCTCTTATTAGTTTATTGGATAGAGATTGATCTTCACAATCTTTGGTATTGAACCTATTTATTTCCCAACCTTTGACATTAGAGCTGAAGGTTATTGATTATGGGTATTCTTCTATTTTTTTAATTTCTTAGCTTGGCAAGCTTATGGGAATTGAAGGTTGTTGAAAGGATTTTGGGGTTGAAATGAAGTTTCTACGAGTTAACTTTGTTTTGCAGACTTGTGAGACTAAAAATTATGGATATTATCAATATGATTTATGTTGGGCATTAAAAGCTCATGTGTGTGGGTCTTTATTGAGTTGGTTATGATTTGGAAACCTAGAGATCTTGTTTGATAATATGTGTGTATCCTCTTGTTTGGTGGTTTTTTTTCCTTTACCTTGTGTTCATGTGCAGTGAGAAGATGTTCATGTTGGATGGGTATTGACATCTTGCTTACACAAAGAAATACCATTTACCTAGTCTACGAAATGGAGTGCTTATGTTGGATGCATGGTTTTAGCCCATGGTTACTAGAAGACACACAAAGATAAGAAACTAACCTCTTTGTGAGTATTGGAGTTGATATATTTGATATGGTTTAAGATCCTAAACAACTTGCTTTTCATGTTGGGTTGTAGTGTTCTCTTGTTTTCAACTGTTGGGTTTTGTAGATCTATGCTTATGCCATTGTTCACATGGCAAGTATAATGTGAATACTAGATGTTTAAGTGGATTATAGAAAGATGGTTAAATAAAAGTTTTCAAAGTTAACTAAAACATTTGGTATGTAGATTTGTGGTAAGAATGGATTCAGGGTGTTTTGGATGAACATTGTTATAGGTTTGCATGGTTGCTTGGAAGGTTTTTATTGATCTATGGTTACTTCTATGTGAGTTTATTTGGTACATTAGATCTAGCATTGATTTTTGTGTTTTTTTGTCTTGGAAATACACTTTTTATGCCTAATTATCTTTGTTATGCATAATACTGATGTTGGGTTGAATTTTTTAGTTATTTGAGATTGTAGCATTATTCATGTATTTCTTCTTTGAGATGTTACATATGTTTTGATGTTGTAAATTGTTTGATGAAGATTTGGTTTGGTGGGCCTTTTTTTTGATCACCATTATCCTCATCAAACAATTTACAACATAAGCACATATGCAACATCTCAAAGAAGAAATACCTATAATATGAGCGCTACTTTTTGGTGGTTTTAGCCCATGGTTTTGTAATACCTTTTGATGGTTTCATGTATTGCATCTCCTATATATTAGGTTTATGTGATGGATGTTGTGTGCAAGATTCTTATAGCAGTTGAATTACCTATGGATCTTGGTTGGTGATACTCTTATGAGAAGCTTGCTCTGCAAGTATATTATAATTTGTTGTTGATTTATGAATAATATATTCGACAAATTTTGCAGTGTGGGGTTTTTCTCCCAAAAGAGTTTTCCCTATGTAAATCGTTGTGTTGTGGTATACATGCTATTTATGTTAAGTTTATGTAATTGTTGTAAAGATCAATAATTTTTTGTATTACCCTCCTCTCAAGATTAGTTTAGGAAGTTGTTTCGCTACTTAAATTTCTTACAAAGCAAGGATATGATTTGATTGGTAGGTTCTCTCTTTGGTCTTATTCTTCTTCCTCAATGTTTGTATTCACATGGTCGAGTGTGAAGAATCTAAGAGAGCTATGTAGATTGGTGGTGAGAGAGCTATTGCAACATATTTAATTGTAGTCTAGTTGCATATCAATGCATCTTTTCTTGACACTATGTAATAAAGGATTTAGCCACATCCTCTATGTTAAGAATTATAGATAGACTTGTTATGCTTTGATCTATTTTCAAATTTGACTATACTCGTGCAGTGGGAGTTTCTAGATATATGTTTGATTCTCCTGAATGATATCTTTGTTTATTGATAACTGATGTGATGACGAGTTTGCATGTTGCATTGGATTTGGATCTATGAGTTATGAAGGTTATGGATTACCTACCCATTTTCTTATAGTGGTATGACTCATACGTGGATGGTCTATATTCACTAGATTATTTTAATGTGATGCAAAAAAAAGTAGTTGGCCTTGTCTATGGTCATTTGTGCATTGGTATGTGTATACACCTAAAAAATGGTCTAAAGATAATTAATTAAATACATAATTATTTAATTAATCCCCCTTCCCAATTAATTGAATTCACAAGCAATTTGATTAATTTCCCTATTCATCTACTAGTAAATAAATCTACATGATTTATTTATATAGTTCATTTCATATCCCCTTTTGATTAATTAATCTAAATTATTTAATCTTCCCCCCCATTTAAACTCATTCTTCTAATCTTATAATTAATTAAAACAAATCAAATCATGATTTGTTGAGATTAATTATCTTTTCCTAAATATTTAAATTTCTAAATTCAAATTGAGCACATGACTTCTAACTTTTAACCACCTAACCTAACCACCCCTAACCTAACCCATTCTATCTAATCCTGGGTTTAACTCACCCTATCCTATCTTGCCATCCTAACCTCTTATGGGTTGGATATTCTCCCCTTGAGACAAATGGCACTTTTGCCACATGTCTCCTCCCTTGGACACTTGCCCTCTCATGAGCAAGGTTCCTTGACACTTGTCACCATAGAGATGACAAGTGTCCCTTCCTCCAACCTCTTCTCCAACTTCCCCAATCTTAGCCGTTGATATCTTCAGATCGAATCCAGACCGTCGATTCCTACCACCTCAACTTTGGCCTTGTAATTCCTATAAATATCCCTCTTTTTGGAGTAATAATGATCCCGTGCATCCTAGATTTTAGTATCATTACTATAGAAATTTTTATTTCAATCATCTAGTATAATTAGAATTTTGGATTAATCATGCATACAATAATGCATTTCATATCATTTGCATAATCATGAAGTAGCTACTCAACTCTTGAGTTGCCACTTTGGAGGTCATCGCTCTGCTAAGAGACAACAATCCAACACCTTCAAGGTCCTAAAGAATAGAGGAAGATGGGACATCTCAAAGGAGCTTTTGGTTTGCATATTATTTTTAGTGCTAGGACATTATCTGAGGAAACAAAGGACAAAGATGTGCTATAATGGCTATATAAGGATGAAGATGTTCAACAAAAAATCAATAATGCCAGAATACCCACAAAAAATAATGGAAAAGGATTTAACATTCTTCAGAAAATGGGATACATTGGAATAGGTCCTGTAGGAAAAAGAAAAGAAGGTATCTCAAAACCCATACAACCTCATACTCAACAGGCTACAAACAAATTAGGCTTAGGGTATGGACAAGTCACTCCACAAGAAGAAACATCTTCTAGGCAACAAAAAGATGAACATGACAAAAGACAAGAGCAACTTGCAATCAAAAGAGAAGAAGCATCTGCCAAACAACAATAATAAGAAAACATAAGATCACAAATAGAGAGAACTTCTAATCAACAAGAAAGACAAAATAAAGGCACTTCCCAAGCAGAGTCAACTCCTAATCAAAATAGACAAGAAGCTGGTATAAAGCAAGGAGAATTAATAGAAAGACTAACATAACTACATATCAGCCCAAAGGAAGCTGAATATGAGAGAACAAAAGAGATAGCAAAGAAAACATAGGAAACAAACCAAAAGCTATATGAATAAACTTGCAGATTGCAAGCTGCCAGTGAGACAAATTTCAATGAATGGGAATGGGATTCCTATCATTCTAAACAATCAACTGAAGAAACCTGCTATGAAGAAGATGTGGGTGTCGATGTAGTTCATGCGTATGTAGGACAAACGTTAGGAACTAGATCACTTGAATTAGAATCACATTCGGCTGACTTAGATTTAATCAAGGATGATCGGGAACTACTTGTGAGAGGCCATTCTGATGAGAGTATTGTCCTAGACATTGAAATACATATTGAGGACTTTAATGTTTCTATCATGACCCTTAATGCCTCTGAAACATCTCAACTCGATGATCCCTTACCTTTAATACATCCCGAACTTATTGATTGGGATAATGAGGGACATACTGAAATTGATACCTTTCCTAATGACCACGCTATAGCCTTATACCTCAATGCAATTGAACTCACAACAACTTCCACCAGGGATTTCGCTAACACATCTTCCATTCAAGTGGGTGCCAAATCTCCCAGTTGCAAAAGTAAAAATAAAGAAAAAAATATCAGGTCTAATGCTGAAAGCCATTTATTGGCAACATTAGATCAAGGAAAAGTAAAAAGAAAGGACGCATCTAATGGTGAAAACCTCCTTGAGTCACTAGAAGATGGGAGATTTGACACCTTACCTAAATATTATCAAGAGAGATCATCTATACTGATTGAACCAACAAAGGCAGTCAATATTGGAACAACAAATAAACCAAAGGTTCTACATCCGACAACCTCTCTATCAGAACAAGAAAAGCAAAAATATCTGGAATTTTTCAAAAGATGACAAATCAATTTCGCTTGGTCATATGCAGACATGCTAGGGTTGGATCCAGATCTTATAATGCATCACCTAAATGTCACTCCAAGAGCTAAACCAAAAAAACAAAAAATGAAAAAAAAGCATCCTCATATAGCTCTCCTTGTCAAAGCAGAACTGAAGAAATTACTGGACATGGGATTTATCTGACCTGTGGCATATCCTCAATGAGTATCAAACATAGTTCATGTTTCTAAACCGGATAAAAGTATCAGAGTATGCACAAACTTCAAAGATCTCAATAATGCATGTCCAAAGGATGACTTTCCTTTGCCTAATATTGACATCATTGTCTATTTAACTACTGGAAATTCCATGTTTTCTCTAATGGATGGTTTCTTAGGATATAATCATATTAAAATAGCTCTGGAAGATCAAGAAAAGAAAAATTTCACATGTCCATGGGGTACTTTCTGCTAGAACATCATGCCATTTGGACTAAAGAATGCAAGTGCTACATATAAAAGGGCCATGACAACAATATTCCATGACATGATGCATACATTCATGGAAGACTATGTGAATGACATATTGGAAAAATCATACAATAGAGAGGAACATCTAGAAATACTCACAGTCACCAAACATACATGGCAGTTATACTTTGATGGTTCATATACACAACATGGATCAAGAGCACACATTTTATTCATTACACCACAAGGTCACACAATTCCAAAGGCATATAAATTGAGTTTTCCATGCACCAACAATACAACAGAATATGAAGCTTTGGTCACATGAATCAAGATGTCCATAGAATATAACATCACACAATTACAGGTTTTTGGAGACTCTCAGCTCATCATTAATCAAATTAATGACGATTATCAAACAAAGGATGAAAAACTCATGCCTTATAAAAATATGGTAGATGATTTCAAGAAGTATTTTGTATAAATCACTTTTAAATAGATTCTGAGAAATGACAACAAAGAAATAGACGCCATGACAACACTTGCTTCTCTACTGCAAACACAAGAAAATCAAGAGCGTTATGAATTCCTGGTGGAAGAGTTATTTTACCCTACCCATAATTGTCCTGATTCCCAAATTATTTGTCACCTTGTTGGGCATGATTCCTCTTGCTATGACCAAATTTATACATACCTAAAAAATAACACCATCCCTCCTGACTTGTCAAAGAACCAAAAGAGAAATTTCATCTGCCAATCTTCCTATTATACTCTTGTCGTGGATACCCTTTTTAAACAAGGTCTGGACGATACTCTCTTAAGATGTCTCGAGCAAGAAGAAGCTGAGAAGGCCTTAAATGAAGTCCATAACGACGTTTGTGACACTCATTCAAGTGGTCTTATCCTTTTGAAAAAACTCATATGCTTGGGCTATTATTGGCTAACTATGGAATGAGATTCTTTTTAGATAGTTAAAATATGCAAACAATATCAGATCCATGACAATTTAATTCATGCACCAGGACAAGAGCTTCATGCTTTGACAACCTCTTGGCCTTTCTACCAATGGGGTCTTGATCTAGTAGGAATGATAAATCCTCCTTCATCCAATGGTTACAAATTCATCCTTGTAGATACAAAATATTTTACAAAATAGATTGAGGTGGTACCTCTCACAAATATCACACAAAAACAAATTGCTGCATCTATCTTGAACTACATCATATGTCGCTATGGCATACCCATGACCATTATCACTGATAATGGGAGACCGTTCAAGAACTAGGATGTATAAGAGCTTTGTGAGAAATTTCAGATCCAACATAGATTCTCCACACCCTACTATCCACAAGGGAATGGACAAGCACAAGCATCAAACAAAACAATTTTGAAAATCCTCAAAAAGATAGTGAATGATGCTAGCAGAGATTGGCATATTCAATTGAACCCTACTCTATGGGCCTATTGTACCAGTATCCGCACACCAACATGAGCCACACCTTTCTCTCTTGTCTATGGATCGGAAGAAATACTGCCAATAGAAGTAGAGATACCTTCTCTACGAGTATCATTAAAATGACTATACCAGATGAAGAACAATGAGTATCCAGACTGCAAGAGCTAGAATTGATCCTTGAACAACGACAAAATGCCTTTGATCATTTGAAGGTGTATCAACAAAGAATGTGCCGAAGTTATAATCACAAGGTCAAACCAAGAGCATTGCAAGTTGGAGAATTAGTGCTAAAGGAAAATCCACGAAACCGGTCAAATTAAGAAAAGAAAGGGAAGTTTGAACCAAACTGGTTGGGTCCATTTGTGGTCACAACAACATTTCGGTCAAGAGCATATTAGCTATCAATGTCAGTCGATGATCAACTCAAGGAACCCATCAATAGAATGCATCTAAAAAAGTTTTATGTATGAAAAAGTAGAAAATCCAAAAAAAGTGGAAAAGCAGAAAAATCCAAAAGAAAGTGGAAAAGCAGAAAAATGAATAAAAAAGTGAAAAAATAGAAAAATAAAAAAAAGTGAAAAAGCAGAAAAATCCCCAAAAAGTGTAAAAGCAGAAAAATTCGAAAACAACGAAAATAGTGAAACATACAAAAAAAAATTCAAATATGAGAAAAGTGCAATAAAAAAAAATGGCGAAAACCTGGCAACATGCGCTATCTGTCAGCTAGCTCTTCCATCTATTAGTTCATGCATCCTTCCACTTGCATTCATTTTCATCAGCACTGTTTATATCCATAATAAGGCCTTTGTACATATGTAGGCTTCATAGGTGATTTCTGACCATGGTTTGGATCATTGTGTATACCATAATAAAGTTTGTTTCTAGACTGGGGGCAAAATCCCGAACCTAGTTGGGGGCAAAAATTTTATCGTTTTGAGCTTCATCAAATAGGTAGAACAACAGTTAGGCAACACTCATCAAGTGAAAATTGAGACACATTGAACGTTAAACACAAGATCAAATTGTCAACCATCAACTATCAACTATCAGTCTAAACATGACAAACACATATCAATGGATGACATCTTTTGACTAATGATTTTAATACTTTGACAATAATGGTTCAACTATTTTATCTTGATTTTCACTATCATGATTTCTGAGTGACTCCAGGATGTCTCTAAATAGAGGAACAAGGAAGGAACATGATATTTTCTTGTCTACTGTCTGTAAATTAATCGTTAATATGTGCATATTTGTCTCAGGACATGATCATTGGAGTATCATCGAAGACATTTTGGATTTGCACATAGAAATGGTTAATACTGCCTATTTTACGCAAGCAACACTCAGGTCATATTGGTTCAATTATACCTCGATGCTTGTGCTAACTTGCAATACCAAAACCAAGGAAAGAAGTGCTCAGGTCATCATGGCTCAATTATACCATTGATGTTTGCACTCACTTCCCACATTTTAAAGGCTCAATAATGACAAAAAGCAATGACCAAATGACCAGTTCGATCGTAGCGTTGTATTTCATTTTGCGTTTGCATTTTAAAAGTAGATTGCATTTCATTTTTGCATGGGATCACAAGAGCTCATCTTTTCCAAGGCCAAAGGCTTCAACATGGTGTTATCTCTTTTATTAAGTGATTGAGTACATTGGACATTAACAAAAATAATCAATTCATCCACCCTGCATGATAAGTTAGTTCATCTCACCACATATAAACATTTGCATAATAAGACATCATTCATATAAATCATCCAATCTTTCATTCATGTACTTAGATCATTGTATTGCATCCATCTCATATAAATCATATAAAATAGCTTCATCATTGCATTGCATTGCTTCCATCTCATATTAACATGCATGGCAAAAATCATAAAAATAGAAAGCATTGCATTGCACATGCATCACCATACATATTCACATTTGCATACATCATGTGAATACTGCATCATCATATAAGAAGCATACATCCATCATCTGGAAGCCATAACCATATAGAAAGTAAAGCATACATCATGAAAGTCACTGCACAACATAATCATATAACAAATAGAATGCATCCATAATCTCATAGGTCATATAGAACAAATAGGATTGACTGCATATCATAACATCAAAAAGATCAATGTCCAAGATACAATGATATCACAGAAAACTATATGAGATACATCACAAATATACATCACAAGAATCATCAATATGTCATCACAAAAGGTGTGTACATCAATGAATCAATGTCCCATATCACTGTGACCAATAGGACACGAAGTGAGACTCTGTCCTGATGCGGCAGGTCTGGTAGCACTAACTGGTCCCCCTGTACCTGGGTCCCCACTCGAGGCCCAATCTCTCTAAAGTGGCCTTGTCACTCCTCGGCTCTCAGACTAGCTCTGTCCCGATCTCCTGCTCAACTGTGAAAATCCTGGAGCCCTCCGATCAATAGGAACAATAGTATAGTATAAGGTCCTATAATACTCAGCCTCCCGGATTGTCTGGCACATCATCTTCAGGGCCGCCTTCCCTGAACTAGACTCTCGTGACATCTATACTTGCACCTCGGCCTACCGACACCTATCCCTTGCTACATATCTCTTTGCCATGAGAGCGGCCATCCAAGTCTCTACCTAGACAATCTAATCCTGTGCTTACGTCTGTACCTGGGACATCTGTGCCTGTGCTTGTCCCTGTAACTGTGTCATCTAGACCTCTAGCTGGGCTATCTAAGAGTCCCTCTCTACTAGCCAATCCTCTAGCTGCTGAACCTGACCCTACAAGTCAGTAATCTAAGCTTATTGCTGATGAGACAACATCTTAATGAGGATCCGTCATGGTGCCTCTGCCTGTGGTTGCTCAACCTGTGATACTCCTATAGGTACTTGCTTAACCTAGGGAACCTACTCTAGGACTTGCTACCCTTGATCCGCTGGACATGATCTCCTCCGTCTAACCACCCAGGTTATCCAATCCACAGGTATCTCTCTACTAGATCTTGAATTGCTGGCTCCTGGCGTACCTATCGAGACCATTGCCACTGCTCTATCATCTCCCCCATCATGGCCTCCTCCATCGCTATCTCCACCACCATAATCTCCTGCATCTCCTCCATATCCATCTCTATCATCCCCTCTATCTCCACCCCCACCTCTTCTCCCCCCACCATCCCTCGGCTGTCTAGAATCTCTACATCGTGGCCTCACATCATCCTCATCTGGAACTAGCTTTGGCTCATCAGGACACGTCAACCTGTTTGCAGTAAAATATGTGGCATACTCGACTATCATCTCACTATCTATCATACCTGGGAAGTAATCCCAATCTAGTGGCCCCAATGATAAGTACTTTGCACTCACTTGCTCGTATGCAATAGAGGGCCCCCATGTAGCCACATCCAGTCTCCTGCGAGCATAATGGGTTGTGCCTTGTGGTATCCCCTGTACCCTTCCATACTGTCTCAACACCCTCATACAAAAGAATCACTCGATAACATAGGGTGTAGATTTAATCAGGTACCGAGTCAAGAATACATATGGCATCTCCACTGAATCCTCAGGCCAGATCTCAAAATCTCTGTATGGTCTCCATATCACGGTATCCAAATCTTCTAGTGCTCGTCGCCAATACTCCAATTTGCCTATCTTTTGCTAGACAATGATGCCTAGATATCCATGGGTATAAGGCCTACCTACAGGTCTATCTCTGTCAGCCAATGGTCATCTGATGGGCATATGCTCCCAGACCCATATCTGGGGAACTGTCACGCGTGCTGATAATTTGACTGATCCCTGATACACTACTCGATGCAAGTCATAATACAAGTGGGCCAACATACATGATCCCCATGCAAATCAAGTCCCCTGTGTCACCAACTGCTCAAGGAGATGACCCCATCCAATGAGTAATCCCTTTGACCTGTGATTAGGAAAAATCAAACCTCCAACAAATCCGACGAGCATAGTAGGTAGTCATGCATAACCTATATCTAGCATCTCCTGCCAAGGAATGTCGTATCCACCAATCTCATCATCATCGAACACTCTGCGAAGTGCATCTATCCCACCCTGCTCACTAAGATCATAATACACTAACTTGCCCATCACGAGGATGCACAGTATCCGATACACATCCTTAGGTGTCACTATCATCTCGCCAGTCGGTAGGTGGAAGGTATTGTGCTCACTGTGCCAACACTTCGCTAATGCTATCAATAATCCCCAGTTAATCAAAGGTCGGGGCATATCAAGAAGGGAAGATGAACCACACCTATTGATGTGGTCTCGCTCCACTTGGCTAAGGTGGGGTATCAACATCCATGTCTTCGGGAAGCGCTCCCAAGACTGAAGAACACTAAAGGGCTCCTGCAATCAAATCATATCATCATATCAATATCTCAAATTATCTATCAATCAAATCAATCTATCTATCAGTACATTTTTGCTCACTTGAGATTTCTATCAAATCTCGTTGAGCCCCTATTAATGACGCTTATCTATCATGAGGTCGTTATCAATCCTATCTCATCTAGCACACAAATTGAGATAATCAAAACTGATCATCAAATTTCATCAGTCAAGAGTATTTCATTTTATCAATTTGATACCTAATCAAATCTACCTTACCCTATCAAAACCAATCGAAATAAAAAATCAAATCAAATTGGCAGCATTTCATCGCCTTTATCGAAAATTGTGATGTTTGGGGGGACAGAGGAGCAACAAATTTTTTATCGAAATCATCACCGACAAGATCAAGTCAAAAATTCAAAAAATCAATTCAAAATCCAATAATCACATCAAATAATCAAAAAATCATTTCGAAAAAATCAAAAATCATTTTCAAAATCAAGAAAATCATTGGAAAATTTAAAAATAAAAAAATCAAGTAAAAAATCAAACAATCAAAAAATCAGGTCAAATAATCGAAGAAATCAGTCAAAAATCTCGAAAAAATCATCCCATAATAAAAAATAAAAAAATTTAAAATGGGAAAAATTGGCCAGCAAGTGGCGACGACGACAACGGTAGCGTCGATGGCTCCGACTGCGACATGTGTGGCGTAGGCGACGTCCACTGCGGTGCCCGTGGTGGCACCGACGACACCAGTTGCGACACTGACAATGTCGACCACGACACCCGTGGCGTTGACAACGTCTGCTGCAATGCCCGTGGTGGCTCCGCTGGGGTGCCACCGCCCCCCTGCAACAAAATTTAAATAATTTTTAAAAAAAATATAACAAAACTTTGAATTTTTTTTTTAACAAATGCAACAAATTTTAATTTTTTTTCAAAAGACCGCCTCGAACCTAGTTTAACGCTTGGAAAACCCATTTTAAAAACGAAATTTAAAAAAAAAACCCATGTGACAAAAATGACAAAAAAATGTTTTTTTTTAATACAATTGGCTAAATTTTTTTGAAAATCAAACTGAAATTTGACAAAGGTGGGTTTTCTCGAAGTACGTATCGGTGGACCATAGGCCAAAGGATGCACGTGACGCCGAAATCGCTTGAACCTGTGCTGGTGGTACATGATCGCCATTTCCTCCCCCAGAGAATTTCAAACAACTCAAATGCACAAATGAATAGTGGTAAAAGGAAATTCACCTTTTTAAACTCTAGTGGGTCATTTAGGTGGGATTTTTATTCCACTTGTTTTTAAACATCTAATCAACTAATTAGCCTGGCAGGGCAGCATTTTCAAATTTCTTATCAAGAAATGAATCGGACCAACTTTGAAAATATCTACAAATCGGATAATCATTAAAAATCTAAAAAAACCGTGAAAAGTTTAAAAAATATCAAAAAAATTAAAAAATCGTGAAAAATTCAAAATATCGAAAATTATCTGATTCATCTCCCGAGGGGCATCCTCGCATCATAATCTATCAGTCAACATCTGGGGCATCATATCGAGATTTATCATCTCAAAATCAAAATTGCATGAAAATCCGCATCATATCGAGATTTATCATCTCGAATCGAATCAATATCATATCGAAACCGAATCCGCATCGAAATCAAGACCGAATCCACGTCCTATCAAGATCAATATCAACAACATCATCAATTGAGTTTTCTTTGAACCAACGTGTCTTCACACATTGCTTCAAAGAGGGGCAAAATGTATACACCTAAAAAGTCTGAAGATAATTAATTAAATACGCAATTATTTAATTAATCCCCCTTCCCAATTAATTGAATTCACAAGCAATTTGATTAATTTCCCTATTCATCTACTAGTAAATAAATCTACATGATTTATTTATATAGTTCATTTCATATCCCTTTTTGATTAATTAATCTAAATTAATTAATCCTCCCCCCATTTAAATTCATTTTTCTAATCTTATAATTAATTAAGACAAATCAAATCATGATTTGTTGAGATTAATTATCCTTTCCTAAATATTTGAATTTCTAAATTCAAATTGAGCACATGACTTCTAACTTTTAACCACCTAACCTAACCACCCCTAACCTAACCCATTCTATCTAATCCTGGGTTTAACTAACCCTATCCTATCTTTCACATCCTAACCTCTTATGGGTTGGATATTCTCCCCTTGAGACACATGGCACTTTTGCCACATGTCTCCTCCCTTGGACACTTTCCCTCTCATGAGCAAGGTTCCTTGACACTTGTCACCACAGAGATGACAAGTGTCCCTTCCTCCAACCTCTTCTCCAACTTCCCCAATCTTAGCCCTTGATATCTTCAGATTGAATCCAAACCGTTGATTCCATCTACCTCAACTTTGGCCTTGGGATTCCTATAAATACCCCTCTTTTTGGAGTAATAAAGATCCCTTGCATCCTAGATTTTAGCATCATTACTATAGAGATTTTTATTTCAATCATCTAGTATAATTAGCATTTTGGATTAATCATGCATACAATCATGCATTTTATATCATTTGCATAATCATGAAGTAGCTACTCAACTCTTGAGTTGCACTTTGGAGGTCATTGCTCCGCTGAGAGACAACCGTCCAACACCTTCAAGGTCCTAAAGAATAGAGGTAGATAGGACATCTCAAAGGAGCTTTTGGTTTTCTTTTGTTTAGCTTTCTATTTGCTTCATGATTTCATTTTATTGTCTCATCTATGTGTATGCTTGCTTTCATTGAACCATATTTTTAGCATCACAGTATGTTTCTTTGAGATAGGAGGTTGGATATACAAAAACTTGATTGCAATTTTAGAGTTGATATGTTGATGGCATGAAGTTTTATCTATGTTGGTATACCTTGGTTTAAGGTATGGGTAGCTTGGATGAATTGCAATTTGTTGTGGTTGCTATTCTAGGTCATATGAGTAAGGTAGTTACTTAGATCCTTTGTTAGCATTTGAATCTAATGCTTATGTTCATGTAGAGATTGGTGCAAATTTCAGTGATAGTTACTGGTTCACCTTGGTATGTTCTCTTTCTTCCATATGTGGCATGTTGGAGGATGTGAGATTTTTTTTGCTTGATGGTGGTTATCATGGTTGCTTTTGTAGGTTTCTTTTTTGAGCACGAGAGCCTATTGAAGATTTTTATGGTACATGGATGGCTAAGGGATGATTTTCCCTTGATTGTGATCCCTATGGGTGTATTTACAATGTATGATGTCAAGTGGGATAATGTTAGGATTAAGGTTTCATCTACGTTGTAAACCCTATGACATGGTTCCAACATCCTTGAAGAGTGTCCTAAGGCACTTAGGATATATTGGAAAAATAATTTGTAATACATAATTATCACTATTGTTTGTAATACATTAATAGGGGGTGATGGGTTCCACTAGTAGCAGTAAAAGTGGGTTGTGAACACAATTATTGAATAATGTTTTCCTCACTTATAGACATCTAGAATAAGATAATTAATGAATTAGGAAGTGAAAAAATGAGTGATCTTTGGAATTCTCTAAGTGGGAAACTGGAAGAGGCAACAAGCATCTCTTAGTATTTCATCATTTATTACATTTAATGTAATGCTTATCTTACAAGTATGGGAAACCATGTTGGAGGAAAAATATTGGAGCCAAAATTAGAGCTTTTTAAAGTTCTATGGAGACATTCCAAGGGGTGTGGTTGTGAGGAATGAATTTGATTATTCAAACATCTTTATGTTGGCATTTGGTGTTTCAGTGATGCTTCGATGGATATTGATGGTTCCTGATGCTTGTAGATTCTTAGGAGTTGTCATTAATGGCAACCCAGTCTTCTGATTTGATTTGGTATGAAGTTCTGGTTAATTGAATGTCTTGTACTTCTGGACTAAGACTGTCAGAGCAGCTCAGTATACAGTTTTATGATTTATGGTGAAGCAGTTTTGATTTCGGTGATCGATGATTAATTGGCTAGGTATATGGAGAAGATTATCATGTCAATCCACCCTCCTATATTGATTCCTACGCCTATTTGAAGGTCTGGTATCTAGAAGAACAGTAAAACAAAGTATTCTTCATGTGTGATGGGGTATCGTGTGACCAGATTCCTTAAGTTATTTCCAGTGATTAGAAATGTGTTTTGAATGATATGTGAGACCTATAAGAAGTGTGTGATCATTTATTTTGGGTTTGGTATATGATTTGGAAAACAGATCTAAACGGACTTGCAGCTACACATTTCACTTTTAATATTTGTTGAAGCCGACTTATGGGTGATTAATTTTGGAGTGTCTAGATAAATAAGACCATTTGGGTCAATGGATTAGTAGTTGGATATAGTTTTGTGTACTATTTTTGGAGTGATTGAGCACAGTTTCATGTGCGCACTCAAAATTGTGTTGATTCGACAAAGCAGAACAAAATAGTTTTTCAGAACAGTGCAGTGGATCATTTTGTGCCCAACTAGAACTGATATTTGACATAGTTAGATGCTATTTTATAGTTCTTCACTTATTGTAATCAGTCTGCAATCTATTGTAAGGAAATAAGCCTTCCTTCGGGTTGTAGCCCCATTTTGTATCTTGAGTAGTGAATTCTAGGCGGTTTGCCTAAATGCAAGTGCATTCCCTTCTTGTAATATTGTTTTGCTACTAGCCATAGTGGAATAATATTGTGGGTTCAAATCCCACTGTGGTTTTACCCATTTGGGTTTACACGTAAAATTTGTGGTGTTATGGTTGCATGGTTACTTGTTCTATGTTTTTGCACTTTGATTTCTTTTTTGTTCATCCAGTGGTTAAAGAAACAGACTAACAAATTCAAAATTTGCAGAACACTGATTCACCTCCCTCTCAACATTCATTGATTTCTTGGTTATTGGTTTTGGGTATTCCTCTAATTTTGATTTCTTAGTTTGGAAAGCTTATGGGAATTATTTAGAAGTAATTAAAGGCTGATAAATGGATTTTGGGGCTGCAATGGAGGTTTCTTTAAGTTAACTTTGTTTTGTAGGATTTTGAGATTGGAAACCATTGATCCATGTTAGGAATTGAAAGCTCATGTTTGCGTATCTTCATGGAGTTGGTTAATTTTTGGTAACATGGAGCTCTTGTTTGATAATATTTGTGCATCCTCTTGTGTGGTAGTTTTGTTTCTTTACCTTGTGGTCATGTGTAGTGAGAAGGTGTTCATGTTGTATGGGTAAATTAACATCTTGGCTACACAAAGAAACACCAGATATTTGGAATATGGAATGGAGTGCTTATGTTGGGTGCATGGTTTTAGTTCATTGTTACATGAAAGCACTAGAGAATAAGCTAGTAACCTCTTTGTGAGTTATGGAGCTAGTATGTTTCATACGGTTTAAGCTCTCGGACATCTTACTTTTCCTGTTGTGTTGCAACGTTCTATTATTATCAACCATTGGGTTTTGTAGATCTATGCTTATTACATTCTTTAGATGGTATGTATAATATTTTTAAGTGGAATTTATATTTATAGAGATGTTTTGTAGGTTTTACATGTTAACTAGAATATATGGTATGTAGATCTATGGTAATACTGGATTCAGGGTGTTTTGGATAAAGATAATTACAGGTTTGCATGACTACTTGGAAGGTTCTTAATGATATATGCTAACTCCTATGTGGGTTTGTTTGGAAAATTATATCTAGCATTGATTTTGGTGTATGAGTCTTAAAAATATGCATGTTATGCTCAATTATCTTTGATATGCATAATATTATTATGGGGTTGAATCTTTCAGTTATTTGAGATTGGAACACTGATTATGTATTTCTTCATTGAGATGTTGCATATGTTCTGATCTAGTAAATTGTCTAATGAGGATTTGGTTTCGTAGGCTTTTTCGTTGTTCACCATTATTTCATTGGTATTTTGATTGTAGTGAGAAAAGGTTTTTTTGGGAGTACTTGATAAATTTGTTCATTTGAATCTTAGCACTAAATTACAATGCATACTTGAAGCTCAATTCACTTTTAGCGGAGTATCAGTATTGATGTTATTCATGATGCCATGTATAACTCAATATCAATTTTAGTGGGATCTTTATGCAGTTATATAATGTGTTCTATCTTCTTTGTTTCAAGATTTTGGTTCTAAGATGGTGATGTTGCAGTATGTTGTGAGCCATGAACAATCTTTGATTAGAAGATGGATGGTCTTTCGCAATGGGTATGGTGTCACGTGAAGTGCTTGGACTCTACCTTTAGATTATAACTAGGATTTTGACATGGTTCTATTGACAAAAGATGTGCAATTGTGTCTTCTTATTTTGGAAATCATGGTTTGACTCTTCCCTTGGGAGCTCTTGGTTGAGTTCTTTGAGTGTGTTGGGGTCACCTAGGATCTTCAGTTATGAGATTGTTATCACGATGCCTAGAGAGTTTGGTTACATAGCTTAGTGGGAGCTTTGGTTGTGGTACATGCATTCATGATTTGATGATGGATGATTATCTTCATGTGGTTTGGACATGGTGACATCTTGGTGCCATGGAGAACTTTCAAGTCTTTGGTGTGGTGTTGTTGTCTCTCCTTGTTTTTAACCATTAATCATTTTATTGGAGCTTCATGATTTTGAAACATTGCAATTGAAGTTGGCATAGATTGATTGTGAATGCTCATGGAGACTAGATAGACTTGAGCGAGGTTAGAAGATCTCATGTTTTTGGGATCATATGTTGAGATGGTAATTTTTTGATGAGGATTTAAGAAGAAAGACCAAGGATCCTACCCCTTAGTTATGGATGTGAATCCATCATGAACCTAAAGAGAAGATTTTCATTTATTGCAAGCTTTAATTTATTAGCGTTGTGAGTACATGACGATATTGTTTCCCACTCTTCTACTCAATAGGTGAATAATTAGAGATGTACTCCTTTCTTGGTTATTAGATGCATTCTTTATTTTGTATCTTGTCTTCTCCTTTGAGTTAGTCTTGAATATAATAGTTTTGAGGACTTGTTGAGAAGAAGATGCATGGTTTTAAGAATTTCCCCTATTCTTCTTGTAGACACCTAAAAATATCTCATAGATCATGTACTAATTATTTGTCTAATTGATTAAATAATTCTTTAATTCTTTAATTAAGTTAATTAATCTTATTCTTCTATTTCATATTTCCTCGTCATCTTACTAATTATTCTATTTTTTATTCTTTCAACATTTTAATCATTTTCTAATGTTAATTAAATATTTATTATTTAATTAAGTTTGATTAATTCCATAATTTAAATAAATTACTAATTACTCAATTTCTATCTCTAATCATCTAATCATTTAACCCTTTTTAAATATTAATTAAATATTAATTATTTAATTAATTGTGATTTAATCCTTTAAATTAAATAATCTTTATTATTTAATTAGAGTCCATTTCTAAAATAATTAAATAGTTTCTTTAAATTATTTAATTAACTAATTAATTCTTCTAGTTCCCCAAATTCTAATTTCATATTCTTCTAATTTCTTCTAAATTTCAAATACATGTGCATGATTTCAAAAACCAAATTGAAAATCAAAGTCAAGTTCTAAATATATTCAAATACTAAATTGAATTTAAATAAATTCAATTATTTGAATAAATTTCATGCAAAAATCAAATTAAAAATCTAAGTTAAAGTGCAAGCACATGCTAAATTAAGTAATTAAATCATTTATCTCTCCAGTCTCTATTTTCATCTTCTAGTTCTCTTTGTCATCTTCTTTATTTCTTCCAATCATTCTTTTTCTTCTTTCAGTTAGCTTTTTCTCAATCACTTGACTCAATTAATCTATTCAATCTATTTTGTTTCACCTCCAAGTCAATAGTTGAACTATCAATCAACATGTGAGCTCACCTAAGTTTCACCTCTTGATCATTTTATTCCACCTTTTCAACCAATCTTCTCCAAAAATCTATAAATTGAGCATTCAATCCTCACAATTCCTCTAGATCACGAACTTTGAATCTTTGTGTCAATTGCAGGTTGCGAGTGCAAAATCTGAGAGCCATCATACCACAAAGAGAAGAAGAACAATGGAAGATACGATGCATAATAGGGAGTTTCAAATTACTTAATTTAATTCCATTTTGCATCTATTCCATTGGTTTTATGTTTGAATTGCTTAGATAGTTAAGGATTTCATGATTGTCCTTATTTCCTATTTAGTAATGTATTTGAGCATGTGACATTTTGGTGAACCCGATGTGAACAACAACTAATTAACCTTCTTTGTTTTCTATGTGATTTTTGTAGGTTTTGCACGAATTTCAAAGCAAATCTCATCATCACACAATCGTGTTTACAGAATCATGCAATCACATAGACAAGTTTACACATTCATGTAGACACCAATAGACATTCATAGTTTTTCATTTTCTGGTTTGAGTCATGCATTCACCAATATCTTCACGCATTCACCAATATCTTCACGCATTCGCCATAAGTGTCACACATTCACCAAAATTGTCACGCATTTGCCAAAAGTGTAACGCATTCACTGTAGGTGTCATGGATTGGTCCTGATAGTATCACACAATTGTCCTGTCACTATCATGCATTTATCCTGATAGATCACACAATCACTCTGTCAGAATCATGCAATCGCCCTGTCAGAATCACGCATTCGGCCTGACAGAATTACACAGTTGCTTATCCAGAGTCACGCAATCGGGCAGGTATAATCATGCATTCACTTCTATCAATTTTTGATTCTCTATTTTCTATTGATTTGATTCTACTACTAATCATCTATTTGCATCTTGTGGTGAATTTACAGATAGGATCGGATTAGTATTAGATCAATTGCACTCATAATATCACACTTCATCTTTTGGTGCTTAAAATCAACAATGGTTAAAATGGACATGCATGCACAATCTCACACTTCAGGTTTTGGTGCAAAAAATTAACATTCGTTAAAATTGACATGCATGTATAACACTTTGATTTGGTGCTTAAAATCAACAACGGTTAAAATTGACATGCATGCCTTCGCATTTCAATTTGGTGTTTAAAACGGACATGCACATGCGCATTCAACACCTCAATTTGGGCTATAAAATGAATGTGAATCAGGCTGCATTAGATTAAATCACATTCAATTTTCTTAAGGTAAAGAATTTTTATTGTGTTTGGGGTAGACCTACTGTTGCATTAACTAACTTTCCACCCACCTTCGGGGTCTTGGGAGAAAGGAAAGAGGTGACAATGACACCCAATTTTATTTTATTCTACATAGTGAGGGGTATCTTTATCTGGGGATTTCATCACCTCACAGAGGTACTTAGAATTGGGATGCATTGGGGATATCATCTCTCCCAACGTACTCTTGAGCGGGTTTTTTGAGCCCCTATATAAATATACTGGTCAGGCGGCTAGAGTGTCGAGTGAATTCGACGTATGTGGGGGCCTTCCCTGCACCGATAAGCTCAACTAAAGTCTGAAATGGCTTTCTTTGAGAATTTGTCATTGGATCGGGACCCCTCGAAACCCTACAATAAGAACCAACTCAGTAGCCCAAAACTCTACATTCAGTGATTTGGGAAGTACAGATCGTACCCCATAGATACCCTTCATGTACCTTACACTATGATATAGGAATCCCTCTGCTATAAGATCTTCAGATCTTCGGGGTAAGAGAGATTGGCATGCCCGAGAAGTGTGTGTCGTGGAGTGGAGCCAGTGCTGCCAAAATCTCTATCTATTCCTTTTGTCTCGGTATTTCGTAAGGGCCTCATTGAATGGTGTCCACTTTCTAGCCTAAGATTGTATTCTATGCTTTTTTATGTATCGTTGTATCAAACTAGTATTGAGTCAATCCTTTGGGCTATTTCAGGCCCTATCCTGCGCATCTCTGAATTCTTTGAGATTGTTTGAAAAACCAGTTCAGCAAGCTATATCTACCTCCAAACAATTGTTCTTAGACTTGGAAAACCACAAAACTTGTCCTCCACACATAATTACTGAAAATAAAGTCCATTTTTTGAAACGTCAAAACTCAAAGGTTTATACACTTGTGACCATAGTCCTTGCATAGTCCTCATTTAAGTCCTTACATAGTCCTTGCATAGTCCTTATTTATGTCCTTACTATTGTCCTAAGTCCTTGCATAGTCCTCATTTACGTCCTTACTATCATCCTAAATCCTTGCATCGTCCTCATTTACGTCCTTACTATTATCCTAAGTCCTTGCATAGTCCTCATTTACGTCCTTACTATCGTCCTAAGTCCTTGCATAGTCCTCATTTACGTCCTTACTATCATCCTAAGTCCTTGCATAGTCCTCATTTACATCCTTACTATTGTCCTAAGTCCTTACATAGTCCTCATTTACAACCTTAGTCCTTTCATAGTCTTCATTTATGTCCTTATTATCATCCTTAGAAGTTGTATAGTCTTTATTTACGTCCTCATTATCGTCCTTATATATGTCCTTGTCTAGACCTCATATACATCTATCTTAGTCCATCATCATTGACATAATCATCCTACAAAGTCATAGCATGCGTCCTAATGGGTCCCCTAGGTGATGGTTTGCTCCCCTTTTAGCAACCTAATCTAGTGCCAAATGACAGTCAACAAGAAATCATTGAAGGTCTAGCTAACTTGGCCTGGGACTCAAGGAGAAACACACCCCAGTATATAGGAGTCGAGTATGAGATAAATATTGAGTATAAAATTGCCCATAGGATTGATAGAGAAATTCTTGCAGAATGTCTAAGAGAAGACATGGAAAAACTTGCATTATAGAAATCCTGAAATACTCAACAAGCCTCGCGTCAAAATCCTCTAGAGTCTAGCATTAGTCACCGTCTTGCATAAAACCACCCTCATATAGTAGTCTTAAATGCCCGTCACAAGGTCACAAAAGACAAAAGGTATAATGGACCCAAACAACGACCAGTCTGTAAACCCAACTTGGAATATGGACATATCAACTAGTCAACAATCAGGTTCTCAAGCAATGTCTACCCTAAATGAATTACAACATCATTTAACAAAAGAAGAAATTGAGTCAGCTCAATAAGATCCACATGTTTTTATGATCTTAGATGCACTTATACATAGCAATAGGGACAAATATCTCTTGCCGTTATTACAAAATGGGGCGAAACTACCTGAAGATTTTGATGTCACAAAGATCTTACCACTAGGAAAAACTTTAGGTCAAGATAATAGCCAAACACCACCCATAACACAAATGCAAGCAACGACCTCCAATTTTTCTCAAAACGTACCTATCTAAACAAATGTCAATACAAATGCAAACTTTCAAACAAGTGCACCATCTTTGGCGATAAATGTTAGTATACCAACACAGAGCATGCCGATAATATCAAGTGTCTCAGCACCTATTCAAACACAAACAACAAGTGCAACCCAACATCCAGTTTCCTATTCTATAGGATCAACATATAGTCACCAAAATGTGAATCTAGGTCTTACCAATACAACAAGTACAACTCAACCAAACATGGGTTGGCATATCACTTATTTCACAGTACTAGTGGAATGTACAACACACAAAATTATAATCATGGTACCTTCCAACAACCTCCTAGTTATGCAACCACAAATCCTTTTGTGGGACATACACAAACACAAGGTGTACCTTTGACCCAAATAGATATTCTGATACAAAAATTATAGAATTTGCAACAACAAATGACGATCATGTAGACCAGTAACAATAAAAAGAGCTACACAATGCGGGACTTACGTCCTTATCCTTTTGATCACACATTATACATGCTGCCTTTCCCACCACATTTCGAAACGCCTAAATTTGACAGATATTGAGGGAAGGGTGATCCTAGAGACCACATCAGAGAGTTTTTTACGACATGTATAGAGGTTGCAACAAAAGATACTTACTTAATGAGACTATTTCCTAAAAGTCTAGGGGCCCCGACCTTAGAGTGGTTTTCAAATTTACCACCAACCATCACATCATGGGGAGAATTAGCTGAACATTTTATTGCAAACTTCTCGCATAACATTGAAACCCCAGTTA